>NC_134702.1:52422394-53089894 GCF_043290135.1 Rhipicephalus microplus
GAGAGTGAGCACACAGATTTCTGCACGCATAGCAGAAAGCTAGCACAAAGCGTTCACGCCACGCTGCCAGATATGAGCGGCAGCACCGTCCTCCTCAGCGCTGAACCTTCTTATTCTTATCGCATACAGCGTGTTTCTTTGTTCCACCTAGGTTGCAACTTATCTCGCTTGCTCGCTGCCTGCCTGCCGGCCTGCTTTCCTTTTTGCCCGCTTGCTTGCTGTTCTGCCAAGCATGTCTCGCACAACACCGCAAAACTCGAAACTGTGAGTGCGTAAGCTGTTTCAAATCATGAACAGTGTGTTGTAGACGGAAAGTATCGCTTTGCTTTTTGAGTGAAACAAACAAACAAACCTGTCTCAGCATTTCTCACTGGGAGGCGTGTCGCAGCTGGCGGTTGGATAGATAAACTCAGGCTTTCCGGCACAGTCGCATTTCCACAGAGTCACGCAAATATATGATGTGTCTACGCCTTTTCGCCATCAGCGTTGGTCGTCTACAGTGATCCTCTTTCCAACGTTTTGCATTCGCGTTGATTGCTTACTGTAATTAGCTCGAAGCACACCATTACACGGCCTATCCTGGCTCTTCCTGTGAATGTAATGAGCGTTGATAAAAGTTTATGGCTAACATACCTCACCTCTCTGTCTCTCTTCTCCTTCTTACCAAATAGCTCGCAGTGGTTCATTCAGACCCTTGGCCGTGTAAAGAAGCGTCCCAGTCAGTGACTTTTTTTCTCCTCCTCTGTAACTTTTCTTCCCCCTCTCCCCCTTCCCAGTGCAGGGTAGCCTACCGGGACCCAGCATGGTTATCCTCCCCACCTTTCTTCATATTCTCTCTCTCTCTCTCTCTCTCTATCTCTCTATGGCTACGTGTATGTCAATTTCAGAACCGCTCTACGATAGCTCGTTAACACGCAGGTACAGTTATAGCGTCGTCTCTGCAAAGAAAGCAGAAGATAACGACAAATAACCACGTAAGACGAGGTGAGCCAGTCAGATGAAGGTCAACCAGTGGGCCGTCTCTCGTCATGGTTTCTGGCCAGAGTAACTGGACCGGCAAAATCCGCGCGCACGCTTGACGTGTCTCCTTGCGGCGTTGTCGTGGTAGGAAAACGAGGCATGCGTGGACGCTTCCCAACGACTCGCAGCAGAATAAGAGAAAAAAGCGAGCGCATACAGGAGGCACTTCGCTTCTCGCTCTCTCCCCGTACGGTATGTGTCCTACGACCTCGGTGTAACACAAGCGACGGTGCTGGGCTGCTCTCCTGAAGGTGGCGGGTTCGATCCCGGTGGTGGAATTTCGGTGGATGCGAAATAATAGTAGAGGCCCGTGTACTGTGGGACTTCAATTAAAGAGCACCGTATGGTTAAAATTTCCAGAGCGCTACGGCGCGTCTCTTGTCTTGTGGTTTCTGAACGTATAAGAAACCACAGATATTATTATTATGCGCACTAAATGGCGCACTTTAGTGTAACACTGCTATTTCGACTGTATATTATATATAAGGCTGAACAAGCGAAGCGTGCCATCACAGATGCCGGTGGCGTCGTTAGAGAGAAACTCGGCCTCGGTGGTTGTAAGCGGCCCTCGAAGGTGGACCGGTCCGATGTGTTTACATTTTCCTGGACCGTGGGCTCTCCGGCGATCAACCGATTCTTATATGGTGACATGATCTTTTATCGGGATACCACTTGTCATTTCATCTTGCCACACTTCACCATTGCCCGGATATGAACGCGTGGGCGTCTTTGTTGCGAGCTAAAGTGTTGCGCTGCTGAGTACGTTAATGAAGATGCGAATTCCGGCGTGTTGTAAGATAACAGTCAAGAAAGAGTATCGCGCAATGTGACAGAAAAAAAATAAAGATGGAACGGCAACAAAAGTAGTGCGGTGTCACATACGCACACGTCGCTTGGCTTGTAGTGCAACAGTATTTAGTGCAACGTTGCTGTTCCGCCAGCATTGTGCTTTTTTTTTTGTGCACTTCAAGCTTGACATACCGTACTATGTGTCGCAATCGTAACCCCGGAAACTAGTTGAGCAAAGAGCAGTCACTCTGGCTGTTCCGAAATGTTTGTTTCTTGCGTGCTGTCATCGTTCCCCAACTCTTCTTCTGTCTTCAGCCGCGTTGAGTGTTGTTACGAAATAATGATTTACGGTGTCTTACACATGGCAGACGCATATAAAGCCAGCTCGCGTGAAGAAAACGCCGTAGTGGAATGTCTTATATTAATTTTGGCAAAAGAGAACATTTTTTTACTGCTCTTGTGTTTTTAGATAGCAGCTTTGTTTTTTTCTTTAATTTTTGTGACGGCCAGATCCTGATGTAGTCACTGATAGCGTATGGGATACAGACCCGGACTTCTGAAACTGGCTATGCTGCATAGTTCAGCGAGTTTCATTAGGCGAGCTCACTGGAACTGTTGTTTCACAGAAAAGTGGGCGTATAATGGCGAAATACTTTGTGAGCGTGATGGCTGCATGGTAAAAAGGCACCCCTTCCAAGGCAATCAACTCCCTGTTTTCCTTGTTAATCATGTGTAATTAACTTATTGCTTGTTTCTCCCCTGGGCTGACATGCTAGGAAAACCATCCATCACATTCTCAAGTACAGACTCCTCGAGAAGATTTACTCCGAATACCCACGCAATCCTCATTGTTTCCGCATAACTCCTGTTTCCGCGTAAGAGTTCTCCATCATCACCCCCGAAACGTTGGCCGTTTCCAGAAAAAGATCGCTCTTTCCGGGGCATCGCTTTTCGTTCTTTTTCGGGCAGTTATCAGCGGACGTACGTGGCCCTTCGATGGATTACGCGATGTCCCGCATAGAAGCGCCATAGATAAAGCTACATTAATTGGGAATTCCGGTGAATTCCGATCTATGTGGCGCACCTAACTATAAGCCGAATGCTCTCTTGTCCGGCGAACAAAATTCCATTATCATAAACGTGCGTGTATCACCGACATTTCGTGAATCCTACTACTCATCATTGGTCCGCTAAACATGGAGGAAGCAACAAAAGCGAGAAGGCAGGGAGGTTAACCAGAAAGACATCCGGTTGGCTACCCTACACTAGAGGATTAGGGAAGGGGACAAGAAAGATGAGAAAGAGGAAAGAGAGGAAAAAAAGGAGAGACTGACAGTAATTTCACTGCAGCGTGTAGAACTCGAACGCGTGTTAGAGGCGTTCACACAAACCCGTCTTTCTCAAGAAACACAGCAGGGCTTTCACTTCCTTGTGGGCTGTCGAGGAATGTGGACGTTGCTGTAATAGAACCTGCACAGAAAGAGGCATGAAATAGGAAAAAGTTAGCCCAACAACAAACAGCTGCGAAGCAATGGCGGGGAGCCGAAAAAACCGAGATGCGTACAGCGAGGGAGTGCAGGGGAACGTGAAAAGCAACGGCGGCTGCGACAAGATCCCGAAACGATCACAGGCCTATACGCCAATGACGAAGTGCCCGTAGATCTAGGACAGGTGCGAACTCTCGGTTTTAACGTGGCGTAATTTCTTTGGAGTTTGGACATCCGCGTACTGCTGGTGATTGTCTGCGGTCAAGTCAGGCCTCTCTACGCCAAGAATCAATGAAGAAATAACCTGCCATCACCTGGCTAAGGTCTACACCAACGACGCAACCTAGAAACAACCCCTTCCAACAAATTAAGACCAAGAAACAAGCATAGCCTTCAATATTGCCCACTTTCGTGGTTTCAAGCCTTGCGCAACCTAATGCGAGTTTCGCCAGCTTCCCCCCCCCCCTTTTTTTTCTTTTTCATTTCGTCTGGAATATAAGCCGTTTCCTCGACCTTGGCAGCTTGACGCCTTAGCCACTAAACTAAAACGGCAAGTATAGAAATGCGCCAATGTCGAGTGGAAGCGCCACCACAACGAATTACATCTAATGTATTTATGAGTTCGCATAAAAAAGACTACGGGAAACTCACAACAACGCCATGAGTATAAGTCACGAGGAGAAGAACAATGCAGCAAAGAGAACCCGCTTCACCTGCAGTGCTGAGCGTAACGTTAATAATCATCGCCGTAAAGTGAATCATGCAAATTGCATAAGAAAACAGAACCATGCGTCACCCGTTCTCGCGATCGTCTAAAAAGATTGCTTTCACCTAAACATGTCTCAGCCACTCAGCGCCCAGACCGTGTCTATACATATACGGCGCAGACCAAACGCCTCCCATCGCCTGCCTTTTCGAGCGACACATCAAAACACCCGTTCTTCCACCTTTGATCATCGAGGCAGGTGTTGAACGCGCCCGATAGCGGCGGTGTCTATACAGTCACCTTCACAGAAAGACTATGTATGCAGAGGGGGAGGGAGCGTACCAGCGTTCTCTGCACTCTCGCTTGACAGGCTCTTATTTCATCCTACACACTCGGTACGCTTGTGTAACGCCGGCATTGACTTCTCAAGGGCACACCGCGTGGCACGCCACATGGCGAGGCGCTGGCGCGGCGATGATCCGGGTCACAGCCGCGCCACCGCGCACGCTGTTTTATGTGTCTATAGTACACATACTTTCCCACGCTTTTCGTGAAGGCACAACCCCCCCCCGCTCTTCCATCATTGAACGACAACCCCCTTTTCGTGATGAATGAGTCTCGCGCGGCGCCGTGGCGCGAGCCTCGTATTTTGAGAAGAGAACGTTTCGCGGGAGTTTTCTCTTCTTGGCGGAGTAAATGCCGGGAGCCGAGCGAGTTATTTCAAACGTGCAAGAACCATCGCCAGTATGTGCGTTCGGCAGCGCGTGCGTGTGTGGTACGTACCATTCATACGTAGACTGGCTTAGTCACGAATGCGAGCGTACACAGCAGCTTTTGGTGTTGCCGCTACACTCACCTCCGTTCCTCCCTGCCAATATTGCGCATTTCAGACGTCTATGGGACATAACGAATAGGTTATTCTAGGCGTTCGGCTTCCCTTAAACATTCGTCCAGGTGGCCACTTATTGCGCCACAAATTACATTAACGACGTGTTGTTTGTGTATATAGCACATTGCTTTAAAAGGAGACCAAAAAACTAAAACAATTGCTGAAGCAGTTTATCGGGCTCTTTTGGATCACTGGCTCATTGATGTGTTTATTTCTTATTAGCTAGTCTCACAGCTTACGAGACGTATTAACGAAGGGTCAGCAACATGGTTTGTCAAAATATGAGTATACAGTCCCTGAGCGTCTGCATACATAGTCAACCAAAATACTAGAACACATGCAGATTGGATGTTGCAGAAAAGTTCGAATATTTTACTAAAAAGAAAAAAAAAACGACATAGCATCTCTGGACAAAAGTGCACCACATCAAATTTTCCCACGTAGAAAACATAGGCTTCTTTTTTCAACGCCAGCAATATTTTTTGATCACAGTAGAATTCGGGAGACTTTGCTTCCGTAAGCTTAGTTTAATTTAGAAAATTCCGTGAACAATTCTACGCTGCCCCTGCAACATGTATGCTTAAGACTTGTAGCATATTGTGTGACACCGTTTTTAACTCGGCTCTGCATTTCCACGAATAGCTGACGAACTGTTCATTAAGTAAAATGATTAATTCAGCAGATTCAGTAGAATCATTATGAATATGTTAATTTCTCCGTTAATTAAATAGCTAATTCAACAAATGAATGAATGAATGAATGAATGAATGAATGAATGAATGAATGAATGAGCCCGCTTTCTGAAAAATTATGTCTTTTTTTAGCTATCTTCGTGACGTCACTCAGAAGTATACGCAGCACTATGACACTATGATCTCGCCGAGAGAAGCTGGTGTGCACACATACTATTGACAAAAAAAAAAAACGTGTTGCACCACCACGATCTGTCCAAAGGCAGGTGCGATGTACTCGCGCTTTCTATGAAAGCGTTCTATTAAGGAGGTGGCAAACAAACAATTAAAACGCGCATATCGTCGCCAAATGGCAATGCGTCTCGTTGATGCGTTTTTAATGCGCTCCAACGACATATCCGGCGGCGGCGGCGGCGAAGGCGCATCGTTGGAACCAGGAAACGAGCGCTTCATGAACTATAAGCACGACTCGCGGACTTGTATACTACAAGATCTGCCGCCACCCACTCGTCGTCGTCGCATTCGATTGAGGAAGTTTCGTGCGCCACGCTGAAGATGTTTACCACGAAACGGCCGGTGACGAGAAGAAAGCGCACGGTGCGGTACCGGTGGATGAGCGTCAAGTCTCTTATATTTGAATAGGCGGCGTTGTGCTGAGTTGCGCCAATACCCTTTAAGTACTTGTTGCCGAGTGCGCTATATGAAACCACGTTCCCTCTGATACCATTGGCGGTATAAATACATTAGACGCAAGCCACTGAAGAGGCGCCCTCACCAGTCAGTGGTCCTGAATTAAGAATGAAAATCCCGGGTTTTCTTGCTTTTTTTAAAAGCGAATGTCCTGTACGAGAGCCTTTGATTGTTGCGTTGTGCCACCCGCGAACATACTTGACTTCCATTTCTTATTTTAAATATTACCAATAAATAATAAATGTTAAATAGTATACCTCTACCCTAACCTGTTCTTCTTGCCCCAATATGAACTATACTGGCGTACAACTTTTCTTGCAATAAAGGGAAGGCTACGGATCCAAATTGGGCGTGTGCCACCGCTGAAGAATATATATCTCACAATCGCGTCCTTATTGTACACATGAAGATCATAAAAAATGGCAGCATATCCACGGAGTGAATGATGGGGAGTGGGGTGAAGTATTCGTCCGTCCGTTCGTTCTTGCTTCCGTCCGTTCCTGCGTACGTCTGTGTAACCGTCCATGTGTCCATCCACCCGTCCGTGCGTGCGTCTGTTCGTGCATCCGTCTCTGCGTTCGTCCATGCATCCGCGCCTGCGTCCGTTCATGCGTCCATCCATGCATCTGTCTGCGTGTCCGTTCGTCCATCTATTCAGCACTTCAAGTACCACCATCTCGCATATTTTCATCATATATTCTCCATATAGAAGCACCGCCACACAGCGGACATTCCAAGGACTAAACGGGAGGTGGCACATGCACGCTTTCTTACGGCTTGCGCTTCGGGTTTACTTGCCACCTTTAACCACCTCGAGATCATGGTATATACTAGTTCACTGTATTCATGGCTATGCGGCCCAACGCTCGCTAAACCTTTCTAAAACCAAGGAGGTTACACCCAGCGAGTATAACGTAGCAATCCTTTCTTGTCAGATCGTGCTCAATGTACATGCCAATAGCTGCTAATGGGGATTGCAGCGTGCGCGTTACCTAAAGGCCGAATACTCCTGTCTCTCATTCCCCCTTAGCAGCCATTAACGTGTGCATTGAGCACTATCTTTTATTGTTCAACAACGTACAGAAGAAATCTCTCACCGGAACCACCTTGGAGGTCAAAATCCTAAGGACCGCTATTTCGTGTATGCGCCACTGGTGGTTACGTACAACGAGGGACGCACAAGCCACGCCATAAGGAGCTTCGCCCCTAAAAAACATCACATGAATTTCTACGGGATGTTGTTTGCAACGAGACGCTGCACACACCAGTGACATATTCATAATTGTTTTACTTTGTACAGTGATATTTCGCGTTTTTGCGCTTGTGGAAACGTCGCTCCTTTCACATACACCTCACTGTCAGAATGGAGTCTTCGTCTTTAGGTGAGCGCTCGTCGCCATCAAACAATTTTGACGGCTCATCGAAGAAGCTTGTGACAAAATTCACTCACGGATGGCTGTCTAACTGTAAAGTGTAATTGCATAGTAAATTCAATGAAGTGTTGCAATTCGAACACGACCGTCATTCGAAGCATGAGCCGAACAGGAACAGGTACTTGGCGGAGGAGTGCAGGTGCATTAACTCCGCCCCCGTAGTTTTCCCTTCATTGCCAAGAAGAGTTGTCGGCGAGTATAGCCGACCATGAATTCTTTTAGGGGCGAAGCTCCTTAAGGGCGTAGGTCGTGCGTCTCTTGTATGTAGTAGCCACCTCTCATTTTAGTCCTTGGAATGTCCGCTGGATGGCGCTACTTGTTAATGATGAATATATGATGAAAAGATGCGAGATGGCGGTACTTGCAAGTGTCCACTACATGGACGGATGGACAGACGGACGGACGGACGGACACGCGGGTGGGTGGGTGGGTGGGCGAGAGGGCGGGCAGGCAGACAGACAGACAGACAGACAGACAGACAGACAGACAGACAGACAGACAGACAGACAGACAGACAGACAGACAGACAGACAGACAAACGCGGTCAGCGGATGAATCACGGTTTGCCTATAAAACCCTTCGAAGCTTCGCCCCACTAATCATCATTCACTCTGTGAATATGCTGTGATTTTTCGCGGATACCCTGGCTTTCGTTTCGTTCCACGCAAACTCACTGCACGAAACATCGCGTCGATTCAGTGTGATAAAGACAACAACCGCATCTCTCAAATATACCTCGCAGTTCAAGCCCATGTATAGAGAACATAGCGTAGTAACTTTCTGGGTTATCTTATATACGTACGCCGTGATTTCTCAGTGGGTATAGCGCCTGACAGCTGACTTCAAGGGCGCGGGGTCAAACCCCAGTCACGGCGCCCGCATTTCTACGGAGACAACGTGCTTAAGGTCCGCATGCTTAGGTTTAGTTTGAAAAAAATGCGGGTGGTTCAATTTCCGGATCATTCAACTAGGGCGTCTCTTAGTGATGCGGTAGTTTTGGGACGTAAAACCTGAGCAGTTATTAAACACAACCATAAGAATCTAAAAGAATATTGGGCCTAATTAGCCTTGTTGTAAATTGCATTAATCTTATTGCGTGTAGCAAAAAAATGATCCCCTCGTATAGCTCCTCTAGTCTTTCTTTCAACGAGTACTATATATTTCGTAACCGTACATCCGCTCACGGGTTCCTTTAATGAGGCTGGCGGTCAGCATAGTATGGAGTCAAAAAAAAAAAAAAAGTTTCTGCCCAAAGCGTGGCCGTGAACATCACCACACCGAGAACTTTCACTCGTGCGTCCGCATCAGACTATAAACGCTCCCTCCACACGAGCAACACCTGCAGCGCCATCGTGCCACTTACCTCCTACCATCTCCCACTTTTCCCCCCTCATTGTGCATCACCGCTTTCTTCCATCCGTAAACAGGAGGCAAACGTTCCACGTAATGGCTCAGGCGCCGCTGGTCTCCATGGGTTCTGATGCGTTATAACGCTTTCATGGCGCAAGTCGTTCATATTTACGTAATGGCTTTTCTTCCGGGCGCCAGAGAGAAGGGTCATATACACCTGGCAGCAGGTGTACAGTGTGTAGTATGCGCCAGGTATTCCGGGAGGGCTGCGGAGATTTCGCGACGGGCTTATATAGTGTACATGGAGAAGTGATGATGCGGTCCCGGCATGTCTGTGCGGTTGTTGACGGAATACCCCCCCCCCCCCCTCATTTTTTTTTCGTTTGAACCGGGACTCCCATGAGAAGAGTAAGATGGAAGACTCGCGGTGGTGTTTGAGTCGAGGCGGCGCCACAGATGATGAGAAACGATGCTTTGTCTTGTCGTGAAGCGAGGGATGTAGGCTATATCAGATGTGCAGTATATGACTCGGTACGCTATATGTATACAGTTCTAGTGGTGCGAACGTGAAACCTTTAAAACGAAACAGACACCGACTACGTTTGCGTAATGTCAGCATGCCAAATGCTCATCCGCGGGCTATGCAGCTTTGTATCCTTGTAGGTGCGTGCGTGAGTTAGTTGTATTCGCCGTCAGGCGCGCATTTGGAACCTTGCCTAATTGCCACTTTCTTAAATATGTCATAATTCGTAAAGCTAATGAAATATTAGGGCCGCGAGGGTCACTCTTTGCTTGGGCAAGCAAAGGTATATTTATAGCCATGATGCGATCCTCTGTACTTCGATAGTTCGCGAACTATACGCTCATCGCGGCTCTCCAAACAGATGCTCACCCACTCGCACTTTCGGTGCGCGACCTGTTAATTAGCCGCTCGCAGCGGGGCTTTAATGCAAGCGTGCATGCGGACGCTGGCGCCCCGCACGTAAACACAGCCCGATTCTTTTCCCCACGAACGCGATAACTTCCGAAACGACGCCTTTTCCGCGTGGTTTTATAGGATGGAAGATATAGCGCGCCTGGTTTTCATTGAATGCGCCCTGCTTTCTAGGAGGCTGTGTTTGCTCAGGCGACATCCCGTGTAGTACTTCATACCGCACGCCGATTGCATTTCGCATGAGAGCAAGATGATGACAATGACGATGATGGCCTATGCATATGGCTCACAGCTGCTCTGGGGGATTGGCCAAGAAACGAATTATTATATAAAGTGATCACGTGTGAGTTGTATATGTAGTGAATTAAGGAATATTTCAAAGAAATGAAGAATACTAATTCAGAGCAAGACATGACTGCAGCTATCACCTTCATCGTCACTATCATATCACCATTCCTTTCATATTCCTCGTGTGTATACGTCATCGGCATCTACGCGGTTTTAACTTCGTCTTCGTTGCTAGAGATTAGTAGGATGAAGGAGTTCTTTTTTTTAAATTAGCTTTATAATTCTGAAAAGGCGAAAGGGAAATTCGAATTTGATAGACAATGAGGAGGCCGTGACTTCAATCTGGTTTATACGTTTCAAAAATAGACAGCTTTTTCTTTCACTCTTCTTGTAGTTCGCTGTCGTCAGAGACAGATATAAATGGTAAGAAATTAGCTTGAGGTTTTCCAGACAACTCCGTCGTTAAAGTGAAACTGAATGGGGACAACGCCGCGTTACGACAGTAGCTAAGTAACGTGCGCCAGCATTAATTAACAGTCGACATAACCCAACTTGTGCTGGCATTGCTAGCCAGCAGTTGTCGGACATCTAGCACATGGCATCCAACACAGGTCGATATTCTTATAATACACGACTAAATGATTTGTCTAAAGCTGAGGAACCGCAGTCCAGACAAGTTCCACGTGGTAAGAAACTCATGGTCGACATCACCATTCCGATACAGGCGATGTGTTCGAGAGACCTGAAGATATATCATCCCCCGTACCCGAAAAATATAGATAAATGAAATAAAACAAGAAAAAAAACACAAGCATTTCGGACGTCAGCAACGATAACCAGCTGCAAAAGGCCACTATTTTCTCGGACTGTCTTCGGATTCGAGCAGGATACAGAACAGTCGTTGCTATAGACTATTTTCCTTAAATCAACTGGGCGCCACCATTTTGGGCTATTAGGCCCAAGGTGGCGGCGCGATTAGGTATATCTTGGCATATGCTAACGAGGCTAGGAAACAAATACATCAACCCCAAGCGTTATGATGCGTATGCGTTTACCGTAACTCTGTTCAGTTGGCAAAGACGCAAAACACCAAGTTAAACAGGCCATAATTGCGGTATGGAACCCGTCCGAAAAATAGTCTATACTTTTGTTTCGTGGCCACACTGCACCGATTCCTCATCGTCTCTTTTCTGCGATTTCGAAACTGCAGTTCGCACCTGCGAACATTCGAGTCGCTCGCGTCGATCGCCCGGTTGTGAAACAGGCGCTATACGTGCTCGAGTAATGCGCGCGTACGTTCGCTGGTGCGCGATAAACGTTCTGTTCAAAGACTTTGAACGTGTTGCGTGAAAGCAGAGTCCCGCGGCGGTGATTACTTCACTCCGGGGCGAGGCATCTTTTCACGAGGCCGCGTTCTATAAACGGCGATGACACGGTCGTTGTGCGATGCATGTCAAAGCGACGTGATATTGCATTGGACATCGACCAAGTTTCGTGGCATGCGGCAACCACTCCATTTGCCCCGTAGTTTTTAATTTCTCGCCGAGCAATTAAGGGGGATTGCCGGACGCCCCGTTGCTGCTGCTTGCGGCACGATTCTTATAACCGATGTCAACGTGTTTGTGCAGGAAAACCAAAACTAAAGGCCAGCCGCGAAGCCATTGAAGAAACTTGACTAAACCTCACCAACTGTGTTGCGTAATACGCAAACTTCTTGCACGTTACGCAAGGCCGCCGCTAAATCATGCTTTAAATAGAATATGAGGGAGAATTTATTAGAAGACAGAGAGGTCTGCCTGAGCTAGTTCGCTCTAGCCTGCTACAGAAGCTTAACACAACGCGAACACAGATCGTGCTTTGAACACCTATTGGGACATCATCTGCTCTAGATGCATAGTTTCCCATGTTTACGTATTTTCCAATCGCACCTGAGGCTGCTTCTATGACGCGTGGTATTATGTACTTTGTTAAGAACTGCAATATAGACGTGAACTACCTGCAGTAATTAGGTATGGCTTCTTCTTAGTTGATGCGACGTCTTCATGTTCCCCACTACTGTGATGTATTGTAAGGCCAGTATCCTATAATAGAATTTATTCAGACGATAGATATGTAGGGTATAAGTGCAAAGAGCTTTTGTCAGCAATAAACGTGCAAGAGCGTTTAGGTAACGGGCTCTTACTCACTTGCCTATGAACATTTGTCTTATTTATATTTTCTAATACACAGAACATGATCATACCGTTCTGTGAGCAGCCATGATTACGTGTGCGCGTTTTGTATATCGCTTTGCTTTTTCTCATCATCTCGCTAATCCTTTCTCTCGACCGCAGTGATGGGTAGGGAACCGGATACTTGTTCTGCATAATCTCTCTGCATGCAAAAATCCTATCTATCTATCTATCTATCTATCTATCTATCTATCTATCTATCTATCTATCTATCTATCTATCTGTCTATCTATCTATCTATCTATCTATCTATAAATCTATCTATAAATCTATCTATAAATCTATAAATCTATCTATGAATCTATCTATAAATCTATAAATATATTTATGAATCTATCTATCTATCTATAAATCTATCTATCTATCTATCTATCTATCTATCTATCTATCTATCTATCTATCTATCTATCTATCTATCTATCTATCTATCTATCTATCAAGAAAACTCTGCATGCAGCGTTAGTTTATATGCTTTCTGATTAGCCAAGCATATAACATCGTACGCCCGTACCATATTCAATAATACAATATGGCTGTGTACTTAGCATATTTTTAGGGGCGAAGCTTCTTATAGCGGCACCCGTTCATTCCTCGTAGCCGTTGTAGTATGTAACAAGTATAACATTTTGACCCTCAAGGTGGTGCCGGTGAGAGATTTCTTCTGTGCGTTGTTGAACAATAAAAGATAGTGCTCAATGTACATGCCAATGGCTGCTAATGGGGAATGAGAGACAGGGTCATTCGGCTTTTAGCTAACGCGCACGCTGCGATCCCCATTAGCAGCCATTGGCATGTACATTGAGCACTATCTGACAAAAAAGGGTTGCCACGTTATACTCGCTGGGTGCAACCTCCTTAGTTTTAGAAAGGGTTAGCGAGCGTTGAGCCGCAGTGCCATGAATACAATGAACAAGTATAACCATGAACTCGAGGAGGTTAAAGTTGGGAAGTATATACGAAGCGCAAGCCGTAAAAAAGTAAAAGCCGCATTCTCCTGCCTCTCATTTTCCATTAGCAGCCATTACCAGTACATTGAGCAGTATCTGACAGGAAAAGATTGCGTTATATTCGCTGGACGTAACCTCCTTGGTTATAGAAAGGTTTAGAGAGCGTTGAGCTGCAGTGCCATGAATACAGTGAACTAGCTAGTATATACCATGAACTCGAGGTGGTTAAAGGTGGGAAGTAGACCCGAAGCGCAAGCCGTAAGAAAGTGTGCGTGTGCCACCTCTCGTTTAGTCCTTGGAATATCCGCTGGATGGCGGTGCTTCTATATGGGGAATATATGATGAAAAGATGCGAGATGGTGGTACTTGGAGTGTTGAATAGATGGACGAACGGGCACACAGACAGATGCATGGTCAGACGCATGAACGGACGCAGGGGCGGATGCATGGACGAACGCAGGGACGGACGCAGGGGCGGATGCATGGACGAACGCAGGCACGGACGCAGGGACGGACGCAGGGGCGGATGCATGGACGAACGCAGGGACGGGCGGATGGACGTATGGACGGTCACACAGACGGACGCATGGACGGACGGAAGCAAGAATGAATGAACGGACGAATGCTTCGTTCGCCCCATTCTCCATCATTCACTCCATGGATATGCTGCCATTTTTTTTTTTTTTGCTTCCTAACTTTTCTTTCTCAACCCAGCTACTGCTAGTGCCAGAAAGTTTTACTGCTATAGTATGCACCGAACCAAGCATCGTCCATCCCGTAAGATGGCTTTATTAACTCGAGGCGTATGCAATTTGCTTGTTTTTTTTTTTGTTCTTTTGCAAAACACTTAATCCCAGCTCGCTACAATAACTTTCTTATGAATTCACCTTTATACACATAACGAGTCAAAATATCAAAAAAGAATAGAAGCGTGCCTCTAACTGTATGCGGGAGCCACGTACCCCCTTCAGTACGTAATATCGCGGGACAGTTTTGATAACAAGATGAACAGGACGTTGATACGCTGTGGCGTCGTGTTCCAGGCGGCGACAGCCTCTTCTCTCGAGTGGTTATCGTGGCACATACACGGCAAAGGCGGGGCAACGTATACGGAGTGCGGTACACACGGCTCGCCTGTTAAAAAAAACAAAAAAGCGAGCGTGCAGCAAACATGGTCCCAAAGTCTACGTTGAGCTTTTTTTTTTAATTTTAACGCATGCCCTCTCTACAGCAGAGGGCCGCTACATTCTCTGCTCACATCCCGGGTCGTACAATCAATCTTTCGGGCGCAGTGACTTCCTATATGTACCGTCGGCGGTAGCTACGCGATATGAACGAAACCCTACCGGATGCTTTACGCTGAGGCGGGAGGAGTGTTAGTATAAGGTACGCGCACAAATTTTCTCGCACGATGTTTTGTTTCTTTCTCTCCCTCTTTTTTTACTTTTTCTTAGCAAGCACCGATATATTTCTTATGTTGCACAAATGAAATTGATAACTACCACTTTGAAAGTTCACGTTTCAAAAGTGAGCATTTGCTAGTGGAGAGAGAGAGAGACAGAAAGTTAAATAGAGAGGAAAGGCAGGGAGGTTAACCAAGCTTGGCTCGGTTGGCTACCCTGCACTTGGGGTGGGGGAAAAGGAGAATTATAGAACGGAAAGAGACAGAAAAGAAGAGGAGTAAGAAAGAGAAGCATAAATAGTCAGCTCGAGACTACAGAGCACGGCCTCGCACAGTTCTTTCACAAGCGGTCGTGAAGTTTGGTGGTCCTTAAAAAGGTGCCGTACTGAAAGGGGGTCTAATTAATTTCGACGTCCTCCGCCGTAGCTCAACGACTATGGGGTCACGCTTTACTAAGCTCTACTCGGTGCGGGTGTGATTCCCGAATCACGGGTATCGTGCTTCTGTGCAGAACAAAAAAATATTTAAAGACACGTTACAGAATGAAGGATAAGTGGGCGACTGTGTTGGGGTCTATAATGACGTGAAAGCAGCGCTGTAACTCTACTAAGCGCTGTTGGTAATATGAATAAATAATTAAACAAATAAATAAGTAAATACAACTAACACAAAATTAACAGAAGAAAACATGACTGGTGCATGTACTGTCTTCTCCTGTTATTTCTGTATGAGCTCTAGAACAGCATTTCCATCATTATGCAAAATGCGTTCGCGTACTTAGATTTGGGTGCATCTGAAGTTACCTCACAACGACGTACCGAATAATCAAGTTCTATTGCGTAATGCCGCAGAACAAAATTATGCAATGATTTCATTTTTTTTCCAACTTCGGCTCCCTAACCTGCATCTAATGCATGGTTTACAGAACGGTACATAGCCTTGTCTACCGCAGTGGAGCAGTGGTTGTGGCGCTCGGATGCTAAACCGAAGGTTGTGGGTTCGATCCAGGCTGCGCGGTCGAATTTTGATGGAAACAAAATACTGGAAGCTCGTTTATTGGGTGACGTCAGGGCACGTTAAATAACGTATCCGAACTGTCATGTGATGTTCGGCTGTGCTGTACTTTCGCATCGTATGTTCTATACTGTATTGAATTTTGTGCCCTTATTGCTTTTTCTTACAACATTTATTGTCTCCAACCTGAGACGGAGTAGCTAGTGCCACCGTATCTGCACCAACTTCTCCTATTTCATCATTTCGATAAGATAATCTAAAAAAAAGAGGTACATAGTCGAGTTTCCGAGATTCTTCCACAACGGCATCTCTAATAATCATTTCGTGGTTTTGGGACGTAAAGCTCTAAATATTATTAGAGGTATGGAGATTGTTAGGGGTACGGAGATCAATACCCCGCACCTCCGCAAAAGAGATGATTCATTCACTGACAGCGGTTCTTACTAACGCCGTGCCGAGCAAACAGTATTGTAGGCCTACAGGGCAGCACCATACAGTTCTACCCACAACAACAACGTTGCCATCTTCCTCCTCTTGAGTGTCATTTCAGCGCTTCTGCCGTAGTGATATAGTTACATATACAGGTGCCAATATCCTTATTACGGAATAGGACGTTGCAGGTAAGGCCTTAGAAAAGTTAGGAGAAAACAGAATAATAATACAAAGGACCCAGCGCCAGCTTCTAACAATCTTTCTTCGAGAAAAAGCGGGTGACTTGTAGCTATCTTCAGCGGATAAATGGCGTTATTACGCAGGCACAGTCATAACACGCGTCTACTGAGGCAAACTGATTTTGCCGTAAAAGTGAGAGCACCAATTAGAAAAAGTAAGTGAAACAATGTAAAAACGTTCTAGCGTATACGCACGTGAATTTTACGCTCGTGCTACGATAACTCTGCATCGGCTGCATAACAACACCCACGACGCACTATAAAAACTTGAGAATCTATTTCGGGGACTGTGTATGCGTCCGCATGGAGAGCTTCAGTGCGGGCAACGGACTGCGACCGACTTCAGTCCTCATAAAGTGGCGAAGCGCATCACTTGAACTGCCACCTGTAATCATAATAAAAAAGTGAGCTGGAAATAAAAAGTCTGACACGAGCGAAAAAGAAGTGGGCATCATGACTTTCTCTATACGTGACAGCGACAAAACTAAGCGCGAATAAGGTCTTGAGTCATCCACGGTAACTTGAAAACTTGAAAGTGCAAGAAAAACACAGAGACTCGTTTCCTGACTAAGGAAGCGAGAAGCGTTTACAATCTTTTTTTTCCACTCTTGAAGAAGTGGTAAAACAGCATTTGGAAGTACCTTCATGACGTCGTAACAAACCCACCACTTGTTTTGTGACGCTCCACGGCAGTGTCACGGGGGGCCTGCGGCATTTTCTTCTATGTGACACACGAGATCATCTGTTTCGCAAGAGACTTCGTCAAGCTGACTCCCTGCACGTGACTACATTTGTAAAGCTCGGCGGCTAGTTCTCGTACGCGACTTTGAAATGCGGTATGAAAATGTTACGAGCTGTGGAGGAATTTGCGACCACTAACTAGTCGCGTTTTTCGTCGTTGTCTTTCTTCAAGGAAGAATTATGTTATATATCCAAGATTATGTTAACCAGTAGCCGCCGGTAGACAAGCAAGACACCATTCCCACATAGGAGCATTTAGAAAACAGAAAAAAATGGCAGATCGAACGTACTTCGGGAATCGACGTTATGCGAAGCATGCCGGGGGAAATTGACCATGTAGTAATTTTTTGTGGAGTGGTACACTATGGAATGGCGCTAAATATATGCATAAATGCTACACGTACAGACATATGTTGAACAGTTGCAGGTGTTACTATAACCTGTTCTATGCACTTGCGAAACAATGCCAACAGGAACATCAGTTTTAGCATACACCAGAAGCGAAAGCCTGATATAATGTGCTGGTGCTCGCGAGGATGGTAGCCCGACACCGCTATACAAAAATCACCTTCAGCGGATGACACCTAACTACAACTGACGTTAACCCGACATGACGGCTGTATCAAAGGAGTACATGTGTAATGTTTGCGAAATTGGATAGCCATCACTGCAAGAGCAAGTGACGTTTCACGAACGTTAGGGTCTATTTGAAACGTACTTCCGAGACATGGCGTGGCTCTGCGGTATATACAATACATGATTGGCACGCAGAAAGCTACGGTTTGATTCCTGCTGGGACCCTGACATTTATTATTGGCATTTGTAGAGTCAACGCTGCCAATGTTAGCTTTTTTTTCCTTTTTTCAACGCTCACGCGTTAAAATTGCCCCTTTGTGTTCTCGCCGTTCCTGGGTAATACTAAATGTCCATCACCTGGGGCACATACCGTTTATCAGCGGCACATACCCGCCCGCGGGTATGTGCTATTGTTTGGCGGGAAGTTGTCCACGGCATACGTGATGGGAGAGCACCCAGACGTAAAACATATAGATAGACGCCAAAAGTGCTTACAGTGGGCAAAGAAATGCTTCGCATTTCAATAAAGAAGATCGGTTGATCACGGTTTCGTAGAAGTCACTCGTAACGCGAATGTAAAACGTGTCTCCGGAGAAGTAGCTCCCTCTCTGTTGGATATGAAGAAGTGCAAGACATTTCCGATGGAGGCGGAAATGTTGTGGGCCCGTGTGCTCAGATTTGGGTGCACGTTAAAGAACCCCAGGTGGTCGAAATTTCCGGAGCCCTCCACTACGGCGTCTCTCATAATCATATGGTGGTTTGAGGAAGTTAAACACCATGCGCGTATCAGTCAAGAAATACAATTTGCACAGTGTGTTGGTAATCCGCCAGCATGGCAGCCTTTAGAAAACCCTTGTTGAAACCCACGGAAGCGAAGGCATCTATACGCCAGAGCATATTTCGATAGTGCGCCAGTACCGCTGGTCTCGTTGAGACAAGACTACATCGCGTACAGGCGGAAGATAGGGAACAGATTGGCTGTGCGATGCCCCAAGGTCAGTGCCTATATGTTAGTTTGCCGTCAGTCTCAGTTACCCTGAGTGAGGGGGACTGTCGTGGTTCCAGTCAAGCCCTTTGGACGCTTTTTGACCACGTACAACAGCATGTGTGTTTAGAAAAAGTGGTTAACGATTTAGAGTACTAGGTACTCTACTATGAGAGAGCATAAAGCCGTCCCGTAGGCTTCTCATAGAAAACCCTCACGTTTTGGTAGCGGTGTGTTCGGAAAAAGTTGTTAACGATTTAGAGTACCTGGTACTCTGCTATGGGAGAGCAAAAAAGCCGTCCCGTGGGCCGAGCAGAACGATCTACCTTTATTATCGAACTGGAATGGCAGTCTCGATTGTGGAAATGAGAGTTTTAATGTTTCGGCCGTTATACTTGTGCATCTTTCCGCGTTAAGTTAATATATACTCGCCTTTCTTGGGCGGCTCTTTTGTCGTCTTATCTAACAGCTGTGGTACACTTCCGTTGAAAGTTCCTCTGTGTTTTTCTCGAATTGCGCTGTCGTATTACGATGCACATGTGCTTGTTATCCACATAAGCCCGGCACTGTTTCATCAAATGAAAAGTCAATAATAATTACTGGGGTATTACGTCCCACAACTACGTTATGATTAGGAGAGGCACCTTCGTGGAGGGCTGCGGCAATTGTGACACCACCCGGTGTTTTTTAACGCGCACCTTAATCTAAGGTCACGGGTCTCTAGCATTTCCGCCTTCAACAAAATTGCAGCCGCAACGACCGGCATTTTAACGCGCCGTGCAGATCAGCGGTCGCGTGCCATGACCACTCGACCACCGTGACGGGTTCAACGAAAAGCCGTCAGTGACGCTTCCTTTTACCTCGTTCTGTGTCCCGCGTCGTTTTGCCGACCACCTGTGCGAATGATAATTAGAAAACAAATATTGTAGTCTATCTTACAACGCGCATTTCCAACACAAGTTTTTTTTTCTTTATCAGTATATTTGTTGGCTATAGTTAGTCCTCAATCGAAGAACAAAAAGTATGTTATCGTATAAATTCCATGTAAGCGATTCGAGGCAAATGACCAGCCCAAATGAGATCAGGATAACTTATCTCACTAACGAAGCCAGCAACGCCTACTCGACGTTGCCAACTTGCTTCAATTAAGATAAATAAGAAAAACTGAGTTCACGTGCATTTTTGGAAACCAGAGCAATATAGAGCGAAAACGAAAATCTGCCTATAGCGTTGTTACAAAGTGTTCTTTACCAGCCAAATCGATTTCTTGCCTGTACTCCACACTAGCATCGTACGGGGCTCATCCAGAACTTCGCTAGTTGTTTTTTTTTTTCATTGTTGAACCCGAGGAAGCTGACAAACAGCACATTGGGTCCCCTTCAGTTCATTGGCATACTGCCATCACCAATGGCGACCGGCGTAAGCGAACACGTTGACAGCCAGTCCCATCTTTTCCGATTACGAACAACGTGTGAAGTTAGACTGCATCACGATATTAATATTGAATAAATACATGAACACAAGAAATGTAAAAATAACAATAAAAAACAAGATATTCTGGATCACTACGTGTATATAGGGCCCCATGCATGTACAAAATTGGCAGAGTGTGAAGAGTCCAATACATACAGCGTGGCCACAGAGACTACCGTGGACAGAGTCCGTATAGATAGCTTTTTACGCACTTTCATATAACATGGCTATGAGATATGCTCAACCAGAAAAACACAATCAACATGA
Source organism: Rhipicephalus microplus (assembly GCF_043290135.1). Classification (NCBI taxonomy): domain Eukaryota; kingdom Metazoa; phylum Arthropoda; class Arachnida; order Ixodida; family Ixodidae; genus Rhipicephalus; species Rhipicephalus microplus. Next base: position 52,442,980 of record NC_134702.1, read on the forward strand.
GCAATGTTGTAAGGCCGATGCCACATAGAGTAAAATTGCCTTAAGGATCGAACTTGAAGGCTAACGGCTTCTCATTGACAACAGAGGTCCAACAAATACACCAAGGCAAGGGCTGACAAAGAATGCTTTGTGCAGTTTGCATGCGTTGCTTCGTGTCCTCATTCTACACACGCCGCCTCACCTTCAGTTCTTAAAATCAATTCAACGCGATGACGCAAGAACGCAGCCGGGTAAATGAGGTGCTTTCTTAAGAGTACGCATGCTCGCCATGCCTTTAGCGTGATCGACGTAATGCGCACCACCGCATCAGTGGCGAGCGCCATACTTACGATTGCATCTCTCTCTCTCCCTCCCTCTCACACGCACACACGCCCGCACACACGCCCGCACACACACACACACACACACACACACACACACGCACACACGCACACACGCACACACGCACACACGCACACACACACACACACACACACACACACACACACACACACACACACACACACACACATTCTAACCAAACGACTCGCGGTATGCGCACTCTTATACAGATTTAGCCCACCCTCAGGGAGACGGACGGCGCTGGAGTTCTATCGCGCGTGACAACCGGACGCCATTACGGAAATTGCAGCGGCCCAGCTTTGCGCGTTGCTCTGGCGGGCGCCTCGCAAAACGACGGCTATTCCTTCCGCGCCTTTTGCGAACGACGGCAGCCTGACTGGTGGTGGTAGTGGTTAGAAGAGGAAGAAGGCGCCAGATTTCTGCAGCCCGGTAGAGAGCACGGCGCAGCGCCCAGCCTGGTTTCCAGTGCGGGCATGCGCACGCGCGAAGTTAAGGGAGAGGAGGTGGTGGGAGAGAAATATCTACGCCTAATAGGCCACACAGCATCGCTATCCTCACTTCGCCATCCTCCTCATCTACTCGCGTCTTCTGCTGCGAACTAGCGAAGCGACGTATGTCGGAACGCGGTGATTAATCGAGAAACATCTCGCTACGTCAGTCGGAAGAGAGGTTGCCCCAGGGAATGCAACAAGGACCACATTTCAGAGACAGCGTGCAGTGCGAGAATCGAGCAGGCTTTGTCGGTGGCTGTGTGTGTCCGCTTGCTGCGTATGATTAGTTCTGTGCAGTATCGTTCGTGCATTATAGCATTAACCACTCCGGTGTGAAGAGATAAGAAACAAAAGGGTGAAGGCAGGGCGGTTAAACCGAAATATGTCCGGTTGGCTGCGCTACGCTGGTGGAATGGGAAATGGGCACACAAAGATGAGTGGAGGAAATTATGGGCGTCGGCAAGGGGGGGGGGGTCGCAAATGGGGCCCTTGCCCTCTCAAGCCACACTAAAACGTACCCCTAACCAAGCTACACTGACATCCCCCCCCTATCGCTGCTGGGTATAGAGATGGCTACCCAGCAGCGATATGCATCACGAGCTTGCTACCCCGAAGACAAAATGCTACTGACGCCCAATGGAGGGAGTGGTAGAAGAAAATAAATGAGCAATAAATCAGGTACGCGTATGTGTTGGTTGCACTTCAAAATATGTATAGGATTTCTAACGTGTACGTAGTTCCCCAAAAGCACCAAAGTGCTGTAACTCCCTCGTGAGTGCACGAGTGATGGGGTGAAGTTCCAGGACCATCTGAACCGCGAGCGTCCAATTGTCCCATCGCCCCAATGCACCAGACCTATGTAAATGATGGGAAAAAGGTAGGAAGGTTTAAACCAGGCCTAGTTCTATTAGGTGCCCTACTCGGTTAGGGAAGATGTGAAGGAGACTAAAAGGTGTGAGCAACTGGAAAAGCGCAGACAGTACGTGCCCGAACCTGTATGTGCGCAGTGAAGCGCAATCTATTGACGAATCTGTGGAAAGTTCGGAGTCTCACGGATGGCTCAGCCACTCTATTGCTTTTCACAGCAAGGTAGCTGATCCAGATAAGCGTTTTCTGGCCAGCGATGAGCCTCGACTAAAGTTACAGCCCCAGTTTAATCAAATGAACGTGAAGGAAAACATTGACCAGCGGGTAGTCAGGCTGACCACGGTGAAAATAGTCACAAGGACAACAACAACAACAACAACAACAACAACAACAATAATAATAATAATAATAATAATAATAATAATAATAATAATAATAATAATAATAATATTAATAATAGAGAGATAAAGAATAAGTATGCTAACATAATTTGCGGGGAAACAACTGCGCTATTTCTTTTAAGCTTCGTTTTATTTTTTTATTCACCTTATACGGTGCATCGCCATGAATTAGAAACGACGTTGCAATGCGCCTGCGTCCGCATATTCGAAACAACCGACTTCAGTTGCTGCTGTTGTCATTGGTAGTAGTGTTGATGATGCTGGCGTTGTACAAGCACCTCAGAATAATTTGATTAATCCGTACAAGCGACAGTTCAATCGGCATAGCCACCAAATCCGATTCGCATATTTGGTGCACCCAATTCCGGCAAATCGGGGGTGAACACACACACGCGGGTTCCCGTGTATACCCCTCGGAGTCATTAGGATTCCGCTCCGAATGAGCCACGCACTCGGTGGCAGTCGTTAGGCAAGCGCCCGTCTCGTCTGCGCTGTGAGTGTTCTGTCTCTCGTCAATTTAGCCGTCGCACATTCTTTGCTTGTTCGTTTGTTTTTTTCGGCCCGCAACGCGATGAGTGCTCGGGACGGCCTGACCACCCCTTTAATTTCGTCGTGCTTGTCATCGAAGAAACGAAAGTGTCCGGAATGGGGCGCTGCGTCGTTCATCTAGCAACGCAGTCCGCCTTGCTTGATATGCATATACCCAAAGAGTTGTGCCGCAGTCGGTGACGAGGGTAATGCGTGCGCGCGTCTTCTGTGCATATCAACTGTGTTGAGGCGGAGTCACGTCTCTCTATTAGGCTCAATTTTAGGCGCGCGTTAGAAGAAGCGTAGGACGCAGCGAACGTATTATGGAAATCTGTTCACGTGAAGTTGTTGTGCAGCAGATTCTGGGAAAAACCCTCGAATGAACACGATGTGGAGCAGGTTATAGGCGGAAGACAACGTTGTAATATTCGATAAAGCGGTAACACACACACACACACACACACACACACACACACACACACACACACACACACACACACACACACACACACACACACACACACACACACACACACACACACACACACACACACACACACACACACACACACACACACACACACACACACACGTCTGATTTTGTATCGTTGGTATAGAGACGGTGCTTCATTAAAATGTCTGCATTAAGAAGACCCGATTATTCTGTTCCCCCTCTCTCTCTTACATATAAGTAATGTGAAGTTTTGCTTCGTCAAGGGAGGTTTTGGAGGAGTTCAGGGAACCACATTGACGCGGTCAGTGTTTCTTCGAAGGCGTCACTTGCACTGTTCTTCTTCTGGGTGTAAAACTGAGAACACAGGTGATTTACCAGGAGCCGTGTATATTGTAAAGTTATGCTATAACGTTATTATATGCCTTCGTATACTTTTGAGACGGCACTTCTGGGTCGGGTTTCTGGGTCATACTTTTGGCTGGCGTTTCTATGGAGATGAAGTATCAGGGGCGCCTGTGTTTCGCATTGTTAGCGTACACTAAAGAAGATCAGATGGTCAAAATTTTCACAGCTCTTCAGTACGGCGAGTCTCATAATCGTATCGCTATTTGGGCGCGTACATATCCCAACTACTTTCCCTGTCTCCCACGCAAACGTTAATCTTTGCTCTCCTAAGCTCGCAAGTGAACAGCAATGTACCTTATCTTCTTCTGGCTCAACTCTCTGCCTTCTCCTTTTTCATATCTTATCTCGACTTCTAGAACAATTGATACCTTCCCACCTGTGCAAGAACGCCAGGATACTTATGCGTACTCAAGGTGGGACGCTCCTTTCCATCTTTCCTATCTCTCCTATCCCCTGTTTGTTGTCGCTCCTTCTGGCTTACCACCTCACGTCTCTTCCTTTTTTCTTCACCTTTACTCCTACCCCTTTTATTCCTCCTCACCCCCATCACTTGTGAGCTACTGTTGAGGTGTCGCTCACTGAAGCAGACAGTTACGGGGCTCACTTTTCTCTTCCTTTCTCTCTTAAGAATCACCTTCTCTTGTACGGCTATTTAGGAGCACATCAGTGACACCTGTGAATGTTCTTGCACGCAGCTTCGTGAAGCCAGTAATCTGTAGCCAATGACCAATGACCTATGCCAATGACCTGTAGCACTGGCGTCCGGCAGATCAGAGGCGTCGCGGCGGCAGTCCCGTCGTTCAGGCAAGGCGACGACCGCTGCGCCGCCTGGGAAGCGGTTGTGCCACCGACGAAGGAGAACAAAAAATAAAGTGTAAAAAATGATATACGGTGCCTCCCTTTCGTTTTATCCCTTTTAACAGCCGCACACGCCCGACACAAATCCTGCTGTCACGAAAGCAAAGGCGGACCCGCACCATCGGAAAGTCGGTTTCGAATCTGTTGTGAACCCTAAAGCCCTGCCGCCACCTCGAGGCAATGGCCTCGTCGGCTGGGCACTTCGTATGTGTGTACTGATGCGGTCAACGTGCAAGAACCGCAAAGGATTGCCTGCGCGCCCCGCCTAATACTCCTCTGTACAGGGGCACGCCCCGACTGACTCCGCCGTCGTCGGAGACCCTTTCGGCTATACTTAAGAGAGATTCAAAAGTTTTTGCTGGTCTTTGCCCACTTCACCGCGCCCCGGCGCTCCCCACATCGAGGCCTTATTCAACACTCGTTCAATGTTCCTCTCTCGTAGTCCTCATTTTCTTTCTTTTTCTTTCACGCTGCATAATAAACGAATATGGGCGAACACATCCCTTTTTTTTTTTTTGTCTCTCACATACACCAATAGCGGCGATAGCCGAAAACTTTCGCTCTCGGTGCAACAAAAGAAGACACATGTTTCGATACCCTAGGCACGTCTGCGTTAGACATAGCCCAGAGTGTAGTGTCCCAGCTTTTCGGATTCAGAACTCGTAAGACAACGTCGCTCTTAACCTAATTTGAACTGACCTAACCAGAAAGCAGCTCAACAATAGACGCTTTGCGTGTACATTGTGCACGTCGCTTTCATTCTATTTCCTACAGATGCAATATAGGTTCGATAACGGGGGGGGGGGGGGGGCAAAGCGGCTTATACTGGCTGGCCGAAGTTTTGGTGGTGTCATCTGTAGTCTCCCATTTGTAACGCGATAGCGTTGAAGTGCTCGTTGCGTACAAATTCCGGCGTCGGTGTCAGCGTCATCGGTTGTGAGTGAAAAGTCATCATGTTATGCGTGACCGAAAAATCCTAAAAGTTTCAAATGAAATAAACAATAAAAACAATCCTGGAGTGAGAGTGGGGTTGTAACCTGGGTCGCTTGTGTCCGAGTGGGGAACAAACCGGGTCGTTTGCGTGGCAGGTGCATGTTCTGCCACTCGGCCAAGCATCTGTTTGAGAATACAGTGAAACTAACTATCTGCTTGGAAATTCAGTGAAGGTAACACCCATGCTTTGCGAACATACGCGTCCTGTATACATTCCTCACTATAAAACGTAAACTATTAACGCGATAGCGTTCAAGAGCTCGTTTCGCAGAAATTCTGGCGTCGGTGTCGTTTGTTCGGAGCGAAAAATTATCTTCGCGCGGCCGAAAATCGATAAATATACAAATAAAACGGCTCAGAGAAAATACGAAAACCGAGTCATTTGTGTGGCAAGCGGGTGTTCCACCCCACAACCACGTCTCTGCTTGTCAATGCAGTGAAAACAACTTCCTACGTTTGGAAATGAAGTGAAAGTAACTTTCATGCTTTACAAACACACGCGTCCTGTAAGCAAGCTTCACAATACAACATAAACTGTTGCCGTAATAATGCGCGGTACAGGCGCCCATTGCCATCGGGCGTCAGAACATGCGATTTTCATAAGAACTTCGTCGTTTAAAGCATGGTCACTCACTACAAAAGCACACATGTTTCGTGCACTAAGTGTTCGAAGCACGCACTAGGAACGAGATATCGATATATCGCGTTCAGCTCTTAAAAGCGAGGTTTTAGGGTCCACTAACTTTTACATTCGATTGCTCTTTTATGAACCAACCATCTATCTTCACACTCAATCTCACGGCTGAGGTAAAAGCCTCGGCTGCACTTCAGCGTACGCGTTCTTGTTGGGTCTTCCAAACGTTCTCAAGGATGGTGAGGCTGCATATTGTGTATATTCATATTCGATCAGCTTCTTGACTACATACTCCTTGTCTACAAAAGCAGTACTCGTGGAGGCGTTGTGTATAGATGACATAAGTGTAAGGACGACGCGGAGCAACGTAGGCCGTCCTCTTAAATAAACTTGTGCTCTGATATCGTGTGTATCCGACATTGCCCTTAACTTGAACAAAAACGATCGATATCGTAGCTGTTTCTTTTAACACATCGTCAAAAAATATGAAAACCGGAAGTAAGTGCTCGACCGGAATTGTTTGGACTAAAAACAAGAACGTTACTCGTTGCTGGGGCCACAGAAAAACTACAACGGCCCCCAGGAGGCAGCCATTTCGTTGCCCTTGTTAAAACGGTCGTACAAATTTATGCGGGTGTCCTCTTGGCGGACACTGGTAAGTATCAAGGTACGGTATCATCTAAACAACACCGGCCGGTCTGTTTAAGTGAACAATTGATCGATTGATATGTGGAGTTTATCGTCTCAAAACCACCATAAGATTATAAGAGGCGCCGTAGTGGAGGGCTCTGGAAATTTTGTCCACCTGGGGTTCTTCAACGTGCAGCCAAATTTGAGCACACGGGCCTACGGCATTTCCGCCTCCATCGGAAATGGCTGCTGACCCGCAGGTCGCGGGATGCGATCCCGCGACCTGCGGGTCAGCAGCCGATAGACCACCGCGGTGGGGCTGTTTACGTGAACAAAGTTATTTGCTATTCTTGTTGAATCTATTGTGACGTCGTAGTAGCACGCAAAGAAATTAAAGAAGATCCTTTTAATGCAGAATCAGACTCCGACTGTATTGAAACAAACAGCCACTTACATTGCCGGTTGTGACCCAGGGAGATGACAAATACAAATGGAGCGAGGTGGGGGCTTGTTCTTCGACAGACAAACTGCATTCGGATAGCAACTATTGTGTTACGTTCCAAACTTCCTCCTCCATAACTTGCAATTGCTGACGAACTTCCTAAAAGCGTCGCCTACTCTACGCAGCCGAGGTCCCACATCGAATTTTCATTATTATATTTATGATGCAAGATACGCGGTGTCACCCCAGGCGGACGACCGGAAACGTATACAGCGAAACCGGTGAACCGAAACGAGACGCGACGTTCAAAAATACGAATCTCGTGCGATACCGATGCGGTGGGACCCTGTTATTACGAGTTCCTTCCTATTCAAGGAAGCGTGCATGCATCGCCGGGGCGGCAGCTTCTTGGCACACGCGAAGAAGTTAGGGGTTATTAGAGCAGTTTTACAAACGCGCCTCTATTGCGACTTCGTATGGTTCGTGAGATGAATACGCTGTTGTTGACCGTGACCATATTTCTGTACAATGTATCCGATACCTGTGGGCTGCTACAGCGCATTTGTACGGCGGAAGTGTATGCGGGGAGTGAAGTAGGTGCAGAGATGGAGTGAGTACGTGTGGAAAGCCTCAGCAGGAAGCCAAGTCGCAACCGATACGTTGTAAACAGTCGAGCTATTCTTGTGGTGCTTATTTTAGAATCTGTATACACCTTTTGATGACGCGGTACAAAATGAAAATCGACTGGAATCGAGCGAGTTCTTTTTTATGCATTTGCGTAGTAGGTCTGTTCCAGTACCTCCTACATGTACAAATATTTACTTTTATCTTTAAACGCGCTCCTCGCGCTAAGGTAACTTGTCAGAATTCTCATCGCCAGCATTTATTTTTTTCATGTAATTTGATGTTTAACAACTGACTAAATTTAGGGACGATGTTCTTGGGACATCGGTCGGACCTCTCACGAAGCGAAAGATAGAATTGTGACAAGCCATATATTATTAGGTACGGCAGTTTGCAAGAGACCACACTTTTCCTAAGAAAAGGATGCTTTGAAAGACTTTTGTAGGCTTTGAAGTACTTTGAAGGACGCTTTGAAGTACTTTGAAGGACGCTTTGAAAGGCGCTTTGAAGGACTTTGAAGGACGCTTTGAAGGACTTTGAAGGACGCTTTGAAGGACTTTGAAGGACGCTTGAGCTTCGCCTTCAAGAGTAGATCGTGGTAGTGTAATTGAGCCTTTTGCGCATCGTCTTCTCAATTACTAACTTCGCCTCGGTTCATGCCTCAACGGCGTCGTCAGGAAACGAACAAGTGTGCACGTAACATTGGCCATTTCAAATTATCCTAGAAATAATATTGCATGTACAGTAGTTAAGTGCAATAATTACTACCCATATAAATGTCTTAACTAGTCTTTTAGAGAATCAGCCAAGGGCCCCCTACGCATCCGTAAGCCAACACGTGAACCTACGCAGCTGATGCTTTTCCTGCTGATGATGATTAAATATGTCAGGACGGCCTGGAATAGGCGCGCCTCTAAAGCACCCACTCGCCGCGCAATTCACATGTTTTGACACCTGACGCGATTCTACGTTTCTGCAACTAAATATTGCATGCGTTAAGGAGACTGCTTTATACCTACGTGGAATTCACGTGGCGATTTTTCCAAAGCAGTTTCAAGAAATGGCATGCCTCTATCGTAAAACCCTTGATTTTCATGTAGACGGCATGGGTTTGATCCCCATGCACGATGATCCGATGTTTTGTTTATTATTTATTTTATTCCGATCTTCTTGATTTCGTGGTCACAGACAAGATGACGATTTTTCTTTCCGAACCAACTACGCCGTCAATAACGTCGACACCGACGCCGGAATTCCTGCCAAACGGGTTCTTTTACGTTGGCAGGTTAAAACGCCCACTGTTAAGATTATCAATTGTGAGTACAGAAGCTAGGTCTCCCTGATAAAGAACAAAGCAATTTAAGGAACAGGCTGATTAGCTGTCGCCTCGCCTACTCTACATTCCTGCCTTTCACTTCTTCTCTTCCTCCTCCACTTGCGTTTGCATTCTTGGCCTGTTGTTATTTCCAGTAAGCTTAGTACGTAGCGGAAACGTATTGCGCTGCATTACGTACTTTCAATTTACGACGTAATCTAAGAAAATACCAAATAGCAATTACACACGGCTACGTCATGTCTGCTCAAACCTTACAGAGTAAATTGCACCGACACTCTTGTTGGAGCTTAATGCACTCTTTGTACTTTACAAGCCGATATCAACGCACGTAAACAGCTACTGCTCAATTGATATGGCTTTCCAGTTCAGATATTTTTTTTCGGTTTCAGACGTAACAACCTCATGCCGAGAAATTGGTAGACACTCAAGACAAGACATCAATTTCTGCATTCGCGCCTTCTAAATGGCGCTTAGATGAGTCGCATTGCAATAGACAAGCATGTAAAAACACCGTTTGATTGATAGATTGAGTGATTTATTTATTTATTTATTTATTTATTTATTTATTTATTTATTTATTTATTTATTTATTTATTGAACTTAGCCGCGAGATGCCCTAACCAACGCGGGCCATGCATGGCGACCCGTACAAGGCGCAAGTTCGTTAGTTGCCAAGGCAGGTATACCATTCGATCCAAATTCCCATGTTAGAACAAAGTGGCACTTGCGTCGTTTAGGAACTGACAATACCGTCACAAGAAGTTACTCGTGATCACATTGCTTGAATGACCTCCGAAGACTTTTTCTTCGCTTGTGCCACGGTTGTCGTTTGCATATTCGCTTGTTTTCTTCAACAAACTTTGACACGCATGAGCGACGACGCGTCTTTGCTCTCTCTAACGTTTCTTTGACCACTCGCGCAACTTACGATGAAAAAGGAAACACCGCCTTTGTGAAGCGCGAAACAAGCTCTGGCATCGAAAACACTTGTGAAACGCGCGTTTCATTCGACTGCTAAACGAAGCACGTCTATGCTCCCTAGAACATACTAGGTATACTAGGACCATAGTACGACTTGTAAGTCCGCATCACCATCGCAGCTACGCCCACGAAACGAAGCCCGGTTTGCGGACAGACGGAAGGGGCCAGCAAAGCAGACGAAGAACAGGGGCGTGTACGCCGCGCAGTAAAGGTCAAGGCGAAAGCGGGAGAAAAGAAAGAAGAAGAGGAGAGACACGCCGGCGCTAGCTGTGGAAAAGACGTTTCGGACTGCTCTCCCTTCCTTGACCTTTGAACTCGAGCGCCGGCTGCGGCGCGTTCCGGTCTCTGTGTGCATGTGTACGCACGGAAAGGAGGAGCGGGATTCCACGAAGAGCGTACCGAGCTGGCACCGCGCACTCTGCCCACTGCTCCGCCACGGAGCCCTCGCTGTCTTGAATTACTCTTCGCCTGCTTCCTATGCTGCGGTCAGCGATGCACCCAGACTCAGCCACTCCCCTGCACGCAGCGCCCCCCTTTCGAGCGCAAAGGAAATGAAGTGAAGGAATTTAGCAACCACGAGGAATGCCGTGGTCGGTTGCTTATGCAAGGCGTGCATGAAGGTGGGGTGCCACGTTTGACTACACTATTCGCCACTTTGAATTTCTATAGAAAACTCTATGATGACATTTAGAAATCAGAAAACAGGGGGTGGTTGCTCCACCCTTGCTTTCAAATTTATCGTCGCAAGCATCCGTCTTTCCTTTTTGCCTTTCTATGATAATGATGGCCTGTCATATATGGTGGCATACATGGCATATCCGGCATATATGGCATACATGTCATATATTGCATATATGACATATATAGTGCGAACCTTAACTGGACAGTTAAAAATTTGATATTTTTTATTTTTAACTGTAGTGTCGAACAAAACAGATTTGGGTAGCTCGAACCCGCCCTGATAATCTGGTGTTTCGGGTATTCGAGTGCTGACGCGAGATCGAATTCCGGCCACGGTGACCGCATTTGAATGAAGGCGAAAAGCTAGTGGCACGTGTGGTTAGACAAAAGTGCACGTTAATGAACCCCTGGTGGAGCAGGTTTCCGGAGCTCTCCGATCATAACCTGGTTTCGGTGCATAAAATCCTAGACATGATTATTGAATTGTTCCGAGGTAAGGTGAGAAAAAAGAATAAAAAAGTGAGAGGGCGTTTTCGGGGCAAGGATCACCCTTTGACGCAAGTTTGGTAGGGCGTTCAAGAGTGAGGCTTGTGGAATGGTTGCAGATAAAGAGCAGTTGCAGATTGTTCGACATTAACGTAGTTAGAGCTTGCACGGACATAAATTAACAAAAAGGTGTCAGACGTTCCAAACTAGCGTCAACTGACGTCACTGGTATTCAGCTTCAAAATTAATTAAGAGAAAGAAGGCCATTTTCTTAACAAAACAGTATTTAGATATCAGAAGAAATTGAGTACAGTTTTCAAATAATCAATCACCATATAAAGATGCTAGTGTATCTGCTTCATTATTACGCTTTTAGGTATACACTTGTTTGTCGCCTCTTTTACGGATGGTGTCGATCGAATTATCGTGCTTGCCTTTCTCATTAATACAGAAATGCGCAGTAGATCTGCGATTGAAGCGGGATGGCTTCATGCTCTCCCATAGTAGAGTACCGAGTACTCTAAATCGTTAACCACTTGTTCTAAACACACTGCCACTCTGACTAACCTCGCCACAGAGCTCAATATCTAAGCATTCCTTTTTGCCATGAACACGTGACCACCAATATTCGTATGCACGAAATATCTCAATCTAGACGTTAACTGCACTACGTCCCTGAAATGATGTCATGTGACTATGCACATAGATATGGAAGTTACCTTAGTGTTGAATACGCACTTTTATTTTATTAAAAGCGTTAAATAAGCCAAAACTTCCGACATTATAATGGAAGAAGATACGATCGCTGCATGTGAAACCACTAAAGAGACGTAAGGAAAAGCGAATTGGCAAAATATAGTCAAGTAATGGCGTTTGACTTTGTCAATACGACGATGCTGCGGAATTATTAAGACAGCCTGAGGTGCACCAACGTGCATCTAAATCGACGTATACGACCACTTTTGTCTTGATTGATGAGCTGGAAACAAACCCGCGCCCTAGTGCTGAGGACGAAAGAGTCACTGAACCCACCACGGAAAATAGGCAGATGATATTCCTACCAATGTTAATAAAAATCGTGATCCGAAAGTCATTATTCTGCGCAGAAGATAAATCCGATGGTTTATTTGAGCAATAGAATGATTCTAAGTATTCGGAAAATGGCGTATGAAATGGTGAAATAGGAGAGCTTTCGAGACATATACAGTGACTTCAGATTACGCAAGTGGTAATCGGGAGGCTTTTGCGGAAACATCTTCATCTTGGTGTAAACATGCCAAGTGCGATAGTACGGTAAAGACCTTTTAATACGATCCGCTAGTTTAATGGACCCTAAGCCAGGCCTAAACCACGTTTTTAAGCTCTTCATTTATCTATAACTGTCACAGACGGTCAAACATTTTTGTGGCGAGGAAGAAAAAATCAGCCGCCTATCCACGTGCCGTCGTCTTTCACTCCAAATGTCGTCGAAAAACGACAATTTTCTGCCGGTCGTACTACATGAGTCCTTGCCTTATCCGCGGCCACCTGCGATGCTGTTCTCATAACATATTTGTCCTGTCAGGTGGCAGCACCATACCATCGGCAGAGGGCTTTTTCGTGCATAGCGTAGCATTTCCAGGGCAGCGTATGAAACACTGGGGTCTTTAGAATTATGTATCTATGTATTTTTTAGCAAAAGAACACACAACCTAATAGATACGTATTCATGTTGTGCCTCAGATGTGCGTAATATTTGCCTTTTCATCAACAATGTTGATAAGTATAAACGCTGCCACCAGTTCAAGATGGCTGGGCGTATAAGCATGTGCTTAAACGTTGGCCGAGTAGCCCCCCCCCCCCCCCAAAAAAAAAGATGTTTTTGCAAACGTCTCCCGAGTATCACTTGTCTCCGTAATCTGAAGTCATCACATATGTCTCAAACACTCCCTCATTTCACCACTTTATACGCGATTTTCCAAGTACCTTTGATTTGCTCGAATAAATAATTGGCTTTCTTTTCTGCTTATAATTATAATTTTTGGATGACTTTTTTCATTATCATTAGTAGGACTATTGTGTGCCTATCTTCTGTGGTAGATTCAGTAACTCTTTCATCCTCTGTACCAGGGCGCGGGTTTGTTTATTGTCACAGACAGACAGACATATCGAAACTGCTGTGTTCAAGTATCCCAAGAAAAACTATAGTCTTCAAAGATGGCGTGGGAACCGAACAGTACACGTCCGTGCTAAGCACGCCGTTTGCGCCGTACCGACGATCAGCGAAGCACCGCGAGCCTGTCCTCCCCCCCCCCCCCCCCTGCTAACCCGACAACGCCCGTCACATCGTATACAATTCGGGGCTCCATACAAAGGCGGCAACATTGAAGCGATTCCTGCGGCAACCCCCCGCATCGCATCGAACCACGCGATGGACACGGTGGGGCCATCGATGGCCGGCAGCAACGCCTTCGCCTTTTGCCGAACGCTATGCTGTCCTTCTTCCTGTACCCTCCTCAGGCTGCGATGCTCCTTTCCCTTCGGGCGATCGGAATAACAGGTTACGAGCGGGGCCTAATGGCTGGGAAAACGGCGCGTCTGCCATCGAGGCGGCGCCGGAGAGAAAAGCGAAAGCAAGCACGCCAGAAGGGCCAGGCCGACCAGTGGTGTATGGCGGGGTCTTCGGTTCTTCTCGCTGTCGTTGGACCGACACCAAGTAAACGCGAAAATGGAAAATTAGGAACTGAGAGAAAGAAAGAAAGAAAGAAAGAAAGAAAGAAAGAAAGAAAGAAAGAAAGAAAGAAAGAAAGAAAGAAAGAAAGAAAGAAAGAAAGAAAGTAAGTAAGTTGACGAGCCGTGGGTCTCTGACACCAGCGCAAAACTATGTAAAGGTCGTCAGTACGTACGGGAGCACGTGAGATGCACTGCGAACACACGGTGCTGCGGTTGTTAGACTCATAAAACCAGAGGATCTTCCTTCTTGCTTGAGCCCTTTCCATGAAATGTGCTTGTACCATCACCGTGCGTTCATTGCTACTATACGGCCATTTCTACTATTACTTGCACCACTAACACCCATACTACTAAACCTATGCCATCTCTTACTGTGCTTGAGCTGTGGCACTGCATTGCTGCATATTTCTACTGCGGCTCAATGTACACGCAACTAGCTCGTCCAGGTGCCCATATGCACAAGGACCGTGCTGATATGATGCTTGATGTTCTGTTGTGTAGTACTTGGACATTGCCATACATAGTCGTCCTATAGAGTACTTCCCTCTTCCACTCTTTCACGCTCCTCCATCCTTTCTAAGTACAGAGTTGCCAACTGCAGATCTCCTCTGGTTAACCACCCTGTCTTTCCTTTAACTCTTATCTCTTTCTGATGTGACACTACTGTTTACACCCTTGCATGTGAAGCAGCATCTACTACTTCTAAAGTCTACCCTCCAGAGCTGTGCGGCCCGTACAGCCTCAGAAATGTCAAACGACTAGCCTTAGTGGTTCAGTGGTTATATGGTGGTATAACTCTCAGTTCAAGCGCACGAATGAACAGAAATGAAGACAGGACAAGTGCTTAACTAAGGACCCGAAGGTCACGGCATCAAATCCCTGTGGCAACCGCCGTATTTTCGATGTAGGCGAAAATGATAGATGCCGGTGTATACACTCAGTTTGAGGAGTGTGTAGAACAGCCTCAGGTGGTCGACATTCCGGAGAACTTTCGTACGGAATCTCTCATAAATTTGTAGTATTAAGCCTTAACAATTAATAATAACTAGAAATGATAACAGCAATTTTAACTAGCCCCATTTATGGCGGTTTTCGTTATTATTAGTAACGAAGATAAGCCTACAAATTGTTGCGCTGCACCGAATACTCTATAGCACAGAACGCTCACAGAACGTACCCTGCACAAAGCTGATCACAGCAGCACAGGATCACGCACACTCACATGGGGCACGCTGTCTTTAGTCTAGCTCTCACGAGAGACCGAACTCAAGATCCTTTCTTCATCAATTTTCTGTTCCAGCGTTCGTCTATTCCCTGAAGAAACTATAGCGATCCCTGGAGGTCTTTCTTCCGACGCACTTTTTAAAAACTCGGCACGCCGTGTTCACTTCTGCGTGTTTCGTCCTCAAGCGGCAACAAAAAAAAAATATTTCGCATAATGCATAGTCTGCCAGTTTAATATGTCGGAGAAAAACTTCTCGCATTTATTCTCCGTCGTTTATTGAGCCTTCGAAACACAGAAGGAAGAGCTCAAAGAGAAACGGGCAATGTAAGACCCCTTGAACGAAAATACGGCTGTCCTCAAGAAAGAACGATCCGTGACTCTGCTCTTTTCCTTACATCCGCTACCGGATATTGAAGAGAAAGTAAATCGAGTGAAAGTAGCTGTCTTCCCAGTCGAAAATCCGCAGGGTCATCCGTCTTTCCACCTGGAGAACCTGCTCGCACGGTAGTAAATGTTCAAAAAATTTCGGAATTGCGCAGCTATGAATAAAAAAAAAGAAGACACACGCGGCTGAGATTTTCACGCACTCGAAACCGCATTACGCTTGATTCGCTCGAATTCCTGATGTAGGTAGAAAAGAAATCAGAGTAAATGGAACCGAAAGAAAGAAAGAAGAAAAGAAAGAAAGAAAGAAAGAAAGAAAGAAAGAAAGAAAGAAAGAAAGAAAGAAAGAAAGAAAGAAAGAAAGAAAGAAAGAAAGAAAGAAAGAAAGAAAGAAAGAAAGAAAGAAAGAAAGATGTCGAGTAATCGAAGCAGCTGAAGGAGAAGTGTGCTGACTAGGCGGAGAACAGCAGTATACGTTCGCGTGCCCATACCCGCCCCTTTCCTTGCTCCCCCTCCCTCTTTCCACTTTAACTTCTGATTCACTCGTATCCTTCTAAAGGACAGAGATGCGGTAACTCAAGAGCCTGTATTCTTCGGACAAGAAGTAAAGTGAAAAAGAAAGCAGATGAAAGAACTAGCGGGAACAGAATGAAGCTCGCGAAAGTTGGACGAAGGTAGTCCGAACAGCAATGCTGCATGCACTCACGTATATACGGGGGAAACCTGAAAAGTGAGGTGTAAACGAAGAGGCCGCACTTCGATTCAATCTTCGTGAAAGCTAGCTAGATCGGTGGGTGCGCACTCCCATTATAAAGATGGAACTTGAAAAAAATAAAAGAAGTCGAAGGAAACAAACGGAATGGCAATGGAGAACAAAAACAGGACACATGCACGCACACACGCGCCAGCACAAAGAGCGCGGCCGCACAGCACTTAGAAGGTTTTAGTACCAAGAGCGCGGGCGGGGGTGGCGTGCATCGCGCGTGTCGTGTGTGCCCTGCTCGGTGAGCCGAGAAACGGGGCAAATTTCGCATTACCCGCACTCTTTCTTTATTTTAAAACCTCGGCGAGGCGATGCGGAGAACTCCTAACGGCGCGCGTCAAGCGCCAAACGTATAACAAAGGTGGAGTGATGCGAGATGAGATCGAGAAGAGAAAGAAGAAATCGGCAAATGAAAGAAAGAAGGAGCGAAATCGCTTATTCAATGCCGCCCGAACTACACGCTTCGGCGGCGCATCCGCAGGCGTCAGATTAGTGATCCGGAATAAGTTCGTCCGCCTCCCCGGAGCAAACGGTCGAAGGATGAGGACGACGATGAAAAAGAAGAGGACGAGGAAGGAAGGAAGGAAGGAAGCACGAAGGTTCGAGTTCACGGTCGCGCGATCGCACAAACACGCGCCTCCCAACGCGCACCAGGCAAAGCGAGTATATACAAAGGCACGCAGTGTGCGGAGAGCCAATATTTGTCCCCGCGGCGCAAGCGGGTTCTCTTACGCCGAGACGACGTGCTGGTCGCAGAAGGAAGCACACACACGCCCGACGAGCTGAGAGTGTCGGTGTCTCTCCGCCCGGTCGGAGTCCGTTTGCGTTAAAAAGTCTCCTTCCGCCTCGCCCTCCCCCAGAGAGTCTCCACCGACACAGACGTAAAAGGCCTCGCTGGTCGAGGGTGAGGGTAAACGTAAGGTGTGAAGGTGTTGGTTTATGGGCTGTTTCCCATCCTTCTCCCGTTATTTGCCGGCGTTTTCACAAATACCCCGTGGTATGCTATACGCGTAGCCATCGCGGACGATGTTTGCACCTTCTTTGCCGTATAGGACAGTGGGAAGAATGTATACTACTTGCACAACTTACGGAAGCTGTGGAGCCCGCCGTCCGCCGCTGTTGACCCTAGAGTCCACCGTAGAGTGCATATAGTATGTACCTACTTCTACGGGAGCCGGCGAACCCGACTGAGTGTCGTGTACGCTCGCCTTCATTTCCGTCGGTGTGTTTGCGTAGCCGTGGACGGCGAGCGTTGGCCACGAGCTTGTAAAGCGACGCTCCGGTTCGTTGACTGGTCAGGTGGGCTGAAACCTTTAAGGAGTACTGTGAGGCAGGACGCCAGCTTATCTTGTTCACCTTCGCGTACGCTCTTCCGCGAGTGAAAGGGGAGAAAGGAAGAAAGAACTCTACCGACGAAAGTGTTCGGTGAATGAACGAGCGGAGCGTGTACAGTGATTTAATTTCGGGTAAGGAGAGCACGTACAAACAGATCCCTCTGCACCCTGTTAAGGTGCAAGTTAATCAACCTGGGCTTAAGGTTAAGATTAAGCCGATGTTTGCTATTATTGCGTGCTCCGTTACCATATTGCGGTACTGTCACATAAAACGCCGACATATTGTCGAGACCAAGACGCTAATACCTTCCACCCAGCACTTGCGCTGAGTGAAGGGTATTATGAGGAGCCATTTCTTTCCCCCCCCTCTCTCTCTCTCTCTCTCTCTCTCATCTTTATACCCCTTCCCATTCCCACAAATAGGGTAGCAAACCGGGCATTGCCTGGTTAACCTCTCTGTTTTCTCTCTTGTTCTTCTTGACCTCCTCCTCCTTTATTCAGCCGAGCTCCAGCTATCACACAGTTAATATGATATAAAATTGGGATATAACGCTGACTATACTAGTGAGAACTGTGTGCGGTTTGTGTTTCTAGAGTGGAAACGTTTGTGAATGCGAGAGTGCATCGAGGAATTTCAAAGTTGCTCTAAACTAACAAAATGTCAAGATGAGGAAGTCGTGTAAATCCCGATAATATCTAAAGATGATGAAAATGACTCATTCATTGGTTGCTCTCGCCATATAAATACCAGTGAAAGCATAAAGACAAAAAACGCTTTCGTGTTAGCTATAACCTACGTAACTTAACTCTTTACATTCTCAAAGCAGCGTGGGGTGTATATAGCCAGCTTTTGATCCGTGATTGGAGAAACTAGCCAGAAGAACACGCGATACATGTTGTCCTTTTGTGTGTCTAGCGTGTTTTTGCGATAACTTTTTGTGGATGTTTACAGTCGGCACCTGCAATAATAGTTATTGGTTATCCGTAGTTTACGCTTACTCCGCAAGATGGTGCCACCAAAGCGGCCGCTTATACGTAAAAGTCTAGAGCAGCTTCCCGACATTCCGTAAATAGTTTAAAGTCAATCTGAAGCTCTCTAGTGATGGTGTCGGCTTCTCGGGCGAAGAGAGAAAAATGCAGTGCGTAAGAAAAATAATACCAGAGAGACGCGTGATGGTGGCATACTGATGACCAGGAAGGTCTAGGCAACTGCGGTTGAAGGTTTTGTTTAGTTAGCTCTTAAAATGTCGTGTGGTTGACATGGTAAGCGTATAAACTAAGCGGAACAGACCTGATGGCTGTGCGATAGAAAGTGATTTACTGGCCAAGTCGGATTTTATTGCGCCTAGTCAGCAAAACTTAGTATTTACACCACGTTTATTTCTTTTTTCTTTTAACGCCTCACCTGATGACGACGGTACCCACTAGTATATACTAGTTCGCAGTATCGACAGTAGATTTAGTGACGTTTATGTTTTATTTTCGTGAGTGCCGTGTGGCGATGCTCTGTGGGAGTGACAAACATTTCAGTGGTAATAGAAACATCTCTCTCGGGTTCGAAGGAACCTTGAATAAAACTGCCATTCCGTCGGCGATGAAGTAATACGCCTATCCTCCGCATTACATTAAGCGATGCTGCGGCTATAAATGTTTGATTATGGAGGGACATTCGAAGCAATGGCTGACATATGGTTGGCGAGCAACAACTACGACGACTACTACTACGACGACAACGACACAGCAGCATACCTATAAATAACGCAGTTGCAAGTTTACGCCCGCATTCCTTAACCGACCATATACTAACCTTCAGCTCTCAGCGTCCCCTTAATTATTTTTACGAGCCACTGAAGCCAATATATGCCATGGTTATCTTTTGCACTGCAACTGTTTCTGTAGCCTGTATGCACCTATAGTAAAAGGAAAAGAAAGAAAATGACGACAAGAAATAAATAAGATAATGATAACGTTTGTTCTTTGCAAGCTAACTGAAACTGAACGACCAACCTTAAGTACCAACACGTTAACTCTCTTAGTCTTTATTTGCCCATGTCGTTTTCTCCCCGATTCTATTTTGCAGCCCACAGTAGTTGATCGAACATTCTCCTGCTGAAAACCTGAACTGTCCCACTTCACTCCTCTCCTTTTCGTAAACGTTATAAGGACTTCACCTTAAAGGAGCAACTCTTTGTTGAATAGGAGATGTGTGTTGCAAGTCAAAAACAGTGCCAGACATTTTAAACGTGACACAGAGCATTACCTGTGTTGCCCTTTAGTTTGTATTGTTTTCTGCATCAATGTTAATTTCAATTTAGAGATCAAAATCGGGAAGGAATACGAGCTTTCTTTACAACTTCACCTCCTTTATTATTTACTTATTTACAATTTTCATATCGCTATAGCTTGAAAGTGTGCGAGCTGACGCTCATTTATTGTGAATGTGCAAGAATAGAAAAGACGGCGGGTAAAAAAGTACGTGCCGCAGATGTATATTCAGTTGAGCGGCTTACACTTTTTCTGCTTTTCCCCCGTTTTAAACACACTATACCTGTTTATGGAATGTATTTGAGCAGTTAAATCTCATTTCAACATACGTACGTATGCCTCAATGATATTTGAATGATAATATAAGTATTTGTCGAGTATTTATTGAGGCCTAATTACCTAAACCTCGTTAACAAGAAAGTTGTAGTGGCTTCTACAGTATACTTGGAACACTATGCGCTAGATGTGCTTCACGATGTTCCTCTCTCTTTTTTTTAATCATGCTGCGTGATATATGGGTCACCCTGTATTACACTCTCTGCAGTGTGTACCAAGGCTATAACATTTCAAGTGTGTACCGAGGCGAAAAACACCGGGAAATAATTGAAGCATGTGGCATAGAAAAGGCAAGTGATAGGCAGTGTAAGAGCTCCGCCAGTAGCTCTGGCCAATAAAGAAGACACATACCTTGGAAATGCTTTGCCCATAGAACTGTTTAGTTAGACGTGGCACACATATGCTTTAGGGTATAAGATTGATTGATTGATTTGTGGGGTTTAACGTCCCAAAACCACCATTTGATTATGAGAGACGCCGTAGTGGAGGGCTCCGGAAATTTCGACCACCTGGGGTTCTTTAACGTGCACCCAAATCTGAGTACAGAGGGTTTAAGAGGACAGCGCTAATTATAGGGTCGTTTTTCAAAGTGATCCACCCCCCCCTTGCGTTGTGCAGCTTATTGCACATATTGTGGATTGTATGTTTTTCTGCCGGTCAATTCTCAGCTGATGTTTAGCGCAGAGCACCACGTTCTGACTCTTTTGTTCACATTTCTTTTTCTTTGCGCTAATTATGTCCGAAGTCAATACGCACCAACAAGCCCAACTCTCATTTTTAATACTTTGCTCTCATATACACCCCGCCTCCCGAGATGACTACCCTTTGACGCGTCAATACTATGCTCTAAAGAAAGTTACTACATGCCAATAGCAGCCATTTTCTTTCTTCCTTTGTTTTCTACTTATATTAATAAAATATTCATTCCTACTACGGTTTATACGGTACTGCTACTACCTGATAAAGCAATCGTGGTGTCCATACAGCATGATATTTTTGTCTGCTCACCAATACTTTACAACGACTGTTTTGCTTGTTGCGTTCCACCAGAGCACACAATACAGTCGTGAAAGTGACTGAATTGTGGAAGTGATGACCTCGATAATAGCTGCGTCTCTCCATCTCGACGTTCTCAAGCACCCAGGATGCGCGAGGTTTGAAATGCCGAAAACAGCGAATGAAAATGCCCGTCCAATTGTATATGTACACCGACAGCCTAGTGGCTCGCACACTATGGCTATAGGCGGAAAAAGAATGACCACCGTAAAAAGTGATATAAAAATAAAACAATCAAACGGTACAGAGTACACATACGCTTATACGATCGAGTCACGTTATACGTCGGGTCGCGAATTCCTCCGGGACGTGTACACGGGCGATCCACCCGGGAGACGACAGACGTGTAGTGTGCAGCATCGACGAGTCCTTCCGTTCCTTCCTTCCTTCAGTACTCGATGCCTCTGCTGATGCAAGGCATCGCACGGTGGGCGGCGCGGCCTGTACGCTCCCACCGTACACGCAAACATGATCGATAACAGGAACGGAGATTGTATCGTCTTCGTGTTCCTCCATGCTTTCTTTCTATGTTCTTCTCTGTTTCCCAATTTTTTTCCAGTATACTTGCTTATTTTTTTCTGTCGTCTTTCATCAGTCTTTTATCGTGTCCCACGAACCTCGTTTTATTGCTAATGCGTGTCTCTCTGTCCACGGATTTTTTCCTCACGCGAACGCTCTTTTGCTCATCGAGAAATGCTTCTCCGAATCATCACAGCCGAGCATGAAGGAGAGCGACATTGTTGCAGAACCGCAGTAATTTGTGAATTAAGACGAAAGGAGAGCCGTTGAAAGAAAAGAGAGTCGTCTTCTTCGATTGGCGGTGAGAAGGAATAAAGAGAGAGGGGGAACGTCGTGGGCGTCGCGCGATGGCGGGGCGATACGATTCGCTCGACCCCCCTTTCTTCTTCTGCTTCGATACCGGCGTCGTAAAACCACTCTCGCACATGTCAATTACAGACATTTATGGAGGTACTCAGTCGCGGGGCACCACATTTATCTGCTTTCTTCCCGGATCGCAGTTTTAAGAGAGCCGTTGTACCACTTTCGCTGCAGACTTGCTTTCATCTCTCAGCTTTCAACTTCTATCGTTCATACTGCGGTCCGGGACACTCTTCTTTTTCTTCTTCTGTGAATACATCTATGCCTGCCTCTTTCTTCTTGATGGCCGACACGCACGGGTTGACGTGAAACAGAAGGGTAGTGAGAAAAGTGTATTTGCGCGACGGAGCCCAAGACGAAGGTCGCTTTTGCCGCTGAAGAAACGATCTGTCCCTTATCGTCCGCGCAGTCATTTTACTTCGATTCTGGACACGCCCTTTTGACAAATTGTGAACGAATCGGCGTAAAGAGTAACGAAGAGCGT
This sequence comes from Rhipicephalus microplus, assembly GCF_043290135.1. Lineage (NCBI taxonomy): Eukaryota > Metazoa > Arthropoda > Arachnida > Ixodida > Ixodidae > Rhipicephalus > Rhipicephalus microplus. The sequence goes on from NC_134702.1 coordinate 52,465,571, forward strand.
CGCGAAATGAGCGATTGATACGAGACATCAGAAATGCGTTCGACGAAGTAAGCGAGGTTGGTAGATGAGCGGACACTTTGTGCGTGGTGCGTGGTACATTCGATGCCTTACTTACTGCTGCCGAAGGAATGCTAGTTATTTCGGGGACGTACGCACGTGCTTCGAATGTTCCGACATAATCGCCAACAGAAACAAAAGATGTTACGTAGGTTGTCTTCTCCTCACAAAGAGTCGCATTGTGGAAAAGCCACCGTTGACAAATAATTACTCAGACAGTTTGTATGTAAGTTCTTCGAAGCTTTTGCGAATATGCACTTTTAAACATGGCCATAAATTAAATTCAGGCCACTGGAGATGCTTGGCAGGTGACTTGGTCCTTCGCCACGAGAAATGATGATCAGTATATGTTTTGTATACAATCGAAAACTTATCCTGCCGACAGCTACTGACTGCTGTAACGAGTTGTCTTTTTATCACGACTGTGTTTTATGCCGGGGTCCACAAAAACCTCAGTGACTTGTTTCTGTCACGAATATGACGTTGATAAAATGGACGCTAACGAATGACAAAAACAATTTCGACACTGGGGATCAAACCTGCGATATCTCGGACTACGCAGACAAACGTCCGGCGCACTACAGAATAAACTATCGAGGTAGATGTACGACATGCCAAAAACGCGATTTATAGCCCTCGCACATTTCGTCTAGCATGGTGCTCTCTGTAGGAGGGGCTAGTGTGGCCTGTGTCTCCCGTGTTGCCTAAACGCAGTGTGCTGCCTAAACGCCTGTGTCTCCCGTGTTGCCCAAACCCACGCCTACGCATGAGCACAGGCGTGGGTTATCTTATTACTCTAGAGTGCACACCGAGTTTTTTTCTGCTTAATAGACGACGCCTTGAAGTGCATATCGAGTACCAGTGTTCATAGCATGCTTGTTGATTTGCGCGGTAACTTCAGCTCCAACGAAGGTTAAATCCCGATCATGGGCGTTGGTACAGTCGCGGTGGAGATGACGCACCGGGCATTAACGTAGGTGCATTCACGTCAAGCGCTGCTATATCTGCCAAACACAAATATACACTGTAAAATCACACACATATCACGGCACAATGAGCACTATTTCTATGAAGACACGTTTCAGTTTTGTGTTATATGGATTTATACTAAGAAACACTCAGCCATGTTTTTTTTTCATTTTTTTTTGTGAACACACCATAGCGATAACGGTGTTCTGTGTAATGCGCGTATAGGCATTTGTCTTCTTCAAATCCCGTTTATTAAGGAGCAGCTGTGTGTAGGCGTACAGTTGCCGTAACTAGATCCTTGAAATAAAATGCATAGCTCGAGCATAACCACAAGCAGTCCTTCCAGACACCTGAAGATATAGATTCTGTATCCATCTTTCATCTGATGTGATTGAGCATTTTTGACACGTTCGTGCAACTTCTGGCAATGCGTACCGTGAGTGAAACCAAGACCTAAAAGGTCCATGATTCCGTACCAGCAGTAGCGGTCGTATATTCATGAAGGTGAATTCCGAAGCGCGACAGTACTAAATGTCCGACGCACGTTTAACAATCTGCGGTGGTAAAAGTTAAACTGAAGCCCTGCGCTGCGGTGTGCTTTGTATTAGGTGATACTGTGGTTCCGGCGCACCATGTTTGGTATTTATCTAGCGTAATTTGCGCAGTTTCGAGCCATAGGTTCTTAATTTTGACCCAATACCAGCCGTGGTGGCCTAGGGTTTCGCTGCTCGAGTGCAGACCCGCAGAAAGCGGGATTAAATTCCGGCCACGGCGGCAGCAATTTGAACACAGGCGAAAATTCCTGAAGCCCATGCCTTTTGATTTAGGTGCATATAAAGAACCCCGGGTTGTCGAAATTTCTGGAACCCTCCACTACGGCGTCTCATAATCGTATCGTGGTTCTGGGACGTTAAACCCTAACAATTATTGCTATAATAAAATTTTGATGCAGTACGCGTATGCGAGAGAGTATTCTGAAAGTTCAGTTATTTCCAAAAAAAAGCGCGTTATTTAAAGAAATGCTCTACAAGACACTGCAAAGACCTAAACTCCGCGAGGAAAGACAAGGTTTTGTTATTAGTTACTTCAATCCAATACATTGCGACCATTGCCTATAAAACGTTATCAGCGCTCTTAGTTCACTTATTCTGCTTCCAAAGTAAATCGCTAAATCGCATTAGCGCGCCTGAAATGACATTGTGTTGTGGATTATTAGCGGTACGTTTTCATATAAAGCGGTAAACGTAGAAAACGTCTTTGCGAACTACTCAGGCAGTTCCCGGATGATTAACGATAACTGCAATCCTTACCACTACTGGTACTATCGAAAGGTATGAATCACGTTTTCGTGGTGTTTATGCTTACGAACACTTAAGCGCTCGCAAGAACGCGAAGCATCACACGTTTATGCGTCATGGTACGCGCAGCACAATAACGTACTTGTATCGTGTCATCATTGAATATTTATTTATTTATTTATTTATTTAGTTGTGGACGTACCAGGTCCTCTGTCTTCCTGAAAGAAGGAGGGCTTTCAAGCCCTCTGGGAAATAGTATTGTTGCCAGCGCGTTGACTCCTGTATATTATCCTCCAAAGTTAAGCGATCTCGCATCGTTCATACTTTGTGGAAAATTTTCCGCACGGTATCTTACGGAGAAGAAAAGATGAAAAAAAAAAGAAGGGTGCGGTGTGTGTGTGTGTGAGATATAGAAAAAGCACGGCTGGGATCTGTCGCCAAGTTCGTATCATTTATACGCAAGCATCATGTAGTGTTTTATCTGCCCGTCAAGTCCTATGACGAAGAGGCTTCATTCGTTTTCGCTATAAAATAAAAGCTTACTTTATATCTTCAAAAAATCACAAGAACATTGTATTTTATAAAATGCGACGCTCCAGAGCGTTGTGACAAAAACTGAAATAGACGAAACCTCCTTCCTTCTGTCTTTTTTTTTTCTTTGTAAGGCGGCGCTCAGCCCAGAGAGTCTGAAGGATAAAAGAATGAAATAGTTAAAGCCGAGTGTCTTGGGTTCTTCATACACCTGCGCGTATTTCCCAGGAGGCTGGGCTGCTTGAAGTTATCACAAAAGGCACAATAATGCATTTTCATTTGTAGGTAGATGATTAAAAACTACAAAATTTGCTCTTGTTTTAATATATTTCACAAAGTTTTTTTTTTGAATACAACCATTTCAAATATATGTAAAGACAATGTGCCGAACGAACTAGGAAAATAAAGAATGAAGAAGCAAATAAAAAAAAACGACGACCGAATCGCACCCAGAAACAACCGGAGACAAAAAAAAAAGAGGGTACAAAAATTTGTGATTCCCTTAGGACCCCACTGTCCGATACGGTATTCAAATTTGGCTGGCTGAGTTAAAAAAAGAACGACACAATGTCATGCTTCTCGCCACGATCCTGTTTCACTGCAGGAAAGGCCCACGCCACAGCCTATACTTGGGAATATGCTGCGTCTCCAAGTCCCTCGTGTCGCATCGGATTCACTACGTCGATGCCGAAACGATGCATCGAGTAAGAACACGCTGTCTTCAGTGCTTCTTTCCTATAGTGCATCGCCGGCGACGTAAAACATTCGATTGTAAAAATCGCGCGTAGCAAACCTCGTACGCACAGCACGAACTGAACTACACATGCACTTGCTTGCTTCTTTTTTTAAGGGTGATATCCGTTTGAGATTCGTGTCTTTTTTTTCTTACTTGTGCGCAAGGTATCGTACAGTTCGGTGCCATGAAATCAAACACAACGCGCCGTCTCGTACTGTCTGACGTACAGTTCAAAACCGAAGCGACGATTCCTGGCGTCGAATCTGAGGGAGACTTCTTGTGAATTCACTGCCTACCACAGCCGACGACAACGGCAGAGGCGCACAATAGAAAGTCACTTCGAGCAAAGCAACGGGGGAAAGAAGGAGGCTGCATGCAGCACAGGCCGCAAAGTAGGTCCGCATGAAAGTCACACATCTTTTGCAAAGCGAAACGAGTTTTTTCCAACGTCGAACTCACTTGATAAGAAAGGAATAAAGAAAGAAAGAAAAAAAGAAAGAAGAGAAGAAAGAAATAAGAAAAGAACAAAAGAAAAAAAGGATAGAAAAAGAAAACAGAAAAAAAGAAAGAAAGGAAGAAAGAAAGAAAGAATGAAAGAAAAAGAAAGAAAGAAAGAAAGAAAGAAAGAAAGAAAGAAAGAAAGAAAGAAAGAAAGAAAGAAAGAAAGAAAGAAAGAAAGGAAACGTTGTGCGTGTGTGAAAAGCTACGGTGCTGCGCACTTGAAGTTACCGGAACGGACATTAGGTGGCAGTGCCTTGATTTTTATTGATAAACAAAGCCGACGGTGTTTGCGACATCATAAATTCCTTGAGTGTGTACATGCACTCATTCTGGTCAGGGCACATAAACTGGCAACGCAGTGTTGAGATATTTATAGCCTTACACAGTTAGGGGCAGTTACTAGCTGCCGCATTCGCCAGCAGTATAGGTAGTCACTGCGGCTAAGGTATACAACACTCTTTAAACTCGACGATGCGGCATCGATTCCCGACCACGGCGACTGTATTTTGGTGGGAGACGTCATAAAAATAATAATAATAATAATAATAATAATAATAATAATAATAATAATAATAATAATAATAATAATAATAATAATAATAATAATAATAATAATAATAATAATAATAATAACTAAAGAAAAAATGTACCTGGATTCACGTGCACGATACAGAAGTGTAGCCGATCGAAATTGCATCCAAATTTCCTGGTGCGGTGCGCTTGATAGTCATGTTACTGCATTGGCCGTGTCAAGGCTGCCAATCGTGGGAAATATAAGCCTGCTTTTTTCGCCGTTGCCCACTTAGCGCGCCACAGTGGAAGACGCTGACTTCAATGCTGGCAGGCATGGGAGTGGAAAATTCAAGTGAAAGCCGCATTCTGTACGCAACGTCCGATCAGGCCGTGTACACAACTGCAACAAAGGCAGTTACGAATTTCCCCACGAGTATGGGGCCCGAGATCTGTGGGGAATTCGATTGAGTTATTATTACGTATAGTCACATTATCTCTTTCTTTATGACCCCAGCATCATGCGTATACCCTTGTGCTGAGTATCATCATACCAGCGCACAATAACTCAAGCCGAACATCTCACCTTGCTTTAAATTTATATATCTTTCTCTATAACTACAGATTCTATATCTGCTATACATTTCAATTGCGTAATATGCGTAAAGATATGTGTATATATATCGTAAGTGATAGGCATGTTCCGTAGGGTGCTTGTAAACATGAAGCGACGCTGGGTCACTCCAAACAAGGGCCACAGATAGCGTCTTTTCCTCTTCTTCAACTTCCCCCTCCTCACCCCGCTTATAAACGAGTCTAACGACGCGACCACTGTCCTGGGACAGTTGACGGACCAGCACCACATGCTTTGAATAATATTAACAAATTTGGACTTCACCGATTTGCCCGATTTTCCCCCTTGTCGCTGCGCTGTTCTTCTCAAACGAGAACGCTACATGCAAGAAGAAAGGGTTGGGAGGAAGGGGGTATGCTGCTATGCGTCGGGTAGCAATTGAATGCCACTCGCGCAATATGGCGTTGGTGGCGGCGGCCGTATCTTGCAGGACGCAAACGTAAAGTCACCTGCTACGCCCTCCTTGCAAGAGCAGACACTCCCTTCACACGGCGTGTCTTTCTCTCTGAGCTGGCGAGAAGGAACTCTCCGCGGCCCTCCCACATCGTGCACCAACCTCGCAGTCTCCGTCCAGCCTTTTGTGTGCGTCCTCTCGGACGCATTGGAATGCGGCCTGTCGGCAACTCTCTCTTGCATCCTATGCTGAGTACGCCAAAAAGAAAAAAAAAACAAATCGTGAGTGTGCGAATGTAGAGATACGATCGAAATAAATATAGACATAAAAGACAAGTAACAAAGGTCTGCCAACGAAAACAGATGCGAAAAGCTCCGAGAGTGAATAGATACATGGCCTCGGGGAACACGGCTCAGGAGGCATTCGGCACTCCGCATCGTTCTATATTCATACCTTGCTTCATCATCTTCGCAATCTTTTTGTGTGTGCACTTAGGAATATATTGTCCGTATATCAGTGAATGCCGACGGATTGTGACTGCTTTGGAACTTCACGAAGACGGCTCGACTTCAAGACTGCACGAGCGCGTTCGTCGGGAACCGCTGAGCGGAAGGCGAAGTGAACGGGCTCGCGTGCGGCTCGATCAAATCTTCTGCTGGGCCGACAGTTTCGATGTGCGTGCACGGCAAGAAAGCTCGCTGTAATTGTCGGTTGTCTTTGTTGTAAACCGCAAATGGCGGCTAAGAGCTGAGCACTAGCTGTCTTTTCCTCTGCACTATCGGAGTATAGCATCGAGTGGAGCGGTAACGGCTGCTTACGCCAACATGCGAATGGTACACCTGTAATTATCCGTTGACGTGGACCCACATACACTTAAAGACATACTGAAAATACGACGAGGAAATTGTTAGGTAACAGGCTCGCGTTCATACACGCAAGTGAAAAGAATACAACGCTTTCCTGGTGAACGAATATTTGACATAGCAAAAATTGCAGCACAACTGAATCACTTTCATTGATGAGCGACGCTGGTTTCTTCCTGCTCGTTGTACGTACGTGCGAGTCTCTACGGGCAAGCACTTCCGTTGAAGAGTGAGCGTGCTGGGGGATGCTGCTGTTTACGCTGCCATCATATGATGCGAACGATATTATAGATATTATAATTGATATGTGGGGTTTAACGTCCCAAAACCACCATATGATTATGAGAAACGCCGTAGTGGAGGGCTCCGGAAATTTTGACCACGTGGGGTTCCTTAACGTGCACCCAAATCTGAGCACACGGGCCTACAACATTTCCGCCTCCATCGGAAATGTAGCCGCCGCAGCCGGGATTCGAACCCGCGACGTGCGGGTCAGCAGCCGAGTACCTTAGCCACTAGACCACCGCGGCGGGGCTGCGAAGGATATTACGGTGTTCATTATTCAAATAACGTGCTAAAGCGGGTTAAGTACACCGGGACCCAAAATTATTTACTTGATTTCAGCTGTGTTCCTTCTCTCTCTCTCTCTCTCTCTCTCTCTCTCTCTCTCTCTCTCTCTCTCTCTCTCTCTCTCTCTCTCTCTCTCTCTTTTTTTTTTTATTCTGTTTGCGTTCATTTATACGGCAAGCGGGCCAAGCACCATGGCCTTCTCTCTCGCTTTCCATTCCCCTCCCCTCCTTTATCTTGCATGTAGGCCAACCAGACTCTTCTCTGGATAACCTCCCTGACTTCTGCAATTCTTCATAACTTTCATTATGGCACTAATTGGGCAACATTGAAGCGAACCGGCCGACGGCATTTTTCTTTTCAGTCGTTTTTCAGTAGAGAGCAGAAAGATAGTGAACTGACGGTGTGGTACAAACGTCGAGTGCACACGATGCGGCACACCCTTTCAAACGAGCATATCGAGCTCATTAGGCACGAGAAAAACCGTGGTATTGAAGAACGTACCGTCGCCGTGTCACATAAGTAAACGTGCTCTACGCATTAAGCCCACGATGTCGAGGAGCTGCCGGCATGGGAGCGTCAGTCGCGACCGTTGTGGCGAGGCCTCTGGCGAGGATACCGTACCCTAGTACAGGATGTCGGACGTATACGGTCGCCGCATTTTCCTCTCTCCCTCTCTCTCTTTCCCCTTTGTTCCGAAGCCGTCCCTCTGTATAAACCTCTCAGCGGATCGCTAATTGAGCCCCCGTGTCCCCCGACACACATTCTCCGCAAAGACTATATACACAAACACAGCGAGCTGACACAGAGCCGGTGTCGGCGTCGTTCTTTGGCACACGCACGAGGGGAATTCGTTAGATGTAGCGGTAACCGGCGTGTTTCGCCGTGTGAGCGAACCCTGTTTGGCTATCCGCACACACTGGATCCAAGCTAGTTCCATGCAGTGTTGTCCAAGGTCACTACGACGGCTCGACTACTCGTCAGAGGCAACGCGATGTACCAGTGTATAACCTCCTGCGCATACCTGTGTATCCTCAATGCTAACGTTTGCAACATTCGTGCTTATTTATAAAGACGTGTCTCTACTTCTACGTAAAGGTGGCGTTGATGCGGGAAAAAAAGCACTTTCGAATGCAGTTATATTTATAGCGACTCTATATATAACTCGTGCGCCCAGCGAGCTCTGCGCTCTCCCAAGTGTTGCACAATATCTATTTGCAGTATAACGTCCTCCTCCTCGTATACAAGCGTTTGCGATAAAGCGTCGTGTGCGGTGAGGTTGTTTTAGAATGTACGCAGCCAGAACACGACACAAATTAAAACGTCGGGGTGACGTTCGTGTCTGGGTTTCGGGTTTCGCGGTCGATGCGTGTGTGCCGGAGACCCCGTGACAGCAACTTCATTTCGCAGTTAGCTCGAAAAACTACGTGCGCGTGCTACAGGTGGTGCGCTGATTCGTCGCGCGTATAAGTCACCTCGATTTCAGGAACAATGAAAACAGGCAATGATGACAAGAAAAGAATAAGAGATATTGTATTACTTATACCGTCTCCTATATTTTCCTTGGCAGCGCCGTTTATTTTTTCTCATTATATTATGGTGTCTAATAAAGGAAACGAGCCCTTAAATTTGCACTTCTTTCCTCTTCTTCGGTAGACACACACACACAATATAAGTTATCTACTGTTGCACGAAGTGTCTCATATCGGCAGCACGGAACAATTAACACGGCCGCTGGTTAAAAAACACCTTGTTTTTCATCCAGCGGCCGTGTAAGTAACATTTGGCGTCGCAACGCACCAGTGGTAACCGTCATTAGACCGCTCCTCCTCCCCCCCCTCAACCATCATATACAGCTTATATAATACGCAATAAAAAGAGAATAGCCACTGTGGAATGGCAGGAAGAAATGTATTGATGGATACGGTGTTGTTCAGGAAAGATTTTGATAAGCAGGTTTGGTTGATATGTGGGGCTTAACGTCCCAAAACCACCATATGATTGTGAGAGGCGCCGTAGTGGAGGGCTCCGGAAATTTCGACCACCTGGTGTTCTTTAACGTGCACCCAAATCTGAGCACACGGGCCTACTACATTTACGCCTCCATCGGAAATGCGGCCGCCGCAGCCGGGATTCGATCCCGCAACCTGCGGATTAGCAGCCGAGTACCTTAGCCACTAGACCACCGCGGCGGGGCGATAAGCAGATTTGAGACGTAAGGAAAGTATATAAAAACTCGCAAGTGCGCATGCTCAGGACTGAACACTGCGTGTGCATAACTTTATGGCGCACACATCGTTAATGCGCGATTCTCCACTAAGTCGATTTTGTCGAGTTGGAAGAGCGTGCAGCGACGTAACGCTCCCAAAAATAACCCCATGTTATTCCCCCTCCCTGTAAGCCATTCAAGCAGTTTCCATCTCTCCACTGCAACTTCCCCAGCAGGCTTCATTATTCAGGGCACTGAAACGACGGTGGCCTAAACCTCCAAATGGACAACTCGATTGCATATTCCTCCTCCGCCTTCTCCTGTAGGGTGCACTCAACCGCTTAGCTCAAAAGCAACGCGTGAGAGCCGAATGACGCAGTCATGCACTGAGCGATCAAGAGGAGGTATGCTAGAAGTAAAAACGCCTGAAAGCAAAATGCTTGTTTTAAAAGGCTTTCGCTGAGCAATGGGTGATTTTTTCGTACGAGTAAATTGCGTGTGAATAACTGCATACGATGTAAATGGTCTGTAAAATAATGTAAAAACACAACAGTCGGTGAACGTTCATATGAAAGCAGCTGCAGGTGCGCTAGCACAAGCCTAAAGGAGATCCTCTTTATTTACTATATGCCGTCAGGAAATAATTCACGGTGGAACCAAAAATTAATGTCCGAGTTTCAGAACTTACGTTCAGACCCTTGGCAATGAAAGAATCGCGGGAAGTGTTCGTAAACGACGGTGTATTTTTGCATCAGAACTCAACCACAAGTATATGTCATGCGTAGCTTTTAATGAGCTACATAACAAAAATATACATAAAAAGGGCAGCTACCTTTCACACTTCTATATGTGTGTATTGCGTGTGATGTTGTAGGCGGTTGTTACATAGGTTGTTCCTGTTTGTAGAAGACAACACGACCAGAATAAAAAAGACAGGAATAAAAACAAAATGAAAAAATGAAACACTCATACTATTTCCATCAGTGTAGTGAAGAGAAACAATAGCATACAAGATATTTAGGGGGTCCGCCGTGGTGTTACAATGGTTACGGCACTCGGCTGGTGACATGGAGATCACAGGTACGATCCCGGCCGCGGCCATCACATTTCGATGAAGACAAAATTCTATGGTAATATTGTGCGATATTGGTGCACGTTAAACACCACCATATAGGGAAAAAAATATATTCGGAGTCCTAGGCTATGGCAAGCATCGTGTTGATATCGTGGTTTCGGCACGTTAAACCCAAGATGTTATTTTTTATTTATTTATTTTATTTTTATTGATACTGTAAGCCTTAACAGGCTCATACACGAGTGGGAAGAAATTATACAGATTGTCATCTTCACATTAGACCACAGAACAAAAAAAAGTTAGTAATAAGAATACGATGAACATCGGTCACAAGTGGTGGTGATCGAAAGCGCGCGTGCCGCGACTATGACAGCGAGAAGACACTTTGCCGAGTCACGATTAGAGAGCGAAAATAGAAGACTATACACGGCAACGCGTCCTCTCTCATCGTCTCGGCCGGTCAGTGACGCGTATCTGGAGGTTCCGCTAGACGCCAAGGGGCCACTTTCCCTCGCCGACGCACCGATGCCGATCGAGGTGTCGCTCATTAAGGCCTACTGCATCGAAGTTCTCACGCGTTATTTCTGCATCTCACGGTGCTGCGAGTTGAGGGAGGAGGCGACGAGTTCTTCCGCAGCGGTCCAGCAGTCAGCGTGCACGCAACCAATCCACGCGGTCGTGTACATCCTTATTCGGATTCACGTGAGAGACTGTGTTTCGGTCGCGCCGTACTGCTGGGCCTGCGCTAAAAGTGGCTCCTATAGAGCGATTTTCTTTTCATATAGGAATGGTAACGATTGAGGCATCGAAAACACTTTGCAGCACACCTTATGCAACTCTCCCCAGTACGCTGCGCAGTGATGATCACTCACAATCCTCTTCCGCGCCTTAGCCACCCGCCAATGTCGCTAGCAACCATCCTGGAAGGTCATCTTGAAGAGCCATCGAGGATGAATGAAACCATCACACGCACTACCGGAACTTTCAACCATCCTGGAAGGTCATCTTGAAGAGCCGTCGAGGATGAATGAAACCATCACACGCATTACCGAAACTTTTAAGAATAATTGACTTGGACGAACTGCTGTAGACTATGGAGATGCCATATAATACAACTATGTAACACAGGTCGCTTTAAAACTGGTACCGAAAGATACGAGGATTCTGAAGATAAGTCTATGTCTGTTCAATTCTTTTGGTCAGACTCACGCGCGCGCGCAGTTTGTGTCTTATTCGTGATTAAAAAGAAAAAAAAAAACTAACGTTCGCGAAAGCCGACTAACGAAACTCCCCGTTGCCGGTGCCCGTATTAATAGGGCCTTCATATCTTTTGAGCTCGCTCAATCGTAGTGATGATACAGTGCATAGGGGTGCCGGGCTTTTCTTATTGAGGCGGGGGAAGGGTATAAGCTTTCCCGCAGCACCCCTTCCATGGTTTCCGAACCACCCCCAGCGAAGCTCTTACGATCAGAACCCAGGGAAAAAACGAGCTATTAGCCTCCCGCCCGCCCCGTTTTTTTGTTTGGCCCCCGCATATGAGCACACCACTGCCGCGTCTTTCCGATTTAGGAAGAACAGGTGAAGCGTGAAATAGGCTACCTGGTCGAGCCGGCTGGAATAATTTAGAGCCGGTACGAAACGACTTGCCTTCTGCGAGCTACATACAATGATTACTGTGTAAATGCGATGCGTTCCGTTGTGGAAATCATTCAGGGAAATGAAAATAAAAAGAAACAAAAAACTACTCATATATAAAACGCAGCAATAGGCTGGAGGGAACATTGAGTCTGGTTATCGGAACTCTGTCTCTGAACTGAAATTACATTGCTGGTGGGAGATGAAAAAGAAAAAAAAGAACAAAAGAAAGCGAATGAACGAGCGAAAGTCGGGGCATTGTGTGTTTGACAGCAACTGTGTTGCGAGTAGGTAAACGTCCGAGCAGTATTTGATGAAGAGCGTGCGTTCCGAGGGACATCAGGGGGAGCAACGTTTGCCTCAAGCAATTTTTCTTCGTTGGGAGAAAGCTGTGACCAGACTGTTGAAGATTTCCTCGTACGTGGTAAACAAAAAACCGTCCCGAAAGAACACGAGTAAAATCGGGCGGTAGACAAGCAGTTTTCTTGACAGACCGAAAACATCTAGATTTTATAAGAATCGATTGCCCCTGGCTGTTTTTTTAAGCAGGATGTTTCTTGCACTCTCGAAGTATGCTAAAGATAGATAAAGACGTGCAGGACGAACTGTGGTTCCCTTCTTGTCCCCTAATAATGCCCGCAAAGAGTCTTAAGACAATGCTACAGAAAACGGAAAGAGGTCGAGACGACAAAGCGAGGCGTGGCGCGTTCTTTCGAAATTTGCGTGTTCGCTTGAGGCGAAGCAAACGCTCTAGCAGCGCGCAGCGCGTAATGGTCCCGCGCAGTGAGGAGAAGCGCGCTTTCAAAATTTCGTTCGCGGGTTGCGGCGGTGAGTTAAAAGACACAGGGACGAAACGAGGGCAGCCTCATTAGGTCCCTTAAATGCGAAGGGACGCCTCCGCCGTCCCTCCTTTTGTCAGGGCACCGCAAAGGCGCTCACCTTGTGACAAAAGAAAAGGATGGGGGCATTGGTACGGAGACGGGAGTGGGAGGAAAGAAGACATGGCGTCTTCAAGCGAAGAACATCGACAGAAGAACCGTGGTAAAGCAGAGACAGACTGGATCTCGATGTTGTGAGTGTGGAAGCAAGACGACCACGTAAACAGCCGAATGAACTCCGACCTTCTCTGTAATGCTCAAAGTAGCGCCTTCTCTGACAGAGCTCTCCCCCCCCCCTCTCTCTCTCTCTCTTATCTGCCCTTGCTTCGTTCACTGCGAAGACTTCACAGAACGCGCTCCGAATCCTAAGAGACCCTCCAATCAGTTTCGATCAAAGAGCTCGCTTGTCCAAACTTTGCTTGACAAGCTGCTTTTTGTCTGGGCTGACCTTATTTCTTTCGTACGTTTATCATTATTGCGAGAGTTTTGTGAAGTGACGTACAGTCAGGGAAAAAATGCGGTAAAGTAACAGACGCGACTAAGTCGTGGTTCCCCATAAGCATTTCTGTTTTCGTCCTCAGACTGCGTGCTAGTGTCCTAATATTTAGAAATCAACGGGCAGAAATTAAAAGGAAGAGGTAAGATTAAGTGGAAAGACAGAGAGGTTAGCTAGTTCTTAGACCGGCTTGCTACGCTGTGCTGAGGAAAGGGGTGAGGGGAATAAACGATGAGGAAAAAAAACAAATTAAAAGGATATTTATTGGCATTTATGCGCCTACAAAAGTAAAACTTGTAAAGGATTTTTGTCTGAGTTCAGGTTACTGCTCTCTTTCTCTCTCAATGTTTGCTATTGTGAAGAGATAAAAATGCTGTAATTATGCAGTTTGTCACTCGGCCACATCGATACCAAATTTCGTAGGTTTTAAATTATTTCGAGAGATTTCACGAGAAGTATGTCTTTAAAATTTAGTTTTGTTTGTTGAGAAACGAAATTAACGACACTGTACTTGAGACCGGATTAACCCAGAAATTCTAATCCGTGGAAACGGGCTCGACTTCAGCCGATTTAATGCTGTTGGCAGGTGCTGGCGCTGGACCTCACAACACGGCACATAAAACGTATTCACCTCTTTAAAAGATTTTTCTGTTCGTTCATAAATGGCGGATTGGAAAAGTAAGTAGGCAGTTTGAGAATACAGGGTACCCAAATGTTCTCCAGACCACTGCAACATCAAAGACGATAGAGTTATTTTTTCCCGGCTTCACAACAGTTCCGTGCACTGTATCTCCTCCTCACCACTATGTATTTTTTCATAGAGCAGTATCAGTACTAACCATGCATTCAGAAACGCTTCTTGACTCGAACTTGGCTTGTCACTGTCTTCCATGCAGCGCGTTCGAAACGCATTTGTGCTGCATTGAAGGCGGTCGCAAGTCAAGTTCTATAGTCAAGGAGCATTTCTGAATACGGGAGTAAAAGCGTTGAGCCTGTCAGCATTTCGCGCTCTTTCGGCTGCACTCTATACGCTTTTTCGGTCAGTATCAAGGATGTTTTCAAAAAAGAAAATTGCTGGAGTGGAAACACTTGCCCACGAGTGAAGCCATGTCAACCGTAAGATGGCGGCAGCGGCAGCCACCTTACTAGTGGCATCATGAGCTGTTGACGGTCGGTGATCGAGAAGGAGTGTCTTCCTCGCCCGCCCAACGAGTTTAACGTGGCAACCTTCTGGGATAAGGTAGTGCTCAAAGTGCATCCTTGTGTTACTAGTTTTGTTTAGTAAGCCTCGCAATAAAAGCAAATTTCATGGGAGATTAAGTCAACGGTACTAGTGTTTGGGGATTATTTCTTCGGAAACAACTATCTTTTAAATTATAATTAACGAAGCATTTAATCCAACAAATCAAAGCCACTTGATGTCTAATTGGGTACCACCAGAAAATAGCATGCTTCTGAGATCTTTGGCGGGCAAAAGCTGGCTTCACTACAGCTGGCAAATCATTGCAGGAGCTTTCACTCCAGCAATTTCTTTTTAAACCTCCTTGACGCTGGTGCCCGAAACCGGAAGCCGTCCAGCAGCTCTGTAGGGTTCCGCTGACAGTGCGACTGCTCGTTCGCGGTCGTATCCATGGCACGGCATTTATGCTCTCCCATAGTAGTGTATACCTAATACACTAAGTCGTTACCCACTTTTTCTTAACACACAGCAAAAGGGACGTCCCCTTGCGCAATCGAAAACGCACAAAACTAGGTGTAACCGGTCAATCGCGAACGATAGTCATGCGAGGCAAGACAGAACGGGTGTGCTAATGCATGGCGAAACCAAGGTGCAAACCTTGTTCGCAACTCCTATCCCTCGTGATGGATAAATCGATTGCTTAATTCCTCTTGGCGACACGCGAATAGACTGCTGACGTCACAAATTGTGCCGAAAACACCGTGAAACCCAAAGAGAGAAATAACACGTGCTCTCTGTATTTTTATGGCTTGTTTACAAACCCTTAGCAGCCACTGTGCATGCGTCATGCGTTGAAGCCTTGAATAAACAAGTTATTTTTCTTTCGAAAAAAAAAACAAACTTACGTATACCCCGAAACGCAATGCCCGAGCATCCAATTTTGAGACCGTACACCTGCACTTCATAAACGCGAAATACGTAAGACTAAGTTCACAAAGAATAAGTCCATAAACGAACGAGAAGTTTCGTGTCGTGCGCTATCTTCCTGCAAGGTGCTCGTTTGATTCCGCTTTCCGCATTTTACGCGCGGCGGCGTTCCCGAGGTCACCGCGCGTGTCCGTGACCAATGCGCGAGGATTTCTCCATGGCCGGCGAAGTCTGCCGCTCATCAAGGCAACGGTCGAGGACGGCCGCCACTCCCCGTTGCCACCTACCTTTGTATATGCTTTGACTTTGTCGGGTGGCTCGCAGAGAAGAGCAGGCAGATAGAAAACACAGGTGGCAAGCTCACCCTTCCATGTCAATATACACCTTTATTAAATCTATAGGGCGTTTGCGCGATGAGTTACTCAAGCCTCGAGCGTTTAGGAATAATACGCTGTCGCCGCTGGGTATACATGTGAGTTAAGCAACGGGGATGGAATACACAGAAAATATAGCCGAAACGCTGGCACTACACCAAGTTTTATTGGGCACACCTATTATGTGGTGTGTGCTAGGTCATTGAAAGAAAAGAGAATGAAACCGGAGAATAATTGTCGGTAATGTCGAAGAAACTTAAAGGATCGCACAAAGGAATAAAAAGTTCACAGCGTCTCACAAACAAACACACACGCACGCACTCACGCACGCGCGCACGCAAAGAAGAACGCAATGTTCTTGCAAAGTAAAGAGGCCAGCGGCACTTTCATGCGCTCCGATTAACTCGCGTTTTAACTAAATCTACTAACCCTGTTGTACGACACATCAGATTGATATGTGGGGTTTAACGTCCAAAAACCACCATATGATTATGAGAGACGCCGTAGTGGAGGGCTCCGGGAATTTCGACCACCTGGGGTTCTTTAAAGTGCACCCGAATCTGAGCACACGGGCCTACAACATTTCCGCCTCCATCAGAAATGCAGCCGCCGCAGCCGGGATTCGATCCCGCGACCTGCGGGTCAGCGGCCGAGTACCTTAGCCACTAGACCACCGCGGCGGGGCATACGACAGATCAGTCGTAATATCAATCGAGTGACGTTACGTGAACCCCGTGTCACACTTGAACTGGGCGTTGTCGCGCGAAGAAAAAAGAAAATTTTCGTCTGAAACTTGATGACTGCGCCACGTGACCTTAGAGACGCAAAAAAATAACATGACCTAATCTGACGTAACGTAATCTAGAAGTAATAAAAAGTTGCAGTAAAGACATATGACTGCCCCTTTCACGCAAGTCATCACTGCTGCAGAACATAAAGCAATTCAAATCACGAGCCCAACGAGAAACAACTCGGGAAGAAAGTATGACGGCGTGTGCGCACAGCGCGAGTCTCAGCGTTTGGTTTACATCTGTAATCCAATCTTGCGCTTACAAAAGACTCACAAAAGCGCTAGTCATCATCAATTTTTCCTGTACGTTCTGGACATATATACTAGGTCAATCGTTCCAGAATCAAATGCGAATTAGTTCGACTGAAAAGTCCACCTTGGCAGAATATCGTTTCCCCTTGCGACGTCAAACAGATGACATTTTCAACAAATTTCTATCTGGGTTAATGGAATTCGCAGCGTCACACAGGTATAAAAGTGACCGTAAAGATTGGCGGCCAGTTTTTGTTATGTTTTTCAGCGTCCTTGCTTTCTTCACCACCCATCTGCGTGCCTCATATTATTATTATTATTATTATTATACTTTACCAGAGGCGCTACCTCATGTGCGGAGGAAATCAACTCGTAGTTGCAGGTTTAAACGCATGTTTGAATACGGGAGTGACAATGAGCGACATAACAGCCTTCAAAGCCGCTGGCGCTCTTTAGCCACTTATGGCCCATGCGTCACAAAACCCTACTAATTACCATTAGCATTCAAAGCTCTAAAAAATGCATAGTTTCCCGAACAAGTACGCCGGTGTTCGTACCGATTCAGTCAGTGTATAACGCTGCATGCAAGTTCCTCCAAAATCTTGTACAGTGACTGCAGAAAAGTAAATAGTACGCTTCAAGCGAGCGCGAATGAAAAGAAATGTTATCGCTTATGTCCGCATACCTGCTTCAAGCGAACGCATTCGCGTGGAAACAGGTTAAGTGATAACGATGGCTCGGCAACCTCGCAAAACTGAATCCCTTCGCGATATCTGTTTCATTATGTGCATTTTTTTTTCTCTTCCTTCGCGCTTCAATGCTCTGACTAGCGCGACACCGTGTCGGAAGTTATTTTCTAAGCGATCTGCCACTCGGCGAACCGGAAGGAATGAAAAGAACCGAGACGAAATAACATAGAACAAACAGGAGCACCGTCGTTACGAGGAATGCTGCCCCTGGCGCCAATATGCCTCAATGAAAAGCCCTGCACTACCATATAGCGCTTTCAAATTACTCCCAGGAAGAAAAAGAAATAGGGGGGGGGGGGGAGAAGTTACAACGCTTAACTGACAATCTGTTGTGACTATGCCCCGAGGACTGGAAATCTGGCGTGTTAATATTCTCATTAGGATGCACCTGCAGGTTGTGAGCGCGCGGGATACAAAAAATAATGAAATAAGAGATGTGGCGCGTAATACGTGACCGGATACACAGCGAGCCCTGCGAGCAGTGCTTCATCTATCGCCGGGTCATCCACCAAGCGGGACTAACGAGGCATCGAGTCAGCCGTGAAGGCTAAATGGAAATCATAAAAAAGAAAGGACGTGTGCGTGCGTGAGTGTTGGGACCTCGGTTAGGTTTAAAGAAAGGTTGGAACGGCTCGCTGTTTGGCAGCGCGTGTTAGTGAGATTGCGGAGAGACGGGTATAGGAGGCCAATGATGAGAAGTGGCGAAGGAGGAGCATAGAGAGAGTTCGTATCGCAAAGACATTCTCGGCGCTCGCCGTCCAAATATGCGCACGAAACGACCGCCGACGTCGGTAACAAGGCGTGTCTGCAATCCAGGAAGCTACAAATGCTTCCCCAAGGCCATGCCATGGCGAGATGTTGAAGAAGAAGAAAGGAAAAAAAGAACGCCAAGCCTGCGCGGTAGGCGCAGCACAGTCACGGCGAAAGCTACAAGCACGGCCTTTCAGAGCCTTTTCAAAACAGTCAAACACCCTGGCTTTTCGACCCATCGCGATGCGGTCACCATCGGCGGCATTCGATACGGCAACCTTCTAATAATAAAATTATGTGGAGTTTTACGTGCCAAGAGCATGATAAAACCATGAGAGACGCCGTAGTGGATGTCTCCAAAAATTTTGGCCATCTGGTGTTCTTTAACGTGCACGGACTAGGCACACTACACGGGCCTCCAACATTCGCCTCCGCCGAAATGCAACAGCCGCCGCCGGGATCGAATCCGCCACCTTAAGGCTGGTGCACACCGGCGACTAGCAGCGGTTGCGCGACCATTTGCGACTGGTCGCAAACAGTCGCGAACGGTCGCAAACGGTCGCAAAGCGACTGCTTTGACTAGTCGCTTCCTGACCGATTTTTCAGTCGCGCGACTGCAGTCGCAAAGCTGCGGGAACCAATCAGCGACGCTCATTTTTCGTTCTTTTGTTTTTCTATTGCGCTGGCTTCCTGCCACCGGAAACAAACGAGTGCGTTCCTCTGGGTCTGTGGCACCATGGCAACCACGGAATACTTGGCTTGGAGATGGCGGGGCGCAGCAGCTCGAGCAAAGTGTCGAATTTACAGGTGGTATTCGCAAGAAGGTAAACACCGTCTAAGTAAAAAGAAAATAAATTGTGCACTATCTTTCACCCGTATTCAGAACCGTTTTAATGTCTTGAACTTGATTTGTCACCGCCTTCAATGCAGCGCGTTTGGAACGCGTTTGTGCTTCATGCCTTGGCAACGACTTAAGAAACCGCGTTCGAGACGCGTTTGCGCTGTATTGTAGGCTGTGGCAAGTCAATTTATATTCAAGGACCATTTCTGAATACGTACGACTCTTGGAATTACTCCTCGTCGTCTCAGCGCAGCTCGGGAGGCAGGCGGCTCGTCGTCTCAGCGCAGCTCGGGAGGCAGGCGGCTTGCATGATCGGCCAACTCCCGCGATCGAAAGGATGGTCACACCCACTACCGGCCTTTTTTCTTTGGAGGCATCTGTGATGCCAGCGCTGACACCTTAGCACAGCGCATCAGCACCATGACAATGTATTGTTCTTCGCTTGAATCAAACTTGACGCTGATGGGAACGCTGGGCGAGAAAAGACGAAAATAATAAATGCGGCGCGCCCGGTATGCTCCGCTCACTCAGCTGGCGGTGATCAGCTGATCGGCGCCGGTCTCTAGAGTTCTCGCTGATAACGAGATCCGTACGTGACTCTCCGTTTTTGCGACTTCCGGTCGCTCGCATGCAGCCCCTGCCGGTGTGAACATCAGTCGCTTTTTGGTCGCCAGTCGCAAATGGTCGCGCGACCGCTGCTAGTCGCCGGTGTGCACCAGCCTTTACGGTCAGCAGTCGACCAACATCACCCGCAGAACAGCGCGGCGGAGGCACGGCTATGAAAGGAAGTATGGGGTACTTTTAACTTTCTGCCATCAGTGCACTAAGAATAGACCCATTCTTTGTAGCTGTTAGGATACCCTTTTCTTGCGCGCAAAACGAGGGTAAATATGGTAAAAAATAGGCGTAAGAAATAAAGAACGTACTCAAGAAAGAAGTTGTCGGAGTCCTTACGAAGCGGCCTCCGTTGCATCACGTCCTGGCTGTGTCCGAAAGACGGCCGGCAGCTGCTCCTGACGTGGCCCCCCATCGTGTTAAAAAACCGCTGATTTCGCGGGCCGTTGATGCAGGCATGAGGAAGCGTAAGTCAGAGAAGCGAGAGTGCAAGGCGTTCGAAAGAAGCGCTGAGCTGGGCGTTGTTGTTATCGCCGTTCTCGCGCTATCTACCTTGTTCTCGCTTCGTCTCGTTTTTTGTCTCGTTTCGCGGAGCACCGTACGAAATAATGCGGATGCTACACATCGAGATGGTCGGTAAGGCCGCCCAAACGTGATCACTCTTTCCGTTGCAGTTTTCGCCGACTAAGCCATTTTTACACAGTCGTTAAGAAGTAAGGTATATAGTGGCACAAGTATAATAACGAAGATGCAAGCGCAAGACGTGCTATCTTAGCAAGATAAATGAACGAATAAAAATGGCGGACGCTTGAGCGTCGTCTGTAAGAATAGGTCGTGATAGCGCATAATCGAGACTCGGGACTTTACTGCGAGACAAATTGTATTAAAAAAAAAATTGGTGAAACATACGAAGACATCTGTCGGCAGTGGTCTTTCATCAATCAAATATTTCTAGACCTAATTATCATTTGATCCATTACTTCATACTAAGTAATTAAATAATTTTGAGTATGGCAGTGTATAAAAGAACAGTAACACAGTGTAAGAAAACGGAGCACATTCTCGAGTTTTTACAGCAACCTTTGTTTACGTTCTCGCAATTTTTTATTGAGTAAGGCCAGTAATAGTTGCCTGGAACACTGCATTGCTCTGTTAGTGCGCGTTGGCAAGCCACAATCTGAGGCAGTGGCGTGGCCAAAAAGTGGCACACCCGGCCCTTTACCCCCCCCCCGCCCCCTCCCTTTCTCCCCTCTTTGTTTTTTTTTGCAATGGCATCCAGAGTGAAAAATGACCACAATTCCAAAAAAGTGCCTTCCCCCTCTCCACTTGAAAAAATTTTTGGCTACACTAATGCGCCGCACCTGAGCAGTTGCTTTCTTCTTCGTTTTTTTTTTTTCAGTAAGCACAAGTCACCAATATTTCGGGTCTCGTTGCGGCGCGTGACAAGCCTGCGCGCACAAAAGCTTATTGCGTTCGCAAGAGCCGTTAGCGGCACATGTCCGTCCTTTCGCGCGCGCAGCCATTTCACTTTCGTGAGCACGCGCGCGACACATTTCAACCAAGAGGCACGCCCGCAAACATTTCGGGCTCGCAAAACAACTTACAAGCGACTTGGGGGTAAGTATATAATCCGTGTCGCCATTTTGACCCGAACTCTTTCCGCGTCCTTTTCAAGCAAGAAAGTTGTTGCGAGAAGTATCTACGAGAGTCGTGAACACAGGCGCAGTAAGGTATACGCACGGGTAAGCATTGATTTACCTTCGAGTCAGCGCACCCAAGAATGCGAGAAAAAAAATGTTCGCTTTGTGAGCTCAGAGTTTGGAAGGTGGCAACGAACACATCATAAAATTTAGAGTGCGCGTTGTTACACATTGCGTGCAGCAACTTGAAAGTTGTACGTTCGACGCAGAGGCCTGGCCGGCTAGTCACTGAACCATAAATAGGACGTTCTTTTATTTTTCAGATAATTTTCTACAAGCTGGTTCGTTCGAAGCAGTTTGAGGAACTTCAAGTTTGGCGACGGGACGATGACATAAAATACACTAAGCATTTTATACACCCTCCTCAGTTGCCTGAATCGCAGATGGTAATGTCTCAAATTCCAAAACGAAGGCATTGTTCTCTTTCTCTCTACTTTTTTTTTCATCCCGCAATTTATTTTCTCAACAGTGGGACCGCAAAGGGGCCTTGTTGAATCGAATACATTAACAGAGGGGAAAGCGGTTTAAAAAGAAAAAAAAGAAAAGAAGAGGAGAAGAGAGCAAGTGATGCTTGCACGCACATGATATCACTCGTGACAGTATACCACAGACGGTCGCAGAGCTCAGTTTTCATAAAGAGCAAGCACGGCAGTTTTTTTACGGCCAGCACAGCAGATGGGAGTTAATGATATGTGGGGTTTAACGTCCCAAAACCACAGATGGCAGTTAAAGCCAATTAGTAAAGACCGGTCAGGTTAGGTACCAGCATTTCTCTTCTTTTATTTTTTTCCCCGTTTGATCACGTCCGTAACGTGGCATGCAACCTCAGAATTTTATGGATGAAACGCGAGGAGTATCCTGTGCGCTCGCAGTCCGCAATCGTAGTTTATGGAGATCACACACACGCCGGCGCTTCAGAAGCCGTGCACTGACGGCATATCGTCGAATCAATCGTGAGCTACGGCTCGTTGTATTCTGCGAGATCACGTTTTAATTGGTTGTAAATGAGTGCTTGTGGCGGCACAACGTTTACTGCTTCCAGGCATCTGGAAATGGGGCAAACAAATAAGAAAACAAGGGAACAATTTACCAACGTGAACCTCGCCTACGATTGGTCACTACAGTAAGAGGAAGTAACGGAACATGTGCCTGGCTGCGGGCATACTGCTTAGGACTATAGGGGCTGTGAGAGATGAAAATGATATGCAGGTAGGACAGCCTCGTGTTAGTAACTCGTTTTCTACCCTGTACAAGTGTGATGAAATAGGAGCTGGAACGAGGACAGATAGTGAAAGATATAAAATCGATACGACAAAGAATTCACACATGCGGGGCGTTCGTATCACACTTTTTCTGGGTCAAAAGTCAAGTTTTTTTCACATTTTTTTCAGTTTTTAATTGTTAAACATTAATAACAACAGAAATGACGAAGAGGACAAAACGATGTTCGACTGAACTAGTTGTCGATGATCCGTATAAAGGTGTTTCCCTTGGCACACGACCGACTCAGCATTTTCCCCAAGAAAAATGTTGATTGATTGATTGATATATGGGGCTTAACATCCCAAAGCTACCATATGATTATGAGAGACGCCGCAGTGGAGGACTCCGGAAATTTCGACCACATGGGGTTCTTTAACGTGCACCCAAATCTGAGCACATGGGGCTACAGCATTTTTGCCTCCATCGAAAATGCAGCAGCCGCAGCCAAGATTCGATCCCACGACCTGCGGGTCAGCAGCCGAGTACCTTAGACACGAGCACCACGGCGGGGCACCATAAAGAATGTTTCAGCCGCAAAATAATGGCCATATTCTCAGGGCAAGCCCGCCGTATCCTAACAGGCCTTATATTTAGTGCGTGCCTTCGGCAGAGTCCCTTATCGCCTAACGATACAAGTCTCAGTGCCGGCAGTTGAAATGAGCCCGGGCGTGCGGCAAATTACCTCGAAAGCACAGTCGCCAGCTCACAGGGGCACAGTTGGAAGGTGCATGCTCGATAATCTTGTCGTAACAGTAATGGAGGCGCAGTTCGTTCACTAATTGCACTTTTAATTGACTCACCTCATTATCTACTCAAGTTCACGCGCACTTAGTTCTGTCTCTGGAGAATCGAAACTCTAAAGCTCAAATAGAGTTTTAAAAAAAGTTAGGTTAGAAGATTTGGTGAATCCCACGCTTGCATTTAAATGGCTGTTCAGCTTATCTTTATTTAGTGTTTGTGCAACGGGTTATGCACATGTTTGGCATACGTAGACCCAACTCATACGCTATTAGAGAAACGTAACCCATACAGAAGAGAATCGACTTCCTCTGCAGAACCCCAAGACTCAAACGTCGGAAGCATTCGCAAATTGAAGTGACAGCTATTAATTCTACCTAAACATAACTTCGATAAGTTTAATAGCTCAGTGTTGTTTGTTTTGCATACGGAAGAGTATAATGGCGAACATTGTAATCAGGTATTTGATGCTACTACTCCGGAAGATGCTACTAAAACGTTTGATATGTTGTTGTTGTTGTTGTTGTTGTTGTTAGCAGTAAGTTATGAGGGCTGTATAAAATTCTGTTCAGTTTCTTCCGGCTGGTGCCTCAAACGAAATTGATAAATGTGTATAAATACATAAAATCAATAAAATGACACAAATTCTAGAGACGTCGTACGTGCCCACTTCTTCTTACTGAGTCGCCGAGTCTTACAATCAATTAAGCTAGGTGACGAGTGACACCTATACGGTGTACAATACTCACGGATTAAAAAAAAAAGCATCGTTTCTTTTGGTATATAACAAGTTCTATGAGAAATGGTCCGCTACAACCACGTAATGTCGCTGCAAATGTGGCAATTAAAGCTAACGTTTGGTCTGACTTGAATTTTCTAGTGAAAATTGCGCCGGCCTGACACGAACAGTGGACGCTGGAAAGGAAAGTACGTGCATTACTTAGCCCTGAATGTTAGCGTTCCCATCCAAGGGTAGTAATGTTGTAAGCTGTTCGATAAAACAGTGTCTGGAAACTGAAAAGAAAAATTCAATAAAAAAATAATGTCGAAAAGTCTCACTGTGTTCGAGGTCATGGCGCCGTACTTGTATTTTTTTTTTAATTTTGAGCAGGAGAAGAAGAGAAGGGGGGATGCCTCTTCCTCAAAGTATTCAGAGAAGAAGAAACACCCTCTGCCCCTGTAACATTAGGGCAGTGGCACCACAACCCTTTGGTGGCTAGCTCATTAACTCTTGGAAATTAATTACCTTTCTCAGACGGAGTGAGTGCACGTTTGTTTCGCGGCCGACTTCAGAGCACTCTGAACGAAAACGTGCGCATAGTTGCAACTCGCTCCTTCTCCGACTGTCCTTGTCCTCATCCTTCTCTTCCTTTTCTTTGTTTCGTGCAGGGCCTCTCGGAGATGCCATTGCGAGTCGACACGACATGCTTCGCACGAATGGTGAGTGGAGTTGGCGATCCTATAGGAGGATGTTTATCCAAGACACGCCGAAGAAAATTACTTCTGATTAGGTTCTGTTCTCAGACGTGTTATTTTTTTTCTTTATTTATTTCTATCGTTTTCGCTGCCACCGTTCACTTACATAGATCAATGTTTCGACGCATTGCACTAAATGGGCTTAAACGAAAAGTGTGGGTGGTCGCGCAGCATTTTCAAAACACAGACACACGCACACAAACACACAATAGAAGTTATGGTCCTATTAGTTTCGGTGTATGCAGTTACCAAAAAGCACCGCATAATCCATTTTTTAAAGCAAGATAGAACCCACGTGTTTGGACATCACTTATTTTTATCTGTCTTCATTCTTGTTTTGTTTTTGTTTTCAAATTTTTGAAAAGTATGCCTGTTTTAATATTTTTGTAATGTCAGTAATTGTGCACTTACTGCACACAACCAACACCAGTTATCACGTATGTAACGAAATGTTTTGTAGGACTTCATTAGGAGTGAAATCGCAAGACCATTTTCGGTGGAGGCGAAAATGCTGTAGGCCCGTGTGCTCAGATTTGGATGCACGTTAAAGAACCCCAGGTGGTCAGAATTTGCGGAGCCCTACACTACGGTGTCTCTCAGAACCATATGGTGGTTTTGGGTCCTTAAACCTAGCATATCAATCAATCAAGACCATATGACGCTTCAAGAAAATTATTTTGGGTGTGGTCTCATTGCGTATGCATCATTATTATTGAGGTCAAATCACTAAACTTGCAGCTCTCTCACACTCATTGACGTGAAATGTTTCTCCAATAATATCAATGGAAATATTATACTTATGTAATTTATGAAAAGGAGATCTCAGAGATCGCACTTCCCTCAAAACAAAAAAAAACGGTATAGCATACGAAACCATTGTGCGTAATGGTCCAAGTACCGTTCGCTGCAGTGCAGTCACTCCGCGGTAAACATACGCTAGCGTCGCGCGCTGCCTGGGTAGCTACATTGGATAACCGTGCAGGAATCAAATATAGAAAGCAAGGCACTCCTTATACGGCCTTATATTGCTCATGAGTCGACGAACTGTTAACTCGTTCTACTGCACTTCACAAAACTCGCAGTGTCCCTATGCATTCTTCTAAAGGCCTGATCACACGTACGCGTTGCAGTGTGTCAGCGCGTAGCTTTTCTGACGCGGCGCCGCGCCCTCTCCGTATGAAGAGAGAGGAGCTCGCGGCTACGCGAAGCTGCGCGCCATCTCTCTTCAAACGGATGGGCACCCTAAGACTACGCAGCTTCGCGTAGCCGTAGGGTGCACATCGAGGCACCGTACGGCTACGCGGAGCTGCGCGCCATCTCTCTTCAAACGGATAGGGATAAGAGAGAGAGGGCGCGATGCTACGTAGGGTGCACATCGAGGCACCGTACGACTACGCGAAGCTGCGCGCCATCTCTCTTCAAACGGATAGGGATAAAAGAGAGACGGTGCGATGCTACGTAGGGTGCACATCGAGACACCGTACGGCTACGCGAAGCTTCGCGCCATCTCTATTCAAACGGATAGGGATAAAAGAGAGACGGCGCGATGCTACGTAGGGTGCACATCGAGGCAACGTATGGCTACGCGAAGCTGCGCTCCATCTCTCCTCAAACGGATAGGGATAAAACAGAGACGGCGCGATGCTACGTAGGGTGCACATCGAGGCACCGTGCGGCTATGCGAAGCTGCGCGCCATCTCTCTTCAAACGGATAGGGATAAGAGAGAGAGGGCGCGATGCTACGTAGGGTGCACATCGAGGCACCGTACGGCTACGCGAAGCTGCGCGCCATCTCTCTTCAAACGGATAGGGATAAGAGAGAGAGGGCGCGATGCTACGTAGGGTGCACATCGAGGCACCGTACGGCTACGCGAAGCTGCGCGCCATCTCTCTTCAGAAGGATAGGAATAAGAGAGAGAGGGCGCGATGCCACGTAGGGTGCACATCGAGGCACCGTGCGGCTATGCGAAGCTGCGCGCCATCTCTCCTCAAACAGATAGGAATAAAAGAGAGACGGCGCGATGCTACGTAGGGTGCACATCGAGGCACCGTGCGGCTATGCGAAGCTGCGCGCCATCTCTCTTCAAACGGATAGGGATAAGAGAGAGAGGGCGCGATGCCACGTAGGGTGCACATCGAGGCACCGTACGGCTACGCGAAGCTGCGCGCCATCTCTCCTCAAACAGATAGGAATAAAAGAGAGACGGCGCGATGCTACGTAGGGTGCACATCGAGGCACCGTGCGGCTATGCGAAGCTGCGCGCCATCTCTCTTCAAACGGATAGGGATAAGAGAGAGAGGGCGCGATGCTACGTAGGGTGCACATCGAGGCACCGTATGGCTACGCGAAGCTGCGCGCCATCTCTCCTCAAACAGATAGGAATAAAAGAGAGACGGCGCGATGCTACGTAGGGTGCACATCGAGGCACCGTGCGGCTATGCGAAGCTGCGCGCCATCTCTCTTCAAACGGATAGGGATAAGAGAGAGAGGGCGCGATGCTACGTAGGGTGCACATCGAGGCACCGTACGGCTACGCGAAGCTTCGCGCCATCTCTATTCAAACGGATAGGGATAAAAGAGAGACGGCGCGATGCTACGTAGGGTGCACATCGAGGCAACGTATGGCTACGCGAAGCTGCGCTCCATCTCTCCTCAAACGGATAGGGATAAAACAGAGACGGCGCGATGCTACGTAGGGTGCACATCGAGGCACCGTGCGGCTATGCGAAGCTGCGCGCCATCTCTCTTCAAACGGATAGGGATAAGAGAGAGAGGGCGCGATGCTACGTAGGGTGCACATCGAGGCACCGTACGGCTACGCGAAGCTGCGCGCCATCTCTCTTCAGAAGGATAGGAATAAGAGAGAGAGGGCGCGATGCCACGTAGGGTGCACATCGAGGCACCGTGCGGCTATGCGAAGCTGCGCGCCATCTCTCTTCAAACGGATAGGAATAAGAGAGAGAGGGCGCGATGCCACGTAGGGTGCACATCGAGGCACCGTACGGCTACGCGAAGCTGCGCGCCATCTCTCCTCAAACAGATAGGAATAAAAGAGAGACGGCGCGATGCTACGTAGGGTGCACATCGAGGCACCGTGCGGCTATGCGAAGCTGCGCGCCATCTCTCTTCAAACGGATAGGGATAAGAGAGAGAGGGCGCGATGCTACGTAGGGTGCACATCGAGGCACCGTATGGCTACGCGAAGCTGCGCGCCATCTCTCTTCAGAAGGATAGGAATAAGAGAGAGAGGGCGCGATGCCACGTAGGGTGCACATCGAGGCACCGTACGGCTAAGCGAAGCTGCGCGCCATCTCTCTTCAAACGGATAGGGATAAGAGAGAGAGGGCGCGATGCTACGTAGGGTGCACATCGAGGCACAGTACGGCTACGCGAAGCTGCGCGCCATCTCTCTTCAGAAGGATAGGGATAAAAGAGAGGCGGTGCGATGCTACGTAGGGTGCACATCGAGGCACCGTGCGGCTATGCGAAGCTGCGCGCCATCTCTCTTCAAACGGATAGGGATAAGAGAGAGAGGGCGCGATGCTACGTAGGGTGCACATCGAGGCACCGTATGGCTACGCGAAGCTGCGCGCCATCTCTCTTCAGAAGGATAGGAATAAGAGAGAGAGGGCGCGATGCCACGTAGGGTGCACATCGAGGCACCGTGCGGCTATGCGAAGCTGCGCGCCATCTCTCTTCAAACGGATAGGAATAAGAGAGAGAGGGCGCGATGCCACGTAGGGTGCACATCGAGGCACCGTACGGCTACGCGAAGCTGCGCGCCATCTCTCCTCAAACAGATAGGAATAAAAGAGAGACGGCGCGATGCTACGTAGGGTGCACATCGAGGCACCGTATGGCTACGCGAAGCTGCGCGCCATCTCTCTTCAAACGGATAGGGATAAGAGAGAGAGGGCGCGATGCCACGTAGGGTGCACATCGAGGCACCGTACGGCTACGCGAAGCTGCGCGCCATCTCTCCTCAAACAGATAGGAATAAAAGAGAGACGGCGCGACGCTACGTAGGGTGCACATCGAGGCACCGTACGACTACGCGAAGCTGCGCGCCATCTCTCTTCAAACGGATAGGAATAAGAGAGAGAGGGCGCGATGCTACGTAGGGTGCACATCGAGGCACCGTGCGGCTATGCGAAGCTGCGCGCCATCTCTCTTCAAACGGATAGGAATAAGAGAGAGAGGGCGCGATGCTACGTAGGGTGCACATCGAGGCACCGTGCGGCTATGCGAAGCTGCGCGCCATCTCTCTTCAAACGGATAGGGATAAGAGAGAGACGGCGCGATGCTACGTAGGGTGCACATCGAGGCACCGTGCGGCTATGCGAAGCTGCGCGCCATCTCTCTTCAAACGGATAGGGATAAGAGAGAGAGGGCGCGATGCTACGTAGGGTGCACATCGAGGCACCGTATGGCTACGCGAAGCTGCGCGCCATCTCTCCTCAAACAGATAGGAATAAAAGAGAGACGGCGCGATGCTACGTAGGGTGCATATCGAGGCACCGTGCGGCTATGCGAAGCTGCGCGCCATCTCTCTTCAGAAGGATAGGAATAAGAGAGAGAGGGCGCGATGCCACGTAGGGTGCACATCGAGACACCGTACGGCTACGCGAAGCTTCGCGCCATCTCTATTCAAACGGATAGGGATAAAAGAGAGACGGCGCGATGCTACGTAGGGTGCACATCGAGGCAACGTATGGCTACGCGAAGCTGCGCTCCATCTCTCCTCAAACGGATAGGGATAAAACAGAGACGGCGCGATGCTACGTAGGGTGCACATCGAGGCACCGTGCGGCTATGCGAAGCTGCGCGCCATCTCTCTTCAAACGGATAGGGATAAGAGAGAGAGGGCGCGATGCTACGTAGGGTGCACATCGAGGCACCGTACGGCTACGCGAAGCTGCGCGCCATCTCTCTTCAGAAGGATAGGAATAAGAGAGAGAGGGCGCGATGCCACGTAGGGTGCACATCGAGGCACCGTGCGGCTATGCGAAGCTGCGCGCCATCTCTCTTCAAACGGATAGGAATAAGAGAGAGAGGGCGCGATGCCACGTAGGGTGCACATCGAGGCACCGTACGGCTACGCGAAGCTGCGCGCCATCTCTCCTCAAACAGATAGGAATAAAAGAGAGACGGCGCGATGCTACGTAGGGTGCACATCGAGGCACCGTGCGGCTATGCGAAGCTGCGCGCCATCTCTCTTCAAACGGATAGGAATAAGAGAGAGAGGGCGCGATGCCACGTAGGGTGCACATCGAGGCACCGTACGGCTACGCGAAGCTGCGCGCCATCTCTCCTCAAACGGATAGAGATAAAAGAGAGACGGCGCGATGCTACGTAGGGTGCACATCGAGGCAACGTATGGCTACGCGAAGCTGCGCGCCATCTCTCTTCAAACGGATAGGGATAAAACAGAGACGGCGCGATGCTACGTAGGGTGCACATCGAGGCACCGTGCGGCTATGCGAAGCTGCGCGCCATCTCTCTTCAAACGGATAGGGATAAGAGAGAGAGGGCGCGATGCTACGTAGGGTGCACATCGAGGCACCGTACGGCTACGCGAAGCTGCGCGCCATCTCTCTTCAGAAGGATAGGAATAAGAGAGAGAGGGTGCGATGCCACGTAGGGTGCACATCGAGGCACCGTACGGCTACGCGAAGCTTCGCGCCATCTCTCTTCAAACGGATAGGGATAAGAGAGAGAGGGCGCGATGCTACGTAGGGTGCACATCGAGGCACCGTATGGCTACGCGAAGCTGCGCGCCATCTCTCTTCAAACGGATAGGAATAAGAGAGAGAGGGCGCGATGCCACGTAGGGTGCACATCGAGGCACCGTACGGCTACGCGAAGCTGCGCGCCATCTCTCCTCAAACAGATAGGAATAAAAGAGAGACGGCGCGATGCTACGTAGGGTGCACATCGAGGCACCGTACGGCTACGCGAAGCTGCGCGCCATCTCTCCTCAAACAGATAGGAATAAAAGAGAGACGGCGCGATGCTACGTAGGGTGCACATCGAGGCACCGTGCGGCTATGCGAAGCTGCGCGCCATCTCTCTTCAAACGGATAGGGATAAAAGAGAGGCGGTGCGATGCTACGTAGGGTGCACATCGAGGCACCGTATGGCTACGCGAAGCTGCGCGCCATCTCTCTTCAAACGGATAGGGATAAGAGAGAGAGGGCGCGATGCTACGTAGGGTGCACATCGAGGCACCGTACGGCTAAGCGAAGCTGCGCGCCATCTCTCTTCAAACGGATAGGGATAAAAGAGAGACGGCGCGATGCTACGTAGGGTGCACATCGAGGCACCGTATGGCTACGCGAAGCTGCGCGCCATCTCTCTTCAAACGGATAGGGATAAGAGAGAGAGGGCGCGATGCTACGTAGGGTGCACATCGAGGCACCGTACGGCTAAGCGAAGCTGCGCGCCATCTCTCTTCAAACGGATAGGGATAAGAGAGAGAGGGCGCGATGCTACGTAGGGTGCACATCGAGGCACAGTACGGCTACGCGAAGCTGCGCGCCATCTCTCTTCAGAAGGATAGGGATAAAAGAGAGGCGGTGCGATGCTACGTAGGGTGCACATCGAGGCACCGTGCGGCTATGCGAAGCTGCGCGCCATCTCTCTTCAAACGGATAGGGATAAAAGAGAGACGGCGCGATGCTACGTAGGGTGCACATCGAGGCACCGTATGGCTACGCGAAGCTTCGCGCCATCTCCCTTCATACGGATAGGTATAACAGAGAGAGGGCGCGATGCTACATATGGTGCGCATCAATGCACCGTACGGCTATGTGAAGCTGCGCTCCATCTGCATAGAGAGAGGGCGCGGCGCCGCGTCAAAAAGCTACTCCCTGACAAGCTGCAACACGTACGTGTGCTCGCACCTTAAGGCGACTCGAATGCGAAATACATCTTAAGTCGATATATTGAACAAGTTGATTTGAGTGGCGCAAATGCTTCAAAAAGGCTGAAGAGAAACATGACGTGGAGTTATTGACGGACTCTTACTTGTAGACAAGCGAAAAGAGCAACTTTGTTAAACAGACATCGTGATTTTTGTTTCGCGTCCCATTGGTGCCACCTGTAACGTTGTTGCCTCTTTTCAAGCGCCAGAAGATGCACGAGTCTCGTGTGTTGTTTTTTTAAAGACGATAGTCTTTCTTGGGGACATTCGACGGAAAAATTTTGATCTGTCTGTCTGTCTGTAAATTTGTCTGTTTGTCCGCCCTAACGATACCTCAAACGGCATCAAACGGCCAACCCCATTCGCAGCGCCCACAATAATTGCTCAAGGCTCAGCGTTCATATTTCTGCGATTGTCAATTAAAAAAGCAATTATTGCGCATATCTGAGGCGCCGTAACAACACTTCGAAGTTTTGTATGTCTGTCTGCCTTTATACTTGAAGAGGCACACACAAGTAACTCTAAGGAATGTAGCGTTTATCGCGCTGCGCTGACAGTACAACGCGATGCTCAAAAAGGTGTTTCCAACGCTTTGCTACGACGTCACGGTGATAGGCACCTGTCCGTCGCTTTGCGTTCTGCACCTTATCACCTCCGAGACTGGCGCGCATCTTTTTCCGCGGGCTGCACGCCTTCGTTTTCAAAGATAACTGCCAGATGGCGCTTGTGTCTAACGTGCCTCGATGCACTCGTTCGTCCCCGCTACACGCTCGAGGCACTCTAACGCAGCGCCTCCAGAATACCCTTCACCAATTTTCTTGCGCAGAACATCAAATGAACGTTTTGTTCACTCTCTCCAGACGCAAGACTATAGTCTTTCGACTACATTTGCGGTCTAACATGCAGATTTTGAACCATTTTTTAATTGTCTTCTCTATTTGACCATTTCGCACAGCCGGAGGTCGCTTGCAAGTTGGCCGTACTCAGCGGTCGGTTTCGCTGGACGAAAAGCCTCACGTGGTGCACCCGATGTCAAAAGGTGAGTCATTACTCTTGTTTTGTGCATGTGCTTGAGGTAGTAGCAACACTAACAAACATTTCAGCTTTTCTACTTGCTGTCATGTAGGATATGAAAAATGGGTCACATTGAAAAAAAAGAGCAGTGGGAACTAGGAAGTGCAAAAGGAAATTCTTAATTAGTTTGTTCAGGTTCGCTTATACCTCGTGCTTAGAAATGTCACTCCACCGATTGTAAAACCATCAGATATTAAACTGAGCACCCGTATGCCGATACTGTCATAGTGATGCGCACACTTAACGGAGCCAAGACCGAACGGCTACAATTGTGAAGACTAGAAAGGCGAGACGACAGCAAAAGAACAAAGGCCGAAAAACGCGGCGACCGTGTAGCCACTATAAACTGTCGAAAGCACGCTGTTTTCGTACACTTTCTCAAAAGTCATCTTACGCTTCAGCGAAGATTTTGTTCGACAAAAAAAAAGATTAAAAAGAAGCACTGTTAAATTGTGTAGCCCAACAAAGATATAAGAAGAGAAATTTGGCCCTGTCTTCAACAAATCGTCAAAGAATTACAACACCTCTTCTTACATTTAAGAATCTACTACGCAAGTCTAATGTATATCACATATTATGGCAACGGGCTCGTGTTCTACTCGCCAAAACAAACTGCAGTGCAGACACTGAAGGCTGGCGTTCATTTCCTTCTAATTAACGGAGATGTATGGTATGCTTTTTTCCCCTCCACTCTGAAGATCCTGCGGCGAATTTACCTGAAAAGGAGCAAGTCATCAATACACCGAATGAAGGTAAGAATAATAGGTTCTCCGTGCTAAGACCTCTAATTCTTCTAATGAGCAGCTGTCAACAACAACTCAGCCAATATGTCATTTTTAATGATTGTGTCATAAGAGAAACGTTTATTAATAGTGTACACGGGTCGTATGTAGAATAATGGAAGTCGACAAAAAAAAAAAAGGCTCGGAAGTTTCCAATCTTTCAGAAATTGGAACACTCTCCAGTTTATGACGCACCAACGGATCTAAACGCTGTCTAATTGTATTGAAACCCACAGAGATTCACGTTTAATAAGCATGTTAGAAGTAAATGTATGGTAGTAACATGCGTTATCGGAACAAGAACTTGAGCTTGGTTTGGGCGAGCTGGTTCGTGCTAAATATCGTATGTACATGACCCACTGCCCTTCTGACCTGCCCACATGTCCTCTTTCGAGCGCAAACGTGTAACTTCTGCCTTTACAGGCGCAACCAACGAGTGGCGTGGCGCTAGTCAGCACCTGTTCGCTGACGTCCGCTTCAGCGTTCGTGTTTATATTTCGGCCAACAGAGTGCTCATATTGTGTAACTGTTATGCATAAATGCAGGATAATTTGGAAATGTATATGCTAGAAGTGATTCAGAAATTCTTTGCGATTGAATGGACGCGACACCACATGAGCTGTCCTACACTACGGACGTGTTGGACAGCCTGCATCCTACCCTCCCAGGCTTGCACTTCTCCTGACCGATCTACAAGCCTCCCGCATCTTGTGGAGGCTTGTACATCGGTCGGACGTGCAGGTGTGTTGATGACCTACTACGAGAACACACCACCCACCTGAGGGGGAAAAACCGGCAGCAATTTGGCAATTAATTGCGCTACGTGCGGGAGTGGCCCCTATTTCCAGCAGACTCGCATCCTTCACAGATTTCCGGATTCACGAGTTCAAGAAATCTACGAAGCCCTTTAAGTGCCTAATGTGGGTTAGCATGTGTCCGTGCACCCTCGACAGCATTAACAAGCAAGTAGATTAACTATCTGCATTGTTAAGTAGATGTATAGGGTATGGTGCGTGCATCTTTTCAATCACCCTTACATCCTGTCGTATGAAGAAGCATATTTATTCATGCTCGAACAATAAACGCATTTATAGTTCAGCGCTGGGTCCCGTCCGTTTTTTTTTTTCCTTCTATATTCTAGTTTTTCTTTCCCCGCGCTGTTTCGCACAAATAAAAAAATCCCTCAAAGCGAGCTTCTTCGCAACAACACTTTTCTTGCGGCAAAGTTAGCTTTCACACGGGCACGCACATGTGCATTTTCAAGAATATAGTTACCAATGCTACCATATAAAGATATCATTACCTGCGAAGTACGAAGAATGATTGAAAACCATCGCATCAGCATCCCTGAAACTTGTGTGCCAGTAAGGTTGAAGAAAGAAAAAACGAACATTCTGCAATATAAACAGTTGTATGCACGAAAGAAAGAAAGAGAGAAAGACAGAAAGAAGGAAAGAAAGAACGAAAGAAAGAAACAAAGAAAGAAAGAAATAAAGAAAGAAAGAAAGAAAGAAAGAAAGAAAGAAAGAAAGAAAGAAAGAAAGAAAGAAAGAAAGAAAGATTGGCAGATCCCACGTACAATGGGAATCGATGATATGCGAAGTACGAATGAGAAAGGTTAATATGACACTTTAAAATCAGGACAACGCTACCAGGTGGAGGGAAGTGATGCCTTACATGCCCTCCGTGTCATGATTATAATGTTTGGATGTGTCGTTTACCTTCGTCATCTATTAACGTCACGTGATACCGAATTTAGTATATGTGGAGTTATCGAAACGACTGCGAGCACGCTATGAGCGTGGTATGTTGTCATGTTCTTACAGGACACGCGTGTCAGGATTCTCATGTTTGCACCAGTCATATACCTTCGTCATCCATTGACGTCACTTAACACCAAATTTGGTATATCTGGAGCTAGCAAAACGGCCGCGCGCGCATCATGAAGGGCCCAATATACTCCTCTGTAGCAATGACGCGCGCGTGCGCTGGGCAAAGCGACGCTACGTTAGCAAAACGCGAGCACTCTATAGTCTGACGCCAGGCGCGACCATCGCGATCAGCGTCCGTCGGTGCGGCCTGACGGCAACCGGCGCGAAATTCGACATGCTGTGCCCATGCGTTACCGAGACAACACTGCGTCTCCCTCTTTTGGTGATGGAAGGACGCCGGACGTCCTCAAAACGCGCATGCGTTAAAGCAACGCAGCGTGGCGCATGCTTGCGAGTATACGGCGGGACCGGCGCCTGGCGTCGCAACGCCAGCGTGATGCGTCGAAACGAATGCCGGCGAGCATGCGCACTGCGTCACGTCAAAATGTATTGGCGCCTTGACTGTGGCATGTAGTCATGTTCTCACATGACACACAACTCATGATTATTCTTTGCACCAGTCACATACCTTTGTCATCCATTGACGTCACGTAATACCAAATTTGTCAACTGTGAAGCTAGTGAAACGGCAGCGAGCGCATCATGAGTGTGACACGTAGTCATGTTGTTACATGACACGCATGTCGTGATTATCATGTTTGTATATGTCATTTACCTATGTCGTCCGTTCGCG
The DNA here is from genome assembly GCF_043290135.1 of Rhipicephalus microplus. Taxonomy (NCBI): domain Eukaryota; kingdom Metazoa; phylum Arthropoda; class Arachnida; order Ixodida; family Ixodidae; genus Rhipicephalus; species Rhipicephalus microplus. The sequence goes on from NC_134702.1 coordinate 52,501,923, forward strand.
TAGCGTAATACCGAGTTTGGTACATGGGAAGCTAGCAAAACGGCCGCGAGCACATCATGAGCGTAGCATGTAGTAATGTTGTTACATGACACGCATCTCATGTTTATCGTGCTTGCAACAGTATTGTACCTTCGTCATCCATTCACGCCCGTAATACCAAATTTGGTATAAGTGAAGCTAGCAGAACGGCCGCCAGCGCTTATTAGCGTGGCATGTAGTCAAGTTGTTACATGACACGCATCTCACGAGTATCATGTTTGCACTAGTCACATACCTTCGTCATCTATTACCGTACCGTAATACCAAACTTGGTATATTTGACGCTAGAGAAACGGCCGCGAGCGCATCATGAGCATGGTATGTCATCTTTTTGTTACATGACACGCATGTCATGATTTTCATGTTAGGTTCAGTCGCTTGTGTTCGCCATGCGTTCACGTCATACCATACTAGTTTTGCAACATGCCATGTGAACGAAACCACCGCAAGAGCTGCAGAGCCATGAAATGTAAATCATGACATTCATGACATACATGTCATAATTGTCATGTTATGACTAGTCACATATGTTCTTCATACAGTCATGTTACGCCAAACCAAGTTTGGTATCGATGTCAGTATCAAAACGACTAAGAGAGCTAAAAGTCGTAGGCGGATAGATAGATAGATAGATAGATAGATAGTTAGATAGATAGATAGATAGATAGATAGATAGATAGATAGATAGATAGATAGATAGATAGATAGATAGATAGATAGATAGATAGATAGATAGATAGATAGATAGATAGATAGATAGATAGATAGATAGATAGATAGATAGAAGGAAAGAAAGATAGAAGGAAAGAAAGAAAGAAGGAAAGAAAGAAAGAAAGAAGGAAAGGAAGAAAGAAGGAAAGAAAGAAAGAAAGAAAGAAAGAAAGAGAGAGAGAAAGAAAGAAAGAAAGAAAGAAAGAAAGAAAGAAAGAAAGAAAGAAAGAAAGAAAGAAAGAAAGAAAGAAAGAAAGAAAGAAACTGTAAAACTAAAGCTATTTTTACAGCCCTCTAACGCGTGAGAGTATGAACAGTTCCTACTTGAGGAATCCAATAAGACTCAGTGAATGTATTCCAGTATGTTAGAGGTGTGCAAAAACATTACCCTTTCTGAAATGAAATTGTACTTTTTTTGCGATTTACAGGTTCCCTACGAGACCCTCAATCGAGATACCAGCTGCCGCAAACTGTCAGCTCACCAAGTAAGGCGAAAATTTCGCTCATCGCAATTGATTTTCGTGGACGGTAGTTATCTCGTCCTAACTGGACGCCTGACTTCACCGCCACTCAACCATCATCACTCACGCGAACGTATGCTGACAGAGCGTAGTATACTGAATTGCAATGCAATCGAATTTACTGTTTTGGGTCTAGAGGCGACCTCTTGTGACATTTGTTGCGAACAAGGTTGTTACTGCTAAAGAAAATCGCGGAGAGTTTCGTATTTACCTCATCATTAAAAGTTTCACCCATCGCTGTCCAATAAAACCTACGTCACAGTCACATATTAATCTACGTGAAGTAGCTGTGCGCTTAGGCAACTCCTTAGACACTACTGATCAACAAATAGGCATCCAGATCAAGTCAACTGAAATGCATTTTTTTTTACGTAAGTGCATATGCATTTGCAGATTTTCTATAGCCTTTGTGGGGATATACCTGAATGGTGCCTCGTGTGTTTCTGATTTCGAAAGTCACTGACTTGTGTCCCATAAGAGAAGTCGGAACGGTAGTCATGGCTGTGTTTTCAGAACCCCCGGAACAAAATGAACCCAAGCCCCAGGTGGTGAACTTGAGCGACGAGCAAGTCAACAACTTGGCCGAGAAACCTCAGATCGTTTTTGGCTCGGAGAGAGGTACGATCAAGCAGTGGCTGCGATTTTAAATTTGAGCAGTGCGTAAAGTAACAAACTTTAAAGAAAAGCTCGATATACTCAGTTTAATTACTCTTTCAATCAAAACTTTTCATTTAATACTATAAAAGGCCTATGTTTGTATTTTTATTACTTTTGACATTCGATCAACCAATGCAGCACCGTAACAGAACCAAGAGATTATCGCCTACGCCCCCCTTTTTTCAGATCCCACTCACAACACGGATGAAAAGACCCAAGTCGTCAATCTCCAGAACGGTTGATGCATTTTCTGATCCTTTTCGCACAACACATTTGTAAACAGCCAGCAAGTTTTCGAAAAAAAACTAAAAGTAATATCATTACAGTATCGTGTATAGGCATTAAAGGATAATGAAACCACATGAATCTGCGTAGCATAATAGACTAACACTTTTATCGAAATCTGACAGCAGTTTTCCAAAATTTATCTTGAGAACGCAAACATTATTAAATAAATTTTTGTGTTAGTTCTTTTCATGCTTACGATAACTAAAAAGCTGTGAGCATAGACGTGAAAACAAAAGTAAGCAGACACGATTTCGCCACTTTATAGGACTAGAACATAGGTCACAAAGAAAAATAACTAAACAGGTAATTTCGTAACAATGCAACACATGAAGAAGTAGCGTATAGTAAAACTATTGCGTAAGCATACCTTGCTACTAATCCCTACTTTTAGGCACGTAGCCTGCCTGCAAGAACGACAGCTTCCTAGACGTGGCAATTACCTTCGAAAGAATATGTTTGGCGCAAAGAGGAACACCTCGCACATTTAGTTATTTAAAGAATTTATGAAGATATTCAAATGTTTACTTGCTAGCTGAGTTACAGACAAGAAAAAAAAACACTCGGAAGGTACACAAGAAGTCGAACGTTTCCCGAGTGCAACATTCTCTCAAATTTCACTGCTGTTCCAACAGAGCCGGTGAAGAATCTCGGCGAGAAGCCGCAAGTGCTGAATCCCGATGTGGACCCCGTAGGGAACTACAAGGAAAAACCGAACACTCTCAAAGCGACGTATCCTGGTGAGCCGGTCTCGAGGATGACTCTTAAAGAATCCTTCACCAGGTCTCATTGCAAATTTCGATCGCACACTGGTAGTAAAATGGCGAAGGTCCCCCCACATCTTTTCAATAGGTCTCTTGTTGGAGAGATTGAAAGAAAATAGACTAAGCTGTTGCGTTATATCGGAAGGCGAGCTTCACTGCAAATGCGAACACCCTCCCCATACTCTTCTCTATCCACGTCCGCAAGCGAAGCGTAGTCAGGACAGCCAAAGGCGATTGGTCGCGTCACGTTCGCGCGACAAGCCCCGCGTCCTTACGTTCCCTTCTCTTTATATTTCGCTTCGTCGCGCCCACAATGCGGGCTCCCCATTGGACGGCGTTTCGAGAAGCGCGTGTGACGTAGATGAGTGCTTATTACGTAGCTCTCTTTCCGAGCGCGTGTCACTCATGAAAGAGGGCACGTGGCGTCCTGTATTGAAAAAGGACAGTTTTGGCACCGATCAGGCACCTCATATTTTACAGACGCGATCTACACCAGCCTATCTGCGTATTATGCTTGTCTATTTTGCAATGCGCAAACCTGGTGAGGGTTCCTTTATTATGACATATTTTCCATACTATGGTGCACACAAAAGGCTTTCGCCGTTTCATTGAATGTCGTCGGCAATGAAAAAAACACTACTGCTTACGTAGTATCAGAAAAGCAACACTGTTATATCCAACGATGAAACTGTGATGTAGGTAATATTGGACGCAATATTGGACATAAATACATGAACAAAAGACTACTCAGCCCTTGTACACGTTCTTACAAGTATAAACCAGAGCACGGCTGTAAACTGAGATGCGTTCCCTTGAATAAAATATTTTAAAAAGCATAAATGACAAATAGACTATTTGACAAGTCTAGATCATTCACTTATAAGTTTGATGTGTTTCATCTCGGGGATTTGTGCTCGTTTGCTCCTGAAACAAAAATCTTCGACACCTAACCAAATCAAGTTTAAGTGTCTCACGCTGTTAGATTTCATCCACCACTTCTGATTCTGCGAAATTTGTTTTGCCACCTGACGCAAGCTGTGCAAACTAACGTGAGCTGGCTATGCAAACCAATACGTCTAAATATCACCGCAGAATTCATGCCAAACGGCATCGGGCTTCCGTGTTGCAGTAACACCCTGCTTGATACAGCAACGTAGCTCGGTGTCATTAAACGTGGTCTGGTTTATACTACGGCTTTTTTTTTTTCATGCTCCTCGCGGTCGTCATCGTCATGTCACCTGCTTTGCTTCGCATTGTAAACGTGGTTAAGAGATATTTTCATGAAGAAATTAGTTTCATGATCGTTTTTCTTCATCAAAAGTATTATGAGCCAATATCTACAAATATAATATTTCGCGTTTTGATAAGCACCATTGCCGTTATTAGTTATAGATGAATAAAGGTAGCGGTGATAGTACTACTATTTATTGCAGTTTAGACTGCGGTAGCACAATCACTGACAGCACGAGTGGTGATTTACGCCTCTAGCTTAACCTAGCCTATAAGTTACGACACGCAGGCGCAGCATTTAGAATATATCAACATAACTTAGATCCATGGGAACCGATAAAAAAGTTTGCTCGTCGAAACGGACGAATTTAAAAAAAACCAGATATATCGCGCTTTTCGATTTATACACACCGACTGAAGAAGACATCGTTGACAGTTATTATTTCATTTGGATCATAATATGCGGGTGCCCGGCGTGAACCTTAAAACACCAAAGCCTTTTTGAAGTAACCACGTTTTTTTTTTAAGTTGCTATTTAATTTCTGCCGTTGGTGCGTGTAAGCAGTAATGATATGAAAGCACAGGCGATCAAGGCGAGCTGAAGTAAGGTAGAGAGATTTGTAATCCCTTAAGAAAAAACAAACAAACGCAAAAAAGAAAGACCTATGGATGACAAATGGTAGCGCCTATCACGCTCAGATTTCCGTGCACGCGGCCGAGGTGGCACGCTTTTTTTGGCGTCGCGGACTCACCAAAAACGACTCCCGTAGTTTCGCCGGCGCTATAAAGCGCTCGCATATAACGTCACGAGAGGCGAAAAAAGTAATAGTAACACCACAAAAGCACAAAAAAAGTCGTGCCAAATGTTGGTACGAAAAGAGCTTACAGGTCATTAATCTCGATGGCTGAGACGAAGAAAAATGATTCTGCATGTGGTCATTTTAAGTAGTTAGCGCGGTAAATTAGGCAGCAAAATTGAATGAATATAGGGGGCGCTACCAAAAACGTTATTTTTCGCAGTGATGGTGGCGTCGCGGTCGGCAAAATCCTCTCGACTGACAAAGTAAACGACTTGAACAAAGAACAAAAAGCAAACTAAAAAGAACACCTCAAGTCTTCGAGTTCAGCGCTCAATATCATGATCAGAAAATCAGTACACAAATTTTATCAGAATATGAAAGAAAAAACGGCGCTTGGAAATTACCAGTTTCTTGGTCTTGCTTTGTGTGCGGGAACGCCGTGTTGTGTTGTCCGCGCACGTTTAAAGAAACGTCCCAATAGGCAGTATTGAAATAGTGTATACGCAAAGCATTGCGTTAGCGTTTGTGGCCACTGCGCATGTGTCATATGCTCTTGAGTACCCCCGTTAAGCTAAGAAAATGGCGTATCGTATACCCAAAGAACACGAACTCTGCGCACGCTATTCTAAAACTTCCTAATGTTTTAGCTGCGCTACCAGAGACAGCTGTGTGCGGTTTGTCGCTGCGTAGTAGAGTAATAAAGCGGGTCGGTGATGGGTTCTAGATAGATGAATGAATTCCCGTGAACGAATTTTCGCATCGTCTCTTCCCCCTTCAAAACAGACGTGGCGAGGAGCATAGACCGAAGAATAGGCTCACCGATAAAAGGTAAGCTATTTAAAATACTAGAATAGATCGAAACTGACGTCCTTATTCTGTTTATTATGCACTTTCCTTTTTTCTTCACTTTTGTTAGTAATTTTTTAGTGCTTTGTATTAGTGCTAACTTATTACATGTTGCTCTACGACTATACTCCCCTACTCTATACAACTGTACTCAATGTTCACGCACGTCTTTTAAAGGGATCCGATTCTCGCACTCCTACTTTTGGTTTGCAACTCTACTCTATAGGTGAATGGGAAAGGGGAGAAGAAGGAGTTAGACAAACAGAATAGCGTACAAAAAACAGGTGCGTGAATATACTTATTTTTTAACAAGTAGAGAAGGCGAGAAACGACAGATAGTCTCTCTAATAAGTCACTTCTGTGCAAAAAGAAAGCCAACAAAGATATACGTATAATTACTGTTAATGTTGCGCCAAGTATATCCTACGCAGACTTGGTCTCCACAGTGTCTACTTGGCGCAAATCTAACGAAGAACGAACACCAACCAGCCCGTGCGTGCACATTGTATATTTACTCAATATATTTAGGAGCGGCTCGGCCATTCAGAACTTCTTTTTATTTGTATACGAAACGGAAAGGCTAACCTCACCTAGTTGCGCTCCTAACTATAACAGCAAACGGGACACTGCAGATTCAAAATTACCCACAAGTTCTATACACGGGAAAATATCCTTCGCCACATGCGTTCGTCGGGGAGGAAGTTTTTACTCTATAGTGCCTTCCCCAGGGCTTCCCGTTCGGACGCGCACTCCCGCAGACGAAAGTCTTGCCGCTAGTACCCGTTGTTTTAAACATATGCGGCCCACATTGTTTACGTTACCTTGTCAATATGGCCGACTTCCATTTTCTGTCTTACTTGCACGCAGACACGTCGACAAAGATTCAGGAAAGGCCACAGGTGCCCCCTAGAGTGCCGCTTCCAGCTAGTAAGTATTCAATCAATCAATCAATCAATCTTTATTTTTGCATAGTATGGTTACATCGTTAAGGATATGCAGAAGAGGGTCCCAAGGTCAGAAGAACCGTACCGGGACCCTCTGTACATGATCATTAGGTAAGGATTACAAAATATGCACGAAAATGGAAAAAAATAAAAGAAATATCAAGTCAACCTAAAAACAAGTGTACAATAGTTATACAGAAAGAATACTACGATAACGATAATCGGAGACATCGACATTTTTACGCGTACAGAACTGTTTTCTAATTGTATAAATACTGATATTAAATATACATACACATACATATAAGTATATACACACATTGCCTAAGAAGTGTATTGAGTATCTCGTTATTTATTTTTTGCAAAGAAACATTTTTTGAAAGATGGTGGTTCCTTAAATTACTTTTAAATCAAAAGCATTGTGTTGACATAGAACATATTATTACACACATAACAAGAGTAGACTCACAATTACTTTAAACCGATACTTCGTGCATGAATATGAAAGATTTGAAACATGAAAATGTTGGTAACTAACGTATCGCCAGGTTCTCCTCAAACAACTAGTTGTTCCAAAATTAAATAAGGATACCCTCACGAGACATAACAAAAGTAACGTTCTAGTAGTAAGGTATACTTTGGCAATATGTTTCAAAAGCCTATAAGCTATACGAAATACGGCAACGTTATGACGCATTCTACAGAGTCTGCAATAAAACACAACTAAATTACTTGAGTTCGTTCAGTAATCTTACATGAAGGAATCCGAAACTTCCTCTAATTAAAAGTGAGGCGCATTGCAGTCAAGAAGCTGCGACAAATAGAGTACGTGCTCAAAAGTGTAATACTAGAAATAGTGTATTGTGTGTTTATTGTATAAAAACTTAAAAAATAACAATAAAAACAGCACAGCGCGTATTGCGACAGCGTATTGGGTTGAGGTAACCAGTACACTGACTACTCCCTTCCGCAAATGTTTTGCAGCTAATACAATGCCTATACTCTATAAATGACGCTAAAACATATTACTTCATCGATTACGAAAGCTCGACAAATAAACAAAACAACAATGAAAAGCTTACCTGCCATATACACTCACATCTGTGCAACTGACATTTGCAGTTGAACTCGTAGAGCAAGAATTCATACAAAATGACACACGACAGCCTATTAGGAACATTTTTAGGTTCTGTTTTCGCTAAACAGTCCTTTACGAATATTCATTTTTCACCGTAGCATGGCTACGATTCAGTTCGTAATGCAACAAGTGAACACGCGCGAGTAGTATAGTTATTCTTTTCCGCTATAAATGACTTGCCCCATATAAACGTTTCAACAGCGAAGCTCTTTAGCGAATTGTTTGTTCCTTGTGCCTTAAACACTGGGTAAACCCCACTGCACACAACTTCCGAAATGGAAAAAATAAGGCAACCGTTAGCCCAACAACGAATGGCTGCGAAGCGACAACGCCCAGTCGAATACCCCCGAGTGAGTGCGTACAGTGAAAGAACACTAAGTAACGGGAAAGACAACATCGGTTTCGAGAAGATCCCGAAGCGGTGGAAGGTGTACGCAGCGACGACTTGACCATGTCGTGCCTGTTACTGCCTGCGGCTTAGTTCTAACTTCTCTGCGCTGAGAATCAATGTAGAAAAATTGTAGCATCACCCAGCTAATGCCTAGCAACTACCTATAGAAGCAACCTAAAAACAAGCGGGGTTACCTACCTAGAGCTTAGAAAGAACCTAGGAGCATCGAGGTTCGTCTTCATAATCGTCCAGATTCACTGCTTCAAGGCTCGGGTGTTTCAGGGGCAAGCTTTGCCAATTTCTTTTCCTAGACATTTCCAGGCTTTACTGCGTGTGTTGAGAACGAATGAAATCGCACGCGTTCGGCCCACGTCATCCCTCGACGCCCGGACGTGTGAACCAATCACAGCTTTTCCGATTCATCGCATTGCTGTTTCGGCAGAGAACGCAGTGTGTTACAGAAAAGCTGCAGTGTATACGTGCAGCGAGAGCACGCCAGATGACAGTAATTGCATCCCGTTGGTTCTGCAACCTCGGTAGTATTATTAAAAGCCTCTCGCACCGCGAAATTCGATGAACAAGGTTAAGCTACTTTTCGTTACTTTGTTGTAAACGAATGAAGGGACGAACCAATCAACTCAGAACTAACACAGAAGAGAAGCAAACTCTTTCCGATTGGCGCGTGCTTTTCTCTAGGACACCGACTAATGAAATATAAGCAAGAGTACTTCTCGACAAGAAGCTAAAAGATCGATACCTCCTGTTCTTTTCGCATGAAAGGAAAAAAAAAAAAACAGGAGGAAGTGCTCTTAACAGCGTTACTCCCTAATTTAGTAAGGAGTAAGGAAAGCTATAGCCGAGTTGTTGAACGCTTTAGGCTTTTCTTTGTTCTTTGCTTCTGTGACCAGCCTCTGTTCACGGCAACGACAAAAGAAGCCCTCACGAAAGCTGCAGGAAACAATGTTATCTTTCCTCTCTCCTTCTTTTTCGCAGGACCGTACGGCGAGCGTGATCCCGTTCCTCAAATTCCAGTGCCACCATCGCGTAAGTTCGTTTCGACGCCGGAGCACGCCATTAAAACGAAAATAAGCGGAAAGTGGCGAGTACTCGACCTGCTCGGTTTTCTTAGTCCGACCAGGTTTTTTGAACCGTGCTACGACGACGCACTATGCGTTTTAGCTATACCGTAACGATGTTATGTATATAGTTGAGTCATGCAAAAGTGTGTGCGAACTATTTACTGTTGGCGCTCGTCATCGCTCTTGCAACCTGTCTCGGTTTGACCCTTCGGCGGTACTTGCAGGATTGTGAACGATAAAACTAGAAAGGTGCTGTTTTTTTTTTTTTTTACTGGAGTACCGTCAGCAAGTAGATTCCAACAAAAAGTGTGCAACTTGTCTTAAGCCAGTCGCATTCTATACAAGTCATGCTTAATATTTCCTACTGTTGGTTATCGAAGTAAATAAAGTTAATTATTGGTAATAAATCATATCTGTTATACCTTCAGACATAGCGCTAAATAACGTAGGAATTTTCAGCGTTACAGGTTAATCAAAGAGGCGAGTGCTTGTTAAAAGGGAGAAAGAGAGAGAAGGTCACGGAGGTTATCACCAAATGCGTTCGCCGGCCTGCCCCCTTGTACTTGGAAAGGTGAAGGACGTGCATTAGCAGTTAGGAAATTGGCGTGTTGTCGTTCGCTACATAGATAGATGATGCACATCCTTGGGCATATTGTCTTGTGTTTTGTGGCGGTGGGCAAATAAACACTGCGCCAAAGTTACAGGTGAAAGTTTTTCATGTTTTAACATTCTACTTGATTGTGGGGGGGGGGGGGCAATTTGCAGCTAAACTCAATCGAAAATTATATCACCGGGATCGAGGCGTGCACAGTCGTTGGCTGTTGTATCGGAACTGGCTAGACAACTTTGTTATTTGCACAATAGCTGACAACTCGCAAGTTTCAGAACATGCTATACAGGTGCTGAGTTGCATTCTTGTCTCTGTGACGCATATATACTTTTCAAGTTTTTTTACCTTGTTAGCTCAGGATATGCACATGCGTTATCCTGTAGAATACCAAGCGGAAAACAAGCGTGCGTCTGTGTATCTTCGATTCCACTTTCGAGTCTACATATTTTCAACTCTCTCAGACCCACACCTACTTTCTTCATAACCATAGTGCTACACAGGACGTTACAATTAACCTAAAAGTCAGTGTTTTCTTTGCTCGATACTCACAAGCTGTTCGCACCGCTTCCTTTCAGAGAGCACAATCAGCAACGCACATCGTCCGCCATACGGAGGCAATAAACGTGAGTGCCAACGAGCTACAAACTGTGAAGAATTTTCTCCTTTACACATTTACATAACGTCCAATAAACGACGAAAGTGGTGGGCAAGCGGTTTTTAAGATTCATTCGCATTGAAGTGTGGCATATTCCTCAAATGAAACGAGAATCTACGTCAAGCGATCCGATTATATATTTCATGCAATGGGAAAAACAGAATAATTAGCCTCTTGCATTGTCACCATCATAATTATCTGTGTTAATGGAGCTGACCATGCCTGTAAGTGTGTGGTGGCTTTTCTATTATTTCATAGACGCGCTAAGCAAATCGCAAACAAAACGTAATACAATAATGCTTGGTTACAACCTCAATGAAAATCAGCAGATAATGAAGCAAAGAATTGTAGAGAAAACGTTAATTATGCTGTGCTAGGTGTAATGTAATAATTGTGATGTCTATATGGTATGAACGAAAAAAAAACAACTTGCCTATGAGAAGTATCAAAGCTGCAACTATTGATAATGTTCTACAGTTCAAAGTTGATAGCATACACTTGTGGCTTAATGACCTGCCCTGGCGAGTTAACAAAAAAAAAGCAAAATAAGTTATTCAGGTTCGTCGGTTTGACATTCAGGCTGGCAAAATTTGCAATGCCAACAAGTAGCATCTTGCGTACAGCAGCTCTATGCTAAATGTCAAGGTTTTATTCTTGATTTTGGTATTATTCTTGAAACTGTAGGTTTTATTCTTCTTTTTTTTTTCAGAGGACCATCCTGGACCACCTAAATGGCCAGCATACCCACGGCCACCCTGTACGTATAATTTGCGATTTCATAACGAGATGAAATGTGCCGACTAAGTGTTGGCCTCTGTGAGAAGAGCAGGCGTGATGTTCACGAAGTTGCTAACGACGTAGAATTGTTTCCAAGAGGAAATTTCGGCCCATCTTATTCGTAAAAACAGTATCAGCAAATGCGACCAGTTTTTAGGAGAAACACTTTCGAATGAAAAAAATACAAGAGGGTCTGGGCCCGTATTTTCCAGACACGTTTTGCGCTAACAATTTTTGTGATAGAATATTTTGACCGATCCAAGTACGAGACATGCAGCTAACGACACCAGCTGCTCAATCAACTGGGAAAACGCTCTAGAGAAAGAGAAGCACAGTGAATTCGGGCTATGGGCTTTAGTACTGCACTTTAAAAATTTCATTTTTCAGTCATGTGCGGAAAATAGCAGGGAGCTCATACAAACATCTCTCTCTCTATGCTTTATTCTAATTAACTCCCTCTAGTTCTAATAAGGCGACGTAACAAGGATCTATTTCTAGTTTTCATTTACAAGAGCATAAGTCAGACAACCCAGCATTCAGCCAAGTTCTAACACAAGAGAAAAAAAACTTAGCATGGAGCTGTTCGCAACAGAAAAGAAAGAAATTTCGTTACCCAAGCTTAACTACAAAGAAAAAAATGTAATTAAAAAAAGGTTTTCACAAGTTTAAGCCTTGTTCGTAAAATATGCAGCATCAAATAAAGCGGGTAGCTTTCGCTGGAAGGGTTTCGCTAAGCTCCCATTGCCAGCCAGCTGCTTCAGCCACCATCGGCGATGCCGCTTAAAGTGATTAGGCGCGCTGTTCTTCGGTTATGAATAATTTATCGCGATATGAATTACAATGACAACCTCGATAATTTTTGTGCCGCCCACGTCGCCTTCATATTCAATTCGACAGTATTACGCACTCTGCGCATCGTATTTTCTTATGGGGGCACTGGCAACGAACACGGCTGAGCAGAGATGGATGGATCCGGCCACCTCTGTCGCATGGAGAGAGCAACCGATAACATAAACCCACTTGCGAGGCATGCCACCGATTGCTCGTCAAGTAGAGAGGAAACACACCACCCGCCCTTCGTCGGGCGAAGGAGTATGAAGGGCCGCCGGAGGAGGGGGGAGGCTGCGTTGCTCGAGCAGCAACTGCGAACTTTGATCTTAAGGGCGCAGTCACGAATGCTATCTCGGCAAACATCGGCAAACGGCTCGTGTACCCTTCTACATGCTGCGCTCTCACCGCTTCCCTTTCAGACGACAGACTGTACGAAAAACGCTTCTCTCCCTGGAGCGGCCGTATTCCCTTTACATGATCGTTTTGCAGAGTTACGTATACTCGTGATGGGATCCAAAAAAGTTAGCTTTGAGGAGCACTTCATATAGCATTACAATTTGATGCTATTCCGTTTTTCGCTTCGCCCTTGCAGTGAAGCTGTGACTTTCTTTTTTTTTATGTGTGATCTCCTCGCAAACCGTCCCATGTATGCTCGTGCACTACGTGGCGCTAGTCACCACAAGGTGCTGGCTCTGCGTTAGTTGCATACTTCGCGATTCTTTTTCGTTAAATACCACTTTAAGAGAGTTTTTTCCCTCGTTTCTGTGTTTTCATCCCTGCCACTTTCAGCTTCCAAACACCTTTTCGGTGTTTCCGTGACGGAGTACAAAAACTGCTCGCGGAAGGCGAGCATGACTATATGCTACGGGCCAGACATCACAAGTAAGGAAGTCAGGGGCTGCCGTGCACAAATCCAGATCGAGACCTCTTCTTCAAACAAGACCTCTGCCCCCTTGTTTTAACACTGATCGTGTCTGGAACCCGGTCGTTTATGATAACGACCACATAACCTCGCTCACCACCTGCTAGCTTCCAATTCCCGAGTGGCAGCCCCAGGATCGCAAACTTGCATTGCGGGACTTTTCTTTCAATCGATGACATCGCTGTTCAGTCTGATAACCTAACTAGTTAACATATATCGCGATACCAACTAACCTTTATGTATGCACTGCGGAGCCACTGCTATAGCACGATGTCTCGTGATTTTGCGTGTGGCTTGTCACGAGTCTTAGCATTTCTAAGCGAGAATAATTGCGTTCTCTACGTTAAAATGAACTTGCTTGCCGTGGTTATCGCGAGGTTAGAGTTCTAAGTTTGATAAAGCTGCAGTAAGGTGGCGTCGGTCTCAACTGTACCTTGACGTTAAGACATGCAGCACAGTTTCCAACATTGCCACCGTAAATCTGCGATCAGGTGAACGCATAGTTGGTCATCCGATGACATCAGGACGTTCAAAAGACAAGTATCGCATCATTACAAACGAAACATTTGTTTCTTTGAACACATCAAAGAATCATTGCAGATGATGACCAATCTCACCTACATATTCTTGGGAAACTACTCATCTTACTAAAAGTGGGTTTGTTTGAAAAAATGCCGCAGTTAGGAAAACTGTAATTCACCCAGGAGGCAATGCATCATAATGCTGCTTCATCAGCCGTCAACGGCAAGCAGGACATTGTGTCGAGGTAGCCAGTAGCTCGACTTATACTAAGAATGTTGTGCCATTTCCATATAATAAACATCTTTTATCTTTTGTTTTTCTATCAGTTGGATACGGTGTGCCCGTCGGAAACATACAAGTGCCTACCACGCCCAGACCTCCAAGTAAGACTCATTCTGTGTGCATATTCGTGTATTTCATAAGAGCGATGTTTTTTTTTTATTTCTAAGAGGGCTAAATGCAGAAACAGAATATATGAATTCACGGGGACATGACACACGCCTAAGTATCTTTAACATTTAGAACAGTTGATATCAAAATGATGCAACGCTTTATTGCAACATGAACTTTAAGAATCAATTTGAACTAAAATCAGTCCCAATCACGGGCCTGTATGGGTCAACTGAACAAGATACAATAACTAGGCAGTACATCAGTAATCACGTCGAAAAAAAGAGCAACGTAACCGCATTTGATCTGTTTCATTTCTGTCATCGTTGCTTTCCTACAGTGCTTTCGTTCCATAATTAGTTTATCTATTTAGTTTTGGGTGAAAGGGGGCGTGTGCGCTGGTTGGTACTTACTGACAATATCCGGTAAAGAGATTAATATCACTGTGAGTATCGCAACAAAAAACGCCAGGCCTGCGCGGTAGGCGCATGACAGTCACAGCAAAAGCTATAGAATAGCGGCCTTTAGGAGCCTTTTCAATACACTCATTGAGTAACTACTGCAAGCACACTTGCTTAGTACCCACTAGGGTATTAATATTGAACTCTTGGGCAGTAGGCCGGCATTCGTTGTGCTATTTTGCGTCATTCTTCTGAGAAGCGTGGTATCCGCTAAACACTTGCTAGGAATTTTGTGCCAATTATCCATGCAGTGGCCGACGACGATGAGGAATTATGGCTGAAGTGGGTATGCGCCACAGTTAATAGAAAAACAAGAACAAGCTTTTGTAACGGGTTGGAGCATTGAACGGCCCACTCTTTACGCTAATCGCATTGTGCGACGACGGGTTGTTCTTTGGCTGTTGTAAAACGCTGTATAAGTCGCATTAACGCGATTGCTTTCCCGACATCAAGCCTGCCTAAGGCAAGTTTGACAGCAAGTCACAAGCACAGGAGTAGCTCGGTGGTAGAATACTGGGCTGGCACCCAGTGGACCCGGATTCGAGCCCCATTGTGCCATTGGTGCTAGGTCATGACTGCCTAAGGAAAGTTTGACAACAAGCTACAAGCACCGGCGTAACCCAGTGGTAGAATATTAAGCTGGCACCCAGTGGACCCGGGTTCAAGCCCCAGTGTGTCATTGGTGCAGGTTTTTTTTTTTAATTTCGCGCTATGTGGTTACGGACACCGGCAGCGGCGGTGGCGGACAACACGCAACTGTACGTGACCCGAGTTGTGATCTCATAGCAGCTTTCGCTGTAAAACGGCAACGAAGAGAAGACGCCCGAGTTGCCCCTGCCTATCTGTTGTGCGCCGTTCTCACGACGGTTTTCATGTCCAAACACTAGCTCGCTTGAGAGTCAACTCTTGCAAAGTGTATGCCCCGATATACGTCATTTGAGCCAGGTGACGGCGACGAATTAGGGCGAGTGCGGCATCAAGTTCTTGTATCGTGAACGGTAGATGTGCCAAGGACAAAGAATGAACGGGTAACAATGTGGCATGCGTGTGTTTAGAAACAAACAGTAGGCGATTCGCAGAACTCCGCATTGCACTATGGGAGAGCTGTAAGCAGCTGTCCCCATTACTTAGAAAGGCCGAACCGAATAAAACACGTTTATGTCTTTATAAAAGTGGCTAAGAATTTAGAGCACTCCGTACTCTACCGTGGGAGAGCTGAAAGCCGTCCCGTGCCTTATACTTGATGAGACCACGTCGCCAAATATTGAACAAGTTCGGTGGGCAAGAGCAATATGCTGCCCCAGCACCTAATAATCACCGTCGCTAACATTACCACGAAGCAAAAAAAAAAGTTACTCTTCCGAAATATCAGTCAGCCCGCACTTGACTTGTTCATTCAGGCACAAACCTTTGTCGCAGGTTTTAGCTCGGGAACTCGAACGGGTAAATTTTATTAAGGATTCTGACATCGTTGCCAAGCTAAACCCAGCATTTTAGATAGTAATGGCAAACTTTCAACTCTTAATGCACGTCGTACTTGCATACGAGTGTGAACGAAAACGAGCTACATTGACTTTTTCTTTTTTCAGAGTTAAAGGGCAAGCGCTGTGGTTTTGTAGGCGAAGCTTACTTCCTTAGGAGCGAACGCACCCCGTTATCGCCGCCGTCGAAGCTCCCCGTCACATCACCGATCACAACTTTAACGTTTCTAGAACCAGGTAGATTTCTAAACGGAAAAAAAAACAACCACGACCACGGAGAAACGCGCAACGCTTCGCAAGCGGCTACTCTATACGCGCGTCTCAGCTCGCTGCAGCAGGCGCACGCCTCCGCGATTGGCTTCGGCAACGCGTCATTGAGAGCACCGGTGCGTTGCCATATTCGATCCCGCGGAACACAGGAAGTGAAGCTAAATGTAACAGCAGCACCGTAAGTATACGCGTCAGCTGCGTATGCCGGCTCGCGAGCGGAGCTGCGAAACTGCACTGGTTCTAAAAACTCCCAAGCATTTCCCCGAGGGTGAACATGGTTAAGTGCGAATACACGGGGTGATGCTATGAGGGGTATTTATTAATTCGCACTATTATATTTATTAATCACACTATGGTGCCTTTATGGTGTAATGGTTCCTGGGAATCGCAATTTGATCACACGGGGGAGTTAACGTTAACTCACTGGCGAATGCCAACGCATTTTAACTTTACTCCCCCTCACGACCCGCTCTCGATGGGAGACTGAGAGAGAAGGCGGGCGCGCGAGAGAGAGAGGTGCGCGCGCAGCTGCAGCGACCGAGGAGAGCGGAGGAGTGAGCGAAGGGGGAGGGGGTATAAGGCGCGTTACTGACACCGATATCGGCGTCGCGTCCGTGGCTTATTCGGTAGAGCGTCGCGCTGCGGCCCGCCAAGTCCTCTTTCTTTTAAAGATAGAGAGAAGACTGCGGACGCCGCCGACGGCGGTGGATGGTTTGGGGTCGCTTATAAAGTGTATTCACACTTAAAAACGTTGCCCCTCCCTACCGCCTTCATGAAAGCCAGCAGTGTGGTCAGGCGCACTGTCTTTTGTGTCCCATTTCTAAAGGAGCTTCGCTCATCGATTGTATTCGTACCCGGAACAACTAACTGCTTTGTTTCTTCATAGGTTGTACGCGATTATGCGTATAGTTTAGTCTGATACAAGCTAAGAAGTGCGGAGGGGCCGCGCAGAAACGACCAATGAACGGCTGCGGATAGGCTCCGTTGCTCTTAATAGTCTCCCGTTTCTGTACGTACTTGACAACAACCTCCGAAGGCAGGGTCTGCGGCCATCCAGCTTGTGGCATCAGTCTAGAGCACGAGCCCATTCGGGAGCGCTTTTCAGGAGCAAATCCAGGGCTTGTAAAGCTGTATCAGACTACTACAGACGCATCTCTACTGATACGTGTATAAGGTCACGACATTCTTCTTTTGTGACGCCTTCCAGAAATCTTGACGTTTCTTTTTCCCGCCTTCTCTTCTCCGTTTACATGACTCACAATTTCTGCTTCAGCGCCACTTTTCGTGACGAAACCCTCGAACACGTGCCTCTACTTTGCGTTGACGACCTGCATAAGACCGACGAGATGACACGACGAGGAGATAGTGGCGCGCTCAGCTGAAAGACAAAACGAGACGGACGCAGTGAGAGAGACAAAAACACTTGCTAACGGAGCAAGAAAAATACCGCCGCGAGACAGCAGGACGCCTACGTGTCTTCCCGTCTGGCGCTCGTATGTGTCCGTATATGTACACCCACTTACACAAAGCACGCGCATATGGGCTTTTCGCGCACACAAGGGGAAAAACGGCGTGAACCCATGCTATAAATGGATACGCCGACACGAACGAAGGAGTGGGAAGGTGGGAGAGATTTTTAGACCTCTACAGGCATTTTTGTTGTACTAGGAATAAATACAGTAACAATGGAACGCCGTATTGATGCCGCAGCAGCGCACACGCAAAGAAACACGCAAGTTATAAGTAGCGAACCAATACAAAGTGATGTTAGAGAGACAGAAAGGGGTGGCGAAGAAAACGAGTGAGCGAGCACATCGCGAGGCCATCTAGGCAACATCCGGACCGAACCACCACGCGATCATTTGCTGGCCCGAGGGCTTGGGCGGAAGAAGAAGAGGAGGTTAAAGAAGGAGGCGAGATAAAAGAAACTGAAGATGAGATGACAAAGCATTACGAAACCAACGAGAAAAATCAGAAGCGAGCGCGTACTCATAGAAAGGGACAGTTTGTCTTGTCGGCGCTCTTCTCCTCGTTGCTTCTTTGCGTTGCGAAGTAGCCTGCCCTTTTTCGGAGCCCGCGCGCGGCCCCGTCTTCTTCCTCTCGGTCGCGCTGAAGGCTCGTTTCTGCGAGCCAGCGTCGCTTGTCTTTCGGGTGCAAGGCGCACGTGCGCCAAGATTCGCTTTCGTCCTCGGTGCAGGAAGGAACAGGGCCGAGGAAGAGGGTTGGTGGTTGGGAGGAGACGGGAAGGACGGCCGGTGAAATATGAGCCACTCGTTTGGGTAGAATCACGTCCGAGAGAGAATGTGGCGCCCCACGCGGGATGGGTCGCGGTGACCCGGTACGCCACGGAATGGACGTCCGGCGGTTTCATCTGGCCTGGTATTCAAAACCTGAGCGTACACTGCGCGATTGTAAAAGAGAGAGTAGACGTCTTGTAGTCTATACTATTGTACCGAGTTTGAATGAAGGCAATTTGACCGTTCAGTGCAGCGAACAGGAGCAAACATTTTTGATTACTTGGACAACATTTGCAGCTATTCGTCGTCACCGTACAACATTTTCCGATATTTAGGCAGGAGTGGTGAACGTTACAATTGTTTAGCCGACATTAGACAACATTTAGAGCAAAGGAACAGCTCTTTGTGAACCAGCTAGCGCTAATTAAGTTGTTTCTGGACAACATTCGCATTTCTGACCAGTGGCTGATGTGTGTGAGTGAATATGACAGCTGAATTAAATCAGCTAAACCATGAAAGAGTTATGAAATAATTACTCCGTCATGCAAGAGTTACAGACGTGCACGGTCGGGAGTGAAAGGCTGTACACTTTACTTTCTCTAGTACCAACAACAAGCTCTATTTTACACCACTTTTCTATTTGGTTCTCAATTTTAAACGTGAATTTGTTCAGCGTTCCGAGCTAATAAGCATTCGTACTTAGTAATTTGCGTAGAGCATAAAGCCACAGCCAGTGTAGTCGGAAAGAAGTCGATTAGCTGGTGCTTCAAACTGATCACTCGACTACATCTATCTTCGTAAGCAGTCGAGAACGACGTACTGCCACTCCTCACTAACGCAGTGCTGTTATCTCGCAACTCATCTGCGGCCATCGCATCGGCTACGCTATTTCATCGCGTTATCGCGTTGAAGGGAGACTTGCTTTCGCGCCCAACCTTAACTCCCTCTTCGTCTTCGTCGGGGGGCAAGATGAAAGACTTCATTGCGGGAGCGACCGATTGCTTTACGCCGCTGCCTCTGTTGGGAGAGAGTGAGGAAGTGGGATAGGAGAGAGAAGGTTGAGTAAACGGCATACCCTTTTCAAGGAAAGGAGTCTTTCCTCGGCCTCCCTAATTTGATTCCAGAAGCCATCCGTGCACGCGCTGCTCGAAGCGCGGCCTGCCACTCTGTATTGACGCTGCTATCTCGGGAGACGCAAACATCACTTTTCATAGTGCAGCCACGTGTGCAATCACGAACAGACTAGCGGACAGAGATAAACAGATAGCTTCCTCGCAATGCGGCGACACGAGCACATGCGGAGGACGAAGGCGAGACACTACGCATTACGAGCGTAGCGCCGCCGGCTCGTCTAGCAACACGGCTGCGTTGCAGCCAGAGCCGCTACCGAAGCCACTGCTGAGCGTGCCTATGTGTGTGCGCAACTGGATGAAATAGAAGCGGCGCGTTATAAGAAGGCTCCGAGTTCGCGGGCGTTGTTCCCTCGCCTTGGCGGAAACGAGGAACCACTCCTCGCTGACTCTTGCCGAACCATTTCCCCAAACGCTCCAAGAGCGTCGCCACTTTGGGCCGCCTGCGGCGGTCCGAAGTGGTGAAAGTTGCGACCCTGTTTACCGTAAATCTTTGCTAATGTGTCCCAGCGCGTCCAGCTGTCTTTCGCTCGGAGGCGCGCTCCCTTAATTATTCATCATTACTTACTTTTTTTTTTCCTTCGCGTGTATAGAACTGAAGCTCGTTGCGGTAAGGGCTGCGCCGGAAGCGCCCCAAGCGTCGTTGTGGGAGCAAAAGGATGTCTGAGAGGAAAGGGTAAAGGTGAAACGGGTAGGATGATGGGAGTCGGAGCGTTCCTGTATTAACTTCTTTTTTGTTGTTGCTAATTTCGTTTTTTTTCCTTTCACGGACTTTCACAGCAAGCCATTAGGTCATTGCAAGAGTCAGTTCATATCTCCCTTCCTTC
This sequence comes from Rhipicephalus microplus, assembly GCF_043290135.1. Taxonomy (NCBI): domain Eukaryota; kingdom Metazoa; phylum Arthropoda; class Arachnida; order Ixodida; family Ixodidae; genus Rhipicephalus; species Rhipicephalus microplus. The sequence continues at coordinate 52,522,441 of NC_134702.1, forward strand.
CATGCTTTTTTTTTTCTTGTCCTTCTTGAGTCGTTGAATAATGCTATGGTGAAGGCCACTCCACAATCACTTCGCCCACCTAACTTTGCATGCATGCACGCGCTGTCGATCCAACCGCGCTCTCGTGGGGCCCCTTGAAGGCGGAAGAAGTCACGCACAAAAAAAAGGTCACAATGCCGATTTGACAGTCGGAGCAAGATCACGGACACGAGTTCGTCGGACTCGGAACTCTTCTTGGCCCTCGATATCATTCGGCATTGACAGCCCGTGCATTCGCGATAACCAACAGGCTCACTTCCGAGGTTGCAAGAGTTCTATGGCACAGTGGCAGGCCATCTTGCCAGAACACCCGCCCTCCCTCACAAAGATTTAACAAGAGGGAGTGGCCATCAACTGGGGAAAAGGGCCATCAACTGGGGAAAAAAATGGAACGTTGGGTTCATCTCCACACGAAAAAAAAAAAAAAGATTACACGCCATGTTCCCGACGTGATATCGAGGTTCTTGCTTGCTCCTCATGCGAAAAAGGTCCTGCGCTATGCCACATTCCTTGATTCATTTGAGCGATTAAGACTCTCATTATGGTTTCAAATTGTCTCAATATAGTTTTTAGTCTTTTCTGCCAGAAGTTGTTTTTGTTTTGGAAAACTGTTCGATCCATTTGATTCAGCTGTTCAAAAGTGTGTGTTGCAAAATTGGGGCATACACAACGAAGAACATTATTCAGTCAAATGTTTGTTCGCTCGTCCGTTTATTAGTAATGCTTCATTAAAAAGCTTTCCTGGCACTTTGCTGGTTTCATACAACTTTCACGTCATATTTACGGAAGAGAAAGGAGGGCGGTAAACAAAAGAAGAAACGACAAAGGTTTGGACAGCGACCACGGCAGCTCATATGTGTGGATTAATCTGCTGACAACACAACTTCTAAAAAAAAAAAAACAAAGTTATCAGCGGTTAGATCGGCTCAAAAGGGGGCTATCAAGACAGAGCTTCGCCAGACAAAAAAAAACTGCATACGCGGTATAATTCTACCAATGTGTTCAGAAAACATACTTCCGTACCTCATTTAGAACTTCGTCGTTGCTTCCGATACGTTTCGCGCTCCGTCTCGTTCTTGGCGATATCTCCCGCGGGAATCCGCCCGAGTTGACATCTACACGGCGGGAATCATCCAGGACCGAATCAACAATGAAAACCACCATGTTCCTTTCGTACGCCACCATCTTATCTCAAGGCCCCGAGCAGCACAATTGTTAGTAGCGCAAGCTGTACTTTTTTATTTACTTCAGCAACTCCTTAGTGCACGCCCCCCCCCCCTTTTTTTTCTTTGTTTTCCCTGCAGACCTCGGCGGCCATTTGTAGACAGCAGATTTTGCTCCGTTGCCTCCTGTAGCACATGAAAAATAACTGTCATCTGTGGATGACGTGGTGAGAGAAGACAAGACCGTTGCAGTAGCGCTTTTACAAAGACCCAGAGGAAGGGCTATCGCGATCTATTCCTCTACTGAACACAACTGCGTGCGAACAATAACTGGCGCGAAAAGAAAGAAGCGAGGAAATTTCTCTTAAGAATTAAGTGTCCATGTCCCGCTCGCAGCAGCGCCCAAGTTCTGAAGCGCGGACAAGCACGCAATGTATGTATGTGACGTATTAACAAGGCGATGGTAGGAGAAGCCGATGAAGAAGAGGTGCGCGTGCTTTATAATAAATGGATGACATCTGACGTCTGCCTCTTTTTACACACCATAGACCGGAGTCAGTGAACAGGCTCTGCCGGTTTTGGGAAGGCAGCGCCGCCTGGTGGTGATTGCGGGAACTCAGCCTGACGGTCGGCTCCCTTTGATCCCGGCGGCAAAGCGCAGGCACAGAAAATAAAGGAGGCTATGTACACACACACACACACACACACACACACACACACACACACACACACACACACACACATATATATATATATATATATATATATATATATATATATATATATATATATATATATATATATATATATATATATATATAACTTGTGACATTGGTATGAACAGATTATGATAATGAAAGCAAGTCGTGTATTGCATATGACAGGCTGCTTTGTTCTCATTAAGTTCGCTATAACAAAGTTCTTCAACGCGATAGCGTCAAAAAAAGCTTGCATCGCAGGAAATCCGGCACGGTTATCGGCGTCGTTGGCTATGAGAGAAAAATCAGCGTTGTCCGCCGAGAGCAAAAATTTGACATATATGCAAATAAAGAATAATAATCTTAATATGGAAATTATACTAACCTTTGGTTCGAGTGGTAATCAAACCTAGTACTACAGCGTGCCAAGCGTGGTGTTCGACCACAAAGACGCACCAGTGCTCGAAATTGTCTGAAAAGAAAAAAAGAAACGCTACAAAAGTTATTGCGGGGTGTGTCATCACGCGTCGTCTTGCCTGAAAGAAGCGTAGAATCCCATCAGGCGCCAAAACATGTGAATTGCGCAACGAGTGCTTGGTTTAACGGCCCATCACTCACGTAGCACATAGACGTCAACAACTACATCAAGAAAACGTGCAGCTGAGCGGACGCCCGTGTTGCCTTACGGACGCGTATTGGATTACCTCGCTGACTCGCAAACTTCACAGTTACAATCGCCGTCGACATGCTATAGGATTATTCGAAAGGGCCAATCTACAAGTGCTAAGTCGCTGTTTTTTTTTTTTTTTTTGCGCCACGATTTAGGTGCCAACCGAAAAGCGAGACCAGGTTAACGATTGAGAAGACGATGTGAATGGGGCCCGATTACGCGGTCGTGTTCTACTCTTGAAGGCGAAGCTCAAAAGTCCTAAAACCCTCACCCCCGTATTCACCAACGCCCCTCGACTCGACTTTCATTCTTCACTTGACAGAGTTGAGCGCTGCGCCGCAGCTCGGCTGAAAATGACGCTGCGCTACTCAAGAATCGCATGCAGTAGATTATCGCTGATACGGAGTGACTTTCCCTGCCTAGAGACGGGGCTCCCATCGGCCTTCTCAAGTGAAGGTGAAGTGTTGAGTGGAAGGACGTTCTAGAATACGAGGGTAAGTCTTTCAACAGTGAAACTCTTAATGTTGGAAGTGTTAGCGGAATTGGAACACATGTCTAGCAACGGGCAGGCATAGCGCCCGCAATGTCCACGATGGAGGCGGTCACGCATTTCGCAAACACTTGCTTTCCATCGCATTTTTGGCAATTAAATAGCCCTTTACTTTGAATATGAGTGTCTATATATGAAGAGGTTTCAACTAACATAGAATGTCCGTTAACATAAAACCCCTTATATGGTGACTGCCAGCTGGGCATGTCGGTATATAAGTTCATCATGAAACAAGCGCCAAAAAGTACAAACACTCTTGTGTTTGTCTTGTGTCCTTTGTGAATATTTGTACTTTTCAGCGCTTGTTTCACCATAAAACCACTGACACGCCGTATAGGTATGGCGACCACTACAGCTACGTGCCACCTGTGCTAAAAAAATCCAAGTCACCGCCGCGCCAAGGAGCAGCCGTCGCCACGGCAACCTCGACAGTTCCTTACAGAATGGATCAGGGATAGCGACTTCCACACATTCAGCAGAATAGCAAGCTTTGCGCGTGTTTTGGAAGCGCCCGTCGCGGTCTCTTGGCGGCCGATTCTTTGGCCAAGCAAGCTGGATCATTTCGCCGCCGGCGTTGTGATGCCCGTGCTGCCGCACGACGAGCTGAGGACAAACCAGCTTCGCTGCGACAAGCTTTGCGCTACTTAAGTGCGGATTTCCCACGTCGGTAATTTTTTAAAATATTATAAATATGTTCGTTTGCTTTATAATGTGTTGTTGTGTTGCAAAGGCCACGAGTGGTATTTGCGAAGCATCCTTTTCAATATATGGCGGGACGCTACCACATATTGAAAGTCCGAGATCCCCAAGCGCGATTGCTGTGGTTCTGGAGCCCACGTTTCAACTATAGAACGTCGTCTCATCGATTATTTACAATCGCTTCATACCTCCATCTGCCACTGAATTTTCGCCTTGATTGGTTAATCAGCAGGATATCAAGAACGGGGATTCATTGTGAGCGTTGAAACAGTCTTTCCCGCAGTGCTCGTACACGCGAGGGCAGCGTCGTCTACGAAGTGAGCATGGGACTTGGTGAAAGCAACCATGTGAAACCGAAACATGTTTTTTTTTCTCAAGTCTGCCGCGGTGGTATAACGGTTATACACCTTTTCACAGAAGGAAAAAAAAAAACACCGCCATGATGGGCTGCGCGCGGGAGTACAAAGGCTAAGGGCGCAGCCTTGTCAGTGCATCTTAGAAAGGTCAAGCGCCAATTGGCGCAGACCAAAGAGGACTATGGTGGCGCTCAGGGAGGCGTCTTTGAAAAGGCCTATAGTGCTCGGCAGCTCACGCGAAGTTCGCGCATTCGATCCTGGCCCCAGCGGTCACATTTCGAAGGTGCCAAAATGGTAGAGGCCCAAATACCATGCGATGTTAAACCTTACATTGAATGTACCGTGCGATGTTAAACCCCGTTGGGACGTTAAACCCCACATATCAATCAATATTATCTGTGGTTTTACATCCCAGTAACACGAGATTATAATGAGAGAGGCCGTAATGGAGAACACGCGCCTTCAGCATTTCACCTCCAGCAATATGCGACTGCCGCGTCCGGGATCAAACCTGCGACTTCAGGTCAGTAGCCGAGTACCATAACCACCGCTTCATCGCGGAGGACTACAAGCATTCTGCATAATCGGCAACGACTTTTAGTGCGCGACTATATAAGCACTGGTGCCACTATTATATCCAGCAATAAGTAGACGCATATCTTCAAAAAGTAATTTAGAAGGATAAACACATTTGTGATAAGACTAGCGTCCCCTGCTGTTGCAGAAAAACAAATCTGCAACACATTATACCTTGTACATTACGATGACGCAGCTGAGCACCGGCGCTAGCGTTCGCCATGAAGGAGCAATGGTTTTCTGTTTCGCAGCTCTGTTGATAAATCCCTTGACGCAACATTGGAGTTAAATCAATAACAAATAAGCTGGCACCTTCACTGTACGCGACCGTCGATAGAAAGGTGTAGCGACCTCCAGCAAGACACACAACTCTTTACCACGTCTTTCGGACAAGTTTTTTTTTTTTAGACATCGATACGTTTCTTTCGACAAATAAGAAATGGCTCTTTATTGACTATGATAAATTTTCGTGGTCACGCCTTCAATAATAAATCGCTACTGGACATGATTAAACAAAAACAGTAATTCATAGTACCTAAAAAACGCACCAACAGCTTCGAGCTTATTCGTAAACTGTATCCCAAGAAGCCACGACTGATCGCTACCGTTCTTCGAAAGAGAAAGTACTGAAGAAACTGTTGTCTGATTTGCACGTGCACTTGGCGATAAGGTGCTGAGAAAAAGAAATACCGCCGTTCTCGTTTCGCCGGTCATATAAGTGTACGCAGCTGCCACGCCGAAACGACCCTAAATGGGATGAAAAATCGAACGGCTACATAGTGCAGAACACCTGACGTTAATTGCTCACCTCTCAGTCGAGACATAGAGAGAACCAACGACGCGAGAAAGTTTGCTCTTCGGGAGTACTCCGGAAAGAATCAAACAACGGAAGAGGGAAAAAAAATAAACAAACCTAAACGACTCGTCACGTACCGAAGCGCAGCATTAATCCACAGACACTGACAAATTTAGTCCGACGCCGGTTCGCGCACCGTCCCGTAAAATGGACGATGGCAGATATTTCAACGCCCCGTGAACTCCGCCTCCCCCCCCCCCCCCCCCACCCGGCCTCTGCCAAGGCATCGACGTTCTGGCGCTGCTCCAGCGGACCGTAATGGTTTAATCAATTCTGTCCTCGTCAGTTTGCCTTCGACCACGCTTCATTACTTGCTCCCTTCCTCTCCACCTCTCTCATTTCTTTGCAGGAAGTCAAGCGATCCGGCACAACGCTGGGAACTGCTCTTGTTTTTGCTTTCTGTTTTATTGAAGGCGTGAAAGTTCGTCTTCGAACTCTTCATTAGAGACGGAAACTATGACAAAATGAAGAACTGGAAGTGGGCGAAGACGTGAAGGACTCCAGCCTTTATTGATGCTACGGAAGGAGGCAGTTGGAATGTCTCGCGGCATCGTAACGTGACAGTAAACAAGGTCTACAGAAGAAATGACAAACACGACAACTTGACGAAAGTTAACACTTGCGCTCTGTTTTCATTGTTTTCAGTTACATTCTAGCATGTTTAAATGTTCATATTTCTCTATTTTCACTTTTATTGCGGTAGCAATTATAAGGACAGTCTCAAGCGGTTTTTGCCATCGATATATATCTGCGCAGCGAACATCGCCTTTCTGGCCGGGGTCATCTGCGCGCGCGCTTATCTCTCGTATGTGAGCGAAGAAGGGGGAGGGGGCGCTTATGAATGGCGGCAACAATAAGCGCGCGCGCGGCTTGTGCCCCCACAGCAGGCGGGAGCGTCTACGGGCTGCGCTCTCAACCCGAAACGGTGCCGAACGTGTACCTGGAGCGGCCGTGTTCTCTTACACCAGCGTTTTGTAGACGTGCGTGAGATCGAATCTAAATAAGTTGACTGCCAGCCTCACTTTGCATATCAACGCTGTCACTACGCACGAGCCTTATCGCGGTCATCTACTGTGGTCGTGCCGCAAGAAATTTGGTTACTTAGCCAGCGAATCTTTGCTACAACTATTATTGCTCCTAAAAATGCTAGCCCTGCTTCGTAAAACAATCGATTATGTTGCTATCGATTTCATTGCATCGCCCTTCTGGCGAAACTGTGGCCTTTTTTTTTATTGCAATATTCTTTCTGCAAGTGATGACAGAACAACGTACATGACCGCTTAGATGGTTGAAGCTAAAAAAAAAAAAACCTGGAGGCACTGCGCCGACCAAAGTAAAAGTTCAAAAAGAAAAGAACACAAAAAAAGAAGTTTCGGCTCCCTCGCGGAAGCCTCCCTCACGGAAGCACCGGCGTAGTTCTGTGGTAGAAATACTGGGCTAGCACGCAGGGGGCAGAGTACGAATCTCAGTGTGTCCTCGATGTTTTTTTTTTTTTTTTTGCAGCGGAAGCTGTTATGAGATCACAACTCGGGTCACGCACAGTTGCGTGTTGTCCGCCACCGCCGCTGCCGGTGTCCGTAACCACATAGCGCGAAATTAAAAAAAAAAAACCTGCACCAATGACACACTGGGGCTTGAACCCGGGTCCGCTGGGTGCCAGCTTAATATGCTACCACTGGGTTCCGCCGGTGCGTGTAGCTTGTTGTCAAACTTGCCTTAGGCAGTCATGACCTAGCACCAATGGCACAATGGGGCTCGAATCCGGGTCTACTGGGTGCCAGCCCAGTATTTTACCACTGAGCTACTCGGGAGCTCAAGAGACCATCGAACACGTCCTGTGCAGCTGCGCTTGCTACGACACACAGCGATGCCAGCTCCGGATGGTTTTGAATCGACTTGACCCCGGACCATTTTGTGTGCAGAAGATACTAGGACCTTGGGCATCTGCCTCAGTTGCGCAGAAAGCGACTAAAGCACTCCTACTTTACTTAAAGTCAACAAACCTGAGCAACCGCCTGTAGACTGTGTGTGCTCCCCGAGTGTGCTCGTGATTGTGTGTACCTTCTCATCTTTCTGCAAGCTCTTTTCTCCCCTTTATCCCTTCCCCAGTGCAGGGTAGCAAACCGGATGTGCGTCTGGTTAACCTCCCTGCCTTTCCTTGCATCTTTATCTCTCTCTCTCTACTCGGGTGCTCGTCACTTGCTGTCAACCTTGCCTTAGGCAGGCTTGATGTCGGGAAAGCAATCATGTTAATGCGACTTATAAAGCGTTTTACAACAGCGAAATAACAACCAGTCGTCGCATAAAGCGATTAGCGTAACGAGTGGGCCGTCCAATGCCCCAACTCATTACAAAAGCTTGTTCTTGTTTCACTATTAACTGTGGCGCATACCCACTTCAGCCATAATTACTCATCGTCGTCAGCCACTGCATAGACAATTGGCACAAATTTCCTAGCAAGTGTTTAGCGGATACCACGCTTCTCAGAAGAATGACGCAAAATAGCATAGCGAATGCCGGCCTACTACCCAAGAGTTCATTATTAATACCCTAGTGGGTACTAAGCAAGTCTGCTTGCAGTAGTTACCCAATGAGTGTTTTGAAAAGGCTCTGAAACACTTCTAGCTTTCGCTGTGACTGTGCTGCGCCTACCGTACAGGCCTGACGTTTTTTTTATTTACTTTGTTTTGTTTTTGTTTTCTTATTGTACGAGATAGTGGCTACGGACCCCGGCGGCGGGGGACAACTACGACGCACACAACATGATCCCATACCAGCTTTCGCTGTAAAAAGTTAACGCGCTGTAAAGCGTTGCGTGTCGTTAGAAATGTATTTCGGGCAAAAAGCGCTTACAGATGTCCTTTTTGTATGTGCCCGCACAACCCCTCACATTAAATTCCTCTTCACTTGCCAACAGCACTGCCTGGAAGGGAGAAGGTGCTAGATGCGCGAAATGAAGACGTGTATTTTACCAGCAGCACACTGATACTGAGCATGTAACGTTCATCGATTCATCTTACAAACGTTCGTCAACTCCTCTTGAAGTACGTCCGTCATACAAACCTACAGAGTAAACATGGCGTGTGGGTATTCTCACCACAATCATTAGTGCCCGGACGTACCAATCAACGGAAACTTTTAAAAGGTTAGGCACGGGCCTGCAAGCACATCGCTTTTTCTAAACCCCGCAAACCCCATTAAGAGCCCCAATTTCATCATGTCATACGTTCATAGTTTATAATTCCAATATATCACGTACGAAAACCTAGAAGCTCTCAGACAAGCCACTATGGTCACAAAAAATGATATGTACAGGACACACAGGTCCTTTCCGAAAAATAGGTTTTGAATATTCATCTTCCTTAACATATACTGGGCTATGTACGTCAGCTAAATATGCAAAGTACGTGAGCTCTGAGTCGACATCAAGAATAAATGGGCGTGGGCAGAGCACGCAAGCAAGATATCCGCTAGTCATGAAGAGTAGCAGACTGGATTCCAAGAGAAGGCAAGTGCGCTATAGGGAAGGCAGAAAGTCAGGTGGGCAGAAGAGGTTAAGACGTTTACGGGCAAGAGATGGCCGCTGTAAGCGCAGAGCCGGGTTGATTGGCGAAAGCTCCCACAATTGGCGCAGTCAGGCTGCTGCTGATGATGATGCTGATGGTGGTGATGAATAAAACTGCCGGTGGTTTCTTCTTCATGCGCAGGCTGCTTCTACAAGTCAGAGCGGTACGAACATGGCGAGTCGGTGGAAACTCCGGAGCCCTGTTTGAACTGCACCTGCCAGAAGGGCGTTTTGGTCTGCTACCTGCGCGTGTGCCCAACCATTGGCACTCCGGCGCCCGGTTGCTTCACGGCTAGGGAGGCCGGACAGTGCTGCCCCAGTGTCTTCTGCAGCGGTAAGCCTAGTCCATAAAAATGCATCATTCTCACGAGAGGGTGACTACGATCGGTGAAAAGTTGATCCACCTCCCTACTAGTCTATGAAACTAGCTTTTTTAAAAGCAGCCTTAGAAAAGAGCGGCCACACAACACGGGCACCTCCGATGTCACTTTGATAATTACTTACAAAGTATCCTGTCTTGCATTTCCATGCAATGTCAGGACAATTTTTTCAGTACTTTGAAAGCCAGCTGGCCCTTAGGCTCAGTTCCATGCGGTGTCATAAATACACATACAAATAATATCGTCTAGGAAGTCTAGCAGTAGACAATAGAACGGTCCACGAGCCAGGGCCTGTTATGCGGCAGCGTGAAAGAGTGCTTAAATGCAGACCTGCGGAAGTCCGCAGCAAGAGTGCCGCCGTCACATCGCGTACTAGGCGTTACATAGGAGCAAATGAATCACATGGTCTGAGGTATTGTTGTGCCCAGGGTATGGTCACTTTTGTTTAAAGAGTCTGTGGGATTCTTACAGATGAATAGAATTCACTTCAATAACATCAATAGAGCTTTCCTTCATATTTCTTTTTTTTTTCACATTTCTGATTTTAGGTATACATTCCTGATATCAGTTATGTTAAGAAATTCTGTATAACCACGTTGTGTTACACACAAGTGCATGGTTTTGGATACGTTCATGATACCTTACGTCAAATTATGTTCTATATTTTGTTACCGTATATGTAGCGATGTAGCATTTTTTGAAAAAAATAAAAGAACTTTAAAAACAAAAGAAAAAGATACATGCGAGTAAAGCCCTAATTCAACCATTCAGGATAGGATAGTTCCTTACGGATGAGCCGCCAACGCAATGGCGGCGTCGGCAGCACACTCGCCCATGAACAAATGCGCGAAAAAATCTCCCGCTCACGAGCAACTTCTTGACGCTCCATAGCAACGCTTCCACGATTTGCTCCATGTACCGCGTGTTTTAGAGCACTCTGAAATGTGGGATCACGCAAAACACGTAGAAACGAAAGAAAGTGCCAAGCGTATAACATGGGGTTGCTGTTTCTTCTCACAGGGGATAAGAAGTCCGAAACCACGACAACTCCGCCACCTCCGACCGACGACGACTACTATGATTACCCGGCAACCATAGACTACGACACCGACACTACCACAACCACGACTACCACCACTACAACAAGGAGGCCCTTCACAATCTCTACTCGTCGGTACAGCTTCGCTCCAAAGCCTTTCAAACGGCCGTACGACAGCGGCATCGATGAAGTCGAACTGTCAGCAAGGACACCCAGCGTCATTGTAGAGCAGACCGAGCAGAGTACGACCGCGGAGGACGATGTCACGGTCACCGCAACCGAGTTGTCTTCGACGACGACGACCACGACCAAAGCGGCAACCCAGACTTCGTCCGAGGCCACGACCGCTCGGCGCCCGGTCACAACATTCACCCCGACCACAGCCGCACAGAAGCATCAATCGGCCGGCACCTCGAGCACTCCCAAAGATGTCGCCGTGACGGCCACCGGAATTACTCCAACGGCGACTACGTCACTTCCAGTGAAGACGACGACGAGGTTGGTCGACCCCTCGGGAAGTGGCCACGGCGACAATGTCGAGGTGCCGTCAGAGTCACCTGCCAGCAAACAGAACACAGTGCAAAGACCCGTACACAAAGACACAACCAGTCTAACTACCAGGACACCTTCCACCACTGCGGCCGCTGCTGATCTAGAGGCGAGGACACCTGCAAAGCCTTTCGGGCAGGACTCCGACTCAAACAAGAGGCCCGAGGTCATTGAAGGTGTACCGAAAGTAGTCGTAGCCGCTACCACAACCACAACGACCACTGGGGGTAGCACTAAGGTCGCTTCCACGACAGCACTGCCTTTTGACAGCAACGAAGCCTTGGCAGACGCCGGGTACGTCGCCCGAACGGCGTCGCCCAACGAGGTCGAGGCACCCGTACGGAAACCTCTGACCGCCGACGAGCCCGTGAACAGCGTTGAGGACGCCTTGAAAGGAGGTGGCAGGGACAGCATCATGTTCGTGTCGTCTACGCCATTGCCGTTCGAGTTGCATCACAGTTTTGATTTGCAGGATCTCAACACCGTCTCCGGAGGTAAGTCGTATAAACTTGAAACCAAACGGGCAGCATCGCAAATACGCTTGAAACATGGCCGATCGCACAAGCCTCATGTGTGTGTGTGTTTTTTTACTTCCTTTAGACTTTCTTCCCTCCGCAAAAACTGTATACACGTAAGCAGCACAAGCGACTGGTAGAAGTGCGAAACTGCTTACTCGATTTCTCGACACGGTTATTACGACCAGTGAACTATATATGTTCCACTAGAGTCCCAAGGTGTCCGGTTCACGTTCTACGAAGCGGTTCCAATAGTTTATGCCGGAGTTATAAATGATAAACAAGGCAAAACACGAAACAAATGGAGCGTGTAAACAAGCGATTCGTTTTTACAGACGACTGACATATTGACAATGCAGCAGCTGAAAATAACCAAGTTGACCGCAACGGCACAGTTTCACACGCACTGCTTCCCATAGAGGCTTCTCTTCACACCTTCTACGCCCACAATCTTCAAGGCTCCTTAGCAAGCCCCCACGTATCAGAGGATAACCTAACTCGCAAAAAATACGATCCCCAAGAACGTCAGAGCTTTAGCAGGTCATCCATTCTATACATGCTACGCAAAGTACCAATTCGACTCGGACGTTGCGCCATGCAGTTAACCCTGGGAAGTGGGTTTCTTCCTTTCTTTTTCTTTTGTTTCAAGAAAGGAGCAAAGACCACGACATTTTTTTCCAATGACGATAACTGCAACTGCTACTGGAGCGTGTGTTCCGACCGAGGAATAGGCTATTAAAAAAACAGGGGTCATCGCTCGATGCACAGAGTTAATTTATATTAAGCAAGCATGTTATACATCAACTTCACCTATCTGACTGTTGATCATATATATATATATATATATATATATATATATATATATATATATATATATATATATATATATATATATATATATATATATATATATATATATATATATATATATATATATAATAGTAAGATGGGCAATGATTCAATGGTTAGAAGTGCTCTTTCCAGTTCTCGAACGCGTTTCGGAAAGCGGAAACGTGTCTACTCGGTTTTCATTTTATCCTTCTTATATATTTTGTTGCTTGACCCTCTGAGAAATGACCCGGCAAAGACAACGCCCCGGCAGTGAAGCAGCAATCAATGCAAATGAAGGGTGTTGCTGCATCGACAGGAATTTGAGGAAGAAACATAACGGTAACGTCATATCTCTCCATACAAAAAACACAAGCCTAAGAAAACAAAACAGAAACACGCGAGAAAACTTTACAAAGCCAATAGAAAGGGGAGTGTATCCTGTCGTCGAATATGTGGAGAGATTACAAAAATATTATTAGTAAAAGAGACAGCGAGACTCAAAAGTGATTGCGTCACGAAATAACCATGGCCATCCGAGAGTCACTCCCGAGAGAGTTAGAGGACTGTAAAAAGAACGGGTATCTTGCTGTACGGAGTGATAAGGATAGGCGGCAAGAGTTCCTTTTTATCAATCGCAGACATTGTGCGCTCGTGCGTGTGAGCTAGCTGCTAACACATTCTAGTATGAAGACAATTCATATAGTTGATGGGCAGTAAATTTGGCAGGATGTTGATTTGGACTGCACTTGTTACACAATCCAAAACGAACTAATGTTGAATGAAGCACAGTAAAGAGAAAAAAAAATCACACTTTCGTCAAGAGGGCGAAGTAATGAATGCGATAGCAACATATTCGAATGTTTTACGAAGCAAGGCTAGCATTTTAGGAGCAATATTGAAAGTAGTAAACATGCGCTGGCTAAGTAACCAAGTTTCCTGCGGCGCGGCCATTGTAGATGACCACGACAAGGCTCGTGCGGAGTGACGGCGTTCATATACAATGCGAGGTTGGCAGTCAACTGATTCAGGTGTGATCTCACGTAACTCTACAAAACGCTGGTGTAAGAGAACACGGCCGCTCCAGGTACACTTCTGGCACCGTCTTTTTTCGTGTTGAGAGCGCAGGCTGTAGAAGCTCCCGCATGGTGTGGGGTCACAAGGCGCACGCTGATCGTTGCCGCGATAACGCGGCAACCATAAGCGCCCCCTCCCCCTTTAGTTCGCTGGCGAGATAAGCGCACGCGCAGGCGAGCCTGGCCGGAAAGGTGATGTTCGCTCCCCAAAAAGAGGAGGCTAGCGCATCCTTCCCGTATACATACATACATATATATATATATATATATATATATATATATATATATATATATATATATATATATATATATATATATATATATATATATATATATATATATATATATATATATACGTGAAAGGCGGCAAAAACCAGCCGAGGCTGTCCACAGAATTGATTGCTATCGCAATAGAAGAGGCGGAACGCGTAAAAGAAAGCGAGAAAATTAACTCAGTTTAACAGCCCGGTTGGCTACTCTAAACTGGGGGAAATGTTGGGGCAGAAAAGATGAAGAGGATGGTAGAGAAAGAAAAAATGAGAACTCACACACTATAGGCTATATCCGATAGCTCTTGAGTATGTTTTGTAGCTTTGAAACAAACACACTAGCAATTATATAGCAGTTCGTGCCTTCTATGTAGAGTATCGGGTCTAAGCAATTATATTCGGATTCAACTCAAGATGACCGTTCAGATGACCGAAGCGCAGCAGCCGATCACCTCAGCGACTAAAGAAATAGTCCCGTCCTTACTCTCGATAACGTTCTCCGCAGGCGGAGTCACCGGCCGTCCGGCTCATGACGTCAGTCTGTTGTATACGCCCATTGGTGCAGGCATGTCTGTATCCGCCTTTGAGGAGAAAACGCCGCTGACTTCTAAAGTTGCAACCAACATTTTTTTTTTTTTTTGTGAAGGGATGGTAGTTAGTCCGGTTGTGCCTTAGGGCCTGTACACGTGCTATCCGAACAGCCGCGCCGCACATGGCGGGGCACCTGCCGTACGCAAACGGAGAGCGAAAGAGCGTCGATCTTTCGCTCTCCGATTGCTTGCGGCAGATGTCCCGCCACGTGCGGCGCGGCTGTGCAGATAGCGCGTGCAAGCGGCAGATGTCCCGCCACGTGAGATGCGGCTGTGCAAATGGCACATGGAACGGCCCATGCGTTAGCCGCACAGCCGCAACGCACGTGCCCGCACACCTGCCGCACCCGAGCGGTTGGTGAAAGAGCGTCGTCAACTGGCTAATTTGTCCCCCCGCTTGCATGCGGCAGGGGTCCCGGCACGTGCATTACGGCTGTGCGGGTAGCACGTGGAACCGCCCTTAAGGCCTTTGCACGCGCTACCCGCACAGCCGCAACGCACGTACCGGGGCACTTGCCTGCACCTAAGCGGGGGGCAAATAAGTGAATCAGCGACGCTCTTTCGACCTCCGTTTGGATGCGGTCTGGGTGCGGCAGGTGCCCCGGCACGTGCTCTACGGCAGTGTAGGTAGCACATGGAAAGGCCCTTATGCCAACAGACTTCACAGTTTGAATTTCCAGCCATCCTGATGAGCTGCGGACGTCAAGGGAGATTACAGTGTCACCCCGATGGGGTAAGTCGTGCATAAGACAATGTTTAGATGGGGATCCAAAAAAGAAGCAGCTAGTTCCTGAAATTTGTGCAATTTTGTTGGACCGCTAGGCCAGCGCACACGAGTCACCACTGACCACTATTCTTGCAAGTCTCTGCTACATCACTGCGCGCGCTTGGAGGACTGGTACACTGACTGGCTATACAGCACACAGATAATTAGGTTTGGGCGGGGATAACATTAAAGAGGAACACGTCGATAAAAGGCTTCATGCGGATATATTTTGAAGGAGACGCCACACCGGTTTCAGTCGACAAAGAACACTGATTAAGGGTCGTGGTCTTCTTTTGGGGCACGGCTGACATATTCCTTATCTTTGGAAATTGCCGTAGCAACATAATTAAAACACACGGCCGCAACTAATGGCTGCGCCCGTTGAGCAAATGAGAAAAGCTGGCGGGGGGGGGGGGGTTAGAAAGCAGCATTGATATGCTCTCAAGTAATTTATCGTCTCTCTAACAAAAATCGGATGACGTGCCGTTACGAAAGTTGCACAGAAAGAAATTCCGTCAATTGATAACCACCCAGCACCGTGTCAACAAAATCTCTAACGTCATTGCTTGTCCGGAAACGAGCCAATGTATAATTTAGGTTCACTCTGAATGAAAAATACATAGACTCATTGGCGGATGCAGAGGGGGGGGCGATAGGGGCGATCCCCCCCCCCCCCCCCAAAGCCTGTGTCAGCACCCCTCCTCAATCACTCCAGTACTTGTAGTCCACCTTCTATCAACAACTAGGACAAATCAGTGAAACCACTGTGAGCACACGTAAACAGTATTTATGCTGTAAAGTGGTTTCTCTGCTAGTAAAAACAGAAAGTCATGATCACGCCCTCCTCTCCAATGTTACTTCCGGCAACCGCCCCACCTAAAGTGAGTGGCTGGATCTGCCCCTGCATGGATTACAAGATTGTTTGAACGGTGTCGGCTCTCATTGTCCAGGACGAAGACTGCTTTCAGGCTTTCAGGAATGTTTCTACATGTTGGTCAGTTATGACTTTTATGCATAACAGATATATAAAAAACGAACAACAGATGTGAAAGAACAACAGATTACAAAGCATACATACAATGTGACCTACATCAGATACTTAGACATTAGGTTGGGCGAAATGTACCTAGGTATTTGAAGGTTAAGGAAGCTCACAAGTAAACAAATGTACTCAACTCAATGACTAAAACCAGTGCTTCGTTTAATCGATTCATGAGTATTCACTCACTCACTCACTCACTTACTGACTGACTCAATCAATAAAAAAAAACGCATGGAAAAAAGTATGCATATCGCCGTGGAGTGTTCCACACTTACTCGGTGGTCTAGTTCTTTATTGTGCAAGTTATGCACAGCCCACAAGCGTCTTGTGTATTTTTTTTAAAGTACGCACCAGCGTATAAACCGGTGCCTATTAGGCGTTGTCTGTACAAGGCATCCACGGTCTGCAGAAGTGTGATTCGCAGAAAAACATTATATCCACTTACATTTGCCTACATATAGTACAAAATGGGCACAAGCGTTTTAATAGCATACAGTAATTGCTCTTTGTAATGCACATGGCTTGCTTTTTATATGCCTGCACTACTTTTTTTGTAGCTAACACAACACTAGCTATCTTGCATAATTATGGCTTCTAACAGCAAAAAAACAAAGCATAAGCAATGCATCTCACTGAAGTGAATGTTCGACTAAAATAGCTGCTATAGTTCAAGAGCACGTAAAACTGTATCTACGTTATAGCTCTCGAAGTTTCATTACTCATTTCTTGGGGAGTAAGATGCAACACAAATGGTCGGGCGCAGGTTTGAGGGGCACTTCAGATAGTTATTTCGGTCCCAGCTAGCGCTACATTATAAGAGTTGTTTTTTCAACGTCAACTTTTTTCGCACTCTCTTGAATGGCACTTACAATGAGAGTACATTAATCAGCCTTCAGACGCTCACGCACACTATACCTAAGCGCACTTATTTTGATCTAAGAGCGAGTTTAATTTACCAGCAAACGCACACAGTTTCTGTAAGGTCATTTCTAACACTGAAATCTTGGCAGGTGCACTGGTCAGACCAACTCCTTGAAGGCAGGTCTCTTGTACTTTTCTCCTGCTCTTCTTTTTCAGACAATTTGGAACAACTTAGTAGCATTAATTGCCCATTCTAACTGCTCTCATATGACTGGTGAGAACTTTTGCAATTCTGGAGGAGCAAATTTCAAGGTGCTCATATTTGACGGTAACTGTGACAGTCTTGTTGCTTTGCGATAGTTGCACGCATTAATTACTAACCTGAAGTAAGCTTGACGGCATCATATTTATTAAATTGCTAATAGCAGCTTCACAGGCAGAGTCCTCATATCGTCTTCACTGAAAAAAAACTTTGTACTAGTTTTCATTCCTTCGGCTCTTAAAAGATGCCCCGTTCCACGGCCACATACGAAACCGAACGCACGCAATTCAGTGCTGGTCTGAGTGCTGCACTCTGGCTATACAGCCTAAATAATTTCTTCACATTAGTATATGTTGCTGGAATGTCACGCCTTGTCACTTTCTTAACGCACAATGCAAGCTTTGCAGCCGCGGTTAACAAGTAACCTGCATTGCCCCATGTGTTTTCAGCGTGCCTGGACGAAGCATCGCTGTATGCCGAGGGCTCGGCCATGCTTTCCTCCAACTTTTGCAATTACTGCTACTGCATTCGCGGCTTAAAGCGTTGTGTCCAGCCTAAGTGCCATCTGGCGGTGGAGGACTGCGAGCCGCAGTTCACCAGCCAGTACGACTGTTGCCCCGCCAGCTATGCCTGCAGTAAGTACATGCTGTGCTTTACGCCACACTAACTATGCTGTGTATGCCTGCTATGCCTTGCTTAACGCCGATGTCTAACTCGCTGACATGTGTTCAGACCAGCGAAGAAAAGTCGTACACGCACTTCCCCTTTGTTCGCAGTACAAGGGATTATGTCGTGAGCAGGGCAAGGTTTGATGAGTGCTGGTACCAAACAATGGACAAACTTGGGAAGACTTAATGAGCCAAAGAGGGAATTTGTCTTCGGGACTGCGTGTTAGTTCGGCCAATTACATATGCCGGCTCAATTACCTGCCAAGTGGCACAGATGAGAGAAAAATCGTTTGTCAAAACGTTGTCTACAAGCTTAGCCATTCCTCGTTCCCTTAACACTTATAATCCCAAGTTTCACTCTTCGCCTTCGCTTTCCCTGATAAAGCCTTCTTAGTTAAAGATTTCAGCCAGCACTCTTTACAATTACTACAGTTCTACCCTATACAAAAATATACGCCATGAATGCATAGGTGTTGATCAATTAGGTTCTTTAATTCCGCGCTTAATTATTAAAAGTGTGCAAGCCGAAGACATCGAGCACCGGTGCCACTGATTAGACCGAAATGATGTAAATTAAGGATGATGATTTCTCGAGTTATAGCAAACTGAGTACATTTAGGTAACTAAGATACAGCTGACAAACTTTTTTCAAAGAAGGAGCCCTTTAAACTTTTCATTTCAACGTGTAGTGCAAACAGGTATTATTATCATCAGCTTACCGTACACTTGGGGGGGGGGGGATCAATAGAAAGTAAAAAGATAGAGAAAAAAAAGAAGAAAAGTAAGAAAGAGACAGATAAGTAGTCAGCTTGAGACTACACAGCACGGTCTCCCACTGTTCATTCACAAGAAAGCAAAGGAATGTATAGGTGGTGCTATTTGTAGAAATTGTGATGTAAATGTGAAGAAAGTAAACTGGACGAAAAGGTAACTTACCGTCAACAGCAACCAAACCTGCGACCTTCGAATAACATGTATGATGCTCTACCAACTGAGCTATAGCAGCGGTCATCTCCCCCCTCCTCCCCATGCCCTTTTTGAGCTATATATGTGCATTTATACCTGGCAGTATTAATCAGCACCACCAGTAGCCAAAACTTAGCATCTCTAGCAAAAGCTTAGCATTACAAGCAAAACTTAGCTAGATCGAACACTAGCACCGCTGATGGCTCCAGTCTTGTACCACTAGTGCGAACTGCACACTTTTTTACGGTCGCATACTTTAATCTAATTCAAGGAGTTTTTGTACAGCCCGCCCACTGCACCGTGTTCTCTCGAAACAAAGAGCCGTACAAGTACATAAACGACACCCCACCATAGTATATCGTTGTATGCTTTGTCGACTAGCAAAAATAAGTACAGAACGCGGACAAAAATGTGGAACATGTTGTTCCTTCTATTAAATTACAAGACAGGACATCCATCTAATGTAGTGCAAAGTTGCCATATCCAACACAAATGGGAAAATTTTGTGCAGTACGACTTTTCTCCGAGGCTCCATTTACAATGCCACTCACCTCGTTTTTTTTTCACTTTATTGCTTGCGTCAGAAAACAGATGATGATGTATTGCACTGTGGCTGTGTATCCACTTCAGATGAGCATCCATTGAAGGTTATGACAACAGACGCCGGGATACAGTCGTGCTGTTTACGTGTGTGAGACTTACTTGGGTTATGAAAAACCCGATCTTGGGAATCGCTGGTGTGTGTCACAGTACTGTGGTCATTCCGACAATGGATATTGGTCAAGCATGGAGGAAGGCAAGGACTAGGAAGGAGCATGACGCGATTAAGTTGAATACGTCACGTAATTGGTGGAATCCTTGATATTTGATGTGGTAAGCTTTGTTTCTTTGTTACACAACCGCTCTTAGCGCTTTCTAGGCGCAGCAACATGCTACTACAGCACTCGACTGTTCCAGCGAAAACGATAAATGTATACATTACAATGTAAGCTAACGAAGTAGCCCAAGCGTGTTAAGTGGAAATGTGGGCAGGGCAGTTACAAATAAAGAAACATAACCACGTGCGGTGTGCATAGCCTAAAAGCTATACAGGATACCAAGCACATTGGTTCGAACACCGAGATGGTTGTTCTCTCTGGCCAAGTACATCAATTGAAGGGTCAAGTGTAGATAGGGCTGAAATATTTATGGGGGAAAAAAAGAAAAGGGAACTTCACGTGGGGTTGACTTGATAAGGTATGGCTGCGTTGCACAGTGCTTCCTTCTAAATCACTTCCTTCCTCTGTGTACTGTGGTGCGCCTGCAGGCGGCAGACTCTACCTTGGCCGGCCGCACCCTTGTGTTCGTGTTTTACATAGGCCGCTGAGCAAATTCAGTGAACAAATTTACACAGCTAGGAAAAGTTGTACATTATCCATTACTCTACTTGGCGATTTTCCCGAAATGGAATGGAAAATGTTATTTCAAGGAACTTTTCCAGCGAAGGTGGAGCCTTCAGTCCAGAGCCTTTGTGGTCTTTGCCATCTTGCGAGATCTATCGATCAGCTTCAGTTTTTCCGGTTTCAGCATCCCACTGCTACAGTCTTGGTGTGCTGTTTCTTGGCACTACCTTTGAGTGTTGGCAAACTCATGTTATGTAATAAAGTGTTGGGTGTTCTCCGCATAGCGAGCACTAATTTTCAAATATGCCTGGATAGATTTTGCTCAGAAGACTGCAATTTTTTAACTCGTGAGGCCACGCGCTCCCGTGTTGCAAGTCATATTGAGAGCGACTGTACATGCTATACTGTTTGGCGACTATGAAGGTCTATGACGATGACTCAACTGCACACTTTTGTTTTTCTTGCGTGGTCTGTTGAATTTTCTTCTATTGATCTCATCTCAGCTCAAGGGCCGAATGCAACTACACCATTGCCGCCACCCACGACATCGACCCCAACAACTGCAAGCACTACCACCACCGCCGCCACAACAACAACGACGACGTCAACCACGACGACAACGACGGAAGGCCCGGTCGTGATTCCTATTCAGGGTAAGCTGTGACGAAAAGGAAAAACTCAAAGCACTTCAACATGGGCATAGCCAGAAAAATGGCGTGAGGGCATGGTGCATTCAACATCCCCCCACCCCCAGCTCCATAAAAAAAAATGTCTGGCTATGCTACGGCGTTTCACAAAGCATTTTCGTTATATGTGGGAGCAAGGCTACATCCCTCCCTGCAATTCAAAAACCACAAGTGGAAAACAATATACGTTTCTAAAAAAACTATTCGACAACGTTTTGATCAACAACTGATCTTGATAAAGGCCAGACTACGATAAAAGCGTTGACGAAAAAAAAATATTTTCGCAAGCAGCAACCCCAGATAGCACAGTGTATTCATTCTCTCTCTCTCTCTCTCTCTCTCTCTCTCTTGATATATATATATATATATATATATATATATATATATATATATATATATATATATATATATATATATATATATATATATATATATATATATATATATATATATATATATTGTTACGTCTACGTGAAAACTACTTAACTCATCACTGACACGCTTGCACCTGTGTCCACCAACGCCATCGTCGGTACACCATCGATAAGCACTCGAACCTTATTTCTAAACATGGAAGCTAACGGAGGTATTTCTGTTGAAATCGAAGACTGTCCGGCGACCTCACCTCCAACGGCCGCGCCGGCCAGTTTTCCGTAGGAGGCGAGGAGTGGCGGCGCCGAGGAGACGGTGATCGGTTGGCGCGAGGGGCAGGTGATGGTGTCATACTGCGGTCAGAGGCCGGAGATTGGTTTCGTAGCGGTCCTGGGATCTCGTAAGATGCGCTTCCCGGGAATGTCGGTGCTCGGGTAACGCCAGAACGGTTAAATCTCGGTGATCGGTCGTACCTTGGCGGCTGCCGGTAGTTGCAATACCTGGCAATGTGTCCTTCGAAGCCACAGTTGTAGCAGACTGGTAGAGGACTCTCGCTGAACCAATGCTGAGACCGCTCAGCTGTGAAGGGTCGGTGACGAGCTTGCTGAGCGGGGGCTGCCCACCTCTGTGTGGCGGGGCCGTGCCGAAGGCGTTGACCATATCGCTAGTCGGCCGCGAATGAGTCACGACGTGGCCTCGGATTTCCAGTTTCGCTGATGTCTGCCACACATACCGATGGTGGAAAAGGAGCTGATGGTGCCGCCGTGTAGTAGGGTGGATTGGTAGGTGGACGAGGAATGGTTTCGTCAACCCTACCACCTTGTCGCTGCAGCTCTTCACGCACAATTGCCCGAATAGTAGCTCCGCAAGGTCGATGGGCGGGCTCACGTCGACGCTGGCAACCGTTGTCACATTTGCCAGCCTACGTAATTTCGGGCGATGCGACGAGTCTTCAATTTTTCAAACGTGCGGCAGTGATGCTGGACGTCGAAGGCAGAGGTGAGGTCATCCCTGCCTATCAGAAAATTGCAAACGTCTTCCGCTATGCCTTTCAATAGGTGTCCGACCCTGTCTTCTTCAGACATCCGCGGGTTTATAATCTTGCAAAGCTTAAGGACGTCCTCTATATAAGCAGTGCAGGTTTCTCCAGGAGTCTGGGCTCTTCCAGCAAGAGTCCGCTCTGCGCTTTTCTTTTTTAAGTCGGAGTCACCAAAACACTTCTTGAGTTCTTGAGCGAAAAGAGCACATGTTGTCAAGGACTCTTCGTGGTTTTCATACCACATAAGGGCAGTGTCCGTGAGAAACAGCGCGACGTTTTCCAGCTGATCGATAGAGTTCCAGCGGTTGTACTGGCTCACCCTTTTGTAGTGCGTTAGCCACGCGTCCACATCTTCTCCTGCCATTCCCGCGAACGGGCGGGGTTCCATGTAGTGATGCCTAGGTGTAGCCAGTGTAGATTGGCGCGAAGTCGAGGCGGTTGATTCCTGACCTTCGCTCTGGGCCATGACGACTGTTGTCGGCGGCAGACCGGCAAGACGACGGCTCCGGCGAACTCCGAACAGCTGTGGCTCCGTGGTACGTCGACGTGTCGTACCCAGCACCTCCACCACTCTGTTACGTCTACGAGGGGTTTATTCGAAGCAGACGTAACGGTCGACTCGACAGTATACCGCAGTGAACGCACAGCAGCGAGCTCTTCCACCAACCGAACGTCCTCTTTTTCTGCTACCACCATGTTCCCCGCTACACAGGTGCACATACCTAAATTACACATGTGGTAACAATATATATATATATATATATATATATATATATATATATATATATATATATATATATATATATATATATATATATATATAAGGGAAACAAGTGCATACTTAAGGGCTCGCTTTTCGTGTTTCCACAATATTAATAAGATCTAACAGACAATAATGCCAAGGAAGGTATAGGGGAAGTTATTAGGCCAATTGTATTGTAAATGAGAAGAAAGAAAAGTGGGTGAAAAGATAACTTGCCATGGGCAGGATCCAACCCTGCGACCTTCGAATAACGCGTTCGATGCTCTACCACTGAGCTACCACGACAGCTATCCCCCCAGCCACTTCATTGGGTATCTATGTCACTTTAAACGTGGGAGTGTCAGTTAGCGCCACTAGTAGTTTGCCCATGGCAAGTTATCTTTTCACCCACTTTTCTTTCTTCTCATTTACAATACAATTGGCCTAATAACTTCCCCTATACCTTCCTTGGCATTATTGTCTGTTAGATCTTAAATATATATATATATATATAGGTATGGGATATGGCACAACGGGAGCGTTGTCAACAAGGATAAATATATTTATTTCCCAACAGTTTCGGGAGGGGTCCTCCCTTCATCAGGGGATGAGTTATACTGACATGAATTTCCAAACTTCGTTGCTGCCGCATCCCTCTCGCCTTGAAACATGTTTGCGAGAGTGAGAGGAAATTGAAAAAAAAAGGGGGGCGGAGAAAAAAAAGAAGAAAAAGAAAGAAAAGAAAGAAAGTAAAAAAAGAGGAAGAACCGCTGTCAACACTGAGAACTAAACCAACTGTCCGTGTACGTCCACATACGTTTCTTATATATATATATATATATATATATATACATATATATATATATATATATATATATATATATATATAGAGAGAGAGAGAGAGAGAGAGAGAGAAACAACCGATCTCGATAAAGGCCAGACTCCGATCAAAGCGTTCATGAAAAAAAATCTTTTCGCAACCAGCAACCCAAGACAGCACACATTTTCATTCTCTCTCTCTCTTTATGTATGTATATATATATATATATATATATATATATATATATATATATATATATATATATATATATATATATATATATATATATATATATATATATATATATATAGGTGGGTTGAACCTGCCAAATCAACCCCCCTGGCGACGGCACCTCCGACAGAGTTACTACTTGGTGTATATGCGTGCGATTAATTACCTTTGCCCTCTAGCGCCATTGCTTTATTGAGATTCACTTCAGGGCAGCATTGTAATTTGGTGAAGCACATTAATGCGATAAGCATTAGGTGCTCATTACTGAAGTGCACTGTCTAGGACCTGTATCACTTAGATCAAACCAACAGTATTTTTTTTAAATCTCCTCCTGGTTTGATTGTAATTTTGCTTACAAGAACGAAAGATGTGATGATGCTGGGAGGAATACTTTTTTTTTGCTTCATCTGTATTCAAACAACCCTCAGCCCTATCAATGAAACCATGCAAGGCACAAATGATGTGCGCTTAGTTCAGCGAACGTATGGGCACCTCTACAAAAGATTATGTGTTCTTTAATATGCTATAGAGAGTGACCTCATAAAGCACAGCAGCTACGCCCAACCAAAATGAAACTGAAGTTCTCTGATTTACGAAAATCTCACAAAATGATCCCAGGGGAAACTGGGGAAATTCCAAAAAGTCAACTTGACAGAAGTACTGGTGGTATTTAGGTCAGACAAATTTAACGGAAACAATAAGTAAAGAAATAACAGTTTCACAGTGGGAGCGAAACAATGGATGTGATAGCAAGAAACTGCAAAAAGCATGGTGTTCACCTAAAGCTCGCTCTTTCGGATTCGATCTTGTGTATCGCTACAAAAAGCTGATGTACGAGAATACGGCAATTGCAGAGAGAGAGAGAGCGAAACACTCTTCATGCAGTCTATTCGAGTTGAGAGCACAGTATGTCTGTGGCGCCTGCCGAGATATCGCGCGCCCTCCGTGCATTATAGATGCCACATCATCTCCGCTTCAACGCCGATCGTGGCCCCAAGGGACTCGCTTTTACCGCGGGTAAAGCATACAATGCACGGGGGAATTTTATCGATTTTAACTGTACACAGAACATGACGCCGACTTTGACAGCAAAAACCTGCCGGGTGTGTTCATATAATTGCTATTGTAATAAAAAATATATAAATATATATATTTCAGCTTGAAAGTCACCAAATGAAAGCCAATTAACTTCAGGCATGATGCGATTTAGGACCTTATCTCACAACTAGCCAGGGTGTTCGGATCTTTTCAAAACTTCTGCGAGATTTTATTGTGCTGTCAGGAAAACAAAAGGCTTGATGTTATACAATTATGTTGTATGTAAATCTGAATAAATTTAAGACATATCAATATACATGCAACAAGCTCAATAGTGCGACTAATAATTCTTAGCAACGTCTTTTAGCGAACTTCTATCATTCTGTCATTTATGCAACAACTATAGTTTGTTTTACTTAATGATAGCCTCACAATAGTGGAAGTAAGAATCCAAAAAATTGATATTGTAGCTTTAATAATGGCCAAATTTAGGTAAACAGTATGTGATCATCTTGATTTATTATGTGTGTGTGCCTTTCTTTCTCCCTCCATGAAAATTCTTACTAAAAGTATATGCGAATTCACTCACTCTTAAAAATTCACAATGAATTTTGAAGAGCTATTATAATAACACAAGTGTAGTCTTATATGCTTATTCCATAGACAATTCTGGCACATTTTTGTCATCGCCTGTGGTGCCACTATGAGTTCCAGTAGAAATTCTATACCCATAACATCGCCCCGCAAATCATATGTTCTATGTGCGAGTGGAAGCTTGTGAGGGCTGCTGACAATACCTACTGAAGTGGAGATGAAATGCGTCGGTCGTCTCCGTCACATGAAAGATGCAGGAAAGGCTACCGGAGGAGAGGGGGAGGTTGCTCTGTACTTCAAGCAGGAACTCCACATTTTGACTGGCCGGGCATGGTTAACTGGATCACGCACGCCATATCCTTACAGGGATTAGCAGACAGCTCATACCTCTGTACCTGTTGAACCCAAAAAATTGATATTGTAGCTTTAATAATGGCCAAATTTAGGTAAACAGTATGTGATCATCTTGATTTATTATGTGTGTGTGCCTTTCTTTCTCCCTCCATGAAAATTCTTGCTAAAAGTATATGCGAATTCACCTCTCATCTTTCTCAACATCCCGATTGCCACATGAAGGTTACCAACGAACTCACTGATTCTTCAATTTGATATACAGCTAGTAGCTGGAGTGCATTGGTGGAATGCTTCTAGATAAGTGCCAGCTCGAGTAACAGTTTGGACCGTATGGGCTACAGCTTGTAAAACATTTTTCTGGATCACAGTGCATTGTTCAAATTAAGAATGTTGCAGTGTGCATAGGCTGCTGTGACTCATAGTTTATACATGTGGCCATGTGGGCATTACACATGAAGATTCATTGGCCACGTTAGTCAAGCAGACTACATAGCACAGAGTTCACATATTTCCAGCAATATATTGAACTGTTCTTGGGTTTTGATTGTTACTTGTAATCACTTTTTTTTTTCTGTATAAAGGCTGCTGGAAGAAGGGCAAGCTGTATCGGGTAGGCGAGCCAATACCTGGCACTAAGGACTGCGAGACCTGCTTCTGTTCACCACGTGGACCACTGTGCCAACGGATAGAGTGTCCACCTGTTGCCTTGGACTGTGAACCCATCATACCACAGGGACACTGCTGCCCTACTGAATATATATGCAGTAAGCCATGCTGTTTCTATGCGTTGCTTTTCTTGCACACATGCAGAATATCTGAGAGACACTGACGATCAAAGAAAATAAGGGGTGCAACGTCTTTAGCAGAAGCAAGTTGTGCTTATAGTAGAGCTGTGGTACTAAGTTTTCTTAGGTTGTAACTGATTGCAACACTGCATTGACACAGAGTCAATTAAGTTCACTAATCCCAATGACATGTGCTTTTTGCATGCTTAGGACAGTTCGTTTTATTATATGGAGCTACCTTCGTGTTGCTGTTTTCAGGATGACAACACCCTGACCAATTTTGCAAGAGATACCAATATTAGAATGCAGCCAAAAACACCTCTTTATATTGTAAAAATAAATTTTTAAACTAAAAACTCTAACATTCGTATTATCAGAGCAAGAACACTAAAGCCGCGAATGACCGCCATTTTATGTAGCCGTCTTTGAGAGTTCGAGGGCAGGGGCACTACGGCTTTGTGGGTAAAGCTTGAACTGAATTGATGTCGTGGTGACAAAGTATCGTTTTATAATGAGCTTCACTTTCCGGTATCATTTAATGAGAAACAATATTCAAGGTATATCAATAAATGCACAGAACTGGCCTGAAGCATATCAATACAATGCATCATGGCCACTGCTTCCATTTCATGACATAAAATAAAAAAGCTCACCATTTTTCCCTGGCAAAAATACTTCAAGTGCTGTACAGTGTTCTCACTAGCACCCGTCTCAGTGCTTCTTCCTTGTCTTCACTCACAATTGAGTGCTTATGCGTTTATTCAAACAAAAATTCATTAGGTCAGTCTAATACAGTAAAATACCACTTGAAATAATGTCAGTTAAACAAACTTTTCAGTTGTACTAACTTTTTTAAAATACCCCACTGCAGTGACATTGAACCCAATGTTAAATCGCTTCAGTTTAACAAAATTCAGTACACAGCACATTTAAGTTCTACTAAAATTTTCTGTGACTCCATACAATGCCTCCCCTGTCATGTCGAGCGAAACAACAATTACAAGTGCTCGTTTTGTAGCATAGTTTTATCATCGTCTGCACAATCAGCTTCACCAATACAAGCTACCGGAGCTAATAGAGGAGGCCACAGTTTGGCATTGACAAGGACGCTTCATTACTAGGTGATGAAAAGTGGGCCCTAATCGGTCTTGAACTCAATGGGCTGCCCACACGCCTTCAAAGCCAGCCAGTCACAGCTGTAATGACAGCTACAGCAGCATTACCGTTGCAACCACGTATACGTTATTGTAGTGCAAATGGCAATGCTTGTCTGTGGACAGAAAACTAAAAGTTTAGTGTGGAAGCACTGATGTTCTTGGAGAAACTGAATTCATTTTCTACCCAGCAGACTGCCTGTGCCGGAAAAAGGTTTATGAAAGCATGAAAGCTTGAACACAGTAACTGAATTCGTGACCTATGAGCACAAGTGCATCAAAAAATTGTCACATTCTTCACAAGATTCTCAGTACGCTGGCATAAACTCACACGCAAATGAGAAGTATGACAAATAAATGGGTTGAAATTTCACTTGAACGTCTAATGTTTTCTTCAGCCTGCGACAAAAAGCTACAACACAGCAGTTTTAGTTCACCAAACTCATGCTTTGACAAACCTTTTTCTGAGATTTCTTCAACTTCGTTCAAGAGAAGTTGCACTGTAGTCACAAATAGCAATATGTTATGAAACCTTGACTCAAGTGACTAGTACTTCGATCGGCCTCATTAACACGTTGTTTAGCAGCATCTTATTAAGCACAGCGTCAGAAGAGAACTAGAGGTTACAAAAACCTGGCACAGGAAGTGTACTCATAGAATTTGCTAAGCATGCGATGATGTGTAACATCATTAAAAAATCATCCTTAATTTTTTTTTCAGACAAGACACAAGTGCAAAAAGGTATCGACTACCAGGTAGGTGGAGCTGACAAAAGTATCCACCATCCCGAAGCTTCGCTCCTTGATGGCCACAGGGACAGCTACCCCTTGCCAAGAAAGTCGGATGACACGCTGGATTACAACTCGGTGCCCCAACCTGCATACAGGCCACCCACAACACAAGAGACGCTTCGGCATGAAAGTGACAAAACAGACAAGACATCTACGGCCTCGCACACAGAGTTGCCTAGTCACACTACCACTGTAATGCCCGTCACAAAGTTTGTGCCAACACCAATAACTACGGAAAAACAACCAGTTTTCTTAGCCACTAACAGCGAAAAGCAGGGCATTAGCACCCGACCACCATTCGATCCTTTGTCGCTGAAGCCAATGACTAAAGCGAGCATTGGGGGCTCCAACTCAGAAGAGCCGACACAAGCCTCAAAAGTGACTTCTGGAGAGGAAAAGACTGCCGTTTATAGACCTACCTTCCCAGAAATCAACACAGAAAAAAAATCAGTAAACGAGAGTAAGACAAATGTTAATGGCACACTCCCCTCACTCTCCTCGTTGTATCGAGATACAGCCAATACAAATGACTCGAAACATCTGCAGGAAGATATTGACAATGCGAACAGATTCGTGCAGCACGTGCCACCCTTGGATTCAATAAACAGAAGTCCAACCCCAATGCCACAAGAAGGGCTTCAGTTTTCAGACCTCATAGACCGTGTATTCTTTCCCGGAAAAGATGACAAGAAAGAGTCAGGCGATGTTAACCTGCAGACGGCCCAACTGAGCCCAGTTTACAGTCAAGCGCACATTTACAATGCAAGTTCCCTCGGAGCATCTGTAATAGAGGCCCGGTATCCAGTCAAAGAAAACGACACACTTCAGCCAGTGTATGGAACAGCGCCAGCTTACCACAGGCCAACCGCAGAGTCCAGCATAGGTGAAGCTGGCAGCCTGAAGCCTCTTTACGGGAAACCGCCTTCATTCAGAGAGGAGAGCTCTGATGAACTCATTTCGCAAATGCACATGCAAGTAAGCACCACTGCAGAGGTTCATTACGAGCCCGCGATTTCGTTAGACACGGACTCGCCATCGACTAATAAGTCACTCGTGGTGCTCACAACAAAGAATGCCACAGTGGAGAGCTCCAAGCCCCAAAATGCGGCGTCTTATGAAAATGACACAAAGCACGAAGAAGGCGAACGTCCTCACATAAGTATACATCCCTTGGAGCTGACACCAATTTATTATGATGTGCGCAAATACACCACAACTAGAAGGCCTTCAACGACCCTGACTACTGCAGGCAGTGGTGAAAAACTCGGCACTATGACGACGCCAGGGACAACAGCGTTTGTGCATCGTATGTCCAGTGTTGCAGATGCATCTACTATTTTCAATGAAAGCCACACTACAAAAGAGGCTCCAGAACCACTGCCGAGCCTGAAAACAACAGAAAAACCAGACTACAACATCTGGGAACTGATGTATTTTAATCGGTCTGTACCTACCGTGAAGCCAACTGAAGCCAGCAACACGACAGAAACCAACATATGGAAACTGATGTTCTTCAACCACTCGTTACCTACTGTAGAACCAACAGCAGTAGACAATGCCACATATTCCAGCAACGAAATTACAAAAAAAATATTGTCCGAGAAGCCAGCCGAAGAAGTTGGCTTCACAACAAGTGTAATCAAGGTGAGGGTCGGCAACACGCTTAATGTCTCCGTCGACAGCAGCAACCAGTCCAAGTATAGAAACGTCGAAGAAGACGGCATTATTGTCAGCGTCTATCCAGAGCACCAAATGGATGGCGGAGTTGCAGATCTCGAGGACGTGCCTCTCCAAAGTCAGGTTGAAAGCCGAGCGATTTCTTCCGGAAGTCTCTACAAGGGAATCCAACACGCGGGAGACAAGGCCAAGTCGCCCGCTGAGCTAACGCAGGTGATTTCAGACATAATAAAGGCTCATAAGAGCGAGGAACCCGAAGTCATCACGGCTCCAAACATTGACTTTTCGAAACAGGGTGTAATGACTGTGAAGGTAACACCGAGTAACTCATTCAAAGTGTTTTCCTTGGTGCTGTTGGATAAGAATGGCACAAGCAAGCACGGCACGACATCGACGACAGAGCCACCCGTGGATACTGCACCGTGGGCACCGATGGGGTCCTTGACAGAGGATCCCTCCTTCGCACAACAACACTCTCCTGTGTACAACGGGCACAACGTGACAAGCAGTGGCACCTTGTCCTCAACAGAAAGCTACGAGTCACAAGCTTCCCTCACCGTACAAACCAAGCAGCTGCCAACTGTTGCGTCGAGCGAAACAGTCGAGCATCCAGAAAAGCCGGGGCTCCATTCCACATTTAGAATTGTACCATTCCTCGCAGAAGATGCCATATTCAGGCCAGTGATCACAACGCAGCCTTCTACAGTCAACAACAACAACACGGGTGCATACCCCAGAATAGTGAACACCGATCCCAGAGACACAATAGAAGGTGAGCTCCACCAACAAGTGTGTAAATATGAGAGAGCCTATAAGCAAGTCAGTGCGCCAGTTGTGCTGTCCTCACAGTGTTTCGTTTGTGAAGTTACACATGAACCTCTCATTATGCATTCAGCTTGTGCTTTCTTCTGAGTGTTTTTTTCCATGTTTAGCAAATGATTTTACATGCAAACGCAAGTTCAGAAGTGTGCCAGGTTTAGAATTGGCTCTGCATGGTCATTCCAGTAATAAATTAATAAAAAGGTAATGTAGACGTCATGTACGCTTGTGTGATGCAAGCATGAATTGTTATGACGTCAGTTCCTATTCCAACACTATTCCGTCACTTGATGCCGGCTAAAGTGACTCCAAAGGTGTACAGTGAATCAACCTGAACTTCTCAATAGCTCTTCCAAAAAATATGACACATTTCAGTTATTCTGAGAGATTACTCAGATTTAGACTAAATGCCAGCTAAAATACATAGATTATTTGCCTATAACGATCACCTGTAATGAATGAACACATGCACGTGACCTGCATCAGTAATTCGCAGAGATTTGATTGATACGTAGGGTTTAACGTCCCGAAACCACAATATGATTATGAGAGACGCCGTAGTGTAGGGTTCCGGAAATTTCTACCACCTGGGGTTCTTTAACGCGCACCCAAATATGAGCACACGGGCCTACAATATTTTTGCCTCCATCGGAAATGCAGCCGTTGCAGCCGGAATTTGAACCCGTGACCTGCGGGTCAGCAGTCGAGCACCTTAGCCACTAGACCACCGCGGCGGGGCAATTCTGATAGGAAATGCAATGTTGAATGCTTTAGCATTTTTTGAGTTGGTAGCTAGTATAGAATGTGCACCCCACTTCTGCAAATCACACAAACTGGGCAATGCAGTGTATTCACTTTCTGCACTACAAGGAATCAAATGATTTTAACTATGAGAATACGTTGTCTAGTTTTACATGTATAAAACACAATACAATTATGAAGCAATAGTGGGGGACTTGAAATCAACTTTTACTCTGCGAGGTTCTTTAGCATGCGCTTAGAGCTAAGTACAAGGGTATTTTCTGCATTTGGCTTCCATCGAAATGGGGCTGCAGTGACTGCAAATTGGACTATAGTCACTCTACCTTCATGCTCAACAACCACCACAGTGAGTAGACAGAACAAGAGATGGTGCCTAACTTCCATAGCACCAGTGCCTAGGCTTAGCAAGGCTTTTTCTTGGGCTAGTTGGCATATACTTCCTGAAATACAAAAAAGGATGCGTACAATTGAGGAAGGAGTTATGACAGAACAGAAAAGGGCACCTTTAGTATATCAGTAAGTGCCCAGGTTATCTATACTTTTCTTCCTCAAAAAAAAAACTCCGTTCTCGGTAAGACTAATATTTTTCTCATCTCATGGCTCTCGTGACTGTATGATTCTGAAGATAAGTATGGATACGGGCTAGTTGGTATTCTATTTCAAGAGCGACTACAGCGTAAATGAAGGCAAAGAGTGAGACCAACAAAGATGAGTGCTCGCTTTATTGGTCTCGTCTCGTGTCTTACTTGCACTGTAATCGCTTTTCAGATGTACTACTTTAACTTGTATTTTCTACCTTTTCTTCTTTCTTCAGACAACTGCTTTGTGGGTGGTCATTTGTACGTCAATGGCGAAATGATCAAGAAAGGAAACCCCTGCGAGCTGTGCCGCTGCTACTATGGACGGGAGCTCTGCCAGCAGAAGAACTGTCCATATCCCCCTTCCCCAGCGTGCATCAGCGAAGCCGTCCCTGGGTTCTGCTGCCCGAAGTACACATGCCGTAAGTAATACAGGGCAGTACACTTCAGAGGCAATGGTTTTGGGGGGACACATTAAAAGGGCCCTGCAACACTTTTTTGAGCATGGTCAGAAAACGCAGTCGATTGGTAGTCAAGGCAGCCAAGAACATGCGAGGCAAATATTATAGGGCAGCATGTAGCCTGTCATTCAGAATAAATTCTCAAAGTCAGCTGAAAATTACTAACTCTTTTCTCAACAAATGACGCAAAAAGAACTAAAAATCACTCATCCCAGTCATTGTATCAGCCATTGGCTGACTTGAGCTTAGCGCGCTCAGTCGTTACAGGGGGCCACCACGAAAGACCACGACTTGTCCATGCTTGCGCGCATGATCGCGCTGAAAAATTGCATGTTCACAGAAGAAAAGAAAAGCAGAAAAAGTGCTCAAGGTCACAATGCGCGTGTGACCTTTTTTTTTTCCCCATGCCATCCCTCTCTTCTTAGCTTCCAGTGCTTTCGTCGGGATGAAAGAAGAGAGAATGCACTTGCAGCGAGCGACAAATCTTTGCAACTCCGCTCATATTGCATGGATTCTAAAAATTTTTGCGGCAGTGAATTCGTGAGGCAATAAGCTCCTTTAGTCAATACATTCCATGGCTACTTGAAAAAGTGTTGCAGGGCCCCTTCCAGGGTGGTCAAGTGTGAACTTTGCACTATATCAGTGACGAGAAAGAGAAGCTCAATTTTCCATGCCAATTAAGGTAATTCAAGGAACGCTTACATACTTTCTGTACGTGAATGAACCCATAAACTCTCTGCCTGTAAGTCAAGTTAGAGTATGCATCATATTTAGCAAGAGGTCTAAATTGCACTCTCAAGTTACCATTGATGATTACAGTAAATGATTATGATGGCCGAACTTGATTTTGTTTTGTGGAACTTGCTGCCACTTCGGCAAACCACAATATGTAACCTGACATAGCATAAATGCTGCATAAATTTATAAACCCACTCGCAGTTAAGAATAGCAGCATGCACAGATGACAGATGGCGAGAAATAAACGCCAAATCGTTTAATTTAATTCTTGCGCTTGTCGCAGCACCATGTCGAGAACACCGAACAAGCCAGTTTGCTGGCACCTGATGCAATAAAGAAAAGAAACGGCATACATAATTTGGGCGCTCCTTCGAAGACATGCAGCTGGTATTTTAGAAAAAGATATGATGAGTAGCTAAGTGCGGTTTAAATTATGCAGGGCCCGAGGACGTCTACTTCCCTCCTGATCCAGAGACAACACCTTCGCCCGACAACCTAGTCCAGCAGTACACAGTGAATGTTTGGTCTGCAAGGAACCCGACAAGACATGCAGGTTTCACGGGTGTGCACGGTACCGCCCAACAGTCCGGGCATGCAAGCCGGAAAAGCACGTCTCCGTGGCCCACGACATCTTCGTTTTTCCTCAAGAACTCGCCAACACTCAAGCCTTACTTGCTGCAGAGGCGTCCAGCCCCACAAGAGACCCTGGACAGGCTCTCTCACTTGCACAGCACGGAAGAATCTGGCAGCTACGAAGAGACAACGCCACCGCCACCTACAACAATGACCTCGGCAACTACCGAGCCGCCCTCGACTTCTCAATCGCCTAGCAGTAGCCAGAATCTGTGGAATATCTTCCAGGTTTCAGGCAAGTTTCCACATTGCCCTATCAAACACCATGTTTTGTAATTTTGATATTAACTGCAATGTCCAGTGATTGATAGTGTGCACATGTTTGCCTCTCCCTAAACTGATGCAAAAGGTGGTCTCACTTTGCACGATTTGCAAAATTTTAAGTTCTACACAATGCACAATTTTCAGGACACGAACTCGAGTAGTTTAACGACTAACCAATTATTGTGTTCACTTTACAGAAAACACACACTGAGCCATCATTGAAAAAAATGAATGGGGCAACATAAGCAAAGGCAAATATTAATAAGATCTAACAAAAAATGATGCCAAGTAAAGTATAGGGGAAGTCATTAAAAGAAGTTGTAGTGTAAATATTAATAAAGAAAAGTGGATGAAAGGCTTGCTGCCAGCAGAAAACAAGCCTGCGAGCTTCGAATAACGCATCCGCTCCTCTAACACTGAACTACGGCAGTGGTTCCCTCCGTCCACTTTTGTAGGGTGTGTGTACCACCCTACAAAAGTGCCATTATAGCGAGTGCGGAACCCTGTTCTTTGAAAAGGCCAGAGGTATTTAGAGATAGTCTGTGACCAAAGTTCTTAAAGGTTAATTAGCAAGTATATGCATTAGTCTTCATAGCATAAACAGTATACATTTAGTTTCTCTTCGCTTCTAGTTTCTCACAATGTTCCCATTTATTTAACCGTGGGAATTTTCAGCCACTTATGGGCTCACAACGTATAGAGCAGACCCGTCAATTGTATTTTTCCTTTCTGTGTCCAAGCCTCTGCCTAAAAGACCCACACGCCATTCAACGAAAGCTTAATAAACACTGTTCTGTGCGTCGTTAAATACAGCATGGCATGATAATATCGGAAGAGGCATTCTTACAAAAAGTAACAGCTTCCTCTCAGATATACAATACAAATTCCTGTTAAAGAGCAAAGTACATGATCTGAAAGAACATCTCTATCCATGTCCAGATGCTTTCAAATGAGTGACATATGCTTCAATTGAGATTTCCACCAATTCTTAAAACAAGGCACTGACATGCGTGCATCAGAAACTAAAAACTCAAACATGTGAAAGCATGAATTTATATTAGTTACTTTTACATATTCTGACCTTCTGCTGCTAATTCTGGGCGGTATACAAAAATGTGTTCACTTATGGCTGGTAACCCACTAGACAAAAAAATATTTTAAATAGCACTATTTCCTTGGCGGTAAAAAGCTGGAATAGTAAACAATTGCACAAAACATGCAAAGTAACCACAACATTCCATTAACAATTTGATTGTATGTTAGTCAGGATTATAAATATGTAACCAAAACATCACTGTGCCAATTATTCAGAATACAACATAGAAAGTGAATATTATCAATTAAACTCTTGTAACAAGTTAATGTTATAGTATACAGACTTCGAATTATCAACTTTGGAGGAATAAGTGCGTGTCCTTCGAGTTCACTTACATGACGAAAGTGGTGTTTCAGTCAATATCATAATATTAAGCATGTACTCCCTCAACTAAGCTAGTAAAAAAACATTTGTTTCCACACTGTAACTAGCTCAACTTTTGGCAGAAGCAGCTTGTTTCATAATAAAAATCATGTTACATCTAATAAATGACGTTGCTACAAGTGAATGGAAGACCATGGCTAGTGATTATACAATAAACAAATAATTCAATATTATAAACTGCATTTCAAGTCTGTAATATTGCGAAAATAAAAAGAGTAAACAGATAGAATTGTTATGGGTCAATGTGATCGCATAAAATGTTCAGTTCATGAACTGCAGAACTACACAGCAATCCAAAATTAGTCACCATGAAGTAACTCAATATTTTGAGTGAGTGTGAAAGCATAGTAAAGAGCAAGTAAGATTATATTATTAGAAGTAACGCAGAACTTTGGGGAAAGGCTACCTCTCATGTGCACATACTATTATAGCCGGCAATGCAAACACCTGGCCTGCAATGAACGCTCATAGGCGTACCTACCAAATGCGGGCCGTGTACCCCAGGAACGTGGTCAATCTTCTAGTATGCTGTAAAGAACATGCCCGATAAAAAGCACGTGCATGGAGTACTATAGAAGGACCGCTTTGGGTTTGTTCGGAAACCCTCTTTCTGGCCTTCACTGGACGTCTGATCGTGAGGTCTCCATGTAATTGCATGAAATGTTCAGTTTTTGAACTAGACAACAGTCTGAAATTGGCCACCCAGAAGCAATGCAATATTTTAAGTGAGCATGAAAGCATAGTCAAGTGCAGGTAAGGTTATGTTGTTGGAAGTAACATCGAACTTTAGGGAAATAACCCTGTGCCCCTCCATGCCCTTGCGATGTGAAGGTGCATCTCTATACTTTGCTCATACGAATTTTTATAAATATGTAAATATAACGCGTCGTCTATTATGTAAGAAACAGGGCAAGATCCCTTGTTTGCAGAAGCTTGGGTGTCAGCTTCTACCTTTCCTCGGTCACATCAGCACCTACTGACACAACCTATATTCACATCACCATCTGCTGAGACTGAAATTGAAATTGATTGCGATTAAAACAAAATAAATAAAATGCATGCATACATGTACAACCCATTGCATAGTTGCAATGAAATCCTGTAATGTGAAAATTGAGTGTAAAAAACCAGTACTTCAGCTATTGAAATGAGTGTTGAGTATCCTAAGGCATGGATACATTTGTAAATGGAAAAACAGAGCTCTTGAAAGTGTTTGAAGCACGCCCGAGCAAGGGCTCACCCTACATCATTGTATCTCAAGATTGTTGAGCAGCCTTGAGTGCTCCTGCTCGCTTGCTAGGACGTGCCGTTACATTTATCTTTATTTTATTTATTTGTTTGACAATACATAATTTTCATGGTGCAGGAGATGAATGGAGACATTATGGGTCATTTGATTCGGCTTCTAGCACCACACTCTACATTCGTCACACATTTCAGCTACAGCAGAAAATGAGAAATACAAGAGTAGAATGACATTACGGATACATGTATACAATAAAGAACCAAATCCAGTAAAAATTAACCAGTGTCTCATTTTGCCACCCAATATAGACCAGTCAATCCACCAGCTGAAACAAGAACACAGCGCAGCTGTATTCATGCTGCAGTTACTAGATCACTGCATTGTGTGTCCTCTGAATGCACGGTGACATGCGTTTTCGCGCAGGCTGCAATATCTATGGACGGCTCTACGGTGTGAATGAAGTTGTGCGGGAACTCAGCAGCAAATGCAAGGCCTGCACGTGCACATCGCTTGGAGTCCAGTGCAACGAGACATGTTGATCGCGACCCTGCTCCCTTGCCCACAGCATCATTCACCATGCACTCAACATCCAGTATTGAGACAGGGAGGGACCACTCCTTACTCCAGAGAAGACACAGAGAAGACACCGGTAGCAGCGCAGGGGGCCATCCAACTTATGGGCACAAACTGAATTTTGTGACAGCACAGTGCCACATTTCTTCCTGAGCTGGTGATGCCTGGTGTGGAGATTTCAACATGGCTTGAACAGTTTGCATCATCCGAGTTGCGAGAGTGGGACTTGAAACATTGTCTTAATTCTTTAAAGCTTTCAATATGTCTCTATCATCGCGTCACCTACTTAAAACACACCATGCCTTGACTGTACATGTTAAAGCTACAGTGATTACAAAAGTCCTTTTGTTTTGGAAACCTCTTCAACTTCTTTAGGGTTAGCAGCCATCTAAGTCCCTTCAATGTGCTGAAGCTCCACATGTCCCACAACCATGCTTTGCTGATGCTGAACCGTGCAACATTACTGCTGCGTCAGCCAGCTGGATGCATTAGTGATTTTTGACTTCATAGGAATGATGAAGCGGCCAAGGCATTATCGTTTTGTAGGGTTTGTGTTTTCTCACCTGTTCAACACGGTAGCATGTGCTGTCCTGAACATCGCTGAAGCGCGAACTTCAGCTGGGCCAAACAAAGTGGAAGAAGGTCGTTCTCACTATCCCCATTTGTTAGGAGGCCACCAGTTTCTCTCTCTCAGTGGCAAGTTAAGATTTTCCTTGATACCGATGCTGTTGCCAGAATAATGAGGAAAAATTCATAATAATTTGATACGGCCACAGAAGACAGCATCAAACGTGTTAGCTCGGGCGTTCAGGTGCCAAGAAAAACTATGCACAGAATCAACACACATGCTTACTTACTTAAAAGTGGTCTTTTTAGTGAGATGGACACAGATGACAGTCACACAGAAGCAAGGATGCCAAGTACGTGTTTGTAAATCACGTTAAGAAACTATTACAGCCTAGGTTGTGACATGTTTGTTTGCTCACATCAACCAGAATGTGTCCAAGTCTTGAAATTATCACTATCTGAACAAAACTTGAAGCTCTTACAGGACACCTTTTCTGCTTCAAGAGTGTCACACGCAGGCATACACCTATGAATCCAACTAAATATGGTGACTGTACAAGTTAACATATGCATGTGTGTATTCTGTACACCCCGTGTTTTTTTCTTGCACTTGAACAAATAAAGAAGTTTGAAATTAAATGCCAGTTAAAACTACTGAAATTTCGTTCCTCACTTGAACATTGATTCCAGAAATACGCTGTCATGTCCTCACTTTACTTGAAGACCAGAAATCACGAATCTACAGTTAGCTCACATTCCGTCTAATTCCCGCATGTTGCCGCACAGCAATTTTACAGTGCCCTGATTATATGGACTGTTTTTATTCCGGACAATAATTGCTGCCCAGAATCATTGCACTCAACTTTCACGGAAAGCCTGAGGGCTTCTGACACTGCATGAATGCTACTCTACTGCCCAACACAAACTTAACACGAAGAGTCTTTCAGTAACATTTGCAACATTCCTCGCAAAGAGTAGTACTCAAGTGATTCACTGGTCAGCGATACCTTAACAGCAGGTCATTTCATTCACCATAGCATCATTTAGAGCTACAACTACTACAAACCATTAATACCACCCATCAGCCACCAAGCTAAGTAATCAAACCGTTTCTTTACCTAAAGAAACTTCAAAAGCAAAGAGCCCGTCAATCCAATGGCCGATCCATACATAAGAGCAGGAGTGCCTGTTCTGCTAGCTTACAAGACCAATCTGTAGCTATAATTCGCATGTTCTCACGAGCGAAAAGAGTTTCACAGCATTCACTTTGCATAGCCAATTTCACCACGTGCGAACTGCCCAGTGGCTAATGTATATGTTGAGAAGTGAGTGTCCTAGACAATCGCAGTAAGTAACCTTAAAAAAAAGGACCTGAATGAAAGCTCACATTTTTATCAGCTCGCAATTGCACCATGTCAGCATACAGGTGTGCAACAGTAGCCCCGTCTTTCTTTTTCTATGTTCGAATATTTTTTTAGAAATTGTGTGTTTTGTGGTTATTTATGTCTTCCAATGTGTCAAATGTGAGTGTTTCTGTAAATAGTCGTATGTGAATTTTCGTTTGTTATTTTTCCTATTCAGTGGGATATTTTTTCTGAGGCAGCGTCCTTACAACCAACGCAAGTTCCGCTTTCTCCAGACTGAAATAAGGCCTATTCCAAAGCTTTTCTCACTATTAGATACTATTATCATAATATCGATAAGCAATAACCAATTTTGAGGCTTAAAAATGAGATACTTGGGTTTTTTGTATCGACGCTGCACAAAGCGAACTGCCTGTCAAGGCACTTGTAACGCAAAATTCGGAAAGGATAATGGCTTGAAAGAGTGAAGCAGTGTGTGTGCCTGTATCTGTCAGTACACATCCAGGGCAATAAAGTTCTATCTTTGAAATAAATTGTGCTGGTATTTAACAAATTCATCTGCTAGATACTATGTTGTGCATTCACAATAGCGGAAACAAAAATAACATACATATTCAAGCTCATTTATTATAACAAAACCTTAAAATACAAGATTATATAAAGCACAAAACAGTATACACCAAAGCACACAATTTGCTTGACAAGCATTGGCTGAGAAACACCTTGAATAGAGACATCATCTGCAGGATGATGTCATTGAATGCAGAAAGTACAATGCCAAGTTTGTTCACAAGCTCGTATCAACATCACATTTTCACACTGACTTGACCCTTTAAAGGCATACAATTTAACTTTTTTTTTAATCACCACTTGGTTCAGCCTAGTAGCGGCACCTACGTGAAGCTGTTCCAAAAGTGTGCAGTCAGTACCATAGTTGAACAATAAAATGCCATGGGAATCGCGGATTATAGCATAAGTTTACTGACAGCTGCCTTTATAGTCGGGTAGAAGCAGAAAATAATAAGGAACATTGCATAAAGAGTAGGAATGTATAGAAGCACTGACTCTCATTGCAATAGATTGCTCCACCAACATAAATTCATGGGTTTGAGCAAGTTCATTCAGAAATCATACATGTCTTGCTGAGACTCAAATGTAGAGAAATCAATTTCAATTACAAAAGTTCTGGATATAACCGTGCATGTTGCCGCCTCTGGTTCAGGTTAGCTCAGTTTACTTGTTTTTTTTTTGTTTCGTTTTTTTTTTCACTTGACTACATGATCACCTAGACAAAAAGTGGACAAGTATACTCATAATAAAAATAATGCACTCATCTGAAAGTATAAGCAATGATAATGATAGCACAGTATAACACGACCACACTTCATAGCATTATTGGCTGTATAACAAACTACGGAAATCGCTCTTTCCTGAATTTACACTAGAAAGTAAAGCACAAGACCAGCCACATAGAAAACCTTGAATTAAATTAGTGTGGATATCACAGTGATGTTTACCCTGATTCATTAGACATTGCTCTGCAGAAGAGAATATGGGAAACAACTAAGGCAAAGAAAACCACTGCATGTACACGTATGCACAATGA
This sequence comes from Rhipicephalus microplus, assembly GCF_043290135.1. NCBI lineage: Eukaryota > Metazoa > Arthropoda > Arachnida > Ixodida > Ixodidae > Rhipicephalus > Rhipicephalus microplus. Next base: position 52,564,180 of record NC_134702.1, read on the forward strand.
TAAAAGACCGGACATGACAACTGTAGATACAGAAACCCTCCACAGAGTTAATCTTTTATGCCAGGGGGAAGTCCCAAGATCACATTGTAAAACATGACAAACACGAATTGCAGCACTTTCAAGGCTATCACAGACAGGCACTACTGTCAGCGGTATAGGCTAGCACACTTGAAACTCTCTCTGAAGAACATTTCTTGCAACCCACTACGCACGAAATGCATTCTTATGGATCCCAGAGCTTCTTCTAGTGACTGGTGCGCTCAGTATAATTGCTGTACAGTGACCAGTGTCATGAAATTATTCTATACGTTGTTTAGGAAAATGATAACCTTGTTCCCACACTACTGAGCTGCGTGTCAGCAAAACCAACACTGTTCAATCACTAAGCAGTACTACTGTATTGGCTAAGAGTCACCTAGTGTCATAAACAAGCTGCCAGCTAGGCAAAAGAAGTTTGCAAAACAGTACATGGCATGGAAGCTTATAGGTGAGCTGCATTTACAACTGTGAGCTCATGGCCTGCCTAGTCAAGCATGATTCATGGCTGGGATATAAGCTCATTTTGTTCGCGGTGTTTTACTACTAGCAAACTTGAAGAGAAAGATAAAAAAAGTGTGTTTAGTACTACTGCCCAGCACCTTCTGGGTGTCCAACCTGCCAATCAAGCTTCTGAATTTGCACTCAAAATTGAGCAGCTCACTGGGGCATAATTCGGTATCGAAGCCCTGCTTCTCCGTACGTGTGCCCCCTCTTTGTGTTGCTGCTATCTATGAAGATGTGTATACGTTCCTTGCCTGCTGCACCACCAAAATATATCATATTTGAACTCGTGTGCATTCTGCCCGTGAATACCGAAATTCTGGTTGCGCACTGCCCACAACGGTTCGATCCCGGAGGGGCCGCAAAGTTCATCGAAGTCAAGTAGTTAGCTCAGACTGCTTCACAGTGCAGTTCACTTTGAGGCACGAACTGGGACAGATTACAATGCAGCCAGAAGAATGAAATGTAGCACTTTCTATTATTACAACTTGCTTAAAATTATTAATTAATTCCCTCACATGAGCCAGTTGACTAACTCAATACCCATTAAAGTCATGGCATTCTGAGACAATGTCATTAGCTGCTGCAATCACCATGGCTGGAGCCACTCAGTACCCTACCAAGCTTACTGAATGACCATGATGAAGGAGTTACTTTTGTCCGAAGACAGACAAGCATACTGTTGTGTTTCTCACACTGCGTGTGTCTTATTTCACGGCTGTTTTGGGACGTTAAATGCCAACATTGGGACGTTAAATGCCAACAATTTCTATTACTTTGTGGCTAAACTATGTCCTTAAGCTCTCAGCACAGATAAAGAAAGGAACTTGCGGAAAAACTCAAGCTCCGCTACATCCTTGACACAGGCAGAAAAGATATGTTAATGATGAGAAACATCGAGGACAGTAAAGAGTGACGAGTCACTGGCACACAGGAGCCTCCAACGATGCAACGAAGTACCAGCAATAATGTGCTGGTAGCATTGGAAGTCTCACTACTGTTAACGTAAAACTGCAAGCCGAAATCGAAGCCCTGAAGAGTTGAACTGAACTTTTGAATACAATGGCAAACAAACAACCAGCATAACAAGACAACCAATGACACGCCATTCATCACAAGACGCCAAAATGAGTGAGTCATGGTTTAGCTAATCTGAGCAACCACATAGTGTGTCGTGTCCAAAAGATTGCAGCACTCTTCAGAAAGGACGTCCCACACCTGTTCCTATCATCACCTTCAGGAAGGCAGGGTCTGTAACAAGGGTTTGGGGGATCTGGGGAAGATAAACTTCCAAGAAGCAGCTAGGACACTAAGCTCCCCACAGAATTTCATGTTTGTGTTATGTGCATTTGTATCTGGGTATTTGCATGCATGTTTGCATTCATGCAAACGTGGTGCCTCAGCTAGGTTATGCCTCTGCCAAAAGCTAGCTGGGTGCATAAATTATGGAAACGAGGAAGGCACTGAAGACCCAGCAAGCTGGCTAAAAGATGCCTCCAAGGTAAGATGGGTGACTTGTTTCGAGTGTGACTCATTGCACAACATCCAGAATACACCTTTCCATTCCATTGAAAAGGCCCATGCAGCACCAGTTTATGAGTGCCATCAATTTGTGATGTTCAATTCGTTTAGAGAAGAAATGATGGTATCACAGGCACTCGAGTTCACACAGCCAAACTTACCAGCAGCATTTCGGCCACGGTGTAAGAAGGAGAGGTGACCGAACGACTGCGGCGAGCGGCCGCGACGAGCGCACTCCGTGGTGCTCGCAGTTGGCCGCCTCTCCACTAGATGGCGGGCGTCGTTCTAGCCCTCCCGAGCGGCCGCTTGTTGAGCGCACCCCGTATTCGAGTGTGACAGCAGCGTCGGCTTCGTTCTTTGTTACCGCTATTTTATTTGTCACACCTCGCATGCGTGCTTTATGGCCTCATAGGGCATCAGTGACATGGGAAAGTGCTTCGTTCCGCAGTGCAACAGCGGCTACAAGTCGTGCAAGAAGAAATTCTCGCTCTTCAAGCCGCCAGCAGACGCCGAGAAACTCGCGGCATGGAGGCGGGCGATCCCACGAAAGGACCGTGTTCCGACCCGGAAGGACCTTGTGTGCGAGCGGCATTTTGCTCCACATTTCGTGGTGAAGACGTGGAGTGCCGAGTACAAGGAACATATCCTCATGCAAGGTGAGCGTAGAGCTACGTTGGCGAAGGACGCGGTACCATCAATTTTTGATGGATGTCCCGCTTACCTCACGAAGGAAGTGAAGCCTTCGAGAAAACCGGTGAAGCGGAAAGCTAACACCAGTGAGCTGCCAGCCAAGTCACGCCACCTGTCTCCCGGGAATGGAGAATGCAGTCATAGCGCAGCAAATGCACTTGACAATCCACCGGAAGGTGATGACAACACGCTTGACTTAACAGAGAACAGAACTGGAATTGCAGAGCTTCGCCCATCCGCCTTTGACGTACTTTTTGAAAGTGCACAGTCCGCCCGTCTTACCGAATCCTCATGGGCTGTACATCGCGTAGATATGGACGGCATTCGAGATATTGTGTACTCGAAAATGGCTGTGAAGCAAGATTCTGCAGCAGCGAATCTCTACATATCTAAGGCAGTGCACATCAAAAGTGACATGAGTGTGAACATTGTTCTGCTCGGCAAGTCCCTCAAACCTGCCGCCGCTGGGCTAATTGCGAGCGTGACGACCCCTTCTGATGTGGAACAAATTGTGAACGCCGTAGAAGCAATCAAGGTTTGCTCAGGAGGACCGAGCATCAAGGAATATCCCAAAGCGGAGCCTGAGTGTGCTTACGGCGATCTTCTAGAAAAATGGAGGCATTCAAGGCGCACAATGACAGTGGCCGAAGGAAGTGTCTGCAAGGCTTGCAGCTCTCTTTGTGACACCCTCCGCATCCATACGTCTCGTCAGGTGGCCAGAAAGAAGGGACGGAGGGTGCTTCAGCGCATTAGGATACCGGTGCAGTCTAAAGAAAGGGGAAAAATTGAAACACTCCGAAGGGCCAAGACGTCACTGACAAGGTCAAAGGCGCGCCTTTTGGCAACGAACAAGGTGCTATTGATGGAACTGAAGCAGTCGAAGAACAAGATGAAGTCGCTTCAAAATGAAGACCTCCAGCATCGCCTGCAGGGAAAATCTATTTTTTCGCATGAACTTTTGTGCCCATCTACGTGAAGCTTTAGAATTTTTCCCGCGGGATTCCCATCTTTCGAACTACGTCTCGGGCTTTCCACTGAATCAGCACAACATTGACCCCCAATAGGCGATTTCGCTGCTCAATCACAAACTACGCCACTTTTTTTTTTTTTTTCGAGTTTTGTGTGACGGCCACAACGAGGTCCACGGAAGCCTTTTCGGCCGGGCTCACTCTTGAAGAGCGCTTCACGCTGGAGCCTCCACCCTTGGATTGTAGATTCTGCTACATCTAGCGGTTGAGCCGCGGCTGAGTTCCCAATCTCCTCAGCCATCAGTAGTACACTTCTCTTAAAGCGGGCTTCGTACTGAACTCGTCACGCTGCCATATGCTCGAGCCGAAGTCACGGAAGCACAAAGGAAATGAATCGCCCGCAAAACACGTCGCCATGTGCACATCGCAAACAATAGGATTGGATTGAATTCGATTCAATTTTGCCAGCATGCATATGTTGCCAGCACAAAGTTGAAAGATCGCAAGGTTTGTCGTAGCCATTTTGAGGAACCAGTGGGGCGGCACCGCCAAAACACGATTCGAGGTGCTCAATTTTAACACGGACCCCCAAATCACTTCAGAAAAATGTAGGAAAAAACTCGCGTTACATTCGAGTAAATACGGTAAGCTTCCCCCAAAGAATGCGCCAGCACAGGAACGCTTTCAGGAACATGGAAGTTCAATGCAGCGCCCTTGCAGAGCACTGTGAGAAGCACCGCCATGAAATTCACTTCCATGGCGCTTCTGCCAGAAACGGAAAAAAACTTGAAAAGGAGGCTCTTGCTTGAGTTCTGGCGTATACAGCACACACCGGCAAACATGAACCGATCCCTGGAAACAATGCCTCCGATCTACGTGAACGGCCTCCGGAATGGGAGGGAAATGGTAAGATGGAGCCTAGAGCAAGGTGTGATTGTGCTTCCTTGACCATTACAGTCACCCATGAGGGAGAGACCAAACCGGTCTCGAAGCATCCGGTTTTCTCCAAGATTGTGGCTGGAGGTAATTGAACTTCGTCAACCTGAGGATAAAAGAAGAGACTGCAACTCTAAATGAGCCAATGCTCATAGAGCAACTTATAACATAAGCTGTCCCAGGACAAAATGATGGGCAGCAGGGGAATGGAAATGAATGACCAGGAAAGCTCCCCAAGAACAGAGCCAGGGCAAGACAATGAAATGGAAAATGAGACTAACGCTTGTGCTGGACAGGAAAGCAATGAAATTTATGCCAAAAAAGATCCACAAACTGTGCCCTTCTTGGCCAGCCCTCCCCCTCCAAGATTCCAAAATGGTACAGCCAGCCAAGGAAAGCAATAAGTGACACAAAGACCAAGCCAACCAACAAACCCCACAGGACGAACTGGGATGAACAATGTCCATAAAAATCGCAAGCGGCACAAGCAGTTTCACCTGTGGGGCACAGAATGACAAGCCTTCCTGTATGGTGACAGCCACATTTACCAGTTAAAAGGCCATGTGCTGTGTGCAACCAAAAAGAGCCATCAAGAACGTTTCCACACAAAGAAGAATGAGAATCCAACCCTATTTGAAACTTGTGAAGCCATAACCCTAAATTCAAAGAACGTTTCCACACAAAGAAGAATGAGAATCCAACCCTATTTGAAACTTGTGAAGCCATAACCCTAAATTCAGTCATATGGTCCACTTCTGAGGCAGTAGTAGTAGGTTGAACAGACACGGTGATCAACAATCCACAAGCTGGCTCTATGAAGAAGGTTCAAACATATCTGCAGGCCAATCTCGAAAAATCCAAAAAGCATGTTTCTTGTTATACATGTCCGAACAATGGCAACCTCGCATTAACCCGTCAACAGGAAGTTCGTAGCCTGGAATGACATTATGCAACAAATTTGCAAAGAACTTGGGCCCCTCGAACTGAACTTGTGACCACGAACAGAGTACAATGCAAAGGCTCACCCACGAACACTTAGAGGATGCTTGAGCTTCGATGTCAAGAAAGGAATGTCTAATCAAGCCTTGTGTGCATCGGCTTCGCAACTACTGGCCTGGCTTTGGTTCTCAGCGCATGCCTCAACCCTGCCGTAAAAAAACAAACAACTGTGCGTGTAATATTGGCCCTTTCAAACTACATATCCTAGCACACTTCTAAAGTGCCCACTACGCCATGACTCTTTTCGCGAATCAGCTAAGGGTCCACTACATGTCTGTAAAGTAACAGGCGAACCTATGCAACTGCTTGCTTTGTTGGTGCTTTTGTAGCTGATGATGATTACATATGTCTAAGCACTTTGTATTGGGTGGGCCTTTAAAACAACCCCTTGTTGGCAATTCTACGCTTCTGCCATGCAATATTACATGGATTAGGGAGACTCTTTTTTTAGATGCCATTCATGTATGGTGTTTTTTTTGTTTTTTTTTCAAGGCAGTTTTCAGCAGTGGTGTGGCTGGGTAGTAGAACTGCTGCTTGCCAAGCAGACAGCCTGGGTTTGATTTTTGAGATTTTTATGATGTATTTTATTTGCATCTTTTTCAATTTTTTGGCCACAATCAACAGCACTAACACCAACACTGAAGTGAACGCTAGGAGGTGGTGTGGCTTGCGGACGCGTCTGCATCGGCTCCGCCAACCGACGTTGTTCAACCGAGTCCAATGTGCTTTCCCTCCGAGATTTCTACTGGAGCAACTCTGAGAAGTTTCAAGGCACACCTGGATACCCCATTCATCACAATAGGTCAACTGGAACCTCTTGTGGGTCCTTTCTCCAACACCAAGGGTCAAGTCTATTTGTGCTTATACACGGCATCGGGCGCCGCAAAGCGGAACGCGGATAAAACCCACTTCGAGCACGAGACGCGCTCGGCTAGGCAAAATGGAGCCCACGTTGGCGCCGCTAAAGCCAGCTAGCTGAGAAAGATTGCTGCAGCCTGCAGGCTACCGCGCCTGCCCACATCACACTTTCGAGTGGTTGTCCGCCCGGGGGGAGGGCTGGACGTACGAACATGCAGTCAGTTAAAGGTCACGCAAGCCATTTTAATGGCTGCCAGGCTGCCCCCAGCGGCAGCGAAGAAGGATATTGTGTGTTCGAATGCCATGCAGAATATCTGCATTATAAGCACACCCTCCGAATCGAATGCCAATGCATACTGCAAAGTGCAGGAAATAATCTTGGCAGATAAAAAGCACTCTATTGCGGCTTACATCACACCTCAGGGAAATACCTGTAGTGGTGTGGTCAGAGGCATCGACACCGATCTGGCCAAAGCTGCACTGCAAAGCCTTTTTGTCACACCCAGAAACCCAATGGTACTCGAAGTCCGGCACATAAAAGAGACGCCTACAGTGATCGTACTGTTGAACTGCATGAAAGTACCCAACTATGTTCACAGCGGTCCCAACACGCTACGCTGCACCCTGTACAAGAGGCAAATCGACACTTGCCGTAACTGCAGCCGAATCGGCCACAGGCACGACCTCTGCCCTAGATCGACTGAAAAAATGTGTGAAAAGTGCGGGACTTCGATCATCGCAAATGGACACGAATGTGTGCAACCAAAGTGCGCGCTATGCAGAGACGCTCATATCACCGGTTACCGTACCTGCGAAAACAGGTACCAAGTTCCCTACGTTGTAAGAAGATGACGTAAAAAAAGAAGGAAAGGCGGTCTCAAGACGAAGAACGCTACGAGCAACGCCGGAGACCAGGGAACCGCCGCTCCTACCAAGACACCAGCTGCGGCTGCTCCCAGGAACGTCGCCACGGAATGCTCTCAAAGTTCCTGGGGTGACTTCAACCCGCAACCTACTTGGGGGGACAAGGTAGCCGGAACAGGTGAGGTGCATGCCCCCGCGCAACCAGGGACTCTGTCACAGCAAACACGAGACAAAATACAATTGCTAGAGCGCGAGAATGCGTCTCTTCGACAAGAATTATCCGATATTAAGTCAAATGCAGCAGCGAGATCGTGCGTCTAGTGATCAAGCTACCGCAGCCACAGCGTCCGTCAACAGAGGCGCGAAACGCAGTGCGGGCTCTGAGCCGATGGACGAAGAGACGCTTAACGTCTCAGGCATCCAAATAATGCTTGAAAAGCTAAGAAATTACATTATTGCTGAAACTATCCCTGTCTGGCTTCAACTGATTGAGCACACCACGAGGCTTCAAATCTTAGAATCAGACAGGCAGCACACGCTGCTTGGTACACACCCCTTCAAGTCAGTAAAATGGCTAACGCAAGCAATCTAGTCATCTGGCGATGGAATTGTGTCAGCTTTTGCAAAAGGAAGGCAATATTGCAACACTTACTTAGCTCTGCTACCGAAAGGCCACCAGTAATCCTCCTTCAGAAAACGCTCACTGATGTCACCGCTCTTCGTCACTATCGTGCTGAAGCGTATTTAAAGGAGGGCAAGAGGGGTGTAGCGACACTCGTCTCAAAGCATCTCGCCTATTTATGTCATGACGTAAGGCCGGATTTGAAAATTTAGCACATCATGATCGAGCTTATCCCGAACGCTAAACTTAAGCAATCCGTTTTCATTTTAAATGTTTACAGCTGAACAGCCAACAGAACAGACGTTTCATGCTCTTTTCCACAAAGCATGTAAAATTGCAGGTGATCAAATGCTCATCATAGCAGGGGACTTTAACCCACATCATCAAGACTGGGGCTATATCAAGGATACCGCAAAGGGCAAAGCCCTCACGGCACAGATCACAGCTTGTGATCGCAGATTAGTCACTGATCCACGATACTCCACCAGAATAGGAAACTCGATGAGCAGGGATACCACACCAGACTTGACCATGGTTAGGAATGCAGAGGAACCCATATGGACCTAATTACAAGAGAATCTTACTAGTGATCACTACATTAGCAGCCTCGTGATAAGAATCTTGTCACCACTGCTCAGAAAATTTCACGTCACAGACTGGGACCTTTTTAGAGATATCAGAAAGCAAGACGAGAATAAATACAACTCGTTAAACGAACTCGCCTCAAGGAAGACATTGCTGCTTTCGGAAAAGAAGTGGTGACAGAAAGAGAGATAAAGCATATAGACAGTCCATTAGCCCACCTGCTTGAAGCTAAAAATGCGCTGCAGGCTCAATAGAAAACGCAGAAACTAAACCAACGCCTACGCAAAAGAATTGCTGAATTCAATAGGCAGATAGATGAGCATAGTGGAACGCTAGCTTGACAGCAATGGGACGAAGTATGCAATGCCGTCGACAGGGAAATGTGGAGTGGCGCGAAATGGAACCTCCTCAAACATCTACTGGGAGATAAACAATCCAGAGCCAATCAGCAGCTTACAATTGACAGACTTATCTACAACCTAAAGAACTCTGGTCTGACAGAGACACAAATTATTGATGAGCTCGCCTCTAGATATTTTTGCACAGAACCCGCCTCACACAATGACTACCCTCCTGCTGTGCCAGAGAACAGAAAAGACCCTCTTGGTTCTCCCTTTACGACGCATAGGTACGAGAGGTTCTATATGAGCTCAACTGCAGATCAGCTCCGGGTCCCAATGGGATCAGTAATGAACTCTTAAACAATTTACCTGACAAAGATATCGAGCTTCCAACGAACAAAATCCATGAGGTATGGGAGACCGGCGAGGTTCCAATAGAGTGGCGCGACGCGACCGTCGTCCTCATCCCGAAGCCGGGGAAACCCCTGGAGCTTGGCTCGCTCCGCCCGATATCTCTCACTTCACGTGTGGGGACAGTAGCCGAGCACGTTATCCTCAAGCAGGCCACTAAATTTGCCGAGGAAAGCAATCTGTTTCCCTTTAATCTAATTGGATTCAAGCCGCCCATGTCAACGCAGGATTTAATGTTGCTTTTAAAACACAAGATCATTGGCACTGTCTCCAGAGACACCAGAGCTGTTCTTGCACTTGACCTAGAAAAGGCCTTCAACAAGGTTAAACACTCTCACATACTTTATTCCATTAAAGAAGCGGGTCTAGGAGAACATTTTTAGAACTACATCAGCTCATTTCTTAAGAATAGAAAAGCTACCATTCGCCTAAGATCTCTCGGCTCGAAGACGTTTGATCTTGGACCCAGAGGCACTTTACACCTCAGAGGACTTTACGACTTCAGGCGTTCGTCCAACGAGTGTTTTTGCCGGCAATGAGAGAGATATGTCGATCATCCTGTTCCGAATGCTGCCGTGGCTGCCTTGTTCACACTGCAACCGTTTGAAGGTAATTAATCTTTTCTGCTTCGAGTAAGTGATGATGTACATATAATAAATTGCAACACGGTGCGTTTTGAGAGTGGAGATGATGAAACATTGCCTTGTAAACAATGCTTTAGACACTGCACATTCACGGTCATTTGCTTTTGAGCGTGATAAAAAATGAGTGTCGATCACGCAATATTTGTGTTTAACAGCATGCTAAATAACTACGAAGTATACTCGTGACGACCTGTAGCTCTATCCGAAAGACTAGAAAAGGGCACATAATTGCTCGGTAATTAAATATCCCCAAACCAGTTGTCTGTGTGTGAGCTTCAACATTACAGTCCAATGCTTTTTTTTTTTGCCGTGGAGATAAGCTAGAAGACGTGATCTCTACAGATAGTGTTAATGTACAGGGACATTTATGAAAATTCTCTCGGTATTTAGAATTTTGAATTGTACGTGACACGAGTTAATTGTGTTAATATTTGCAGTGCAAGGTTGTAAATTATACTGCGGTGTATCTGAACCTTTTACTGACATGTACAACAAAAGTGTGCCTATTTATTCACAAATATTGTTGACTGTATGGTAAAGGGATTTGCAGATGACTGCATTCGCATGTTGAAAGGCACAATGGAGCAGAACCTAACTTATGATTGCTTTATAAAAATATCTCACAATGGTATAGTTATGGATCAAGTCACGTATTAAGAGGTGTGAATTAAGAGCCATAGTTTCTGCTTACAGGAGCTGTCCATATTTGCATTTTAGTACTTGTGTTTTAGTTGAGAACAATATCGGCTTTACTTTAGGCCACACTGCACGATTTTCTAATAAGATGGCATTTAATTTTTGGAAGTATTGCATGTATAAGTAGTAATTAAAGTTTTGCTAACAGTGTAAATATTTCTTTCAGATGGTTCCGTACGCACGAGATCTACGAAATAGTGAGCACCTGCTGTCAATCCAAGGAAGCAATCAAGATGCTTCACAGCCCCTGCACACTAAATCTGCAAAGTTTCAATGCCAAGCTTCCTAGTTTATATGCAACGCAGGGGTCCACTGGCAACTGGAAAGAATTGTGACCAGTTGAAGTGGTTTATGGTCTAATTCCCAGTGGGGACCAGTTGCCAACAGGTCCCAGTTGAAACCCACTAGACGCTGGACCCCACTGGGAATTGGACCATAAACCACTTGAACTGGTCAAAGTTGTTCCTAGTTAGAATATTTTCACCTCGGCTGTCCTTGCAATGTGCACCGCACTTGCAAGGGTTGCTGACTGCTGACTGGTCGCTGACCAGCACGATGAATGCGGTCCGATATTTACGCAGGAAGGTACACTAGTACACCTCATCCTCAGTCATTTGGGCCAAAAAATGTTCGGCTGCCTTACGCTACCCGAGTCCCTATTTGTACGTGTCGCTAATCGAGGAACGCCAGCTGTGCTCCCAATGTGCACTGCACGTGTGAGGGTTCGCTGACTCCTGACTGGTCACTGACCAGTGCGATGAATGCGGTCAGATATTAACGCAGAAAGGTACACTAGTACGTCACATCCTCAGTCATTCGGGCGAAAAAATGTTTGGCTGCCTTACGCTACCCGAGTCCCTATTTGTAAGTGCCGCAAATGGAGGAACGCCAGCTGTGCTCGCAATGTGCACCGCACGTGTGAGGGTCGCTGACTGCTGACTGGTCGCTGACCAGCGCGATGAATGCTGTCAGATATTTACGTAGGAAAGAACACTCTGATTCGGCACCGCATCTTGAGTCATTTGGGGGAGAAAATGCCTGGCTGCCTTACGCTACCAGAATGCCTATTTGTACATGTCACTAATGGAGGAATGCCGGCTGAGCTCGGAATGTTCCCAACACGTGTGAGGGTCGTAACTCCTGACTGGTCACTGACCAGTGCAATGAATGCGGTCGGATATTTACGCAGAAAGGGACACTCGTACGCCACATCCTCAGTCATTCAGGGGAAAGAATGTTTGGCTGCCTTACGCTACCTGAGTGCCTACTTGTACCTGTTGCTAATGAAGAAATGTCGCTGACCAGTGCGATGAATGTGGTCAGATATTTATGCAGAAAGAAACACTCTGACTCCATACCCCGAGTCATTTGGGGGAAGAAATGTTTCGCAGCATGTGTTGCGAAAAGTTTTCTCAGAAAAGCTGTGGACAAGTTTTCTTAGAACTATGACCTTCAGTTCCATCTCTGTGCGCACACCGGTGAGAGGCAGTTTGCTTGCTACCTCTGCCCGACTACTTTTGCGACCATGTTGGTATTAAGAGAGCACTGTCCTCTCTTAACACCAGTCAGCAGTCAGGGTCGCTGACTGCTGACTGGTCGCTGGCCAGTGCAATGAATGTGGTCAGACATTTATCCAGACACCCAGACAACACTCGATGTCCCGAGGTCGTCCTCATATGGTACTATATACGTCGCACAGTTCTCATTGACCTTAGTACTTACTAAGGAAGACACAAGCTGGTGTGACCCAGAAACGTCTTTTCGAGTGCTTTCTGAGGACAACAACTGGTCCGGAAAATGTCCAGTCAAGGACCTTTTGGGGATTGCAAAAGCATTGCACTGAGCACTTAGATATAATTTCTTAAGACCTTTGCGCACCAAGTAGATGCATTTCATATGTGAAAACTTTCTCCACATGTTCGTTTCATACAGTCATAAAGTTATTGTATATTTTTGCCTCCTTTGTTTCTTTTTGGCAGAAAATTTCCAAATTACGCATTCCACTTAATGAGACGTGCGTAATTAATTGGCTTAGGTATCGAACCTGCTATTACAAAATGTCCATTTGAAACAGTGCGTTCTTAAATGTCACAGTCTTATTAAATTAGTCATTACACGCAACGCCGCTGCAGCGCGTAATAACAAACTAGCAGCTGGGAACCATTGACCATGCAGCACCATTTTGGATAGTCAAGTAGCCAAGCCATTCCAAGCTAATGGACTGTCAAAATGGGGTCTGTCAGGGAAGGTGCAGTGTACTAGTGAAGGTTTGTGTCCTTTGTTGTTTGTGTGCAGGGTCAAAAGTAAGATATGTGTGAGAGTGTAAGCCGTAGGTGACGACGGGAGGTAAATTAACGGGAGGTAAATTGATGGGTGCACTGGACTGCTCAACGTTCAGACTGATCATGGATGTATAGTCACCAGCCGACCGCGGCGCGGTGTGGTTCGAAGCAGCCTGAAATACTAGCCAATCGCGATCAATTGTGCTTCGAAGCAGCCTGGTCCCAACCTGAAAGGATAGACTTCTGCATCTGACACATGGCCCGACCTCGGGCAAGTCAAGTTAACGCCCGCGTCGAGTGTACTGGTAGGCTGTCAGAGCGGAGCCTCTAACACTAGTGAGTGCATTGGGCATGATACACGTTGTGATGAGGACACTGTGTCAAACTTTCGAGGAAGATTACAAACGTGGTTGATTGAGCTGTGTTGACTGCCTTGATACTGCTTTTCTTTTTTTAGACTATACGTGGACTCGAATGCCTGACAAAGCTGTCAGTTGTGATTAATTACTGTTAAATAAATAAATTTCAGTCAACAAGCTTTGTTTGTTTTACTGTAATAGTCCAGCACTGTCACCTCTGCCTAGCAAAAATTCTGATAGAGGTCTGAATCAGTCTGATATAGTTTTCCTATAAGTTTTACCAGTCTTGTATTAGACTGATACAAAGTCTTATCAGTTCTTATAGACCTCCATATCAGTCTGATACACAGTCTTACCAGTGCTACCACCTTTTGAATAAATTTGATTTGTCATTTATATGGCATATGTTAGTCTATAGGTTTTTAGTCTTTTGTTCATTTATCGGATCTTCATAAAATGCATTACTTTCATTTTAACAGTAGTTCTTTTTTTGAACACACTGCCCACATATATATGATTGGTCATTTCTGCATGTATATTAGTGTATCGGTGTTTTATATTGAACACTTGACGACCATGTGTGAAATATTACGATCACTCAAAGAGTGCGACTGGCAGCTTTTGGATGCGTAGGATAAAATGTACAATGCTTCATGATGGTGCATATTTGACAAATTGAGCTTTAATTATGCAAAGCAGGCTTCAGCCTAGATGATCACCTTATTTTATGTACAAATGGGGTTGCAGGTGCCAGATAGCAATGCAATTTATGCTGACAATCATAGAAGACATCTAGAAATTTCAAGATACCAGTATCCAAAACTTATCGGATAGCAGTATAAACATAACTTGAAACAATACAAACAAAACTTCTCATCACAGAGCAATACTAACATAATTTCTAAATCTTTAGCTATAGGGCCAGTAAACATCCCAAGACATAGAACTTCATAATCAGCACACTACTGTGAAATGAGCATGCCGATACAATAATTTTTTTAAATTGGCGTAGAGTTGAAAGCATCGGGTGGTGCTGCAGTTTCTCCCTTTCACAACACAAGCCACCCCCAGCTGTCTCTCCTACATAGTGCTTTGCCTTTAATGATGAGCCACTATATTAGTGCGATAACGAATACTGGATGAGATCCTTTAAAGAAACAATGGAATGCTTCTTTGAGTGATCACTAATTGACCTCATTGTCAAAATTTAATGCCTCGCAAATCCACTGCCACAAATATTTCAAAGCAAGTTGAGGAGCTTACTGCACGCTTCAACCGCTTTCTTTTTGTTCTCGTCGGTCCCAACAAACTGTGCTGAAAACTATAGGGAGGAATGGCAGTAAAGAAATGCGTTATGTCAGCACACATTATGAGCTAGAGCATGCTTGAAGAAACACGGTAGCTTTTTCGTGCTGCCATTCCCATGTGCGAGTGTGACTATACAATGTTAGAAGATTTTGGACAGCAGTGCCAGCATGTGGCAGCACCCTGTGGCAAGAAGCACATTCGATTGAAACGCTGCTCTTGAATTATTTAACTATAGGCCAATAGCATGCTCTCAGTTGTTTTACACCCCATACAGGCATCCGAAAATTCGAAGTGAGCACAGTCATCTATATGAAAGAAGTCCCTTGCAGCTGAAAGATTTGGCTGATATGTTGATAGCAGCATCTGTTATTCAGAGGTGTGTCTTTTCACAAAACCCAAGTGGTTGCACAGACCTGTTGCCTCTAATCCTCACAAGATCGATAAATCAAAAAGCATGTACTAATTAAGGCTAAAGCATTTGACTACAAAAAACACACACACACACACACACACAAACACACACACACGAAACTGCCTACGATAGGAAAAGTTCAGTTGTGAAGAGAACAACAATAGAAAAGATCAAGCCAACTTTTAGTTGTCCTAGCTTTCTAAACTCATATTAGACTGGCTCTATGTGTCACAAGTTTCAAACAAGTTTGGTACATCAGCAACATAGCAAACATGTCCAACTTTCATGTGCACACACACTCTGTCCACATCCTTCGGCAGCACAACTTTTTCCTCTGTTTCTGAGCAAAAACTAATGTGAGATGTGTTCTTGAATAGTTGAGATGTAAGCCTCACACACATGAGCACACACACAGAGTCTGGCAGTTTATTGACATGCACCAGTGTAAAATACATGCCATTGTTGCATTTAAAAAGTGTCACTCATGCCAGCATTGTCGCGAGCCTCATCTGCAGTTCGGTCGGAATCGCTCGAGTGAGTTTTTCTCGAAGCTGTAAGTGTCGTCGGGATCAGGATGTTCATTGCTGTTACCATGCGCATCACTCAGACTTCACGTGTCGAACGCCGCTACTCCAGAACATCCATTGCCAGCCAAAGACTAAGGAGTGCTCTTGCTGAGTGTAGCTGGTTGGCCGATTGCGTCTCCACCACTTCATGATAAAGGTTCATTGTCCGAGGTACTACATATTGCAATCCAGGCTCCAAATAGCGCTTCCTTCTTTTTGATCGAGGCTGGGGTTGAGTTGAATGCATCTCTTGTCGAACTTGACACAAACTTCAAATAGCGCGCTTCATGATGTCCACGCAAAGTGAGGCTGCGGTACTGATCATAAGTGACCGGGTAAAGGTCGTTTCACAACCTGCTTGCTGTGTCTTGAAGATTGTGCACGCGGCGTGGAATTTGCCGAACACTACAACACGTGCCGCGAGATCACGGCGCGAGGTAGTTACCCCACAGAACACCTACCCGCGTTCTTATGGTGTACTGTATTGTGGTCGCCATGGTGGTTGCTGACTGCCATTATGGCTAGATGATTGTAACCATGATGATGTGATGAATGGATGGATGGAGTGATATGGCTGAACCCTTAAGATCGGATGGCGGCTAACGCCACCTAGCCTAAGGGACACAGCGATGACATCCAAAATCGCCACTGCGCGCCCGCCATCTCGAAGACTATGCACAACGACACAACGTTACAGTAACTGCGTTCACTGTTTATGTATTATTTGCTGTGAGCTCTAGAAAACTACCCTATAGACTTGGAAAACAAGAAGTAAGTGTTTTGCGAATTAAATATTGTTGTTTTCAAAAAGTAAAATACATTATGTTGAGGAAGAGGTCGTGGTTGCATAAACTACTTGGGAGATCCACAAATAGCACTGCCATTGTCATCAATGGCAAGTTTGTGGCAGCGTTGGTGCGTGTATGGTGCATGTGAACTTTTGTTGCGTCTCTTAATTGCTCAGTATTTCGCCTGGACACTCACATTTCTCCAAGATGTTTGGTTCCGCGATGATAATTAAAAATGAATAGTCCCAGTAAATGCATGTAGGTACCTCAGTCCGAAGTACACGGGCAATTTTAATCCTCACAACTGGTACTGGGTGTTCTGGAAGGATAACACACACTGCGGCCACTGGTACGCTCAAGTGATTAAGCTTTACGGTAAGTCCGCGCCTCTTGTTTTCCCAATACATAAGCAAAGAGGAGGAAGCAGTCATTCTGAAGTTATCGACTGGTCATATTTTCTTAGATACCGAGGATGATTCAAGGAATGCAACAGTAAAACGAACAACCCGATAGCGACTCCTTCAATAGCTGCTGCAGCTCAAATGAAGTGGACAAGGATTCATTTAAAAAAGTAAGTTGCAATTGCTCACACTGCAGCTGATATGTTACTTTGCAGCGTAACTATTACCGACAGCCAAGTCTGGCTATCGTTGACATTACGGCTGATGTGCTACTGTGGCGTAATTATAATCGACAGTCAATTTTGCTCTGCACGTGGTGCCGTGTCACACATGAAGCACCAATGCTCTGATAGAGTCCCCGCCCCCTCAGCGAATATATCAGAGCATCACTGCTCCGCTACTACACGTGTGCCGGAACGTCGTATTGAAGGTGGTAGAAAAGTTGCAGTATGCTGAAGAGCTATATTTATTTTATTCTATCGTGGTATGAGCGTAGCTTAGTCACCTTTTCTTTGTACAATTGACTGGTTTAAAATAATTTTTGCTTGTGCGAATATACGCCCTGTTTGTGATTGCGAACTAGCAGTGAAATTTGTGTGTTGGGTTGTCTGCACCTGTAAGATACTTGACGTCAAGCTGCTGTTAAACAGAACACAAAGCACATCAGCAACCATTTTAAGAAGCAGCAGCGAGACCTGCTGTTTGCTGATGCTGGAAAAAAATTGGAGAAAAAACTTCTGAAAGAATTGGATATATATGCTGAAGGCTCAAAATACAAAGCTAGTGCAAAGAATAAGCTTACTGGAAAATGCCCTTCACAGCGAAAATTTCCTAACAGGTCTGATTATCATTTCTGTATAAGCTGTTGTAATGCACTGCTGCTAGGGTTGTATACATCAGTAAGTTGCCCTATTCTTATAGCGTGCAATTTCGCTGAGAAGCAGAATGCAATGTTTATCTCCTTCACTAAGGCCATTCAGGCCTTAGTGAAGGAGATAAACAGGGTATGGGAGGAGGGCGTCGTACCAGAAACTTGGAAGAGGGCCACAGTGGTCTTAATCCCCAAGCCAGGTAAATCACCCAGCTTAGATCACCTCCGCCCGATCTCCCTTACTTCTTGCCTTAGCAAAGTAGCAGAACATGCAGTACACAACAGGATATCGCGCTACATCGAGAGGAATGACCTATTTCCATATAATATGGTAGGTTTCAGGCCCTCACTTTCCACGCAAGATGTCATGCTTCTCCTCAAAACACACATAATTGACTTTCCAAGCAAAGATGTAAAAGGGGTCCTCGCACTGGACCTCACTAAAGCATTCGATACTGTCAAACACGACTATATTCTTAAGGAGATATCGGCTTTGAACCTGGGAGTTAAATTCTTCTCCTTCGTTGAATCTTTCCTCGAGAGTCGGACGGCGGCAATAAAATTGGGACAATCAGTCTCGGAGCCTTTCAAACTCGGACGAAGGGGTACTCCCCAAGGGGCAGTTATCTCCCCCCTTCTATTCAACATAGCCATGCGCAAGCTGTCGGCAAGCCTTTCTAAAGTTCCTAATGTCGGACACGCTTTATATGCTGACGACATTACAATCTGGTGTCCCGGAGGATCGGAGGCGGCGGTTGAACAAGCTCTACAGGAGGCTCTGGACGTTACAGAGTCTTTCCTGGAAGGTACGGGACTGACGCTTTCGCCGGAAAAGTCGGAACTCCTGCTCTACAGACAGGCTAGACGAGGTGTTAGGGGACTCACCCCTCTCGATCAGGTGCCCATTAGCGTTTGCACCAAGGATGGTCGCACAATTCCTAGAGTCAATTCTATGAAAATTCTGGGGCTTTTATTAGACTCTAAGGGATGCAACGCAAAGACTATAGCCCATCTCACCACAAAAACAGAGAACATTCTGAGATTAATTATGCGGGTGTCCAACAAGAAGGGCGGCATAGGCGAGGATATCCTCCTTAGGGCCCACCACGCTTTCCTCATGAGCCATATCATATACATAGTGGCGGCTCTCAATTGGACCAAAACGGAAAGGGATAAATTGGACACGCTCATGCGCAAAAGTGTCAAAAAGGTGCTCGGCGTCCCAATCACGACTAGCACAGAAAAACTCATGAAGTTGGGAGTGCACAACACCACTTCGGAATTAATTGAAGCGCAAAGGTCAGCACAAATAATTCGGTTATCGAGTTTCAAAACAGGAAGAAAACTGCTCGATGCGGCAGGCCTCCATCCTATCTTCAATCAGGGAGAAACTACGCAGCTTGATTATCAAACAAGGAATTCCTTTATTGTTGACCCTCTTCCACGAAACATCCATCCCCAACACAATAAAGGTCGTAGGTTGGCGAGGGCTAGGGCTTTCATAAAGAACCTCTCCGGAACAGAGACATTTGTGGACGCGGCGCGCCACGCCGGCGGCAGCAAGTTTTCCGTGGCAGTAGTCAATGACAGGGGAGAACTTGTCTCGGCAGCTTCAGTGAAGACCTCCTTGGTCGATGTAGCAGAACAGGCTGCTGTAGCGCTGGCATTACTGGACACGAAACGCACCACGGTGTACACCGATTCCCGAGCGGCCGTTAGGGCGTTCGCATCGGGATTGATAGCCACAGAGGCAGCCAGAATTCTCCACAGCAAACCCCCCTCAGACGTTATTCATCACATAGTCTGGTTTCCCGCTCACATGGAACCAGACGTACTGCCGGGTCACCTGAACCCAAACGAGATAGCCCACGACTGTGCGCGAGGTTTAACAAGCCGCGACGGGTGGTCTCTCGGGTGAGTTCGGGAGAGCTCGTCCACAGTGATCCTCTCGTTACTTTTCACGAGATAACATCTCATTACAGAGGAGAGCGACAGACTTTTCCCTTTCCCCATCATAAGCTCCAAAGATCACAAGCAAGCACGCTCCGCATGCTCCAGACGGGGTCTTACCCCTCTAGGGGCTTTCTGAGCATGCTTCATCCGGATATTGATCCACTTTGCCCAGATTGTGGTGAATTTTGCTCTTTGAGTCACATGCTCTGGCAGTGCCCTGCGTTACAGGATTTTAAAACAGAAGAAGACTGGACAACGGCAATCACAGACCCCAGACAAGACGTCCAGCTTCAGGCTGTCCAGAGGGCCCGTGAACGAGCGGAGAGGCATGGCCTCTCTGTTCCGACATGGGACTAGCCAACGGCTGGGTGGGGACCTACATAGTTGGCCCGCTGCCTTGCCTCTCAGGACCAAATAAAGTTGTTTGTCCTGTCCTGTCATATGTGGCAGTTATGCATGCATGTTTTTCTAATCCCTTGTGAGTGAGCTTTTCCAACTTTCAGAGCATGGTGGATATTAAATAAAACACTACTTGGGTCAAAATTTTTTTAGCCCTCCACTACGGCATCCCCTATAATCACACCATAATTTTGAAACGTGACACCCAACGTATTGTTATACTTTCATTGCATATTTCAACTGCATGCTATGTTTATCATATATGTTATTTGTCCATGCACAGCTAGGATGCTACCGTGATAATTAAGGGTGGAATATACTTTCCTTCTGCACATTCTACTTTTTCATTGCAGAAAAAAAACCATGTCCTTTGTGAGTGTTGCAGCTGCAAGCCTGAAAAACAGAAAGGACTTGCACCTTTGCCAACCCATGTGCTGCCACGGTGGAGCCACCACAGCGACCACGGACAGCTCTGAAGTAGCCCACTAAAGTGTGAGCGAGGCTGCACCGCTTATCAATTATGTGCCCACTGACTGAGAGGAATAGTAATACTCTAGTATGCTTTGTCTTAAAGGTATATTGCTTTGCTTTAATAAGAAAATGTGCATTGACAAACTGATGTGTGCCCATCATCTTTGACTTGCTTTATAGGTGCATCAGGGCAAAGGAATTACCGTTCCCAAGGGGTTGTACAATCGCTTCATGGGCTTAAAAAGTGAGACCCGCTGCGTTTGTGAGGCGGCCGTTGCCATTTTCTCTACAGCTGGCCTAGTCGGGCGAAGTGTTACTGGCGCAGCTTTCAATCGGTCTAAAGGGGAGATGAAATCTCCCTTGGACAAAAAAAAATATTCTGTGCTTTCAGGTAGGTAAAATTTTCCAATCTGACCAAAATTCATGGAAGTTGGTGGCTCCATTTTTGCACATAATCAGCCGAGGTTTCACTGCCAACTTGTGTAATAATTACTTACTAAAGCTTCAAGTCTAGTTTTTGTCTATTGGAGCTGGGTACTTTGATGCAAGAATCCACAAACTAATTTTAAAAAATAAAAGAGAGACAGACTGGTAGCACTTCTACTTAGTTTTTGTCATATTAACTCCTCTATTTAGAGTGTACATAATTGTCGCCTAACAAGTGCCCATAATTTACTTTGTTTTTGATCACGCAGATTTCTGCCATTTTTTTGAAGTGCACCGTTCCGATTGGAGAGGTTGAGCAAAAGAAGAAGCTCTTCAATAAAGCATTGGCAAACAAAATAATGACTTGATGAAATCAAAAGATTAACAAAGGAATGGCACATCAAATAAAATATTTTGTTTGATTTCTGTGATCATATTTGTGTCCTGCTTGCTCTGATGCAGTGGTGCACCTGCCAGTTTGCTAAGCATCGATTTGCTTGTGGGCTTATCAAAGTAGCATGCTACACTTATAGGCTGGTACACCCATACTGGTACACTGATAGACTGATACACTGACAGACTGATACATTCATAGACTGATACAACTATAGACTGATACAACTGTCAATAACCTGATAGCCTATCAGTTTTTCTATCAGAATTTTTGCTAGGGCTCTGTTGATTGATACAGTATATATATACACGAGACTTCACAGGTGTTTTTCTTTTGATGTATGGAAATATCATGAAAAGAAGTAAATCCTAAGTACACTCTAAGCCAAAAATGGCCGAAATGGGAGCAACGGCTGTTTTTAGTCCTTCAGACTAACTGTTACTTCCCGAAAGGACCAAGCGGAACAAGATGGCCGACATGTTCGAAAACGGGGGAGCAACTGTTCGTCTGAAGTTTCTAAGGAAGAAACGGAAGGAGGAACCACTGTAAATGCTCCCGTTACGCAACAGTTACTCCCCTGAAGGACACCGCACACAAATATGCATGCCGCCCACATTGATATTCATAGGCCAGATTATTATTTGTTCTGTGTGCCAAACTTCACCAAACCAAAACAGTTGTTTATATTAGCATCCACAGATAATAAAATAGCAGCGCTGGCTGAACACAGAAGGCCTGAGAATACAGCTACCGCAAGTGCCTAACACACGCCGCAGCAGCATGGAGAGTTGGCACGTCAAAGCGGACCAAACGCGGAAACACGTGCAGAACAAGGATGTAAAAAAAAAAGCCTAAACACGCCGTTCGTCTGCTAGGGAAGGGCGTCAAAGCTGATCAAGCACCAAAACACGTGCAAAAGGACCCCCCCCTCCCGCCAAATATATCAGAAAAAAAAAAAACAGACCCAGACGCGCTTTTCATCAGCTGTCAAACTTAGTAGCACGCTTCAACGTGTAGTTTGAGGGCAGAATGACAAATGTGCGCCATGTGTGCCGCACGACAGGTGTGACGCTAGTATAGCGAGCAATGTAATTTACAAAGTGATCATTTTTAAATGTTTATGTGTACTAGCACTAAATAACAATTAAACTCAATTTTTTTATAAATAAATATTAGTTTTAGTATACCTAAGTTTTTTTTATAGATGTATTAGGAGAACACACTGAAAGCATTGCGCTGATGCCTGTGCTGCCACTGCTCGACGTTTTTTTTCTGCGCAACTAGGTTCGCGTTCGCACTACTCATATTTATATGGTTTGTGGTCGGCGAGCACATGGACACGCAAGCTTGCGTGCTGTTTTGATCGTGCGTATGTGTCGCAGATTTGCGTTTCTACTTAATCGTGCTGAAGGTTAGTGTATATTTATCTTGAGAGAGTGCAATGTTGTGGATTTTGCTGCTGGATGGAACAAACACAACGTAAACTTTAGCTATCTGCAAGCCTGTTCGCTCGTCGGACAAAGGACTGCGCATGCATCAGCGTGCAGGTGAGTGGCATTTCTAGCAATATTTAATGCTCTTACAGTGTTGGTAACTACAGTCTAGCATTGGTTGGGGCGTTTTCAACCCCAAATTTATGCTTGTTCACAGCTTTTGAAAAATGTTCTCAAACAGCTGGCTCATTGTTTTTTCTCCAAATACATTGTCGAGTGGTTGCGCTATCAAAAGAGAAATAATTTGCTCTTTCTTATTCACCGTATCCATTGCTAGCCGTATCAGACTAAATTACCTCTATTATTACCGCCTGCATACCCTCTTGCTTCCTCTGTCACCACTGCAGTGCCAGTGTACTTTTGCAGTTGAAAGTTCCTTTCCGCAACAATACCTCGCTTGAAAAAACATTGGGGCGGGGTTGTAGCTGCCTTCATACTGGTACTTTTCTATCATTGGCTTTATGTAACGTTAACGGCTGGGTGTTGGGGCCTTGGGCCACATTATTTAGAGCTGTAAAGTGTATATAAATCAGTAAGTGAACAAATCATTGTCGCATCACTTCACTGGCGGTGACGCAGAGAATTTTTTTGGGCCAGGTGTAGGGAGCCCAACATGACGACCATATTTGCTTGCCCGGCCTCCAATTCAGATAAGCGGACTCCTTCCCAATCCCCGCACGCCTCAAAAAAGAAAAAAAATCTGCCCACATCACTGCGTCACTTGCTTCACCTCTACGCTGAACGTATTATTTTATAAGCGGACCATCAAGCGAGCACTTTACATATGGAAGAAACAATTAGAGGAGGAATGACCCAAATCTTTCAGATTTCTTTAGTGATGAGAAACCTTCGCAAAACTGAATATTGTGAAAGACAATCATAAATGCTGTAGGTTCACGTTAGCGTTGTCATTATTCTGCATCATGAAATCTTAATGTGCTGTGAAAACTTGGCAAGCCGTTGTAGTCACATTTTGACGTTAATACCAATCGACGAAAATTTCGACAACCTCAATAACACCGTTAGGGATTTGCCGCATGCACATAATTAGGCTGATTCCCACTTGGCTGTTCTTAACCAGACTTCACTGCTATCAAATGAAACACTATTTGATGCATGTCCTTTACTACTATTTTTCAGGTGTATGACACAAATTTGGTTATACTGCAGATAATGATGCCCCCAATGGTGCTAATGTACAGAAAGCAAGTGAATTTTGGTAAGTGCAGACTTTTTGTGCTACGTATATAAAAGCATCGCTTTTTAGGGGCAAACTGCGCATGTATTGGCCAGCGAATAGTTTATCATGCCACATGGTTACACTGGCACTGACAATTTGACATGGCTCCGCTGACCCGTGTGTGTGCTTACACTGTTACCGTTAAGATAAAATGTTTGTGTTTTCATTGCAGGGATTGCTGTTTGTACTAGAAAGCCAACTGCCAAGATTTGTTTACGCTGGTTCTACTATAAGTACGCTTTCCCTATTTACACGAGTTTTGGCTTACACAAAGCATAACACTTGGACCTAGCTTCACAAAGCTGTCCATGCGCAGGCCTTCATAGCAGCGTTTCTTGACTCGCCTTTACCCTGTTTTCTGCGGATGTTTAGTGGGTTTAAAAGTGTCACAACACGTTGACCTCTCCCACTCTGAAAAATTCTCGTTCAAAGTTCTGCAAGGGTGGGCTTGACTTTCTTGTGCACCTCCTTGCTGTTCCAAGATCCTGAAGTGTTATGCTCTTACTAGAGGTGGCAGTGTTCCTAATGTTTGTATTTCCATCACGTTGACCAAGTATGCGATGTTGGCTTGAATGGTAGCACATCCTCAACAAATGTCGTTGTGGCACATGTAGAGGGCAGTACAAAATAAATAGGCAGACATTCACACCTGGCGCTAACTTCTAATAATGTTTTTTTTTTGGAAACCACGGTACGCTTATTCCAATTTGTCTAACAGAGCAGTAACCTGTTCGGCTGTGAACCAGCAAGACGTTGAACTAATAAAAGCTTCACATATTGTGGCACTCAGATTTATATGTATCGGCAAGCTATCTGTGACACTGTCAAACAAAGAATCAGAATATATATGCATGCCTTAAAATGTATTGCTTCGTTCACATATCTCGTGGCTGTGACTCGTTAACCGAGTGAACAAGTGCACCCTAGTTTCCTAAATTGAAAGCACTTTTTGAAGGTAGCATGGCCTACATTTATTTGTCTATAGTTTTGTACAGCCGTTTGCATCAGGTACAAGGAAATATACTGAAGATTATCATGTAGCCACTGCAAATGGTTGCTTTCAAGCAGGCTTTGCATGCTTGGCTTGTGCCTACTGGTATTGTCCAATTCAAGAAGCAGCAGCGTATGATATAACAGTAGAATCGAGAGCAACTATGTGCACGAGCTAAATATGTATTTTAACATGAGCGGATGGTGCGTGTTATTTGCCACACACATGATCTTGCTTAGAATGCCCATTGGTGAATGGGCCCATAGAAATGTCACTCAGCTGTGTATAGGATACAAGTTAACTGAACCTAAGGGTATCTTTAACAGCTACAAATATGTCTTCTTGAGGTGCTGCACATTTTCTTCCAGAATATTGCTATCCGAGACATCATGTGAAGAGCGTCTACCACATCAGCATTTATATGGCTTGCCAAGTAACGTTTGCCCGAACCTACCATTTTTTTTCCACATTTCATTTTGCAGTAGACATCCTAGAATGTAAGTGCTGTTGCAGTGTGTTTGACTCATTGTTATGTATTGATTCTGGCATGTTAAACCTCACACTTCTATTTTTTTTCTTGCAGCGATGAGATGCTTCACATATGCTTGCGGTGACATTCCGCCGCGCTAGCCTGATGGAAACACCAGCTGCGAAACTCGAGTCCTTCAGAATTGGAGAAGTTGCCCTTCTCTCACCAATGATGACACAGACTGCCCTATATGCTAGAAATTCAAGATTGTTTTTCCATGGAAGACGCTGAAAACATTTGATGTATTATGGCGCTTGTTTAGTACTGGCTGTGGTGTGGCGAAGTCTACTTCTACGTGTGCTCACACGTCGCCTCAAAAAAATAAAAATAAAATCAATAAAAGCATTTCTTTTCCTTTCAATATTGCCCACTTTTTGTGTTAGAAGCACCCAAGCAGTGCTCTTCCAAGGAGCTCTCGCCATTTGTTAAGCGTGTGACAAGCATACTCAAGATAGTCATTTTCACAAGGAGTAACTGGAAGCATGTGCAGTTGGTCCTCAGAGAGTAACTGCGAACACGCGAGCGGAACGGTAAAAACTAACCGTTGGTCTTAGGGAAGCAACTGGTGGGAGTAATGGTTGGTCTGCAGGGAGCAACTGGTGGGAGTAACTGTTGGTCCGCAAGGAGCAACTGGAGGGAGTAACTGTTCATCCTCCAAAGGAGGAACTGAAAGGAGAGCAACGGTTCGTCCCTCTGCAGTTACTCCTTTTAGGGAAGTAATGGGAGTGGCAATGCAATTGCTTCCTGAAAGGAGCAACCCCTATACCCCCGTTGCTCCCTTTTGGCTTATGTTGAATTCCAATGGCGGAGTCGGAGCAAGTTTTTCTGCTCCTTTCAGAGCAAGTGTGTTCCAATGACAGAGTGAGAGCGAGAGTCAAAAGTTCCAATGAGAGAGTCGGAGGGGATTCAGAGCGGGAGTCCCTTCGTGGAGCAGGAAAAACTGCTCCGCCGAAATCGGTGGAGTAGACCGGAACTCAGGGTGACGCATTTCCTTTAACACGTTTGCCTGCTAGGGGGCGCGGCTGGCGCGGCACGAGTTGTGTTTATAACGGCGGACGGCATGGACGGCTTGGCTACCTCGGCAAAGCGTGCGGCAATGCTTCTGCTACTCAATAGCGACAGCTCTGAGTCGGAAACTCAAGTACCGACACGAGTGATTCGTCGGACAGTGACAGCGACGCTAAAGCTTGCGCTTACGAGCGGGAATTCAACAAGTTCTTCCGCATTCCTGCGAAGAGGTCCAAAGTCGTCGGTTTCATCGAGGACATCGTTCGGCAGTACTCGAACCACGAGGTAAAGAAATAGAAAAAAAGAAGGAAAGCATTATGCTCAAGGTTTAACACGTTGTGGTGTTTTCGTTTGTTTCTTTTCTTGAGCAGTTCCGGAAGCACTTTAGGCTGGCTCGACCTGTGGCCGAAAAGTTGGTCGCGGAGTTTGCTGTCTCGTCAATGTGCCCTTCGAGCACACACGGAGGAGTTCAAGCGAAATCCGCGGAAACGCATGTCTTGACATTTATCTGGTTAGTTACACCTCCCCACCTTCACCCCTCTTTTTTTCTTTGTACAATGCCTGCACAAGAACGCATTTGACTATGAGCCCGTTGCTTACAGTGCAGTGTAATCTGAAGCTGTTTTTTTTTTCTTTCGGGTACCTGTAATCCCCCTGCTCAGGTACGCGGCCAACAAAACCTGCATGCGAGACGTGGCAAGCCGTTTCGACATGTAAGAAAGGACCGTGTACAGAGTTCTTCAGAGAGTAGCGCAGTTCCTGATGACGCTGGGACCATCGGTGATCAAGTTTCCCGCAGACTTGGAGAACCTCACTAGCAGTTCTGAGAAGGTTTGTTTTGATTTTATTTATCGTGAGGACCAATAATACTGGCTGGCCAAGCTATATTGATCATATCACAAACACGAGTGCGCATTTTATTGTGGGTTATTTCAAGCTCAATTTTATGCTGAGGTGGGACTTTAAGAAAAATGTGATAGGTCGTGATAATAATACCGGGCTTCATCCAGTTGTGTTCGAAACATTCAACTTATGTCTCTTCTGCAGTCACAGTCGATTCCTTGCATGCGGATGATGCTGCATGCTTTGTCATTTCTGTTCAGATGTACGATACAATATGGACGAGGTTTGGTTTTAAATTTAAGAATTAAATTGCAATTACGTACTTCAACTCCCTTTAGGAAAAACATACGCAGGCTTTGTTTTGTTTTCTCTCCCATTTTACCATTGTAAAAAGAGAGGTGGATAGCAAGAAAACGTGTAGTATATGGCGTGGACCGCAATGTATGTTATCTTAACTAGTTCTCAAAGTTGAATTTGATTTGCATTTTGCATCTTTAACATAAAATATATTGTGCTGAGTCATGAAGCGTATGCTGTGATTGTGAGTTAATGGGCTTGAGCACCAGTATTTCCTGTTAAAACTCCTCGCAAATGCTCATTTCTTGCTCAGGCATGGATGATATCACTCATTAGAAGAGTACAACTTGCTTGCAGGTGTCTGGAATGCCTGCTGTTATTGGCTGTATAGATGGATCGTATGTCAAGATACAGTGCCCAGCCAACAAGGTTGCCTCCACATACTGCAACAGGCACCATTACCTTTCACTAACGCTGCAAGCCGTCTGTGACCACAAGAGGCGCTTTCTCGATGCGTTCACTGGAACCTCCAGCAAAATGCACGATTCTCATGTGTTTATCTTATCGCCTCTTTCAAAAAACATAGCTTCAGTATGTCAGGGCCGTTATCATATATTAGGAGACGCAGCATATCCGCTGCGGGAGTACCTGTTGACACCATACAGGGATTACGGTGCAATGAATAAGCAACCAAAAAGCTTCAATTACGAGTTTTCAGGCACACGAGTGCTCATTGAAAATGCATTCAGCACACTCAAGAAGCGCTTCAGGCAGCTCATGTACCTGGAGTTGCACCCTATCCACTGGCTCAATAAGTTTATCATAAGCTGCTGTTTCCTTCATAACTTGCGCATTGATTACGGTGATGAAGAGCCAGATGATGATAATGATGATGATGGAGCACCCAATGCTATTCAGTGGGAGAACTGCACTGATAACTACAGTGATAAAACTGATGAGGAGCGAGCTTTGCACAAGCTTGGTGAAATTAGGCGTGCAAAGGTCTTGACTAAGCTCCTGCGAAGTGATTGTAGGAAATAACACCATAATTCTCTGTTTTGTCTGAACCAGCCCTTTAGCTCCCCACAGTAGTTGGGAGGCTGTGTGTGTGCACCAATGCGCAGCCCCCTTTATATACACAAGCACATGTTTTGCACTGCACATTTTATTTCAACATGCTAATAGTATTTTAGGCCACTGGAATCATTCATTGTCTAAGCCAAGAAAGCGGCTCAAAAGCTTCATTTTTTCTTCATGCTGTTTTGCTTTTTCTAGCCAAATGTGCTCCTTCTGTTCTTGCCTCTCTTCATGACGCTTCCTTCTTTCATTCTCGCGTTCAGTTCGTTTTTTTTTCTTTTTCTTCCTGAATTCTGCTCATTTCATCAAAGAAGTGATTCATTTCCAGCATTCTAGAAGCCGAGAGTTTTGGCTTTTTGGGCTCAGGTTCCTTCGTTGTGCTGGTCAACTCCTGGCTAGTTGAACCTTGGCTTGACAGCTCCTGGCTACTCGATGCTTGGCTTGTCGACGATTGGCTAGTCGACGCTTGGCTGGGCGGTATTTTAATAGAGACTATTCAAGAGCTGTCCCTGAGCTCTTCTGGCTCAAGGCTGTCATCTAGCCAACGTATTTTGGCTATGTCGTCTTCAAAGGGAACGTCGCAAGGAGAATTCACCGATTTGTTGTTATGTGCTACAGCGCTTCTTTTTCGTCGCATGACTGTTTTGTAGCGGCTGCAGCACTGGTCCCCTGTTTTAGGGACCCCGACAGCCTCTGTGATGTTGGCCGCTATTCTGGCAAACATTGCCTTTTTATTTTTAAATTTCTTCATTGGCCATATTTGGGAAAAATACTGCTGGTAGTAGTCGAGCAACAGCTTTGTTTCTCCCGCCGTCCCCTCACAGCCTGTACCTGAAAAGAAAAAGTGCTTGAGACATTTGTACAGACGTTACCAGTTGCACGTCACCCGACACAGGTGTTAGAGAGTTGTGGTATTCTGCTGTGTTGGTATTAATGTAGAGCTTATAGGCATATATAAGCACCAACCTGTTTTAGTTTGTCTTGATATCGATTTTTCTACTTTGATTTTTGTCGTTACAGTGCTTGGTGTTCTTTGTACTAATCTGACTGTATATATCATGTATAATTCAATACTTGAATGCATTTGTGTCCTCTCCTGCTAGGGCCTCTAAATGGGCCAGCAGTATTCTCTAAATAAATAAATAAATGGACTCACTGCGTTGCTCGCTCTTTTGGCTGTGTTCCGGCACTGTGAATGGAAAAACGAAATGCATTGTTATTCATACAGCTGGGATACATGAAGCGACATAACGACTAACGATTTGTGTTCTGTGACACAAATTGCTGTACATTGAAGCACCATGTAAATTTCATGCAACTATGTATGCAATTAAGCTAAGCCATGTGAGGCTTCCTACCACAGCTTCGCAAAACAGTAACTGTATGTTTGCTATGCTATCTCATCACGACACAAAATTTTGAATAACAATTTCACGTAAGTATACATGGTGGCATGCAAGTTCTTCAACAGTAGCTCAACACATTGTGCACATTCTTGATTGAATTACACACTCTCATCATGATGCACAGAGTTTCTGATCAGCTGACTGCTAATCAAAATGAAGCACGATCTTTCAGGCCTGAAACAGGCAGTGACACTCCAGGAAAAGCAACGTAATTTCTGTGGACTGAGAATGATTCCTAATTTGGATGTGCTCAATGTCCTGACCTTGGTAACATTGCCAACCCATTAGATAGCAGAACATGCACTCACGCTGCTACCTCTGCAGCTAAAATTTGCTGGGAGTCTAATTCTCGGGTGCGTAACACTGGCTTATAGTTTCTTCGAGACATATAAAGGCAGACAACTGCTTCTGCGCCGCTTCCACTGAAAGGCGAGCGCACTGGAACTTGCCACATAGTAGTGCAGTACTGAAACGCTCGCGCTGCGTTGTGCATGTACGGTAAAAGCGTTACTTTGGAGGTATCTCGCCGCAAATGCGTACCTGCCAACCTAGGGAATTCTGAAATCGAGAGACTCGCCGTGGGAGCGGAGTAGGGGGCAGAGAAAAATTGTTTTGGACGATCGGTCAAATTGCCCTTATACCAAACACGCTTGTCACCAACACGGTTCGTTTCTATTCGTGTGGCTACATTCTAAAGTGATAGGAAGTCGCTTCTTACTAATGACGCCGTTCCGTGCAAGAACAGCGGCGTCGCGCGCACGTTTACTTTTGGCTGTATATTTACAGCAGTGTTTGTGCAATCAATGCGGCGAAGGTTTTCGTTCTCTACGGACACAGGCAAACGAACAACGGTATGACGCATGCGATGCGTTTCAGTGACACGATCACATCAGCAGTAGAGCAACGTTGCAACATGAACATAGCGCGTGCAGACAATCGCTCCACGCAACACGTGTGTTGCATTCAACTTACAATTACAGCACAGTGTTGAAATTGAGGAGACACTTACCATGTTGCTCCGCATACTGTGTGGTCACCATCGCAGACATCGTGGACAATAGCTGTTGCACGCTTGGCATGATAACCATTCCACACAGGTGAATAGCGCTGAACAAGCAAACGAACGACGCGGCGATGCTGGTAAACCACGTGGGAAACAGAGAGCAGAAGAGACCATGCGCAAGCTATCCTGGGTAACGCGGCAGCTTCCGCCTTGCTCCAGCAGGGTGGGTTATGTTCCGATGGCGGATTTGGAGGATTTGCTCTACGCCAGAGTCGAGTGCTCGCTCGCGAAGTCGGTCGGCTGCACCAACTCCGCCATTGGAATTCAACATTAGAGTGTAGTATCACTGCCCACAGTAACGAACCAGCCATGCAATCGTTCTGAAAAGATACTGAAAAAGTCCTTAAGTGTTCTTTTGAGGATGTTCTGAGGTTGTTATTTGTATGGACAAGGAGACAGGATTAGTGCCATTCTAGTACCATAAAAGGACATTCTGAGAGCGTCATATTGTCCTCACGGAGGCATACTGAGGACGTCCTGAGGTTGTGTTTGGGTTGTCTGGGAAGGAATACTTGGATGCCACATCCTGAGTCATTTGGGAGAAAAATGTTTAGACGCCACGTGTGGCCAAATGTTTTTCCGCAACTATAACCTTCAGTTCCATCTCCGTGCGCACACCGGTGAGAGGCAGTTTGTCTGCTACTTCTGCCCGGCTATATTTGCGACCATGTTGGTGAGAAACGGCCACACAGTGATTAATGATGTATTTGTGGCTATGGGATTGTCCCACCGTGGCATGCGCTAGTGCTTTTTTCTGCGGCATGTAAAGCAAACTTTGGCACCTGCAGCCATGCAAGCAGCTGAGGTGGCAATAAGTCTGTGTGCAGGGCAGGTGGCCTTGTTGTACGAGGACTTATGTTTTGACCACAGAGGAAAACATCAGTCTCTCCTGACAGTATGTGGTTGACCCGTGGCCACTTCTCCCACATAGCCGTCTGTGCTGTGATACTAGAACTTTTCACAGGGTACGTGCTGCACTATGTTGTGCTCTCAGACTTCTGTTTGGGGTGTGAAGACTGAGGACTGGTAGCGCAAGAGATGCCCATCAGCTGAGCTCTCTCAAGCAGTGCTTGTCGATGAGAACGCTGTCTGGGTCCCATAAGAGCGTGGGAACACCTCCAAGTGCACGGCAAAGAACGCACACTGGCGTGCCAATGACATGCGGTCCGTGTCGCACACGAACACTGTGACACGTAGTTGGCATTTTAAGAGAAGCACGTGCACGGACCGAGGGGAATAAAAAGCGTGTTGCACGTGCCCAGGGTGCTCTCTCTCGGTGGCCTTTGTTACGGCCGGTCGTGTCTGATGTAAAGGCACTTCTCGACGCCTAGTGTTCTTCACACCTGTAAATATGTAAATAAATTGTGTGTTTGCGTTGTCAAGAAGCCTCGCAAGGGTTCTTCCTTCCTCGATACCTGGGTGACTGCCTGTAACCCCGCTCCTCGGTCACATCAGGGGTGTGAAGTGGGGCCAACGCCCGACTCAGAGGGCTACGCTGAGTGAAAAAAACAAAAACAAAATGCACCAGTGCCACAAGAATACTGGCGATAAAGCGGGTTAAATGGAAATAGAAAGTGGGCACCTTCTTTTTCGAAGGTCACTAGATCGACATGGACTGAGGTACACAACCATTTTATGTGACGGTGACAGCCGCACATTTGGTGCCATCAAGGACGCAAAAGTTGTGGAGATAAGTTTGAACTAGGCTTACCTACTAAGCGCAACCGTGTAGGGATGCGACGTCCTCCACTGCCGCCGTGTGCGACGACGCTGCGGCCGCATTCGTCGTTTTCTCCGACACGGCGCAGAAACCACGCACGAGACAGGATAACAACAACAGCAGGTTCATTAACCCAAGATGCAGCACAGTGCGACACTCACGGGCTTGCAGGCCATATAGGGAACTCCACAAGACCGAGTAAGTGCGCTTGCCTACGGTGCGACGACTCCCACACAAGGTCAAACGCACTGAAAGAGGATGTCACGCGTGGCCCAAAGGGAAATGGCGCTGCATTGTGGCGTAGGCCCGCGCAATGTGCCAACGTAGCGTGCCCTGACATGCCAGCGCAGGACGGAGCCGATGCTTGACTCGCCCAGACCAAGAGGCGCCCTGGCAGTCAGTCACCTTGGCGAATGCCGGTGCTTATGTGCTCCCGGGCTACGTAATCAGCGCGTGCGTGGCAGCTGGGCAACGAGGCGCCAGGTAGGGGGACGCTCTCGATCCCCACATCCCCCCTTACAAGATAGAAACCGCCCTAAGACGCCATAATAAAAGGATCCACCGACACCCGGTGTCGTCGTTCAGCGGTGTCTCAGCAGGAACCTGCGGCCGCGGGAGGGCGACGGACACTGCAGCAGTGATGGCCAATTTGAATGAAGAGCGCCGAGCGCCACCACGACCGCCTGAACGGAGTCGGTCGACCGGGCGGGTTGAAGGCCCGGGCCAGGCGGCATCACCGGTGTGGACAGGACCGCAGGGGCACCGCCAGACTTCACTCAGTGAACCCGCGAACAGAGGTGGGTAGCCTCGTGCACCAGCAGGACACCACAAGCGTCGCAGTAAGAGGCCTCAGGAACAGGCGGCATCGAGGTACCTCCAGAAGCGTCGAGCAGGTCCGAAAGGGTGCGTCCGCGAAGAAGACGCGGGACTGACTCGGGGTCTAACCCCACCCAGACTTTGCATTGCTTGGACCAGGGACGAGTCGACACGAAGGTGAACGGGGCCTCAGTGCCTTGTTGGAACGTGCACGTAGCGACCGCACGACGAGGCGGTGTCTTGTTGGCCAGGGCCGGGGGAGCATTCGACGGAGGTGGCATGGACATGGCCGGTGCCTGCGGAACGACTGAGCGCGCGGCTGGTCTCCCGGGCTTTCCACTGGAGGAACGGGCCACCGAGGAGGACATCACAAATGCTGGAGTGTCGGTGAAAAGCAAAAACGCAACTGAAGGTGCGGCCTCGGAGGCGCGACAGGCTGGCCCAATAAAGAGAGCCTACTCCATTGGATTGAAAGTTGCGTGAGCCTATAGGGCGCGCGCTTCCCTTTTCCTACCGACTACGCAAAAGATACCCAGTGAGAGTGAGCCACAGGACAAAGGGCTTTTTCTCTCGAGCAGCCGGGAGCGCTAGAAACCGGGTGGACATTCCGCGCGCAGCGCGTGTAGTGGTGTTCCCAGGGAGAAAGCTCAACAGGTAGCCGTTACTGTTGCTGCTGGAAGGGCTCTCGCACAGCAGCTATAAATCTCCGCTCCCTTACATGAATGGCATAACATCCCGCTACATGCCTGGGACGAAAATCAGCCTAAGTGCATTTTCGCAGGTTGTACCGGTGGCGTGGTTTAGAACCAGCCTTATCCCAGTTTCTCTGCGGTTCGGTGACCGCCTCCCCCTCCCCGAAGTCGTTACTGCGGGCAACGCAAGGTTTGAGGTGGGAGACGTTAACTGGACCGCCGACTGGTCTCGCTTAGAAGTCAGCCAGCTTGTATACCAGAGGCAACATTTTGGTCTGCCTTCGGTAAGGGCCCAACCACTTGGCCGAAAGGGAGGCCGAGATGCCTTTGGCGGCGTCACTCAAGACGTGATTGCGCCTGAGGACGAGATCGTCGACATCGTAACGGACATCCCGATGCGACCGGTCGTATTGAGCTTTCTGACCAGCTCGCGCTTTTTCCAAGTTGAAACGCGCCAGGTCGAGGGCCGCGCACATCCGTGAGCGTCCGCCGTGTAGCCAGATGGGCTGACCTTCGCGGCGCTTGCCCCGCCGCCGCCCCGTTGGACGCGGTCCATCGGGTTAGGCAGCTCTCTCCCACAGTTGAGGAAGACGGGCGTGTACCCTGCCGAGCGATTGACCGTAAACCGCAAGGAGAAGCAGATCTCGTTAAGATAGGCATCCCAATTGTGTTGCTGCGCAAAGGCTGTCAGCAAGGGCTTGAGGTTCCGGTTGATCTGCTCTGTCGGGTTGGCCTGTGGGTGATACGTGGTTGTTTTGGGGTGCTTAATGCTAAAGGCAGCACACGCACCCACAAACACCTTGGCCGTGAAATAGGACGCATTGTCCGTGATTAACTCCGCCGGAAAGCCAAAGCGGGTGAAGACCTCGGTCAACTTGTCTCAGATTGCGCGTGCAGTTAACTTCCGAAGGGGAAACGGTTCGAACCACTTCGTGAAGTGATCTGTGACAGCCAGGAGAAAAACATGGCTTCGCCGGCTTCTAGGGCAAGGTCCCTTAATGTCACAGACCACGACTTGCGAAGGTTCTTGGCTGTCGATCGGCTGCATGAGTCCGGGAGGCTTGCCCCCACGAGGCTTCACGCATTGGCACATGCGGCATGAGCGGGCGTAGTGAAGCGCGTCGCGCTTCATGCCAGGCCAGGTAGCGGAGCGGCACAACTTTTGAAAAGTCTTAAGGCCACTCGCGTGTCCGGCTAACCGCGAGTCGTAGAAATAACCGAGGGTGGCTTTCCTTAGATTGCGGGGTATCACCACCTTGAAAGACTCCTGGGGAGCTTCTTCAGATGAGACTTAGCGCAGGAGCACGCCGTCGTCATTAAGCTGGTACGAGTCCAACGTACCCGCAGCAATACCAGCCTGCGTACGGCACTTGGCGCCGACAGCAATACCAGCTGTCTGTTCGCGCCCGGCGGCTTGACCGCCACACTCCGCTTGGGAGCTCATTCAGCTCGTCAACGATGTGCTGCCAAAACGAATCGTCCTGCTGTGCCTTGAGCAGCTCCTCTCTGCTAAAGACGATAACGGCAGACGTGACAGGGTCTACCAGGTATGCGTCCTCACCCGAACCTGTCGACTCGAAAGTCACTTCACTATCGGGGTTCGTGCCTTTCGACCCTTTGGAGCCAGAGGGTCCGAAGTCTACTTGATGCGACTGCTCTCGGGAGTGGCGAACACAAGTGCTGGACGCCAAAACGGGGGCACGTGACAAGGCGTCAGCCACGACGTTCGAACTCCCTTTCCGGTAGCGCACAACAATGTTATACCACTGCAAGGCCAACGCCCAGCGCGCGAGGCGGCCCGAGGGCTCGCGCAAGCGCTTGAGCCAGGTGAGTGCCATGTTGTCAATTTCCACCACGAATGGCACGCCGTCAACATAGCAGTCGAACTTCCGGAGAGCAAAAACTATAGCGAGACATACCCTTTCTGTGACGCTATAGTTACGCTCGGCGGCGCTAAGTGACCAGCTCACAAAAGCGACTGGCCGGAGCACGCCATTGTGCTCCTGAAGCAAGTGACCGGCTTGCAAAGGCGACTGGCCGGAGGATGCCATCATGCTCTTGAAGCAGTACCGCGCCGAGACCCAGGTCGCTCACGTCCGGTTGGACAACAAACTCCTTGTTCAGGTCGGGCGGCTTTAACTCGGCTGTGGCCACTAGAGCTTCGGCGAGTGCCTTGAAGGCTCTCTCTTGTTCTGGCCCCCAGCTCCATCGTGCCACCTTTTCCAAAAGTGCCGTCAAGGGCTGTGCGATTCGGGATGAACTGTCGACAGTAGTTCACCATACCCAAAAAGCGCCTCAGGCCCTGAATGCCTGCTGGCGTCGGGTACTCCACAATGACACGTACCTTCTCCTCGCACGGCAGAACACGACCGCTCTGAATGGTAAAGCCTAATAGTGAGATGCGAGACTCAGCTATTTGAGCTTTCTTTGGGTTCAAAGTCAGGCGGCATGCAACCTCCCGAGGACATCCTCCAAGTGGTGAAGGTGTTCCTCGAACGTTCGAGAGAAGATGACAATGTCGTCGAGGTACGCCATGGCGTGTTGCCATTTAGCGTTCCCTAGAACCGATCTATCAATCTCTGTAACGTAGCTGGAGCTTCAGAACAGTCAAACGGCATGCGGGTAAACTCGTACAAACCTCTGTGAGAGGTGAATGCAGTTTTCTCCGCGTACGCCTGCTCCATCTGAACCTGTAGGTAGCCGCGACAAGCATCGAAGGTGCTGAAGTAGCAAGCACCGCCTAGAGCAGCCACGATCGAGTCAACGTTAGGCATAGGATAAGCATCCTTCCTTGTGACCTCGTTCAGCCGGCGGTAGTACACACAGAGCCGGTGAGAGCCATCTCTTTTGGGGACCATTACCACCGGTGAACCCCCAAGGACTGTTTCAGCATCCAATGCCTGGTCAATTGCTTTCCTCTCTGCCGCACTAACGGGGCGAGGATTGCATTTCCATCGTTGTGTGTTGCCTGTGTCAATCCGGTGCCTCACCAGAGAGGTGCAACCTGGGCGTTCCCTGAACGTGTCGCTGAAACGTGTCAACAGCGAGGACAGGCGTGCTTTCTCGCATTTCGACAAGCTGTCCGGCAAAGGTGGCAGCGAGCCATCCGAGTTGCTGCTTAGCGGGGGGGGGGGGGGGGAAGGGTCATCGGCACAGCCGAGACCTCGTTCACCGCGGCAGCATTATGCTCGAGAGAATGCTGTACGCATGGACCATTTTCCGCCGCGCCGGCCAAAGGACCAGTCTTGGTGTCGGAGGGGGAGACGCGGGCAACACCTTGTCTCCTTTCCTCTTTCTTCCTCGTGGCGTCCGGCAACTTACTGGCCGCTGAGACCACGGGAAGTGCAGCGAAAGGGAAGTGAGCGCCGGAAGGGCCGTCCCTGTCGCCTCTGCTCGCGACGTCAATCACGATACCTGTGTGCGCGAGAAAGTCACGACCGAGAATCACAGGCACGGAAAGACCAGGGAGATGCACAAAGCGCTATCGGCAGGCGCGATTCTTCCAACGCACCACCAACCGTGCAGCGCCGCACGAGGTGGCGGTGCCGCTGGCGAGGTGGAAGGCAGTGTCGCAAGCTCGAATGCGGACAGAGTGGTCGCGCAAATGAGCCCTAACCTCTTCGCCGAACAGCGAGATCGAAGCCCCCCTATCCAGCAACGTTGCAAACTCTCGACCAGCGATCGTAAGGGCGATGAAAGGTGCCGGCATGGCCGAAATGTTATGTCCGGCGTGACACGCCATCGGTGCCAGAGGTTGTGTTACACTCCCGTGCTCTCTTACTGCTACAGCCGCCGGCAAGGGAGAGCTCATCGACGGCTCACCCCGTTTCCCCACAGGTGAGCAGGCCCTTGTGTCGGATGGCCCGCGTTGCACTCACGCGCGGTGTGACCGTGCTCCCGGCAACGAAAACAGAGAGTGCCTTTTCCTCCAACAGGGGGGGGGGGGGGGGGGGCATTTTGGCGATCCTTTAGAACTACGAGGTGTCCGTTCGTTAACCGCCATGGGGGCTCCGCGATTGGATATCTGCTCGTGCACTGGAGCACGGGGTTCCCGTTCTTGTTCACGCTGCCGGGCAACGGTGGCCGCCCGGGCGTACGAGTACGGGTCGAGAGCGCGGTCCAACACGTCGAGCACGTCTCGGTCTCTCGCGGCAGAGGCCGTTTGGTTCGGGGAACCCCAGTGTGACGAGACACGACTAGCCCACGCGCAACGAGGCTCGAGCAATAGGCTCGCGTCGCCAAAATGTTGCCCTGAATACGCTTCGAATTGGATGCCAGCTCGTTTAGGTCACGATAACGGGCACTTTGAAGGTAAGCGGCGAAGGTTGGATGAGCCCAACGTATGGCTCGCTCCACGTTCTCGGCGTCTGATACCGTAGGATCGGCGAGGAGGTAGAGCTCCTGCAAAGCCTGAATGTACTCGAGAAGAGATTCGTCGGGATGCTGTGTGCGAAGCTCTAGCTCGCAACGCATGGGGCGCTCATATTCAGGAGAAAGGAATTAGCTATGAAAGAGCGCCCTAAACTCCTCCATCGAGTGAGCTTGGTGGCCAACGAGCTGGTACCACCTCGCCGCTTGGGCTGTCAGCGACACGGGCAAAACAGAGCCTAGCTGTCACAGAACGAGCGCTAAAAAAAAGAGCGCGCCGCCAAATCCTTGCGACAACGGGCGGCAGAAACGCCGCGAGGTAAAAAGAAAAAAAAAAAAGCAAACATCCAGGGCTCCCGGGCGCGCGCTCTCCCTGCAGAAGCACGGCTTCGCAGACGATCCTCCTCACCCCACATCGGCGGCCCAGCAAGGCCGCGATTTTTCTAGAACGAAGGAGGCGGGGTCAGACCGAGTGAATCATCCTCCGGAGAGGGCAGTCGAACCGTCTCGTGCCTCTCCCCAGCCTTCGCTGCGTATCGCGCCGACGAAATGACGAGAAACATCTGGAAAGTCGCGCGCAAGGTATTTAACCGAGCAGCCGAGACGAGAAATCAGGAGGAGACGGAAAGTTAGCGCCGGAGCGCGTAGGAATTCCGCCGTGTAGTCGGCGAAGGTTCTGCCCGTAGTGACAGAACAGGAGGAGACGGAAGTGAGCGCCAGAGTGCGTAGAGATTCCGCCGTGTAGTCGGCGAAGTTTTTGGTCCGTAGGGACGACTCGGGCTACCGGCAAGAGTGTGTGTTTACTGCTATCGAGCGAAGACGCGGGCAACAGCTGCGTGTGTGAAGCCGACGTGTTCGGGCGAAGAAGTTTGAAGCTTGGAGAGTGGCCAATTGAAGACGCGAGGTTTCCTGGAAGAGAAACTTCGAGGGCGCGGAACGACAACAACGCTGGACTTTGAGTGAGTGATTCTCGGAAGAGTATCCTCCAGACTTTTGTTCCAAGGACTTTGGACTGAATAGATTTTATATCTCTTTAGTCTTTAAGTGTCTTGGTTGTTCAATGCATGCGACTGCATTGTAGTGCGTATTGTTGTCTGTGTCCGTTGTTTCAAGTGTGGTTGATTGTACTGTGTAGTACGTTGTTTGTTTGGTGACGTATTGTATGTAACTATTGTGGAGTGTGCATTCTTGTGCATGGTTTTCGATCTGCCATTTTTGAGAATATAGTATTTGTTTTGTTTATCAACTCTCGGCTCTGACTTGTTCTTTGGGCCACAGCCGGCGTCCGCTGGCGCGCCAAAATGACCACTTCTAAATTGTCCAAGCTTTCGTGGTGCGGTTCGGAGGGCCGATACTTCGGCTCTTAGAATTAGCCCGGCGATCGCCTCCCCAATTAACGGGACCGGTGTGACACTAGCATAACGCTGTCGCTCAGCCGCATAGCCTACTGATAGCAGTGCAGCGCCTCGAGGTACTCTGTGGCACTGATGCGGTCCGAATAACTGCTGTACTCAGGCAGAGGTACCCTTAAGCTACTCGGTACGCTTGGCTGAGGGGACTCGGGGTCTCCCTTTAAAGCACAAGGCTGCGAGCGCACCACTTCCAACAAAATCTTTAGGAGCTGCGCCACAGTTGCGTGCAGCGGTGATTGCTCCGAGGCGGGCACGACTGTAACAGGTGTGCGCGCCTGTTCCCCAACATGCGCGTCCGACCGAAAAGGGCCAGTACATGGCATGGTAGGAGGGTAGGGCTGCCGCTGCGTGCGACGGTGCTGCGACCGGGTTCATCGTTTTCTACGACATGGCACAGAAACAACGCACGAGGCAGGATAACAACAATAGCGGTTTATTAACCCAAGATGCAGCACAGTGTGACACTCACAGGCTTGCAGGCCGTATAGGGAACTCCGCAAGACCGAGCAAGTACCCTTGCCTACGGTGCGACGACTACCGCACAAGGGCCGAAGTCGAACGCACGAACGAGAACCCGCCTGCTGAGCAGCGCGTCAACCCTCTTGTGAAGGCCTGAGAGCATCTGCCGCGACGAGCGAATCGTCGGGCGCAACATAGCTTGTAGGAGAGGAGGATGTCACGCGCGGCCCAAAGGGAAATGGCGCT
The DNA here is from genome assembly GCF_043290135.1 of Rhipicephalus microplus. Lineage (NCBI taxonomy): Eukaryota > Metazoa > Arthropoda > Arachnida > Ixodida > Ixodidae > Rhipicephalus > Rhipicephalus microplus. The sequence continues at coordinate 52,605,145 of NC_134702.1, forward strand.
GCGTTGAGACGTAGGCCCGCGCAGCGTGCCAGCGTAGCGTGCTCGGACATGCCAGCGCGGGACGGAGCCGATGCTTGGCTCGCCCAGACCAAGAGGCACCCTGACAGCCATCTTGGCGAATGCCGGTGCTTATGCGGGCCCGGGCTACACGGTTGGCGCGCGCACGGCAGCTGGGAAACGAGGTGCCAGGTAGGGAGGGCGTTCTCGATCCCCACAAAGTATACGGCTTCGTTGATGTAGAAAAAGAGGACTGCGTCAATCATGTTCACAGGCGCATGGGGATGGCACTAAGAAATTTAGTGCAGAAACAAAAAAGTACAAGGCAAGCAAAGCCTTGGTGGGAGAGGCCGGCGGACTAGTCTTGCGATTGCTAGACTCTGCACATATTATGGCTGGGCACTGAAGTCTAATGAAGGTGATGTGGACACCATGCAAAAGGCCACAGTGGCATCATACAAGCATGTCACAACCACTGATAAATGTTCAGACAGCAATTTGTTACAGCCAGTGCTGATCGTGGTGCCTCCACAATGCTGCGAAAGCAAAAAGCGAGCCAGAAGTGGGGCACTGCTACAATTTGCCAAAAGAGGTTGCCGAAGCAATGCTGTCAGTATACACTGAGCTGTCCGAAAAGGCCCTCTTCCAAAGATGCCAGCGAGGCAAGACTCCATATTCAAACGAAAGCATCCACTCCATGATTGGGAGTTTGATGTCAAAGGAGCAGCATGCTTCACTTTTTGCCTTGCAAGCTGCTGTCGCTGAAGCTGTGCTGTGCTTCAACACGGGCAATATCAATGCATCTGCTGCTATTCTATCTGGATGAAAAAATAGCCTCGGGTCAAGGATGGGCACAAAGCGAATAAGCAACAGCTCTCACTCTTAGGTGTTCGGAAGGATGCCTGTGATGGAGTCCACTGACTATGATAAATAAAGCGAAAGTCATCTTGTTACAGAGGTTCCGATCAACAGCCAAAGGATTCCGAGAAAGGTCTCAGGGCAGCATGCCGAATGGTTCAGAGACAGGGGGACGATTTGCATCCCACCTCTCAGGTTATCTCGATTGACGGATCGTGATAGGAAGCCCGGTACGAAGAAATCATACGAGGAAATCAAAGCACTAATGGTGAAGGAGTAGTTTTTGTCCTGCTGCCGCCCAAAACTGGCAATATTACTTTAGGCAGTGGAAGAATATGCTTAGGACAGCGGAGGAATTGACAGACATCATTGACCAGTTAATGTAAGCACAGGGCCTGAAAAACTTGGAAAATGCGAAAAAAAAAGCGGCACTGAAATCGCATGGCAGCGATACAACTAAGTGGATATGACAGGAAAATTCACCCAGACCAGCTCCCAAGTGCCTGATTTGCAATACAGTTAAACCTCGTTATAGTGAGATGGGTTATAGTGAAATAATGGATATAACGAGCAAATCATTATATTCATTACAGTCGACGACCGATTTTTCAGACGCCCAATTTTTCGGACATGCTTGAAAATTTGGACATTTACCCGGCACCAGGACGTACCCTATAAGTTCAATGTATTTCACAGCTCAAAATTTCCGACACATTAGGCTGGGCTGTTCGACATTTCGGACTTTCCAAGCGATAGTCGAGCTGACTGCCAGAATTTTTTCGCGCCGCCGCCATATTGTTTGTTTACTTTTTTTTCTCCAGTAGCCTCGAACCGGTGCTGGCCGTGCGCACGGCAGCTAGCTCCGCTAGAGTGGCTAGCTCGAACTGCTGGATCGAGGCTATTTCCACATCAACGTCACTGCCGAAAAAATTTTTCTTTCTTCTGTGCTGTGACTGTTGGATTGAAAGGAATGCATGGACTGACTGTTCGCCTGTGCGTGTGCCATGTGTTCCGCGTGTGTTGCCTAGCTAACTGCGCTGATTCATAATGAATAAGGAATTGTCGATGTTGTCGTCGGCCTCGAGAGCTTCGATAAAGCGCGGCAAGTATGTCACCATCTCGATGGCGAAAAAAGCTGCCATCATCAAGCTTGCTGAAAGTGGCCGATTGCGAGCAGACGCTGCGAAAGAGTTACAAATTTCCAAACAGACTCTTTTGGACTACATCAAGAACAAGCAGAAGATATGGGAGGCGGCGGAAAAGTCCACTGGATGTCATCAGAAAAATGTCAGCCAAGGTACCTACCCTAAGATCGAGGAGGCGCTACTCGTACGGCTGAAGTCGACAGTGGCCAGCAAGGTTTCCGTCTCCGAGGGCCTCCTCAAACAGAAAGCTGAGATGATGGCGCTTCAAATGAACATTGAAGGATTTAAGGTCAGTGACGGCTGGCTCAGAAACTTCAAGAAGCGCTCTGACGTCACTTTGAAAAAGCTGTGCGGTGAAAGTGCAGCTGTTGACCTCAGCATCGTTGCAAACTACCGCTCTGAAAAGCAGCAGTCCCTTTTACAGCAGTACTCGCCAGACGATACTTTCAACTGTGACGAGACTGGACTCTTTTTTCAAGCTGATGCCAGAAAAGAAGACTCTTGCCTTTGCTGGCGACTCTTGTCATCGTGGCAAACACAGTGAGGAGCGAGTTACTCTACTGATCGGTAGCAATATGTAAGGCACAGAAAAACTGCCAATGCTCCTCATCGGCAAGTCGAGAGCTCCGAGGTGCTTTAAAGGTGTGAAGTTCCTGCCTGTTTCGTACGAGGCCAACAAAAATGCCTGGGTAACGCAGAAGATTTTTGAAAGCTATGTGAGAAAACTAGATCACAAATTTGATCTAGAAGGCCACAAAATTGTGTTGTTTGTTGACAACTGCGCTGTGCACAGACATGTAAACAACTTGAAGGCTGTGCGCATTGAGTTCTTGCCACCGAACACAACAAGTGTCCTACAACCTATAGACCAGGGTGTCATAGGCACTCTCAAAGTGAACTATCGGTCACACTTGCTTTCGCGTGCGGTGGTGTGCCTCGACAGTGGAAAAATGTACTCGGTCGATTTGATTGGGGCACATAGCATGCTCGCCGATGTGTGGCAGTCGATGACATCAACAATGCTGCACAACTGTTTCCGCCACGCAGGATTTGAGTTGAATGGCGAGTCGGCCGTCGTGGACGAGGACAGTGTCGTTGACCAGGTGTTGGAAAGCAAGCAGCTTATCGACGACCTTCGCACTGCGGGCGTCGATATTCCATCAGATGTGTCGTTTTCCGAGTTTGCGTGTGTGGACAGCGAGTTAGAACTTTGCACTGGCCTCACGGATGAGGAAATCATTTGCCTAGTGCTTGCCCAGTCCGAGAGCGACGATGACGACGACAACTTCCCTGCAACAACACAGACGACGCAAGCTGAGCTGATGCAAGCGCTTGCAACTCTTTCATCAGCTTACAGCGACACGACAACTCCTGCCGAAATGCGGGCGGACGTGCTCGCACGGAAGCGAAGCATGGTCCAGAAGAGGATAAATAACTTTTTCCGCCCTCCGGCTCAATAGTAAGCAATAAAGTGAGCATTTTGGGGGCACATTTGCTTTTTCGGACTGCCAAATTTTTCGGACATTTTCGCGGTCCCTTGAGGGTCCGAAAAATCGGTCGTCGACTGTATACAGTTAAACCTCGTTATAGCGAGATGGGTTATAACAAAACAATGGATATAACGGGCAGATCATTATTCCTTGAATGTCCCCATAGAAACCAATGTATTCAAAACCTCATTTTAATGAGGTAAAATTTGCCGGTTATGGAATATAACGAACAAATCTTGTTAGGAATTGAAATTCTCAGCCAACGTCATGACAGTGCAAAAGGCGAACTTGAGACGGTGCGCAACGCGGCAACTTCAGCAGTTCAAAACCCCCGTCACGCATCCTCCAGCAACGCGCGCAAAGCTGAGGCACGCGTTTCTGGAGGAGAGGGTGTTGCACGAGCATTGCACGTGCACCGCTTGACAACCGTCGACAGCCGAGGACTCCACAACTCCGCGAACGTCTCGCCCGTTTCGTTTCTTTTTTTTTTTTGTCTTCTTATATTCTTCCTCTCCCCTTCTTCACGGCGCTGAGTCGTGCTCCATAACAGGCTGCAGTGAAGAGAACCCTTTCCACTCTAATCTCTCTCTCTCTCTCTGCGCCCACGGGCACACTCGCAACTTCCCACTTCCCCTCAGTAAGCATGGCCACGGCACGCCTGCCTGCAACCACTGCAAGTGTTGTCACTCGCCGACATTAGCCGCATTATTTTTGCATGCGTCTTTTCTTTTTTTTTAGTGCTTCTGCCCTATCTTGATCGTGCTGTGCTCGTAATTCCAGCAACATGAATGCGTTAAAAACGTATAACGCAGGATCATAAGGTGGCTATAATAAAAGCCGTTGAGGTGGGAACAAAAAAGAGCAAAGTGGCAAGAGACTTTGATGTGCCAATGAGTACACTGTCCACGATCTTGAGCAAGCTGAAGTCCATCATCGACGCTGTTCCGCGTGGTGTAAAAGGAAACGTTAAAAGGGTGAGGACTGCTGCCTTTGAAGCAGTCGAAAGGGCCGTTTTTAAGTGGTTTTAGGACATGCGGGTCGTCAATGTGCCGGCGAGCAGTGCCATGCTACAAACAAAAGCAAGGCACTTCACCTGCATCATGGGCCATGATAACTTCGTTGCAAGTTCGGGTAGGCTCCAACGTCTCAAGGAGCGCCACGACATCGTCGGCAGAGTGGTCTGCGGCGAATCATAATCTGTCGACGATGCAGAGGCTACGACGTGAGCGAAAGAGAACATCGCGCGGCTACTGAAAAAATACAGCGCGGAGGACATCCTTAACGCAGACGAAAGAACTCTCTTTTCAAGATGTTGCTGCACAAGACTTAAGCCCTCAGAGGTGAGCCATGCCAAGGCGGCACATAAAGCAAGCTGCGAATCACTGCGCTACTTTGTGCCAACATGATGGTTCTGAGAAGCTGCCAATTTTCATAATTGGCAAAAGTACACACCCCCACTGCTTTAAGAGAAAGAAGCATCTTCCAGTCAAGTACACGGCCAATCGCAAAGCCTGGATGACCAGGGAGATTTTTGCAAAATGGCTTTTGGAATAGAACGAGAAGCTGGCAAAAGCAAACCGCAAGGTGTGCCTTGTTTTAGATAACTGCACCGCCCACCACACCGCTTCTGCGCTTCATAACCTCGAGCTGCTGTTCCTCCCTACCATCTGCACAGCAAAAATATAGCCGCTTGACCAAGGCGTGATTATGTCGCTGAAGGCAGGTTACCACAAGTGCTTGATTGACAGGCTTCTGCTCAACATGAGGTTGAAGCGGGACACCAATGTTGACTTGTATGCTGCTCTCACTTCGAGTGGCGTGGATGAGTGTGACGGCGACCATGATTGCAAATTGCTTTCGACACGCTTCATTTGCCGCCGCACCAGACCCCAGCGATGAGCCATCATTAGACGAGCCTGCTGCGCCGGACGGTTTCACCACATTGGACGAAGTCTCGGCATCATGGACGGCACTTCGTGAAGCCGGTGTCGTGCTCGACAGCGAGTCATTCTGCGACTATGTGAGTGCGGACTTGGAAGTGGTGGCAACGAAACAGCTCCCCGATGACGACATTGTGCGCGCTGTCAACGATCTGGATGAGATCAGCGACGATGACTCTGTCGACGAATGGGAGACCGCTGTGCGGGCGACCAACGTTCCGGCAACATCCGAGGCATTAGACGCAATGGGCGCACTGCGCCGCTACTTCAGCACTCACGAGGGGGGAGAAGATGGCTTGAACATTGTGGCAGCAGCTGAGCGAGCCACCATTCGCATTACGAAGATGCACCGGCGTCCGATTACAGATTTCTTTGCAGCTAGATCTGTTTAAAGTGCAATAAGATAAGTGCAGGACATTTCCTTTTTATTTGCGGAATGCGGTTATTTTTTTGTGTGCCACCGTGAGGTGAGATGCAAATTCGCCTGTTATTTGTTTTGGGTAAGTACAGTACATAATATTTGCAGTAAATACCACCTGCGGCTATAACGAAACATTGCTTATAACGAGCAAATCACGGCAGCCCTCCAATTTTGTTATAACAAGGTTTAAGTGTACAACAGGACATCGTATGGCAGATTGTCCGTTTCGAGGAGCAACAAAACTCGTTTGCCAGTATTGTGCAACAGAATGGTTCACAGTACTGAAGAATGTAGGCACAGAACCCAGAAAAGGCCACATACGTTGTGAGTCTTAGGCAGGAATGGATGACAAGCAATGATGTCACAAATGATGATAAAACTCAAGGTGACACGATGAGAGGAAGCAAAGTAGCAAAGCCAGTTATTGGCTGCGGACTGAGCATGCAAGTAGTAGATGGAGATATACGCGGTCAGCGCATCTCAGTTTTGAGGGACGGTAAAATAAATATCGTCCTAGTAAAAAGAAGTCTTGTCAAGAATGAGGGGCTCACCATACTATATTCAGAAACGGCAGAGAAGTGCTTAGAAGAGCCATCATATGACTTAGTTCTAGGAAGTATGCCCGGCATAAGACAGGTAGATGACCAACATCTAGAATGGTGGGTGGCATATGAAACCGAACAAAACACATGGAGCTGCAGGCTACTGGAAAACAGCCCCTCAAAGAAACTAAAAAAAATGAAAAAGTAAAAAGAAGTGAAAGAAGCTCAGAAAGTAAGAATGGTCAAACAATGTTTTAGTATCTCCTTACAGACAATTTGTTGTACAGAAAGTGCATTTTTAGCAGCGGGACAGAAATTCTGCGACTCATCGTATTGGACGATTTTGGAGTCGCTGTGCTGTCTCGGGCATCATGCAATCATGGCTGAACACCAAGGAACAAAAACTAGAGCGACTAGAATAGGAGAAGAATTTTTCTTTCCCGGCATGTCGAGCGACATAAAACGATATGTCAAATCATGCGACATATGTCAACGAACTATACCAAACGCACAAGAGGAAAAAGTGCGCCTCGAAATGCTCATCATTGCACTCTCACTACAGAGAGTAGTGATGGATTTCGACGAACCCAGCTCTCCTTCATCAAGGAAAGGCAACCAGGTACCTGGGTGCCATGGTGCTTAACACTATCGATAGCAAGGAGATCACCGACACACTACTACAGATGTTCGGTTGGTATAGAGTTCCCAGGAAGGTACTCAGCAATTGAGGGTCATACTTTAAATGAGACCTAATGAGAACGTTCAACTGGCTGATGTCTATTCAGCAACTACTTACGACATCATAGTACTCCATGTGTACGGCGGGGCTAGTAGTGATAGAAACATTCACTGGCACTACTAAACATATGGTGAAGAAGCTGTGTCAAGAAAGGCCTGTTACTTATACTTATTGTGCCTTCGTGGGGTCATGTGAAAAGACTGGTAAAAATTTTAAGATCCAAACTTTGGCGGCAAGTGCGTTTGTACTTCGACTGGTTGAGAGTGGCTGCTTTTTCTCGGTACCTTGCATGGTTGGTGGAGAGGCATTTCTTCTTTCTAAAAGGGGAAGCCATGCGATTGACAGAATTCTGGTGGAGTTACAACTTCAGGCGGCTGCTTGGAGCCATAGCGAAGCCTAAGAAGCCAGAGCGACGCACGGGCAGCCTAACCATCATAGGAGGAGCTTTTATTCCCAGAGTTCCCACCAATATTAGAAATATTTTAGAGAATGATTTCAAGTTCAGACTTGAGCCTTGTATTCCACCCAATGAATTAATGGCCTTGAATCGTCTAATTGCAGAGAAGGCACCTCATGAAGACCGTGAATGCTGTCTTTTGGAGGGAATGGCCGGTCTCACCAAGAACGTTAAACGGGCTGTGCATAGTGTTGCTAAAGACTCTTGAGAAAGTGTTGTTAAGTATTTTAGGCAGAATGACCGGTGTGTCTTGCAGGCACATAAGGTCGGCAGCTTTGTTGCATTACCAAAAACCATGTTCATTGAAAAAGCTGCAAAGGCTATCAAGAAGAACTTTCTTCCCGTAAAAAGGCATTGCCAGAGTTCAGAGGTTGCGCCTGTCCTCGTCTATTTCTTCCTGTGTGTTGTGTTTAGTTGCGCCCTCACGGTGGTTTCTATGTCAAAGCACCAACTCGCCCAACAGTCAACTCTTTTGAGGAATGTGTAATTTGCGTGTTGTTCTGTCTTTGAAGTGTCGCTACATATGCATTGTATTTGTTGTATTGACATTGAGTAGTTTCCCTTATGGTAAAGCTCTTAAGAGAGGGGATATTGTCACGAGTGTGCATATACTACGTAAATACTTGTGTAAGGGCCACCCTCGTGTAAGGGTCGCACACAAACTTTGAAAGCCGAAATTTCTAAACAAAAAAATAATAAAGTTCAAAAAGCCCCGCCAGAAAAGTGTAGTTAGTTCATTTACAACCAGATGGCACTGCCAGCTTTTTCACTTTTATTCTATTTTTATTGACATGCCAACCACGCAGTTGACAGCCCTCCGCCATATTTGCCTTGTGCCACCTCTTTGTTGGCATTGTTCCTAGCATCGTGTCAATATGTTGGCAGCGGGACTTCAGATCGGTGTCGTCGGTGTCACTTTGTTGGTAGTAGTGAGCCCTGCAGAAGACAGCGCACGTGACGAACGATGGGCCGGCATTTGAGATCATTCACTGCAGCATTTAAACTGCTAGTGATTGACAATGCTGAAGAGCACAGGAAGCTGGACGGAAGGACAATGTCGATGAAGAGCGCGTGCATTACTGGATGAAGCAAAAAAATGCTCTCGCCGCTACTAACAGGAGCCGAAAGGCATTTCCCGGGAAAAAATGCAAGTACCCGCAACTCTAAAGCCAGCTCCTCAACTACGTCGTCGACACACGAAGCGATGGCTACGCTGCATCGACGGACATGACACGCGTCAAAGCCCTCAACATCGCTCGCCACATGGAAATACCCCAAGCACAATTCAAGGAAAGTCGGGGCTGGGCTACGCAGTTTATGAACTGTAACCAGCTTTCTATTCAGCGCCGAACGACGATTCGCCAAAAACTGCCAGGAGAGTACGAAGACCATGTCATAAAGTTTCATTGCTTTGTGAATGCTCTCAGGAGGGAGAATGAATACGACCTGTACCTAATTGGGAATGCGGACCAGACAACTGTGTGGTTCGATGCACTGGAAAGTACCACAGTGGATTTGAAAGGTGCGAAAAGTGTCTGTGTGCACGACCGGTGCAGAACATCAAAGGTGCACTGTGATGTTGTGTATTACGGCAGACAGCAGGAAGCTTCCGCCGTACGTCGTATTTCCCTCAGTTCTCTCAGGGAATCGTCGTACATGCTCAAGAGAAGGGCTGCACGTCCGAGGAACTGGTCGTTAACTGGATTAAGACCGTCTGGGCAAACAGACCTGGAGGGCTGTTACAACGAAAAGCCCTCCTTGTTTTGGACAGTTTCAGGGGCCACTTGACCGACCACGTCAAGAACAGACTTGCCACAACTCGTACGGACTTGGCCGTTATTCCCGGAGGCCTCGCGAGTGTGCTGCAGCCGCTCGATGTATGCGTTAACCGTCCATTTAAAGTGATATTTCGTCGATGTTACTCTGAATGGATGGCTGGAGGCGTCCATGAGAAGACCCCTACAGGACGGCTGAAGCGGGCGTCGCTCCAATAGGTGTGTGAATGGATTTTGAATGCGTGGGGTGCCATGTCAGTAGAAGTAGTTGCGAAAAGCTTTAAGGTAACAGGAATTTCAAACAGCATGAACGGCTCCGAAGATGACGGTCTCTGGGAAGACGCGGTCGCCGAGGCGAGCTTCGCTGAAAACAAGGACAGCGACAGCGAAATGGAATCTGAATAAAAACATTCCTGGCATGTCATTTGTGACTCTCTTGCACTCTGCTACTGTAGCATAAACAGTACAAACCTTTGGTGAGCTGTCATCGGCCTGATTCGTGTAAGGGCCGCACCTAGCAAAATTTTTGGAAAAAAAAGTGCGGCCCTTGCACGAGTATATACGGTACAAATAGACTTCGTTCAATAATCAAAGTCAAAGTGAATTTGTACCAAATAAAGACGTCGCCTGACAGTGCAAATTCGAAGCCGTGCCGTCCCCATGAGCCAACCCTCCATACCGTACAGCACAACACAAGAAGTTGGCCCCTGTGCAGGCCCTGGGTTCTCGGCGCCAGACAAAGTTCAATGTAAAAACTGTGAGCACCGATCACACCTGTCAAACTGTGAGCACCGAATCTACCGATGTGGCACGAGGAAAAGCTCCTTTCCTATACTTCAATTCAAAGAAATCAGGATCAATAAACAATAATAGACAAGCAGCTTGTCATCAAAGGCTACAGATTAGGATGTATGGCTCCACAAGGTGAGGCAAATGCAAACCTAAGAGTTGATCAAGCACTAGCTGATGTTCTTATGCTGATAGCGCCGAACAATTTACAAGTGAGGTCATTTATTGTAGAACTGCATTTAACCAAACAACCTCACGTTACAATTTTGCGGTGATGAAACACCATTCAAAATTTTTGAGGAAGAAAATAACGTGAGCCAATGTGACAACACACTGCAGTACGCTGAAGCCCCGCATTTTCCAAAGCACCCTATAGGCCAGGTAATCGACAGTGGCTACACCAAACTACATTGAATTTATTAAGCTCTATGCCACAGGCAGTAGACACAATGCAGATGTCTTTGCGGACGGCCAACCTAGGTGCCAAGAGGGGTGGAAACATTGTATACTGTACTGAATTGTCAACTTGGAGGCAGCAAACAAGACATGCCTTCGTACCACAAACTCCCCATGAAAACCCACGAACAATGGTCCGATACCTCGACTAAGAGCCAACACAATATGAGAGACTGCAGTGCCGCTCAACAAAATGAACAAGCGAACCCGAGCTTCAAAACAGGCTTTAGCATCCCTGTAGAGTATCCTGCAACACTCTGTCCACCCATCGAGAAGTATCACGACTGTTCTGCCGACAGCACTACAGAAAATGACCTTGCAAATACATAGCGGATATGAAGAGTAAAGCAATGACTAAGGAACCTGTACAATTTCACCTATACTGGACAGTAACTCTGAGTATGATGTTTGGTAGTGTAAGTGTTCTTTGCATGCAAGTATGCTTTGTAACTTAGACCCAAACCCCGAGTGAGCCTGCTCCTGTAGGTGTGGTGCGTGTGGGAGGGGAAGATGCAACAGGGATGCCCGTGCTTCTGAAAAGATGCGATTCAAGTTTTTCTTTCAGCTAAATAAATGCAATTTTCAATAAATGCAATGACTATATTCAGTTTACGCTGACTATATTTTTGTTTCGTCATGTAACAGTGAAGAAAACTGGACACCTCGTCAAAGTTTAGGAGTCTCTCTCTGCTCCTCCACTTTTGCCAACTTCAGCGGTATACCAGGGAAAAACACTCGAGAGCACTGAATGTAACTGTAAGATGGAGAGAGAGCATTAAGAATTGGTGGAGCGAACAAGTATATATACAATGGCTGCTCTGTCAGCGGTTCAAGATGCTAGCAGAAATGTCAATGCATGCATCTGTATATACAGATGTAGATATCTGTAGTGTAAAGTAAATAACCTGATGTATTGTCCGTAAGGCTGCACTATGTTTCACTGGATTTGCTTCAACCAGCTATAAAGATATCGTTGATGCCAACATCTTGTTTGATGTCTGAATGAACACTCCCGCACGTTTAATTCCATGCTTCAAGATAGAAAAAAACAAGCACAGCTATTTTGTGCCTAACAACTCTAGATGTGGTGCAGAAGCTCAGCCTATGCCAGTTTTCATGTCAGCCATGCCTGTTTCACACTATAAAAATCGTCTGCTTGTAAGGTCCTTTACATTTGGAATAAATTCATGTTCTTATCTATGACAACGGCTAAAATATCCTGATGCTACAGTGTAAAAAATACTGAATACTACATTACTTATTTAGTTGTCAAAGCAACAAATATCCTTGCACACCTATCCTGCATTAAAGTTAAACCTCAATACAATGGACCCGAATAACCAAAATATCGATTATAATGAAGTAAATAAGAAATTGTGGTGCAATAGATTTAGTGTTACGAACAAAGCACTATAACAAATTATTGGACAAAATGAACTTATTTTCGAGTAAGATGCAACTTTGTTATAATGAAGGCTAGTGCTAACAACAATTCCATAATGATAGGAACTGTAAAAGTGAGAACAGCAATGACAGCCAGTTCACATCCCATCTGTGATCATTAACGACTTGGCAGTACATGCAATCGGCGAAAGGTAAGGTTCACACGAGGTTCCACAGCTGCCTTACGTGGCGGGAGTGAATGATACCAGTATCTATTTGTAGGTGGGTTCATCAGCAGCAGGCTTCCGTGTTCCAGGCATATCTTCACGGGCTCCACGTGACGTACCTTGCGCCTTGCGTCTCCATGCTTCAGCACAAAGTCTCGAGGTTGCCCAAATGACAATGATGCAATAGGGACAGCGTGGTCGAGGTCTTTCTCGTCATCTTTGTGCTCGCCCATGTGATCGGAGCCATCCTTATACCTGAAAGAGGTGCAGGAGAAAGATATAGTGCGTATTAGTTTCCAATACCAGAAAGTTATTTGGCTAATACATGTAAGCTGGCTGTAAACTTGAGTAGAAGTGCCAGAAAAAAAAAAGCGCTTTTCAATTTCACCGGAGGATCTCGACAAGCTAGAGGGATCTGGTAACTAGTCACGTTGCAATGTTCCACCAGCTAGCCATACGGTAGTGCCGAACAAAAACATTGGCCCGTATCTGCATGTAATCTGCGAATGTCGTCGAAAGGCAATAGTCTTGCGTGTGGAGAGAGTGAACAAGACATTTATTTGATGTTCTGTGCAAGAAAATCGGTGAATGATATTCTGGAGGCGCTGCAATAGAGTGCCTCGAGCGTGCAGCGGAGGTGAACGAGCGCATCAAGTCACGTCACACATCAGACATAAGCGCCATCTGGCAATTGTCTTAGAAAACAAAACGCGTAGCTCGGAGACGGGTGTGTGTACCCATCTCAGAGGTGATAAGGTGTAGAACGCAAGGCGACGGGTAGGTGCCACCACCATCTCGTTTTAGCAAAGCGTTCAAACACTCGTCTTTCCCTGCAAGTGTTGCATGGTCAGCGCAGCGTGATAAGCGCTACGGTCCTTAAAATTACTTATGTATGCCTTTTCTAGTTAGAGACGCACATGCAGAATATATACGTGTCGTTATGGTGCCCCAGACATGCGCAATATTGCACAAGCATGAACGCTCGACCTTCAGCAATGTAGGTGGGCGCTGCAAATGGGGTCGGCCGTTTCAAGTACCCGATGCCAATGTGTACAAACGGACAAACGTACAGACAGACAGACCAAAATTTTTGCATCGAAGGTCCTCAAGAAAGACTATCATCTTTAAAAAGAAGAGGGGGAACTACACTATCTATATTTCTTCTGTTCAGATTCATGAGTGGTGCTAAATTTTTTGCTGAGCCATCCATATAATTGAAAATGAATTATAAGGGTGATTTCATAGCCACGTTTTAATCTTACAAATGACACTGAGTGAATACCAACAGGCCCTCACAAAAATGATAACTACATCCAATATTCAAAAAGCCCAGTGTTGTCAATGTTCAGGGTCAATGTTCACATGAATTTTATAAAGCAAGTAAGGTCTCTAGCCAAAGCCATGCAATGGCCTTTTTTCTTTTTAATTTTAGTTGAATCTATGTCCTAGGATACTGTCAATAAGTGAAGGTATTCGTAAAAACTACCAGGATATTATTTATTTATTACATACCTACAGCACCTGAGTTGGGCATTATCGCAGGGAATCAATCACATATAATATTGCAATGGAATGTAACAAGTCATCATGATCAAGAATGTACGTTGGTACATGGAGACATAACAGTAATAATAATAATAAAAAGTGCGCAAGACCGTCAATTACGAAAATAGAGAGGCTAAAAAACTTTGCTTTGAGGTTCCTTTATTCAAGCTATTCTCGTTTCGCGAGCATATATCTGCCCTTTGCGAGAGGGCAAAGCTTAAGACATTCGCTCATCATTTATTTTAGCGACTAGATTCATAGAAAGTTGTCCATGGCCGAAGAAAAGTTTGATGCACATACTAATCATCGAGAAGCAGATTCCGTTCTTCAATTGTTCTAGGAAAAAATGAGAACTTAAAATGTTATTACGACACTGGTAGGGCTTTATTTTTCTTGAATTGTCGCGTCTCCTAGAATGATAATGAGGCTGTTTTATATATATGTTTGTGTCGATTGCCGTGTTACCTCTGTAAATATTGTACAAATGTTTTAGCCTGATTATCGTTATGCGTGTGGAAAGTAACTTCCACCCTAGTTCTTCCCTTATTTGTGAACTTCGAATTTTGTAATCATACTTTCTCGCGATGAATCTTGCAGCTTTTTTCTGAACACGTTCTAACTTATATTCAAGAACATTTGTGCCTATGAACTCTGTCATGTTTGCCATTCAAGTACAGTTGAGTCCATTTACAACTATACCAGATACAGCGAAACTGTTATTATGAATGATGACATTCGTTTAATAACAATGCAGCCCATGGCAACTTATCTTGGACAACAACAACAAAAAAAAGACTTGGCTCTGAGCTTGCTCAGAGCGAATTCCCTCCGTGAATCCCTGTTGTTGAAGAGGCAATGACACGAAAATCTTCCATTGCTTGTTTTCTAAGTCAGACGAAAGGCCAAGCCCTCAAATGCCAAGAAAATGTACTAGTAGACATGAGTGCACCTTGAAAAATCAATTGCAACACAGGTTCTAAAACCTTGTCTTGGTTCCTACTGTATCTTGATGTCAGGACATAATACAAGTTTTTTGTCACATTCTGGCATAGGATGTCGTGAAGTTTCCATCATTGCTGAGCTCCACAACTCTCTTAGTGACCCACAAGTGGCCATTTTGAATATCTGAGAACCTGAAGTTGTACAACTAGCCATACTGGAGTGCCGAGTGACTAAAATTGGTACTGTAGCCTGATGTCATGCTAGTATCGATGTCAGAAAGTGTGCCATGCAAAAATCGGCTTTAGTGCCAATGTAAATTATCTTATCAGCATTTACAGAGCATCAGGCTTTCTCACAGCCATCTCTGTATTCAGAGATTTAGTGCGGCAGAGTGAACTTGCATAAGAAAATTGATCTCACTACCCCTTCAAACCATGCATTGCATCAGAAACTGTTTTTGCATGCAAAATTCCTGCATGGGCCAGCAATAGAACTCGTGCACAATGGTGATCCTCTTGTACATATTTTTAGAAAGTTATCACTTTGCTGTCTTCACCAGTTATTCAGGTAGGGTACATAACAATAAACCAAAAAAATACGTGTAAGAATACGCTACATGCTTACAACAGACAGCCTTATTTTTATACTTAATCTGCGCCTAAGCCAGTAAGTACCCAGCCAATTTCAACCAGCCAAGTGCCTTGTTTTGAACTGCCACACCTATCTGAACTCAGGCGACTTGTTGTGACGAACATACACGTGGTGCGAGATGTTATACACAAGTTGCACGTGTAGTAAATTTGCCTGCCTGATCTACGTGTTTCGGGTGGTGCTCCAATAGGACGTGCAAGACGAGAAAGCACTCGGACATGGCATTCTGTGGCAGCTTTAATGTTACACTGAGCTTCCACATTATATTGCGGCAAGAACAAAGCGCTTTGTTCAACGAAAGGCACTGCTTAACTTCTAGAGCTATCAGAGCAATAGAAATGTGTGTTTATTTCCAAATAGTGGTGCTGACATAGGCGAAACATTATGCTTTCCTCGAGAAACCAGCCCACTGCACCCTGGAGCTACAACGATTGAACGAAATGCTTCACGAGGGTACTTGCGGTGTTCACTTGTGCGATTTGCCAAAGATGCCACTAGATATTTTAATACAGCTCCCCCACCTGTTGACGAGTACGAAATTGTAACGGTGGCCAGTTTGATTGGCAACAAGGTCCCTCAAGTGCTGGAGAAGAGGAGTCCACGGTTTGGCCGGAAGCCGGGTGCCAGAAAATGCATAGGACATTCCTTTGTCACCATAGGTAACCTAGAAAAAGACCGCAAAAGTTCCCATGGCACAAAAGTCTAAATAATACCATATGGTCATTAGAATGAAAATGCCACTATAAACATCACATGCATTACGCGGGTTTGTGTATGAGTGTAAACCACGGTGTTAGAAGTGTGTAAACATCATCAATGTAATCAAGGCACTGTACATTTTCTTGCAAGATAGTTTGGTTAGGTTAATGTAGTATAATGTGGATTGACTTGATACATGTGCATTCTAATTATCTGTAACGGATTAATTGAATATTCATTTTATTGTGCCTTTGCTTTATAAAAACGAATGACATATCCAGAGTAAATGCACAAGTTGCTTCTTACATTCAATTATTACGAGAAAAAGACACAAGCAGATTTTTTTTTAATCTTGTGCCACTGCTCGCTGTTAGGAGAACGACCAACGTGACATTGTAGATAATTAATCATCTTTAGCCGTATGTAACAAAGTGCAAGTACATTTGTATGCATTGGTTATGAAGGGCCCAATGTCTGTTTCTATTTGTACGCTAGTCTCCATATGCGAGAAAAGGAAGCGAGAAATACAGGGATAGAAAGAAGGGAAAATAAAGAATGAAAGACAAAGACCAAGAATGAGACAGAAATCGAGACAGAAATAGGGAGGTGAGGATGAGAACGCGACCAGCCCCGCCGCACCTCTTCGTCACGTAAAAACATGTTCTGTGAACTGAGCAAACGGGGCGCGGAGGGGTTCCTACGACGAAAATCATGAAACTTTGACCCCCACCCCACCCCCTCTAATGGAGCACCCTGCGAGCACCAATGTGCACCTAACCCTCGAAAGGAATATGCACAAGTCGCTGAAACGGTCGATTAACTGAATATGCGAAGGATTCGTTTCACAGACTCACTTGTTTCCGCGGTATCGTCCGCCACTTGCCATAGACTCTGATCTTGAGCAGGTCTCCCTCGAAGTACTCGATTTCGGACTCCAACCTTCGGAAAACATAGTCAGCCGTCGATTTCTTGAAAAATCTTATGTAGTCTAGATCGAGGCCTTCTCGCACGATTTTCCTCATGACCAGGGGCTCTGGATTCACGGTAATATCCCATGATAATGTGCTGCAAACGGCTGACAGGGCGCCATCGTCTCGTTCACCTGTGATTCCAACGGCGCTAGGGCTTCTTGCCTTGACCGGCTTCTTGTCGTTCTCAGTAGCTTCGTCGCTTATCGACATCGTTTCAGCCGGTACGTACAAATCTACACGTGCAACGCGTTAATGACACGTGTTTACAGTGGATGTTACCAGTGCCACGTGACATACAAACAAAACCACGTGATCACTGCAAACACGTCGAAGTTATCTCTTCAGCCGTACGATGGCACCACAAGCATAAGTAACGACGCCAACCAAGTGGCGCCAAAAAAGGAATGGGCGCTATGGCCTGGGATGTATCCAAGGTGATTAAAAGCTGTTCCAATGTTCACATTCAAACAAGCAGCCTTGTTAAAGGGGTTCAAATTTCATTTTACCAACTAATGTTTTCTTTAGTCCCTTATTAAGTGGGAACATTGTTCTCTCAGTTAGGTGAACTTTCATTAACTTTTTTCCCGGAGTCCCTTGAAGTTCTTTCGAGCGAAGTCTCACTGCATTGAGAACACCTGCATAACGTGTTTTACACCATACGACACCGCATGACATTTTCATAGCGTGTTTTAGCCAGTGAATTCCCTAAACCAGCGTGGCTGTGTGCAGAGCCTCCTCTGCGACGGCCACGCAGAGGTCCCGCGGGTTCAAAGCCCATCTATTCCTAGAAATTTTTCAAATACAGTTATTTTTGCCTTTCGCAATAGCGTACCGGTCGCTGACACCAGCGTTGGAGGTGGCGCCTAAATCGGCTGTTGACATTGTTATCTCGATCAATGCTGCTTTCGCTGTTATTATGGGCCTCAACCATCGTCACATGTCACCGGAGTCATGACCGAGAGCACAGAGGAGTTGCTTACCAATGGTTAGGTATAGTTTTGGATGGCAGCGAAGAATAACAGCAACCACCGGTTGTATCTGTCACCCAGGTTCACTTCATTGCTTGATATTGAAAAACGAGGTTGAGGGCACACGAACCTCATCCGCAGTTAGCCGAATGCACGTGCTTGATTGGCGATATTAATCAGTAATATTGTCTGACGTTCTTAGAAATTTTTCTATTTTTCTCTTACTGACCGAATGACCAGTCAACCGACCGAACCAAATCAAACCAAACCTACCGATCGAATAACGAACCAAATACCTGATTCACTCACGCACGTCCGACTTATTTATGCTGTACGCTCACTACCAGAAGCACTCCCTGTTCATTTCGCTCCTTTATTTTCATGTACCTTATTCAGTAATAATGAATTCAAAATCAACAGCAAATGAGCCCCCTCCTTCGGCTTCGTTTATAAAGAATCAGTTATTTAACACACAAACATAACGGTCTGATCCGTCAACGGAGCGAGCTCATGAAATTCTAGTTTTATTTTTCGTTCGTCCAATCGACCCTCACTGGCGAGCACATGTGGTCCCTTAATTAAGACTGCAGATAGTCTGTAGGCGAGCATCACGCCGAGTAAGCGTATCGTTTGTGCAAAGCCGGCCCCTGAGGAACGAAGCCTCGTGCTATCGATTTCTAGTAAGCAGCAAGGCCAGAGCCTACAGCTAGCTGCCAAGGTATTCTCTGATCCGGTGTCACTCGTTTTTCTCCTCTTACAGATAGTTCCTTTCTTGCTTTTTTTTTTAATTTTTCTTCGACACAGTTGGGGGGGGGGGGGGGGTAGCCGTAATTTTTGAGAGACTCCCAATCATCGCAGTGGGCTGAAATAACGAATGACAGTCTCGTCAGACAGCTATCTGTAGCGAAGCCACAGGCTCTCGAAAAATTTACAACAAGCGGGTTTTCTTTAAGAATGTGTATAAGCTTCTCATGTAATGAAGTCTATTCTTTTCAATCAATGAATTCAATTCCACCTTATTCGACGCTATAGCGAAAACGTTGGCTTTTCTCTAATTTTGCTCCCGTCTGCGTTACCATTAACTTTCTTTCTCCTCCTCTCTATTTTGCGGAAAAGCTGGCTTTGTGTAATTACGTGCGACCGACTCGCCCAGCAACACGCGCCATCATTGTAAATAAGCAGATCGAGTGCTATGCGCAGAGTTATTCCTACCTAGCTTTGCTGATTATGTTATTTCTGTCCCTCTTCCTCATCTTTGTATTCTCCTTTACCATTCTTTCAGCGTGTGTAGACAACCGGACATTTTTATGGTTAACTTCGCTACCTTTTGCGGATTTTCTGCATTTCTGTTTGTTCCCTTTCCAGTTCTCATCGTAAACCTTTAGCGTATACACTGGAGTGCCGGTGTCGAACTGCAACAATGAATTTAGATAATACATTTTAGTAGTTACCTCGCTTCGTGACCTGGGTTGCTTTATAAGTATTTTAACAATGTCATTCATCGTCACTTCAAGATCACCGCTAGAACTTGGCAACTCTCACTTGGCTTCAGTGAAGCAAAGCTTAAACCATTAACGGTTCGGGTCATGCCAGATTCAGTACAGATAGCCCAGTTTCCCGTTCTAACCAGACACTTTGCTCGTTCTTTTCAAATGCACGAACTGAAAGCGCTTACAGAAGACGCAGTAAAAGACAGAAAAACAAAAAGAGATGAGGCCACTTTTCGAGAATTCATTAAACTTCAAAACTGAGCGAGACGACTCGTCATTTCGTAATCTCGTTTATTTTGGCCGTTAAGTTCAGGTCACGACGATGTCAGTGCCAAATGTGTAGATGGATACAACTTTCTCAAACACCCGTCAAGCTCTTACGCGACCCGGGTTCAGGTATCCAACGAGAGAACGTCAAAGCTATATAGCGTGCCTCGATGCGACCTTGCACGCATCGAGGCACATTAGTTCAAGCTTTGCCACACCGCCGCCTCGCAGTTTCGCACGACTGCCCAAGTCAGAATGCCGGGTACGAATGAACGAAAGAGTAGAAGAGCCTGTGAATGTAAGTAGCTCAAATTCAGAGCCCAAGTAACACAAAAGGACACTATTCGATGTAAATGTCCCAGGCTGTCGATCCAGTGTTTTTGCAAGGCAAAGCGACGCGTTTCATATTAATACATCGCGCTGAAGTCTTCGTACCTTTATACCGGAACATTTGGCTCTCTGTGATCTGCCGTCTGTCCAGCTATTTTAGTGCGCCTGAGCGTGCCACGTTTATGTGGTCAAAACGGAGTCCTCCAGTGCAGTATGCAGTTGAACTAGGTCACGTGGGCGTTCACTATAGCCCAGAGCTCCAACATTCATGGCTGCGCATCAAGGATTACAAAAACTGCTGCAGTACATAGACAACGTTGTTGTACTGGTGTACTGCATGCATTGGGCGCGAGCAAGCGGGTGGGAACATATAGAGAAGTGCTGCCCATAGTGCAGGGAGTGCAGTGTAAACCACTTTGAAATATTAAAACACTCTCAAGCTTGCAAAAATTCCTTTTGCCTAACCAGAATCTCCCGAAATGAGAGTGTTTTCTTTCCCCAACTATGCTTTAAGTTATCATGGGGGCGAAATTTTTAATTTAAAACACATTTCAGGAGATAGAAGTTTTATGGGTTGTTGAAACACCTGTGACCCACACGATGCCAAAGAATAATTGGGACTCGCTGATAAAATGTCGCATTTATTCGGTGAACTTAGATTTAAAGGTATGAGTATGTCAGGCTGTCTAGAAACGCACCTTAAATTTGCACATTTGTGTTATTGTTTATTGTTCAACTACACGGAACATAAATAACCCCAGCAGCAGTGATGATCATCGTCATCATCATCATCATCCTGACTAAACTCGTTGCAGGGCAAAGGCCTTTCCTGCTCCACCAATCAAGCCGGTCCTGTGCTTTCTGCTGCCACGCTATATCCGCAAACTTCTTAGTCTCATCTGCCCCCTTAACTTTCTGTCTCTCTCGCCCGTTTACCTTCTTTTGGAATCCAGTCAGTTACCCTTAATGACCAGTGGTTATCCTGTCTGCACACTACGTGCCCTGCCCATATCCATTTCTTTTTTTTTTTGCTATTAACTAATACGATGTCCTTAACTCCCGTTTGTTCCCTGGCCCGCTCTGCTCTCTCCCTGTCTCTTATAGTCACACATATATCATCGATTCATGAGTCATGTGCAATTGGTTGTTTCCTGACGAGAAGGCTTTTTTGTGTTTTTTTTTTGTTATAAGGGTGTTTAGATCACGGTGCTAGAAGTATTGTGGTTTAGACAGTTGGCAGCCCCTCATAATATGGACATTCTCATTCCCCAAATGACACATATTATGGTATTTTGATTTACGACAGGTTATTCATTTATTAAAACACACTTTCCCTAAGGTGTAAGGGTGCTTGGTATAGATAAAGTAAACCCCTTATGAGTCTGAACTGGTTTACTGTGTCCGCTTATGAGGGTGCACAAGCTCAACCAGAAGCTCTTGAACCTTTTCCCTTGCTGTAGCACACGGAAGTTTGCGAAGAGGTTAAACAAGGGGCTAGGAGACGCTTACGCTAAGCGAAACCACTAGACAGCTATGTCATGAAAAATTGCATCAGATGTTCTCATGTTCGAACGTATAATCAAAGAAAAAATATCGGCGGATCCCACGCCTTATGAGAATCGGTGTCATGCGAAGCAGCCGGCCAATAATTGCGTAGGCTGTATTTTTTTGACACGAGGAAAGTACGCAATACGCTGCGTATATGCTCTTTCGTATCCTTCCCAGCCCTATTGCAATCGATTCGATTCGATTTGTGGGGTTTAACGTCACAAGACCACCATATGATTATGAGAGACGCCGTAGTGGAGGGCTCCGGAAATTTCGACCACCGGGGGTTCTTTAACGTGCACCCAAATCTGAGCACACGGGCCTACAACATTTCCGCCTCCATCGGAAATGCAGCCACCGAGCCCTATTGCAATCGCTGACCGAAATCATGAACCAAAAAGGCAGCACATCGGAGGGGAGCTGGGGCTGTTCACGCGCTGCTGACGTGCTGGTATGGCGGAACCAGTTTCAGATGGACTCCTCCGTAGTTCTATACTTACATGGGGACCATGCTCAGATATATAGAGATACCCAGAGAGATGGAGGGACAGAGCATACTCACAGAGGACGAAGCACCGTGTGTGGTGTTTCTTCTTTACCGACAGCCGCTCCGATATTGCATACTTGCTGCTGGTGTGTTTCGATGTAGACAGAATCTCGAATAAGCAAAGGCTGAAGACAATGCGACCCCTTAATGACTTGACTGTACACGCCTTCAGGCGAATCACACGACGAACTCATTGTCGAACGCACTTGTATAGGGCTGTTCCGTGGGGATAATGTTAGTAGTGATGTCACTCCCGTCATTCTTGTAATGCCTGAATGCATCCGCGTGTGGCGTTAGATAATTATTTAATTAATTTTTACCTTTCATTGATCCTATTCACCCTCTTGACGTGTGCGCGTAATTGATGCCGCGCAAGCACATTGTAACTGGGCGAGCCTCAAAATTCAACAAACTGTATTATCGGTACTTGAAAGTGGAGCTTAACGCAAAGATAAGACGCGCTTATTTCTCTGATTAACTTACTCACTCCTGTACATTTTGTTACTATTAATTTTCCTTGTGAATCGTGGCCACTAGTTCAAGATTAAACTTGTTAATGCACTAAATAAAATCCTAAATGACAGCGAATACGCCACAATAGCGAGGTGCTCAGCCGCGAGCACACGTGGATATATCTACAGCGTACCGGTCTGATCTAGGACAATATGTGGAGATAATAGCAAAGTAAAGGGGGCTTCTTACCATGAAAAGCTTTGTTGCGGAGGAACCAGCTTCAAAAGTTTTTTTTTTTCGTATCTTTAATAAGCGAGCTATTCAAGCACGGACCGACATCTCTTTTGAAGAGCGCTGCATCGTATACCGTCAGCCGTGAAAGAAACTTAATGAGATGCGGAAGAACGCTTATCTCCTGTACTTTCTCAATTTATATAATTTTTTTCGTACCTCACCTTCCTATACTGGATTCCATGCATTGAAGCAGGCCACAGTTATTCATTACAAACCAAAACATACCGACACTAAAAATACATTGGCGACAAAGTCGTATATAACTTTGTACGCTGCTGTCAATAAGCAACAACAACAACAAATAACATTATTTATATTGTTACGTTTATAAATGTACGTGCATCATTGCTTTTTACGTCACTCCGCTCTGTTCAAACGTGGGGAACCTGAAGTGACTGTACTCCCACAAAGGGTCTTACACGTCACATGCTTCCGCTTCTGACAGTGACAGCGTTCATATATATGATCCACGGCACGAAAATACATGCTGCTGTTTTTCAATACTGGCATTATTGATGTATGGCACCGCTTCCAGAATCAGCAAACAATA
Source organism: Rhipicephalus microplus (assembly GCF_043290135.1). Classification (NCBI taxonomy): domain Eukaryota; kingdom Metazoa; phylum Arthropoda; class Arachnida; order Ixodida; family Ixodidae; genus Rhipicephalus; species Rhipicephalus microplus. The sequence continues at coordinate 52,628,619 of NC_134702.1, forward strand.
TGCGTTGGCACAGCATCAACGGCTGCCGAAGCGTCCGAACCAATTGTGTTTTAGGTCTACGTAGGGGCCTGACCTCGAGCAAACCCAGCAAAGATTACAAAATGATTGCACGGGAAGAGCTATTGTAGAGCTATTACATTGACTGCCTCCGAAGATGCCTGCCGCGGATGTGAGCCGAAAAGCCCTGCTTTCTCCCGTCATCTGTTGTTCAATTCAATTCAATTTTCAAAATTTGTTTTATTGTTTTCTTGTACAAGACACAAGAAACAAAAGGATGTTGGGGCGAAAGGCATATAGCCTGACAGAGGACCCAACACCCTTGTACAGAGTTCGTACATCAAAAAAATAAAAAATAAAAAACATCTTTCGTGGCATCCAGACCTTCATGAACAAAAGAAGCAACAGGGCAAAGAATAGCTGACAAAACTATCATGTTACATTGAATGTGACTGATTATACAAATCTTGTAACATACTTACTACATAATTTACTTAAGTAACAATCACTCAGGAATGTGTAGTGAATACAATGAATAAGGCGCGAACAGGTGCACAACTGTGGGCGGACGTGTGTTAAGAAAAAAAAAATGTTCGACGATTTAGAGTACACCGTACTCTACTATGAGAGAGCACTAATGACAGTGGTGGCATATAGAAGACAATAGTAACAAAGGTGACGCTTCGTTGGGATAGTCTTCTTTATCCATGCGCTTATACATAGGTTCGTGCCTTACATGTTCTGTTTATCACTCTACGTGTTTGCATCTCATTTGATGTATTCCTGTTGAACGAACTCATCCAACAGTAAAATTGACTTGAAGTTCTTCCTTCAAAGACTTTTTTTTTATTTAAAAGTGTGGCTTTAGCTGCCACGCAGAATTTAGTCATTTTGGCATCGAAGGTTACTCACTTTTAGTTTAACTATTTTCGTTCCTTCATCACTGGTCCCCTCAGATAGCGATTTCATACCCTATTATTTTTTCCCTGAAGGGCCATTCCCGAGTGACTTATACCGACGATAAACTTTCCACCTGTCAGCGAAGTTTTCTTTTTCTCACGTTTTTTTGTTGCATGAATATATTAATTCTTTTTCTACCACATTTCTTATTATGTTTACTATCACGTATTGCCTTAATAAGGCCAACTTTATCTAAAAGTAAAAAAAAAAAACGTTTAATCCTCCATCATGCACCACCAACGAAGAAAACGCTTCACTAACTTAATCTTTGATTTTGAGTTCTCTCCTCTACAATAGGTTCTACAAAAAAGAAAAAGAATTGGTTACACAAAACGTAGACCTACTTTTTTCTCCTTTCAATCTACGCAAGCTCTTTTGTTCAGTAAGTGCACCATAGCTTTATTCTGTTACTTTTTTGTCTTCTCTCTGTTTGACTTTCTCGACGTTAACGTTACTAATATTTTGCTGCCCCAACCACGCTCATAACGAATTTTCCTTCACTCCCCGTAGCCTCCCGAAATATATTTAAGAAAAAACAAAGAAGCAGACGCTTCAATCGAGTAAATTGAGGCAAGTAGCCAGCACCCATATATGGAGCTCGCAAAAAAAAAAAACGTTTTTACCGGAATGATTGATGAGCATGCATTGATTTACCTGCTCCTTCTGCTCAGCGCGAGGTCGGCAGCGTCTCCTCAGTTGCGCTAAACGAATGTAGCGAGATATTCTCACTTTTCTTGCTATATAAAAAAATGGAGGATATTTTATGCATTATGAAAATGGAGCAACGCAAAATGGGTACCATGGTATCAGCCCTCCCCTTTACTTAATTACGCGTAGTTTTTGTTTGTTTGTTTTTATTTCTACATCGCAGATTTCTTTCCTCGGAACTCGGCGGTTATACTCGTCATCGTTGTTGACCGGCATGACCCCCTCATCTCTGGTAGGCGTTCTGTGGCCCCCTTCTTTATGGTGCTGCTGTGGACAGAGTACGCGAGGGAGCTGTAAGTGAAAGCTGCGGCGCTAGTCGAGAACAGTGACACTTCGGCAGTCTTGACTGACAGGCGTGTGTGTGCGTCCCAATGCCAACCACTTTAACAACCCCGGACTTGATTTTGGCGAAACGTCCTTGTGTAATATGGGAGCGACAGGTAACGACCGGTTGAACGCAGGCACTTCGACGGGTATCAAGAAGCATCAATCAAGTCCTCGGAACTTTACGTCACCAGCTGTTGATCGCCGGAGTTTGGGCTGAAGTCGTGGATTGTTTTTGAGCTAGGCACCCCATATTCTGGGGCGACTTAGAAAGCTTTGCGATTGGCACAGTGAGTCCGAACTGCGCCTACCCAAGTAAACTTTCATAGTATTTTTCGTAAATGTTAGGGTTTTTAGACTGCGGTTTTATGTGGCACACCATGGTAGAGGTCTTTCTTGAAATTTTTGCGCTAGCATGCAGGGACATATTAAGGAAGAGAAGACAAATGTCCCTGTGCACTTGCGCGAAAATTTCAAGATGGATATGTTCCAACTAGCCCGAATTGCAGTTTTGCATGGAAGCGCTTCGGAATTTTTTCAATCTGAGTAGACGGGCCTCTAACATATCACGTTCATCTAAATGCGGCAGCCGGGACCAGGCTTCGATCTCGCGACCTTCGGACCAGCAGTCGATTACCACAAACACTATAGAACACCACTGGCAGGTGTAATAAGAAAAACTAGTCACTAATCAGAAAAGCACTTGTCGCCTTGAAGTTTCTCGAAGAAACAAATAGTTTATCGCAATAGCGTTAAAGAGCTCATTTCGCATAAATTCTAGTGTCGGCGTCGGTGTCGTAGGTTGTGAGTGAAGAAACGCCAGGCCTGCGTGGTTGGTGCCGCACAGTCTCAGCGAAAGCTAAAGGAGTGGCCTTTCAGAGCATTTTCAAAACACTCATTGGGTATCTACTGCAAGCACATTGGCTTGGTACCCACTAGGGCATTTATAATAAGCTTTTGGGTACGGTAGGCAGGCATTCGCTATGCTATTTTTCGTCATTCTTTTGGGAAGCGTGGTATCCGCTAAACACTTGCAAGGAATTTTGTGCCAATTGTCCATGCAGTGGCTGACGACGATAAGGAATTAAGGCTGAAGTGGGTATGCGCTACAGTTAATAGGGAAAGAAGAACAAGATTTTGTAATAGGTTGGAGAATTGGACGGCCCACTTGTTACGCTATTCGCATTGTGCGACGACTGGTTGTTCTTTCGCTGTTTAAAAACGCTTTATAAGTAGTATTAACGCGATTGCTTTTCCTACATCAAGCCTGCCTAAGGCAAGTTCGACAACAACACACAAGCGCCGGTGTAGCTGAGGCCGTGCATCCTGATCAGCCTGAGCTACACCGGTGCTTGTGAGTTGTTGTCAAACTTGATTTCTGTGAATGTATGGCCAAGTTTGTTGAACTGCAGAAAACTCAGGAGATTGTACCTGGGTGGTTGTCGAGGGTAGAGCCTTTGGCAGCACTTAGGGAATTTTAGTTTGTGTCAGGCTGTTACTGCTTGTTTCTGTTATGCTTGTGGTTCGATGTACGCGCCTATGAACAGTCAATAGAGCACACAAAAAACCTGTGTAGCTCAGTGGTAAGATACTTGGCTGGCACTCAGTGGACCCGGGTTCGAGCCCCACTGTGCTATTGGTGCTAGTTCCTGCCTGCCTAAGGCAAGTTTGACAAATTACAAGCACCGGCGTAACTGATTGATAGAATATGGGGCTGGTACCAAGAGGACCCGGGTTCAAGCCCCACTTTGTCATTAATGCAAGTTTTTTTTTTCTAATTTCGCGCGATGTGGTTTCGGACACCGGTGGCGGTGGCGGCGGACAAGATGCAACTGCGCGTCACCCAAAAAGTGATCTCATAACAGCTTTCGCTGTAAAATCATGATCTTGGGCGTGATCTAAAAATCAAGAAAGATGCAAATAATATAAATAATAAAAAATTTGGGCGCGAGTGAGTACCGACCATGGGTCATCGGCGTGGCAAGCAGGTGTTCGACCACATAGCTACGGGTTCGCTTGGAAATAAAGTGAAAATAACTTCCCCTGCTTGGAAATGCAGTGAAAATAATTTCCTTTGCTTGGAAAGGTAGTGAAAATAACTTCCTCTGCTTGGAAATGCAGTGGAAATAACTTCATCTGCTTGGAAATGCAGTGAAGACAACTTGCATGCTTCACAATGTACACATGCTCCTGTACACATGCTTCACAATGAAACATGTACTATCGCAGTAATAATGCGTCGTACAAGTGTACATGGTGATCGGGCGTCAGAACATGCGATTATCATGAACTCATGATTTAAAGCGCGCCACCCACTACAAAAGGCCCACACGTTACTGCGGCATTTCCCATGAAGGCCCCATATAGTGGGTGCATAGCAAGCTCGAACAAAATTCACGCGAACTGCCAGTGGTTTGAAGCATGCTACATGTGTATACCTATTACACAGAACGCAGGCATATGCGAAAGTTTCATTGACGCAAACAATTTGAACTCGATACGCCCTATATAGGGACAGGATATCGCTTTCGCGTTCAACTTTTAAAGGCCAAGCTTAAGAGCCCCCCAGTTCTTTCATGAAGGCATTAAGGTAGACTTTATACTGAAAGAAGAATTCGAAAAGTTAATCGTGTTCAGAACATCATGATGCTGCGGTCGTGTGCTTAGTGTTATGTGTAAGTATTTGCTTCTATGTGTGTTTTCCTGAGCATATCCAGTCGAACAGAATACCATACGTCGAACGCGTGCATGTGAACTTACTTAACCTTGCTAAACTCGTGCTCAACTATTTGCGAGCCACGTGTTGTTGGACTACACCGTGTTTGCCCATTTTACGTTCTACTGTAACATGCTTTGTGCCTTTCTTCTAAATATTGTAGCGGTACTGAGCCATACAGACCAATTAAATGAACATATCTATTGGGTTGAGGATATCATAGCTGAAACCAAGAAGAGGAAATGGACATGGGCCGGGCATGTAGCGCGTAGACAGGATAACCGCTGGTCATTAAGGGTAACTAACTGGATTCCCAGAGAAGGCAAGCGGGTTAGGGGGAGACAGAAAGTTAAGTGGGCAGATGAGATTAAGAAGTTTGCGGGTATAAATTGGCAGCAGCAAGCACAGGATCGGGTCAACTGGCGGAACATGGGAGAGGCCTTTGTCCTGCACTGGACGTAGTCAGCATGATAATGATGATGATGATGATGATGACGATGATCTATTGAGGGGCGAACAACCTGTGTCCACAACTCAATGTGACTGTGGTCGTCGAAGAGCGGGTCAGTCGGATTCTGAAGATGTCGTTAAGCTGTTCTCTTTCACCAGAGGCACACGAGCACGTGGCGCATGCGAACCGGGTCCGACCAGCTGCTCATGCCACGACGGTCACCGCGCAGTGTCCGATACGCCGTACGCACGGTTCTGTTCTGTTCTAACCGTTTTGTCGTGGAGAGGTTGAGATTCATATTACCTCGGCTATAGACTCTATATCAATAAGTTCTGCAGCGAAAACAAATGAGAAAGAATAATACTGAGCGATACCAAAAAAATGAACAATCAGAAATATCATGCCAATGCAGTTTGGTTGCAGCAGTTAACACTGTCATAAAATGTTCATACGCACACCTTTCTTTTCTATAGTGCCAGTATATATGCACTAACACATCATTTCATACACGCCAACCCCTGGCTGTCTATCTCGGGCGCTTATCCAGTCCGGTCTCCACTAAGAAGTCGGTGAGGAATAAGTTCGCCTTCTTCAGAAAATGCATCTCAAGCCATGGTTCAAGTAATTTCCTTAATGTGAGGGGCCGTCTGTCCAAACTTGCTAATTTGTTCCTTAATTTTTTTTCTTTCATTCGCGTATTTGACGCACTCCAAAAGAATATGGCAAACATTTTCTTCTGCATGACCACAATGGCATTCCGGGGAGTTGTATGGATGTATTTTGTGCCGGAAGATGTTTGTGTATGCTACTTCCAGTCGTTGTCTGTGGATTAATGTCTCTAAGTGTCGTGCGAGATCTGTCGCTATCAATGATTTTCTGTGTGGATCTACTTCATAAATTACTGACTCCATTGATTCAGGGCTATATCAAACCACTTGTCTATTGAACAATGGTTAGCTCCTTGCGTTATGAAATGTTCAATATCCACCCCAGACATGGAAATTGCGCAATTTAATTCTTTGTTTGATGCTTTTCGGCGAGGTTGTCAGTCTGTTCATTTCCCTTTATTCCAATGTGACAGGACATCCATTATAATTCAATGTTGAGACCCTGCGCTGAGGCATATTCCGCAGTTTCTGCAACACACTTTTCTAAAGTGATCTCGCATTTTGATTTGCCAAGGGCAGGTTTGATATCCGTGCATATCGCCCACTTTCGTGGCTCAGAATTGTCGAAGAAAAGCTTAACCGCTTCAAAGATAGCCACCAGTTTTGCTGTCGTTGATGAAGATTTGTGTAATAATTTGTACATTATGTTTTCCTGAATTTCGGGTATAAATACCATGCAGGCAGACGCTTCTTCAGTGCATGATCCGTCTGTATATATCTTCGTTTTTTCATTGTGTTATTTGAATGCAGTGTTACGCTTGGGAGTCCACACCAAACGTCATTACCTCTGCAAAGGCAATCTGTGTCAAAGACAGCGAGTGAGCCCACCTGACGTCATCATCTCAACGACGTCATGCAAGCGGCGTCATCCAGTCTGGCGAGTCTTACGCAACGCGTGGCAACATCACTCGTCTTTGGGTGCAACCTAGCGCAGCGGCTCCGGAATTGAGAATCATGACGCAACCCAGCGGTGGTTCTTGACTGGAGGAATCTGACATCATGGCCAGTGGCGCTTCTGAATGGACGTTGGTGACGTAAAGGTCAAACCGGTGCTTATAAAAAAAGCCAAGCGGTGGGTTGCCAGCAGCTGACCTATGCGTCAGAGAGAACACTTCTCGGCTCTTCGAGTCCCTAAGCTGTCGGCCCCTCTGCCGAATATGTAACGCCTCTATTTCTATGCTGTACATAAGCCGAAATCGTTAAACATTTTTTCTGCACCCCCCCCCCCCCTAATATTGGTTCAAGTGCCAGGAAAAATTCAAGACCACTCATCCATTATCGGCGTCTTAACGCCATAACTGGAAACCAAACTTACCCGATACGAAATCTAGAGGAGAGGGTAGGAACTGTGTCACAGTCTAGCTATATTTCCACGTTGGAACTCGTGTGAGGGTATTGGCGAGTCCCCCTTACGGAGCGCGCTAGCCGCTATGCCGCGTTCGTTTCTCCATTCGGAACGTATCGTCCACTTAAGCTGAGCTTTGGATTGAAAAATGCGCCCTTTTGTTTTTCAGGCTTAATGAACCGCGTTCTTAAAGGCCTCTCTGAGTTCGCTCTGCCATATCTTGACGATGTCGCCATCTTCTCACACAACTGGGAAGAACATGTCGAGCATTTACTCAACGTGCTGAGCAGGTTGAAAGAGGCTGGTCTTACCGTGAAACCTACTAAATGTCACCTACGGTGCGGCGAGGTGTCTTACCTGAGACACGTTGTGGGGCGGGGCTGGCGTGGACGTTCAGAAATTAAGGTATCCGTCGTCGTGAACTATCCACGGCCAACCAGAAAATCTGAGATAAGGGCATTCTCTGGCCTAGCTGGATACTATCAGCATTACGTGCAAAACTATTCTAGCATTGCCAGCCCTATAACTGACGCACTTCGAAAGTCTGAGCAGGTTAAAATGGTACGGGACTCAGAAAAGGAGAATGTGTTTTGCCAGCTGAAACACGCCTTAAGCGAAAAGCCCGTTATCATGGTACCCGATTTCTCTAAAATATTTGTCATTAAGTGCGACGCGAGTGATCGCGGCATGGGCGCTATATTGTACCAGAAAGACAATACCTGTAACGAAAGGTCCGTTTTGTATTTTAGTCGAAAACTGAGCTGCAGGGAAGAGGCATACAGTACCTCTGAATAGGAATGCGCTTGCCTCGTGTGGGCCGTTCAAAAGCTAGCATGTTATGTCTCCAGTTCGAGGTTCGTGGTTGAAACGGATCACTGTCCTCTAACCTGGTTAAATAACATGTCGCCTAAAAGTGGCCAGTTACTGAGGCCACTCCAACACATGATACTCCAACATGATACTCCAACATCACAACTTATAATTTCTTTACAAGAAAGAAAAGATAAACACTATTGCAGATGCATTGACCCGTGCGTTTTAGTTAGTACCTTCTCCATCTTTTGGTCTTTCACTGGCGAGTCGGCGCAAAATTATGTCCTCATCAAGGCCTTAGCTGAGCGCTCTCGTCCTGAGTGATTTCAAGGGGCCAACTTTATGTTGTATTCTATTTCATTACGTTGTTGTACGTGTAAAAATTTGAGTTCTCAGCTTAAAATTCTTGTGTCCCACATGTGCCTCTTGATGAAGAGAGAACGAAATTTGGATAGACACGTAGCTAGGTATATGTTGTACTATACTTTGCCTGCTGTTCTGTCGGGTAACCGAGGGCACTTGCTTTCGTCATGCATGTGTTGTCTGTTGTCGAACCGTTCTTGACAAGTTGCAAAACCATCGACAAGTGCTGAGACAAAAATCGTCAGAAGAGACGAGCGAAGCTAGTCGACAAGTTGTGGCGACAAGCTAGTGGACCTGGGACCCGTCCTCAAGAAGTAGATGTGTTCACAGAGCTGAGCCTGGAGCTACATCCTCCCCATGGCCCTGGAGGCAAACCTGGAGGGACCTGGTGAACGAGCGCGCCCGACATCCGAGTCACGTGGAAGCAGCTCGTCGTTCTGGCACATTGTCTGGCAGCGGGGGTGCTGTTACGCCTGGGAGTCCACACCGAATGTTATTGCCTCTGCAAAGGCAATCTGTGTGAAGGCCAGCGAGTGGGCCCGCCTGACCTCATCATCTAAATGACGTCATTCAAGTGGTGCCATCCAGTCTGGCGAGTCTTGCGCAATGCGTGTCAACATCACTCGACATTGGGTGCAACCCAGCGCAGCGGCTCCAGAATTGAGGATCATGACGCAACCCAGCGGCTGTACCTGACTGGAGGAACCTGACATCACGGCCAGCGGTGCTTCTGATTGGACGTTGGTGACGCAAAGGTCCACCCGGTGCCTATATAAGAGCCAAGCGGCGTGTTGCTAGCAGCTGACCTATGCATCAGAGAGCAGCCGACGTATACGCCAGAGACAAGACTTCTCGGCTCTCGAGTCCCTAAGCTGTCGGCCCCAGTGCCGAATATGTAACGCCTCTATTTTATGCTGTACAAAAACCTTGCCTTAACTCACCGTCGTCATGTACGCTAGTCTACCAGCTCTGCGCAGAAGCAGTCGCGAGCTGAGAAACACACGCTACCAAACGGCTGGTGACCTAAGCGGCGAGTTTCGGAGCAGTGGCGCCTTCGGGATCGTGTTGGCGTCACGCCTCGTAACAGCAGCCAACATGTTGCGGCAATATGCTGTACCGCTTAGGTGTTTTTAGGGGCGATGCTCCTTAAGACGTGGCTCGTGCGTCCGCGATGTATGTAGTAGTAGTAGTAGTAGTAGTAGTAGTAGTAGTAGTAGTAGTAGTAGTAGTAGTAGTAGTAGTAGTAGTAGTAGGTAGCCACCTTCACGGCCGAACTGGAGAAGCGGCACGCACGCACTCATTTGAATTGATGGGGGGAAACCTGCACGTTATTTGTAAATAAAAAAGATAGTTGTTTATGATGAAATAACCTACACAAACGAGTATCGGTGACTTAAATCTCCAATAAAATTTGCCTTGAATTTGATGCTTACTAAATAAAACTATCAGAAGGACGCAGTTTGAGCGCTGACTAGAAAGGGTTGCCACGTTGAACTCGCTGGGCGTAACCTCCTTGGTTTAGGCAAGGATCAGCGAGGGTTTGGCCGCAGTGCCATGAACTAGCGGCGGTGAAAGGTGGGAACTAGACACGAAGCGCAGACCGCAAGAAAGTGCGCGCGTGCCGCTCTTCTAGTCCGGCCGGGCACCTCTCGTTTAGTTCTTGGAATGTTCGCTGGATGGTGGTACATCTATATGATGGATATATGATGAAAAGAAGTGAGAAGGCGGTACTTGGAGTGTTCACTAGATGGACGGACGGATGGACAGACGCGCGGATGGAGAGACAGACAGATGCACGGACGGATGCAAGAACAGACGGATTTATGGACGTACGGATGGATGAACATACGAATGCACGCACGAACGGACGTACGGATGGACGGACGCGCGGATGGTTGAACAGACGGACGCACGGACAGATGGAAGCAAGAGCGAACGTGTGGACGGAAGCGTGAACGGAGTGACGGATGCTTCAGACCACTCATCATCATGCGCTCCGTGGATAAGCTGCAATATTTAAGTTCAAATACTTTAATACCGACCTTTCGGCCGCCCGTCCTTCTTCATAATGAAACCAATTTAAATACACTGTGAAGTCCGAAGTGTGTTTTATGAAAGCTTGTGACTATACGACTGACTATGCCATGTCTTTTGCTAGGTTTTTTTTTCTTTTTATGAGGGAATCCACAATCTTGGGGTGCTTCTCCAAACCGCTTGCCATGGCATCGCTTGCCGGCGCGCCCGCCCATCTTAGGTGAAAGTAGTCGCATAAGCTGGTTTTCCTTCGAGCTGCAATGACAGTTTGTCGGTGAATATAAATACAATGCATATTATTAAGTAAAGATTCGTCGTTACTGTCAACGTTATTAGAGTGAACAAAGCAGGAATGTAAGAATATCGAATAAAATTTATCAGGAAATGATATTTTCCTAAATGAAAGCAGCGACACACTTGTGGATCTGTATTATGATTAAGTTCAGACCGCGAAATGAATGGTGTCTTCCGTAGTAGTAGTGCAGAATCCCAAACTTGAAAGTACGGCTTTTGATTTCATAGAACATGGCTACATACTAAATATTTTACATGCATACGAATTCCCGGATAAGTTCATTGACCTCATCTACGCGATTTACACTAATTCAGAAAGTACCCTCCACTTAGATTCCCGTGAGAGTCACGCCTATAGAGCCATGCGTGGGGTCCGTCAAGGGTGTCCCCTCTCGCCAGTGTTAGTTGTCCTTGCATTAGAACACTTCTTCTGGGCCGTTGAACCTCACCCTCTGATTCGAGGCTTACCTCTACCCGGTAACACTCAAGTGAAGGTCACTGAATAGGCAGGTGACATTACTCTTTATGTACATAATGAACAGTCGCTGCAGCATGCTCTTTATACATTCCATGATTTCGGTATTATCTCCGGTGCAAGGTTAAACTTTTCTAAAAGCCAGTATTTTTTCATTGGCAACCCCAGCGGTCGTATCAACATCACGTCGCCTTTACAGTGGTCTTATGAGATTTCAATACTCGGAGTTACTTTCACTGCATTTGGTATTGAGGATAGCATCTGGTCATCCGTTGTACAAACTCTTCTAAGTGATATCAAAGCAGCCAGGTACTTCGAATTCCCCCTCTTGGAACGCCGATACTTAACTCAAACGGTGCACCTAGGAAAATTTTGGTACCTTTGCCAATCTGCTAAACCGCCACTCCAGGAAAGTGCAAAGCTGCATCAGTTCATTTTTTTGGTCTGGTGGCACGGAATTGTTATCTGGTCTAGCGTTAGCTCAACCACGCGATCTAGGTGGTTTTGCATTCCCCGACGTTTCCGTCACGGCTTCTACATTGTGCCTCCGCACTCTATTGCGAATATTAAGCAATGATGGCATGCCCGCTCAGACACTGGCTCGCTACCATCTGGGGCCATCACTACGTGTCTTCTTGCGGGATAGCCAAATTAACCAAGGTCCCCAATTGACTGAATTACCATCTTTGTATCGAGCCCTTCTGGCATCTCACCGACGTTTGGAAGCTACGTGCCCAGAGATAGAGATGGCCGATTCGAAAGTGGTGGACACAATGGCCGCCCTTCTACGGCCCTTGGTACTCCAGCATCTTCAATCTGTAATGAACCGCGCTTGGAAACCAATAACTGCCGCAGTGTTACCAGGGCATCTCAGAGACTTTGTCGGGAGGTTGGGCTGGTGCTTGCTTCCCACGCGAGATCGGTTGCAACGATGGCAGGTTGTTCGCACTTCGACTTGCCCCAACTGCCTCATGGTAGAGACCAATCGACATGCGACGATTGAATGTGTGGTTTCCCGCCTTTTTTTGGCGTGCGGTTAATGCTGGTTTTCGGGGACAGGGTGTGCGAACTTTCGTGTCCAACGGCCGATTCACACGTGGCCGCTTCTCCGCTCTGTTAATAGTTGCGGGGCTGTTCAGCCTTTGGAGAAACCGATGTGAGGCCGTAGCTGCCATTTGCCGCCGGCGTGCTTTGTGGCCGATACTAGGGAGAATGAGACGAGAGATCCTCGCGTTCCTCTCTGAGGAGCTTTTCTTTCTCGGGGAGCACGAGTTTGTGCGGCATTGGTCGTGCCCTTTCGTCAAGGTGGAACACGAAAGGATACAACTCATTTTTCGACCGACTTGGTGCTAAGCAGCGCCCGTTGAGTTGTTTCGTAGCGATGTTAGTCGTGATACATAGATGTGCTGAAGTGTACGTGCCCTGTTACTGGAATGGTATGGGCCTTTGTGTTCTGTACATACTGTAAATAAATTTTTCTAAATAGTACCGTGTACTCTAAATCATTACCCACCTTCTCTAACCACACATGTGATTCTGTTCAAAGTTAAGGATTTTGCGTTTCCTTTTCATTTTGTCTGTGAGTGTATTGTAGTGCTGTAAGTTACAACGTGACTTAGTTTTTCTGTTTGTATGTGCTCATGAATTGAGTTTGTTAAACCAGACAGCTGTTCACCTGAAGTGCTGTTAGTAGTACGCAATAAACTCCCCTGTTCATTCAGAGATGAAGTGTTTTTTTGTTGTTCAATACTTAGATACGATTCACATGAAAGAAGAAATGGTTGTCATGGTAGTAACGCCCAGCGCGATCACGCACAAGCCAAAAAAGAGAAAACTAATAAGTAATCGACCTCATATGTTGCGAGTGAGAGTTAAATAAAAAAACAAAACAGGGCATATTTTAAGCGAAGAATCATACACGTGTAAAACAGGAAGTGCTGTACAATATTAATTGAAGAACTTCAATGAAAGATGAAGTGCCGCAACATTCATAAAGTTCATAGGCAATGGGGTTTATTTTGTGGGTGATATCGCATTTCCAACCTTCATTGTCATGATCAGCAATAAACCCTGACACGGGGAAGGTATGCGGCTTCATCATGGCCAATGCGTTGAGAGGTGCGATGAGCTGGATGGATGGAAGAACAGATATGCAGAACATGAGAAAAATGTATGAAAGAGTTAAAGCCTTGCAATGTAGCGGCACATCTGAAGACTATGCCGACTTGCCTTTTTTTTAGGTTAGACTAGTAGACTAGGAATAATCAGCATGAAACATAACGCCATGGTTTTGTATGGATTCTATTAGATCCGTTAGAAGGCGTTCAGGGGGATCTTTCACGGAACAAGCATACCCTAATTTGGGTGGGTTTAGTGTTTTATAAGGCAGTAATTTGACAGGAGGAGACGCGTGCGAAAGATTTCGCTTAATATAGCTTTAAGTACGGTTAGCGGCATTACAGTAATATTTTTTATGTGAGTGGCCCAAGTGAGGTCGTCACAGAAAGTATTATCTGCAGGGTACTTAGCACAAGGTTCGGAGGAAATGACGCTGCCGTTCAGAGAATATTTGAATACCGGGTAGTCCGGCCGTCTATTAAATGAAATCAAGTCATGCACCAGCATTAACCAACCACTGCACCATTTATCTCACTTTATGTACGTCACGTACAGGAAAAAATGGTTAATATACATCTGTTATTTACTGAAGTTCTTTGCAGGGAAAACTTGAGGAATGTCACCCAGTGCAATGCTACAGCTGTACAGGGCATTTTTTTTTCGTTTCCTGCCGTACAGCTTGCAGGCACTGACCAATGCAAGTAAGACAAGCCTACAAACGTTACAGAGCGTTCAGTCCCAGGCACTCCGGATTTGCCTCGGCTTGCCTCGTAGTGCCTCGACAATGGCTTCTATAGCAATCACCGGTGACCACCTCATCGCGACACATATTAACGCTGAGACATTCAGGACACATATAAGGCATATTGCTCGGACTCCCTGCCACCACCTATCGCCTTTTTACCAACAGACAGACCGCGTTCGTCCTTTTGCCAGGCGATAATCACTTATCGCAACTCTTTGCCAACAAGCATAACACCTGGCGCCAGGCCTTCGACTCCTTCTTGGTGTCTGACTCATGCTAACATCAGGCTAACTCTTCCTGGCATAAAAAAAAAGCAGATATGTCATCACCTGCTCTTAAACAGCTTGCTCTACTCTGGTTATCTATTTATTTATTTTATTTATTTATTTGATTTGCATACACATATACACAATGACACAGAGGAAAGAGGGAGAGAGTAAATTGGCAACTGCCACCCGGAGAGGCACAACGCCTGCTCACTCTTTCGGGAGGAAGGAAAAAACAGAGGAAACAAAGATTAGAGGGGAGAAAGAGGAAAGAAGATGAGGGAGAAAAAAATGTCGAAGACTTCGAGGAGTATGAGTAAAAAAATATAAATAAAAATAATGAAAAAATGGTCTATAAACGGGTGGCGAGGTGCGTTTGGTTCATAAACATAAGGAGAGCTCGGTGGGCTTGGTCGCATCTGGAAGCACAACCACTCGGAAAGAGGTATACTCGTCTAGGGTCGCACACTTAAGTCCTAGGAATTTATATTCCTTAATCAGCAAAGACCGCTGCGTAGCAAATGTGGGACAGTGTACTACGAGATGCTCTAGTGTTTCGCAGGAGCCACAAGCTGCGCACAACGGACTGTCCACACGCCCTTGACGGTGTAATCGTTCACGCACCAGCACAGAGCCCACTCTTAGTTTGTACAACAGCGTTCGGGAATGACGAGGCAAGCCACGGCCACGAACACAGGGAGGGAACAATCCATTTTTCACGCGATGGTCTGGGTGCTGCTTTAGGAGGTGTCGGCGTATAAGTAGACGATCGTTGTCCATCGTACGTAAAATTCTCGGACAGTCACGGCCATCACGGTTGCATGACAAAGCAAGGCGATCCGCTTCTTCATTGCCCGCAATGCCCACGTGCGAAGGTACCCAGTGTGCAGCTAGGTTGTATACACGTATACACCGACGGCTTTGTTTTACAGAAGAGTTCAACGGCATCATTTATTATACCGATAGAAGACACGACAGAAAATTCAAGACCTCCCACGTTACGACATCAACGGGAGCAGAGCTCGCAGCACTTCGTGCCACATTGCAGTTCATCAGCAATCAACAGCCCCAAAAATGGACATTTTTCAGTGACTCTAAGGCGGCACTGCAATCCCTTCTATCACCTTTACGCCGCAGCCTGTACGAACAATTGGTATTCGAGATTGCAGAAAATACTCACCATTTCATCGAAAAAGGACATGAAATAGCCTTTCAGTGGCTCCCAAGTCATTGTGGAATAACTGGCGATGGCCGATCGAGCTGCCCGTTCTACTGATGCTGCATGGAAACTCCACATGCTTGAGTGCAAGTGCACCACGTCGCAATAGAACGAGTCACATTTCATCAACGCACGATTATGTACCTTAGACCCAACTCTCAGTCTTCGAATTCCTCCAGAACTTCACCAACGAGACGCTATTATGCTGTGCAGGTTATGGTTGGGTGTCGCATTTACCAATGCGTACGCGTTCCGCATAGGAATAGCCGACACTGCTGCATGTTACCGTTGCTGCAGCGACGAAACAACGTGGCACATTCTGTGTGAGTGCTCACATTACTGCTCGTAGAGACAGTCACTCAGCAATGCACTAGACGAACTGGACAACCAGACTCTTTCGGAAGAAAGAATTCTGCGCTACCGACAGGACTTTGTTTAGAGAAATATATTCTCACAGACAGTGAACATCAATTACAATCCAACAGAACATCGCGACAGAACACAACATCCACAGACACACCAAAAGTTGTTACAAAAAGATATGTTTACATATGTAAATAGAACACAACATACACAAATACACAGGAATTGTTACAAAAATATGTCTACATATGCACAATACATGGTAAACGAAGAACACACAAATGAAATTTAAAGATGTATATGTCAGATATTTTCATAGTATTTACAAGGTATTTGTATGAGTACTAAACAAAGATTTAACTACCAATACCAAGCAGGCCTGAAAACAAGCTTTACACGTCTCTGAAATACGAACACAAAACGACAGGACCAGTGTCGAAAAAATTCCTCCTCACCCAGAAAGAAGAGTTCCTCCGACAAAACAGATAGTATTTTTTTGTACAGTCACTCCAAAATCGGGAAGAGAGCAAGGCGGCGACGACCTGCTGCAACAGCCTCACAACGGTTACGCCAAAGACAGTAGGCACCAGCAACAATGAGAAGGCAGGCAAAGCGGCCTCGAGAACAACGTCCAGAAGAAACAAAGCGGTTTACTCCGAGGCCACGAAATCCTGCATGCAGAGCCCTCTAGAAGACAGGAGCTGCGACGCATTGTCTTAAAACATGCTGATTTGTTTCCTGTAGGGAGCAGTTCGGACATGTTGATGACTGGACCATTCTCCACCTTTCTAGGTGGTCAAGGGTAGGAAGAACGCCCCACCCCAGCCGCCACATGAAGTCCCGGAGGTGGCTAGGTAGAAATGATGCCGTCAGCGTGCTCCTGCCAAGACACACGACTAGAGCGGGTGCGGCGTGCCGGAGGGACTAACGGGAGCAACAAAGCGGCTGTTGTGTCAACGATAGGATTGTCTAACACATCTAACTCAGGGCAAGTCGACTAAATATGACGATAAAACGCGACAGCTGATGCATAATACGAATGAAGTACTACTGATTGTGGGCCCTGATTAAGGTGCACATTAGGCAATAAATACCGAAGGTGAGTGCCTAGAAAATAATATGCCAGAGTTCGGGCGGGGGATTCCTCTCCTTGTACGAGGCGCAACAGGAAGCGCAGGGCCAATAGCCGGCGGCGTATTGATACCGAAGGGAACGCAAAACCTCCCTGGGAACGCTGCTGTCCTAACGCGGCCCGAGAAACCAACTCAGCGCCTCCGAACCAAAAGAAGGAACACAAGACAGACTGTAATGACCTCATGATGCGTAAATGCAGCTGTTCCACGTGAGAAAGGTACCAAATGCGACCGCAGAACACAGTCTGCGCAAGGTACCTCCACTCAAGAAGCGGGAAGTCGAAATCCCGGGCGTTCTCAATTTTCAGGGGCGAAGCTCCTTATAGCGGTACCCGTTCGCCCCCCCCCCCCCCCCCCATTGTATGTAACAAGTATAACATTTTGACCTCCAAGGTGGTGCCGGTGAGAGACTTCTTCTGTGCGTTGTTGAACAATAAAAAATAGTGCTCAATGTACATGTCAATGGCTGCTAATGGGGAATGAGAGACAGGAGCGTTCGGCTTTTAGTTAACGCGCAGGCTGCGATCACCATTAGCAGCCATTGGCATGTGCATTGAGCACTATCTGACAAGAAAGGGTTGCTACGTTATACTCGCTGGGTGTAACCTCCTTAGCTTTAGAAAGGTTCAGCGAGCGTTGAGCCGCAGTGCCATGAATACAATGAACTTGTATATACCATGAATGAACTCGAGCTGGTTAAAAATGGGAAGTAGATACGAAGCGCAAGCCGAAAGAAAGTAAAAGCCGAATTCTCCGCCTCTCATTTCCCATTAGCAGCCATTGGCATGTACATTGAGCACTATCTGAATGAAAAAGTTTGCTACTTCATACTCGCTGGGCGTAACCTCCTTGGTTTTCGAAAGGTTTAGCGAGCGTTCGGCCGCAGTGCCATGAATACAGTGAACTAGTATATACCATGAACTCGAGGTGGTTAAAGGTGGGAAGTGGACCCGAAGCGCAAGCCGTAAGAAAGTGTGCGTGTGCCACCTCTTGTTTAGTGCTTGGAATGTCCGCTGGATGGCGGTGCTTCTATATGGGGAATATATGATGAAAAGATGCGAGATGGTTGTACTTGGAGAGTTGAATCGATGTACGAACGGACACATAGACAGATGCATGGATGGGCGCATGAACGGACGCAGGGGCGGCTGCATGGACGAACGCAGGGACGGACGCACGAACAGACGCACGCACGGACGGGCTGATGGACGCATGGACGGTCACACTGACGGACGCATGGACGCACGGAAGCAAGAACGAATGGACGGACGAATTCTTCGCCCCACTCTCCATCATTCACACCGTGGATATGCTGCCATTTTTTTGTTTTACTTCATCGAGGGCGTTTGACCAAACGGAGTTACAAATGCCGTAGTGGTTGTATCCTAAAATGCGAAGAGACGCAGCCGGCTGAAGAAGATATGTGGTGCTAAGTCTGGAGTTGGGATAGCCGATGAACAAATACCGGGATTTAGAGAGGTTTAGCGCGGCACCTGAAATGTCACCATACTGGAAGAATAAACGCAGGCGATGTGAAAGACTATCTTCATCTGAAAGGTATAGGGTTATGTCGTCAGCAAAAGCTGTGACTTTCACGGTAGTGCTGCCGGGAAGCGCAAAACCCCGGACATGCGAATCCGCTTCTAAAGCACACAAATATTGCTCAAGGCTGAGGACAAATAGAACAGGAGACAAGGGGCATCCTTGACGGACTCCACGTGTAATAGAAAAGGCAGCACTCTCCCAACCATCTAGAACTAGTGTGCTTTTTATACCAGAGTAGGTATGCCTAATTAATTCAACAAAAGTACGTGGAAAACCACGGGCTGTGGGCACTTTGAAGATATACGTGAGCTCTAGTCGGTCAAATGCTTTCTCTTCGTCTAAAGAAAAAGGAGACGACGCGCAGATCGCGACAGAGTATAGGCTATGATATCCCGGGTGGTATAAGGACAAGCTGTCTATTTCTCGTCCAGGCATAGATGAAGCGTGGTGATGACCCACCAGAGTGTTAAACAGAGCCTTCAAACGTTGAACGATCACCGTCGCGAATATCTTATAGTCAACGTTAAGAAGCGTGAGGGTCTCCAATCTTCAGGATTAACAGAGGAAGCATCACCTTTCGGAATAAGCACAATGCGTCCATCTCAAAAACTTGATGAAAAGACACCATCCTCGAAACATCGACGGATAACCGCAGTTAAGGCAGTGCCAAGCTCATTCCAAAATGACAAGTAAAATTCAACTGGAAAACCGTCTGGTCCAGAGCTGTCCCCCGTTTCATAGATCGTAGTGCTGCCTTTACCTCTTGAACTGATGGAGGGACGTGCAGAGAATGAGCAGCTTGTTAAGGAACGTGAGACGAACCTCTAAGCATCGGCGCTATTATTTCACAGTTTGTCCGCATGGCCGAACATGACGTCTCTTCGAAATGCGCCAGAAAGAGAGATCGGACACGCGTAGGAAGCGGCTGTGTGTAGGTGGCAGAAGAAGGCTGTGAAGGTGCTCCTGCGCTTCTTGCGTTCAAGCAGCCTCTCCAAACGACTGTGATCGGAACGCCCTGCATGTGTGTGCATGTAATTATTTCCTATTTTTTTGTCTCTCTCTACCTTTATCCTCTTTCCGATCCTTATTTCTCTACCCCAGTGCATGGTAGCAAACCAGTACTTCTTCCTTTTATTTATCTACCTTTCTCTCTCTTATGTGACTTTAGTAAGTCGTTTTGGAGCGCTAGGTTATCGGCGACGTTCATGATCGGGCGATAAATGATGCAGTCGTCGGCAAACAGGCATTATGTTGGAATAAATGTTACTGGGCAGGTCGTTGATGTAAACGAAGAAAAGGAGTGGACCCGAAACAGTGCCTCTCCGGATAAGACAGAGGATGAAGTTCATCATAAATTATTTGCATGCCCGAATAGCTGTAGGTTAGGGAGAGAGTCCTTAATCCAGCTGAAAAAAAAATGTGACGTAGGGTAAGCCACGAAAGCTTTAATAGCAAGCGTTTATGTGGCACCTCGACGAAAGCTTTTGCGAAAGCTTTTGGTGTCTACTTGTATGTTTTAATCAAGGCTAACATGAATATCGTGCAGAAATGGTGCAAGTTGGGTTTCGCGGAATAAAAGATCACGCCGCGGCCGGCATCGATTTGATTGACTTGTGGGGTTCAACGTCTCAAAACCACTATTTGATTATGAGAGACGCCGTAGTGGAGGGCTCCGGAAATTTTGACCACCTGGGGTTCTTTAACGTTCACCCAAATCTGAGTACAACGCGGCCGGCATCGAACCAGCGACCTTTGGTTCAGCAGCCGAGCACCAAAGCCACTTCACCACCACAGCGGACACACCGCAACGTAAACGCGAGAGCTCTGCCATTAAGTGCGGAACACTTCAGAGGATCAGGCTGCCGTATTGTCATTTTCTCTTGGGGTAACGGAGGCAGAACTACAATATGGTGGCCAGCAGTATAGCAAGCATACTGAGCACGCTCTCGCGCCTAAGAAAAGTCGTCTTCCCCTTGTTCTTCGGGGGCCTCGATGGTGGTGTGTATATATTGCGTAAATTACTACTATGTCTATATAGGAATGAAGGATAGTGTAAATTTAAGGGGCTTGCTTTCCTTGTTAGACGCAACATTAATTAGAAGTAACAGACAATAATGCCAAGGGAAGTAGAGGGGATGTTATTGGAAGTAATTGTAATGTGAGTGTGAAGAAAGAAAAGTCGTCGAAAAGATAACTTCCCACCGCCAGGGACCGAACCTGTAACCTTCGAACAACACGTCCTCTACCACAGACCTACGGCGGCCGCCATCTCCCCGTCCACATTATCAGGTATACGTGTGCGTTTTAAACGCAAAGAATTTCTTAGCGAACTTTGGCGACTTTGCATCTATCTATCTATCTATCTATCTATCTATCTATCTATCTATCTATCTATCTATCTATCTATCTATCTATCTATCTATCTATCTATCTATCTATCTATCTATCTATCTATCTATCTATCTATCTATCTATCTATCTATCTATCTATCTATCTATCTATCTATCTATCTATCTATCTATCTATCTATCTATCTATCTATCTATCTATCTATCTATCTATCTATCTATCTATCTATCTATCTATCTATGTACGACTTTTAGCTCTCCTGGACGTTCCGAAAATGATATCGATACCAAACTTGGTATGGCATAACATTACTGTATGAAGAGAATATTTGACTACTCATAAGATGAAAATCATGACATGCATGTCATGAATGTCATGATTTACATTTCATGGTCCTGCAGCTCTTGCGGTGGTTTCGTTCACATGTCATGTTGCAAAACTGGTAGGGTATGACATGATTGCATGGCGAACACAAGCGACAGACCTTAACATGAAAATCATGACATGCGACATGACATGACGACAGACAAAGGAGGCTCCCCAGCTCCGCACTTGCTTCAACCTTGGGACCACTAGGGTGAAACAGCCTGTATCGTAATTTGTTTGTTGCATTTTCGCAAACTGAGTGTTAAGGGTGGTCAGTTATCGAGAAATTTCTCACATCACTCGGGAATCGCCAAACCATTCATCGCACTGTCAATAGCGAACCAATTCAATGCCACTGATAATCTTTGCACTGCGATAGACAAGCAAACATCAAACAACCCTCAAAAACAAGCAACACCACTTCCGCAGAGCGCGAGCGGTCTATGGCCGAGCGATGATTTCAGCCGAGGCCGATCATGCGTAACACATCTCGCCCCGGAAACTAACGAATCAGTGAGATGTGGCGCCGAGGGCCGCAGAATAAGACCAAGGTTTAACCTCCTTGGATAGGACTCGGTGGGCCTCTCTCTTCCGCAGGGTTGTCGTCCAGCGGCACGTCACTGTAATTACAATCCGCGCACAGGTGGCGTCGTGTGAAGGACCACGTGACCACCAAGTGCTGCCCTCTCTCTCCCACCAAATCCGCGGATCAGTCCTCTACCCCTCCGGAAAGCTGGCCATCTCTGAACACACCCTTTCCTTTCGTCCCTTGGTCCTCGTTTATTTCCTCCTCCTCCTCCTCCTCCTCCTCCTCCTCCTCCTCCTCCTCCTCCTCCTCCTTCTCCTAACTGCACATCGACCGGGATTGCGTGATAAGCAGACGGTGAGTTTCGAGGCTCTGAAGCTGCTTTGTGGACTATGGCACAGAGTCCCTATCGTTAGGTGCACGCTGATGAAAGATTAATATGAAACGGTCGACTGACACCATAATGAGTGTTTGCCAACTTTCCACTTTGCTGGGTCACGGGAAATCAATAAATAAGTCAAGAAGCCACGTACTTAGTTTTTTAATGGTATCGAATGATTTTGCTTTTATGGGCGTGAAATAAAACTGTGGTCACGACAGCCTGCGACTGAGTAAATGTTTGAATGTGTTTGTGTGTGTGTTTGTGTGTGTGTTTGTGTGTGTGAGTGTACTTCGAGAGGTGAAATGAGGCCCAAGCTAATTTAAAATAGGTCTATAGAGGAGCTTTTTTTTATTGGACGATTAGTACTGTTCACTGAACAACTCCAGCATCCGTATTCGCCACTAGTGGTTATGATACTCCACTGCTGACCCAGAAGTGACACAATGAAATTCTAGCCTCGACCACCACTTTCACATCGTGGTGAAACACCAGTGGGCCGTGCACTCAGATTCACGAGCACGTCTTAGAACAACACCAGGTGATCGAAATTTTCATAGCTCTCCCATACAGCGACCCACATATTCATACCGTCATTTTGCAACATAGAACCCCAAAATCGTTATTAATTTTACCTATAAAATGCGCAAGACATAGATCTGTTTCTCGTAACTAAACGCAATACTTTGGACGTCAGATACAAATAACTTACGTTAGCGTTGGCAATATTTTGTCCTGGCAGTGCAAAACGGTGTTGTATCGGGTGGCGCGGATCGCTGGTGTGGTTGGATCGAGCGATGTGTTGGTGTAGCCTGGAAGAGGGAAGGTGGCGGAGGACGTGACTCCCTCTTCCGACGCCCATGCGTGCTGCATGGTAATATTTTCTACATAGCTTGCGAGGTGCACTTGTTGCGTATCTGGTATAAAAACCAAGTACCCGTGTGTTACAATAAGCATACCAGTGCCCTCTTTCCTAAATGACTTCATGAACCATGACAATTTTTTAGGGGTGAAGCTGCTTACGCCGTGGGTCGTACGTCCCATGTCGTCGTTGTAGTAGCCACCTCTCGTTTAGCCCTCAGAATACCCACTGGATGACGGTACTTGCATATGATGAATATATGAGGAAAAGACGCGAGATGGCGGTACTTGGAGTGTTTACTAGATGGACGGATGGACGGACGGACGGACGGACGGACGGATGGACAGACAGACAGACAGACAGACAGACAGACAGACAGACAGACAGACAGACAGACAGATAGATAGATAGATAGATAGATAGATAGATAGATAGATAGATAGATAGATAGATAGATAGATAGATAGATAGATAGATAGATAGATAGATAGATAGATAGACAGACAGACAGACAGACAGACAGACAGACAGACAGACAGACAGACAGACAGACAGATAGATAGATAGATAGATAGATAGATAGATAGATAGATAGATAGATAGATAGATAGATAGATAGATAGATAGATAGATAGATAGATAGACAGATAGATAGATAGATGGATAGATAGATAGATAGATAGATAGATAGATAGATAGATAGATAGATAGATAGATAGATAGATAGATAGATAGATAGATAGACAGATAGACAGATAGACAGACAGACAGACAGACAGACGCATGGACGGATGGACGCATGGATGCTTCGCCCGATTCATCATCATTTACTCTGCGAATATGCTGTGATTTTTTTCCTAATTGTCTAGCTTCTGAGATACCAACGTCAGTGTTGACGACTCAAGATTGCTACATAGAGAAAGATTGCGTGATTTTTTATTGAGCGACGCCACTGATACTTCAAGGGACACTAAATCAAATGATAAGTGAATGTGAGTTGTTGAAATAACGTTCTAGAATCCTCGCAGTTTTTTTTTTTTTACATTTCAAGGAAATGCTTAGTTATCAGGTTTCAAAATTCTCGCACCATTTGCACAATTCGAACCGCCCGCCATCTAAAACGGTCCTCTGAGGTTTTTCCACGGCCGCTGGATCAATTGATTGCCTTTAGTGTCCTTTTAACAACGCTTCAAATTAAGATCTGCAAAGGTGGAATGTGATTGCAAAGTACACTAGGTCTGCCTATTTCAAAGTAATAAATATGTTAGTAAATTAGCAAAGTAGCAAAAAAGAGAAGGTACGAAACGGTATTAAATAATAATGTGCCCCTATGAATGCATGTGCTAGAAAAGTGTCTCTAGAGGCGGACTGAGAGCAATTACTTTGAAGCGTAAAAACATCAGTCTTATGCCTTGTACAACGTAGATGGGTTGGAGCGCTATGTGCGCTGCTAAGTAAAAACTGTCCCCAACTGAAATTGCGAGAGTAACTTATTAGTTCCGCGTGCGTTTAGAAAAATTACTTAAACATTTCTAGTAGTTCATGCTCTACTAACGGGAGATCACTAATTAAGCCGTCTCAGATACGGCCTCCAATGAATGAAACCGAGTGTGTGTTTAGAAAAAGTTTTTAACGATTTCGAATACTTGGTGATCAACTCTGATCTAAAAGTAGCGTACTGTACTGTGTTTAGAAAAAAGTGTGTAATAATTTAGAGTACTTGATTATGTTTAGAAAAAGTGGTTAACGATTTTGTGTGCTTGACTATGGGTGAGCATAGAGCCGTCCCGTAGGCCTCACACTTGATGAGAATGTGCTGGATTTGGTGTGTTTAGAAACAAGTGCTTAATGATTTAGAGTACTTAGTAGTCAAATATGGGAGAGCATGGTTTAAGAGAATTTTATTTCCGGATATATCTTACATATCCTATGTGCACACAGAAAAATGGACAATAATGATCAGTGCGTATGTACAATGCAAGTTGTTATACACAGTGAAAAGAACTTATTTGCGTATACAGTGATGTACGATATAAAAATTGTGCAACTAAGACAGAACATTCAAAGAAGATCGAGATGATTAAAGTTAAATAAACAGTAAGGCTATATGAACGAACAAGGGGGGTCATTCGCAGTGTAGGGTGATGTTTTTGCATTCACCTGTGAGGACAGCTTGTTCTCGTGCTCAAGAACAGTATTGCACAAAAAGACATGGGAGTGCATTTGCCATTCCAAGTGCTTTCGTCATAAAATCAAATGAATATGTGTACACCTTATTCCTATACTCTAAAAACCTCTCTGCTAGACCTGGTTGCAAAGGGGCAACTCATCCGCCTGTCCATATAGCTATTCCTGCAAGCTACGCGATAAGTATTACTGCAGAAAAGAAATTACGTATTCATTTCATCCTTTTAGAAAACTACTTCGAATGCTTACAATGGTGCTCGGAATGCTTTAGAATGCTTGGAATGTTGGCGTTTAAATCTATATGCTTCAAGTTCTCCACGAAGCAAGGGGTGCAGCTTCAAGGTCTAGCACGCACATACAGCATGGTCACTAACTATGCTGTGGTTGGAGTGAACGCGAGGCTTTAATAAATCGAAAGCCTTATCTCTTTCATAAACCTCGAAATTTGTTGATTTTGATATGTTCTAACTCCTGCTATGTTGACATTGTGAAAATTGCAAATAAGTGCAGTACATAGCTGTATGGTATACTACAATTGTATTGCCTTGTATTGTATTGTATTATATTGTATTTTCTCAATAATATATTTTGATGTGTATTATTGTTGTTTAAATGTAGTTAAGCACAGTTTTTGAGATGTTGACTGTAACACCCACACATTTCTCTTCTCTTTCCTCTCTCTCTCATCTTTATGCCCCCCCTTCCCATTCCCCCAGCGTAGGGTAGCAAACCGGGCATGTGCCTGGTTAACCTCCCTGCCTTCCCTCTTGTTGTTCATCCCCCCCCCCCTGCAATGGCCTGAGGGCCAACAGTATGCTGAAAGAAAGTGAATAAATTTCACAGTTGGCGGAGTTGGGGAGGAGTGACGGGAATGACGTCCCCGCATGACGCCACGATGACGTCGTAGATTGACAAAACACAAGACGTCATTATGACGTCATCACGACGTCAGTGTGTCGTCAGGTGACGAAGTCTTAGATGATGAC
Organism: Rhipicephalus microplus; assembly: GCF_043290135.1. Taxonomy (NCBI): domain Eukaryota; kingdom Metazoa; phylum Arthropoda; class Arachnida; order Ixodida; family Ixodidae; genus Rhipicephalus; species Rhipicephalus microplus. The sequence goes on from NC_134702.1 coordinate 52,654,812, forward strand.
GCCATCACATGACATGGTAGCTTGTTCAAACATGGTCTAATACCGGTGGCAATACGAAAACATACGAGTTGCTTCTGATCTGGAAGGCAGTTCAAAAGCACGTTTCCAGGGAGGGCGGGGCTGAATGAGTACATCGACTGAGAATAATAAGAAAGTAAGAATAATAAGTGGCTTACACCTTCTAGTCGTGAAACGCTGAGTGTGTCTTTTTCTTTTGTGTTCCACAGAGCTAGAAAGTAACACCAGCGTGAGCGACACTCGAACGAAGTCGGTAGTACACTACAAGTAATGCATGGCTCTGTGTTCACATTTGTACAATATAAGAAAAAAGGTTTACTAGCTTTCTGTAGGTTACGCACGTGTGACGTAGAGTGCCATGGGCTGATAAGCGATACCATAGAAGTTGCGCCTAAATTTCTGAGGTTTTTGCCATCTTTCTAAGATACATTCCCCCAGCATACTCTACAGCGGTACTACACGGGCACGCCAACCTCAGTTACGATGGGCCCCAGTTAACGTTTATATTTTTAATCGCGACACTGAGTGTCATGTGACTTGCTTCACGCGAAAATTTATCCTTAGTTTGGGTCATGGAGTTTCCTGACAGACTCTTTAGTGGAGACCGGACTGGACAAGCGCCTATGATAGACAGCCAGGGATTGATATATACGAAGTGTGTTAGTGCGTATACTGACAGTAGAAAAGAAAGGTTTGCGTGTAAACAGTTTATGACTGTGTGAACTGCTCTAAGAAAACTGTGTATTGGCATGACATTTGAGCTGGTCTCAGTGTGCTATTATGTTTTTTTTTCTTTTTCGTATTGTAAATTTTTGGGTACCGTTCTGTATTATTCTTTTTTTTTTCGCTGCAGAACTTTGTGATATGGAGTAGCCGAGGCAATATGCACCTCAACCTCTCCAGAGCAAAACAGTTACAACAGAACAGAACAGAACATGGTCATGAAGTAAGTTACGTCACAGAGTTTCACGATTAAAAGTATAAACATTAACTGGGGTCCATCGTAGCTGGGGTTCGCGCGCCCGTGTAACAAGGGCCATAAGCTGTGGGCCGCAACGCAAGCAACGAGGGGCCGATACAGTGAAGACCTCCCTTCCTCCCCCCCCCCCCCCCGCCGAAAAATTTCTGGCTACGCCCTGGCTTAAGCTGTTATTTTTAGATGCGAAGCAGCTTATCGGTGGGGCCTGTCCCTTCTCCGTTGTAGTAGCCACTCTAATACTCGGAGTGCCCACTCGGTGCTCTACCCAGATGGATCTGCGGTAGAGAGCTCGCTTCACTCCGGCGCATACTCCGGCATGGGGGCGGACTGCTAGCGGCACTGCGCTGCTCTGTATTATGAATGTGCTTACTCCCCCCTCTAAAACACACACACACACACACACACACACACACACACACACACACACACACACACACACACACACACACACACACACACACACACACACACACACACACACACACACACACACACACACACACACACATATATATATATATATACATACATCATACACACACAGCGTAGTATCATGAATGAATACATGAGCATGAGTTCGGTGGAGGTGATAGCTCGCAAAGCGGCTGCGAGCGCAACCATGAACGTCGTCTACGATGATGAAGAAAGAGCAACTCTTTATAGAACTTTAAGTCAACCCATGGCTGCTTCGAATACTTACACTCTGGGTTCTCTTTACGGGGGATGCATGCGATTGTTTATTTTTGTAAAGACATCAACAACCAATACTGCTACTTAATACCACCGCCACCACCACCGTTACCACAACATATATACTTTCGGTGTTTTATTCACATCAAAAGAAAAAAAACAGAAATTGGAATAAGTATGGCATTAATAATCACTAATATTAGTTAGTGGACAAATATACCCAGTTACATCGCGGATAATTTTGCATTACTATAATTATGATATCCACATTGCTAAAACCTCTGAGACGTAAATGTACGACACTTCCGTAATCACTCCACGTACTCGCAGGCCTAAATGATCACGTGGCACAGAAATCGAGAATTACGACGTCGAGAGTAATATTCGGTACATTTAGAGGGGATTACGCATTTTCGAGATGGCAGTAAAACTTCCGCGCTCAGATCGAGTTTCGCACCTTGGGGATTGGTTCTTCGGGGCACCAGGATTGCGAGAACAATGGCGATGCCACCCGGAGCCACTCGAAGTGCACTAAATTATTCTGAATGTGATCAGCAACGAAGCGGAAGCTCTATGATTGAGCGCATTTTCTTCTGCAGTGAACATCGGGCTCGTAATCGGCGTCTCCTTCACATGTCTTTTGTGATGGTATAAGTGACCTACACGGAAGAAAAACACAGCAAAAGGTCCTCCTCATCTTTCCTTTTTTTAAAAAAAACAAGCTGAAATCAGCGACACCTGACGATTCTAGTCCACCTGCGGGAAATGCATGAGTACTTTCCTAATAAGCTTATAGTTCCTTTTTTATGCATGTAAGCGAGAGATAGACACAGATGGGAATAAGAAGCGCAGGAAGGCTCAACCGTCGTTAGCACTGTTTGCTTCCGTGTACTTGAGGAAATGATCAAAATGGTAGAAGAAGTCATCACAAGGAATGCAATGGCAACAGACCGAAATGTCGTGCGATGTAATCCTCCCCACACAAGGGCATTTCAAAGTTCTCTAAGTAAGGGGATTTTTGAAGAACATTTCGCCGTGACCCGCCACGAAGAAGAACCTTCCGCTGAACAAAGTTCCCCCGAGACCTTCCGTGGTGGTTAGTGGCTATGGGCCCCCGACACCTGACCCGCGGATCGCAGGATCAAATCCCGGAGGTGGCGACCACGTTCTAGAAGAAGGCGAAATCGCTCGAGGCCCATGTAATAAGATGGAGGTGCACGTTGAAAGCCTCAGAGAACGAAATTTTCGGAGCCCTCCACTACGCGGCGTCTCTCATAATCACGCTATCGTATTGGGACGCTAAACTCGAGTTATTATGTAGTTGCTTTGAGGTAAGGCAGATCCCTCCTCTACGGAAGATACATGCCAACGCACTACATCATAGTAGAATGGTCCGGCGGTGGCTCATGCGGCCCTTGACTGGGCACTCCAACCATGCCAAAGGCCTATCGAAAAGCCCTATGGTTTCTTTTTTTGTTGAATATTTTGTTTTCCATAATATATTCAAAGTAAAAGTCAGTAAACAGCTAACATGTAAATTACAAACGTGTTTTTTCACTGCGAGGAATCATACGGAGATTACAGGTCACGTGCTACAGACATTGTCCCCAAGTGAAACTTCGTCTTGTGCATTCTTATGATGCTTGTAAAAGAGCGTGGCAGCTGCTTACGATGATCGCTCTGCAGTGCATATGCCTTTCACAAAGATGAATGACCTCCCCTCGAGCAGGACAGTGTTGCAAGGCGTCGGCATACCTGCTGGCCAAGGCCGGGCCCCGCGTGGAAGCGTGTTTTTTAAGCCAGAAATTTTTAAGTGCGAAGCATTTCTATGCGTACTGCAGGCCCTTTTAGTATCTATCTATCTATCTATCTATCTATCTATCTATCTATCTATCTATCTATCTATCTATCTATCTATCTATCTATCTATCTATCTATCTATCTATCTATCTATCTATCTATCTATCTTTATCTATCTATCTATCTATCTATCTATCTATCTATCTATCTATCTATCTATCTATCTATCTATCTGTCTCTATCTATCTATCTATCTATCTATCTATCTATCTATCTATCTATCTATCTATCTATCTATCTATCTATCTATCTATCTATCTATCTATCTATCTATCTATCTATCTATCTATCTATCAATCTATCTAGCCGCTTATTCTGGGCGCTCTCGTGATCACCTTCTCAAGTTGAGGTAAACCGAAATTAGTATGCGAAGGTAAGATGTATTGAAGAGAATGATTCTCTGGTCATTGAATGCATAATGTCACTATCCGTCACGTACGTCGTGAAACCCTTTCCGCTAGACATGTGGTACACACCCGTGAGCAGTTATATGTCCTTGGTGATTCACAGTTTACATCTGCCCAGGAATGGCGAGAACATACATGGGTAATTTTAATGCGTGAGCGTTAAGAAAAAAGGTGACATCGGTAGCGTTAACTAGACATACGCAAAAAATAAATGTTAGTGTCCCCAGAAGAAATCAGACCCCGGCATTCTGAGTGGCAATCAAGTATTCTACCAAAGAGCCAGGCCAGGTCTCAGAATTAATTTTCATATATACCCTGATGTTCGTGAAACGTCAACTGTGGTTGCAGTGCTGGCTATCCGATTTTTATAAAGCTTACATGTGCACTCCTATGATACAGCCATCACGTCGGGTTAACGTCAATTGTAGTTACACATCATCCGCTGAAGTTGAACTAGGTAGCAGTGTCAAGGGCTATCCTACTCGCGAGCGCCAGCACTTCATATAAGCTTATCACTTCTATTATTGCTAATATTCATGGTGCTGTTGGCATCTTCACGCAACTGTAAACAACTGACTACATAAGACATAGGCGGATGTTTATGTATGTCTGTGCGTGCATTTGTACATATTTTAAGCGCCACTCGTAGCGTTTCGCCTAATAAAAGAAATAACAACACAATCACCTTTCTTACGCATGCTTCGCATAACATCGATTCCCAAGGTGTGACAGATCTGCCGAATGGTATTTTTTTTTTCGTGAAAGCAGGGGGAGGGAGATTCGGCTTTTCTTTGGGCGAATTCGTGCGTGTGCGCGTATATATGTCTACGCTAAATGTGACAATGTTATAGTGGAGAAGGGAGGAGTGGTGGTTACCCTTCAACTTAACCACTAAGTTACACAACTCGCTCGCGCACGGAAAGCGCTGGCAATTACGGCCTGTAGACAGACGCCCACCCGAAGCTCCTGCAAACGGCGGAGCGCCCTCTATGCAGCGCTATTCTATGCATCATATATGCACCTCGAGCATTCGAAAGGTATTTTGGAAGAACATGGTACAATCAGACATGCACAACACGCTCTTAATTGCTTAAGTACGAGAATATATCACTACATTACTGTCAAATAAATACAAGAATCACTGGATTGAAAGCATGACGTATGCATGATCGGCCATCTTGAGCATTGAATAGTTGTCTACTTCGAACCAACGTAGCTATGGGGGAAATGGTGTTACGTAGGTATGCAGGCGAACATGCTCATGTTGCAACGTGTCAAGCGCACACAGTGAAGCATGAAGATCACACAATATTGCGCAGTTTTAATTCTGTGTTAAAAATATTAGTAAAGGAAAATAAAAGGTAGGTGAACTTTAATATTTGAGAACCATTATACTACATAGTTGTAACGCACGTAAAGTTTAGGGAACTTAAAAAGTCATCCTCATCTTTCTTTTATAGTACGGGTTCGCAAAGTATGCAACACGCGTTTAAGTTTTTATTCAGAGCGGCGCACATCAAAAACTATATAAATAAGCCGGTGTCGAATGGTCTCAATTTGCCGACGTGAGGCGACAAATTACAGGAGACTCTTTAAGAATTATAACCAAAGGAATTATGACCAACATGGTTGCTTTCACCGCAGTTCTCTTTAAGCTACGCATGAATTCCTTCAAGATCTTTTTTTTTGTTTTTATTTTTATTGGGGGGGGGGGGCTTTCTGACGTCTCCAGACTTGATGACAGCCACATCCGCTTGTTATACGAGGCGATACACGGTACACTGCAGGCACGCGTCTGGGTATTCGTATTGTGGGATTTCATGGTCCCCCTGGCTGCCCCAGGGGTGCAGCCAGCGGACGAGATGGCCAGAAAAAGCGCAATAAAAAGAAGCAATTGGAAGAAAAGAAGTGGACAGACAATATAGACCCTATATAGCCTGCACGCAGACACACTCATACCGCGATCTTACACGCACGTACACCCTTCTGCTTCTTCATGTGGACATTTATTTTCCATCCACGCCTCTCCAGCTCTTCGTCGTAGCTTCGAAGATGGGCTCTGTCTAAAGGAGCGTCTCAGGACCAACACACACTGTAGGCGAGGAAGCTCGTCCTTGAGACGACGTCGTCGATGGCAGTGAGCTATCGGAACGTTGGATCTTGCCCTGGCTTTTCCTGGTCTTTCTACGATCGAACCATGCCGCACAGGCCTGGCTACTACTGCTGCTGCTGCTTCAATATGGCACGAGGCAGCGTCAATTGGGAGCACAAGAGCTGGCCGGGGGGAATATTGTCTCTCTTCTTTTTTTCTTGTTTTTTTTGCACAAATCTACCACACCTATGACTTTTCTCTCTCTTCTGGTGTGTTATCCACGTCGGTTTCATATAGCCTACAAGAGTGTGTTCGTTTGTGCGCAGCGAAATCGGCTGCTTATTTTCTGGGACCGTTAGACTCTGCGCCTGTTTTGTTTGGACAGCGTCACCACGGGGAGATGAAAAGAAACCAACACGGCAGTGATAAATGGCAGTGACATCTATAGGCCTTTTTAGCGGGTGTACAACACACACTTGAGTTCGGAAAGAAAGAATAGAGTGACCTGGTAGTGAATATGGCGTGCAGCTTCATACAAAAAAAAATTAAATTAAGGAGACGGGGAGGAGGCAAATTGTTTTGTCTGTTCGTGTGCTTGTTTCCGATGTAACTGAATGATCGTAATAAGGTCTTTAAGTCTCTTTCGATAGTCGGCAATACATATTAAAATAAACAATAGGAACTATCACTTCTATCAAAGCTAAAATGGGTGTTACAAATGCCTCTATCCCTTAAAAACCTCAAAACATTCATAAGAACAATATTCTAAGTTTCACAGGGTTAGCTTAACTTATCTGCTGGCTAATCTACTAGCCATTGACTGTTAGGTTAAGCTAACTCAGCATACCTGTCGTTAGCATTGGTGATTGGATATAACTAAATACATATCGTGTATAAGATGTATTCAATAATACGTATATTTAGATTATTCACTATGCTAATAAGTACGCCTTTCATCAACAGTTGATTTGTTTGCCAAGCACATTTCATTTAACTTTACTCGGGCCAATGACAGAGATACCAAATGGCACTGATTATAACAAGGAGCATTAGTTAGGATGGGGTCTTTTTTCCATTAAGATCGTTCCCGATGCTAGGAGTTTTACATATAACATTGCGGTTGGAGGTATACGGTTTGGGGAACACAACGGCAATGTGCTGTTACAAAGTCATGAGCGTGGGTGAGTGCGGTTTCGTTGATTCAGTCGTGTGCACGTCAAAGGCTCACGTGGGTGCTCTCTTTGGTATTAGGAATCAAATGAACTAATGCAGAAGTATTCTGGACGACTAAATTTGGCAGTGTATGGTAGAATAATATTTACTTCTACAATACAGTGTTCATGGAGGGAGCAGGAAGAAAAAGCGACAGGCTAGTCCCCCCCCCCCCCTTTACATCAGGCAGAGGGAAGGGTGGTGACAGAATACATGAATTGTCACAGTAACTCATTTTCGTTACACAAATATATGAATGCACATGTAATGGAGACATTTCAAAAGGAGGCAGTAGATGTTGTGTACACTTGATATAACAAAAAAAGCATGAATGAGCACGATTACAAAAGCTTTGTGCAAACATTGCAAAAGAAAACATTAAGAGCAAAATAGAAAAGAGGAACAGAGCGTGGCAACGCATTTCATGATAAACATGAGGGCATAAAGGCTAATGATGTGATTTAACACTTACAATTAATAAAAAAATCGCGGAGCTATATTATGTGTACTTTTTGTTCTTTCAATGCCTGCAAAATATAGTCTATTCAATTTTAACGGTAAGTGATAAAATGTTCTCAGGTTCTGATATTTTCGCGACGGTCGCCCACATTGTATATACCATGTGGAATCGATCCCAGATAACTGTGGAATGGATCACAGATCCATAGTGAATGGATCCCCGTCCGTTCGTTCTTACTTCCGTCCGTCTGTGCGTCCATCTGTGCGTCCGTCCCTGCGTTCGTCCGTGCGTCTATCCATGCATCTGTCTGTGTGCCCGTCCATCCGTCCATCCGTGAGTCCATCCGTCCGTCCGTCCGTCCGTCTGTCTGTCTGTCTGTCTGTCTGTCTGTCTGTCTGTCTGTCTGTCTGTCTGTCTGTCTGTCTGTCTGTCTGTCTGTCCGTCCGTCCGTCCGTCCGTCCGTCCGTCCACCATGTGAACACTCCAAGTACCGCCATCTCGCATCTTTTCGTCATATATTCAGCATATAGAAGTAAAGAGAGATGGCACTCACGCACTTTCTTACGGCCTGCGCTTCGTGTCTACCTGCCACCTTTCACCACTACTAGTTCATGGCTATATACTAGTTCACTATATTCATTGCATAGAGTTCCTTAGAGTTAAGTAGAGGAGACTATATCACTGTGATCTTTTAGTGACCATGGCAATGATGAATAGTACACACATTTACCTTGCCTTCGTACTTGCGGGTGGTGAATCGTACTTGCGGCTTCGTTTATTGCTGTGTTTCAGTTTTGTTTTGAAAGAAAAATTCAACCCTTTTGTATTTCGTGACCAGATTTGGAAAGGTAAGTCTAAAAGAATAAGGTGGTAAAGGGCAACCGCTGAACATTTCCTGATTTTTTGTTTCGTGAGAAAACAGCTCCAAGCCACACGAACACACACGGAGCCAAAGCAGGCCAGAAGTACCAATAATAGAGAAATTTGTGTACTACCCATCATTCCCATGCACGCCAAAGCGCCGTACGTTGCAGCTCCCATAGACACTATAGCGCCAGAGTTTCCTGTAGAGTATATTAGGAAACACTGATTCATAGCACCGCGGCCCAATCAAGCTTCCTAAAACCAAGGACGTTACGCCCAGCGAGTTAAACGTGGCAACCTTTTCAGGTCAGATAGTGCTCAGCGTGCGTCCTTCTAATACTAGTTTTTTTTAGTAAGCATCAAATTTAAAACATTTTATTGGAAATTAGGTCACCGATACTCGTCTCTGTAGGCTGTTTCATCAGAAACAGCAATCTTTTTCTTTGATTAATGTGCGTGGTTTTTCTCCTTAATTGAAAAGGGTGCACGCGTGCCACTCCTCTGGTCCGGCCGTGGAGGTGGCTACCTACTACTATACTACTACTACATATTCCGAGGACGCATGACCTGCGGCATAGGAAGCTTCGCCTGCAAAAATGAACAGTTTCGCTAAATGACGGTACCATATGGTGGGAGAGCTTTTTTTTTTCGCCGGTATTATTCTTCCACTGTTTTCGATTAGCGAAGGAAACAGCTCCCTACTAGGTATAATAACAAAATTGCACAAACAATAGAAAATATATAGAGAGGAAGAGATAAATGAAGAGAGAAGGTGGGGATGCTTACCAGGAAAGCAACTGAAACACGCACACAACTATAGGTTTAACGGCTAGGTGCAGTGCGAGAAAGTACTTCGCCACGCTACTTAATTCATTCCGAGCGGAACGACGGGTTACCGTGCTTCAGATGGTAGACAGGAGGACGCTACGCCCATGATGCACTACGTGTTTTCTTTTCTTTCTTGACTTGTTTCATTTTCTGCATTATCTTGTGCTACAATAGCTGCGTCTGCACTCCACCTCTCCTTCCTCTCCTTTACTCTAAAAAAAAAAATAAGAATCTTGAATTGTGCATGCCTCGCACAGAAAGGGTAATTCGCTCTAACACGCTTACAAGTGCGTAACTGGTGCTTTAGGGAACGACCTAACCACGAAGATGATCCAGTGGCTAACTCTATACCTGTACTGTATACTTTCTTTACTGTAGCGTTCATACGCTACATCCCACATCGCGTGCAAAGGCAGCACGCAAAAGAAACTTTGTTTTTGACGTGGACACGCCACGACAAACGAAGGTCTGTCCGTCGATGGACGCACGTACGTACGGACGCATGGACAAATGGACGCATAGACGGATGGAATGATGGACGCTTCACCCCACTATTCATCCTTCACTCGGTGGATATGCTGTGATTTTTTTTTTTGAGGAGAAAGCTTTTCGCACATGATGATGGTGGTGGTGGTGGTGGCACAATATTTTTTCCCAAAAATTCAAAAAAAGGAGGGGACCAGTACAAATACCGGATGCGCTAACTTAGAGGAGGCCGGCGGGGATCCCTTGGGATACTGCAACCTCCACCGCGCGCTAGATGAGCCGGCGTTGGTCTTCCGGCTCGGAAGCACGCAAGAGCGGTTCCTACGACTTTTGGGTGTTTCTGGTGTCTGTGTTGTAATGCGTGCACGTCCAAACCATATGTATGAGTGTCGCTGGATATGAGCAATGCTTTCACCTTGGCTCGTAAGATGCGCATACTTTCCTGCACATCACGATCTAGTAACAAGATGCGAGGCCGTCCAATGGCGCAAACTACAGACCAGCAGCTTCCCACACCCCCTCTTGGCACATGGAAACGTGTTGACCTTGCCCCCCCCCGTAACTTCAGGTCCCCACTGTACCTTATCGTGAACTTACAGCGCAACACCAGAAAAAATACAGGACAGGGAAGGAGCAAAAGAGAAAGAAAAGACGGCGCTGTTCCTTCCCTGTCCTTCTTTTGCTCCTTCCCTGTCCTGTATTTTTTCTGATGTTGTGCTGTAAGTAAGTTCACAATCGATCCTAACCAACTGGCCCGACTTACCATCTTACTACAGTACCTTATCGTGCCTAGGTGATAGTCTCTAAAACATCAACACTGTTTGAAGATTTGCATGTGAAAAGCCTCGCATAACAAAACGTGTGCGAGCATGTACTGATTGTACTATTCCGTAGAATCATCTTATCCTCCCCCCCCCCATTTTTTTATTTATTTCCCTGGCGAGGTATGATGCAGGCTGGATACATGCTTTTAGGCCGAACTCTTAACATATCTCTCATCTTTATGCCCCCTTCCCATTCCCCCAGTGTAGGATAGCAAACCGGGCATGTGCCTGGTTAACCTACCTGCCTTCCTTCTTGTTGTTTATCCTCCTCCTCCTCCTTCAATAAACAGTATTTTTTTCTCCGTTAAGCGGCTGTCACCGCTTGATGAGGAAAAGTATCACAAGAAAGAAAAAATATCGCATATATTCTACTGGTGCAGTTTTTTTTCTTTGCTTTCTTTAGTGTTGCAGCTTTCAAGTATATTTATGTGGAAAGTTTAGCTATTTGGTTGTACTTGTGTGATAACGAGGTAATTATTATATTGAGAAACCTCTGAGTATAGGAACGAAAGAATTTTCTGAAATTAACATGAAATGCAATGATTATATCAAGGAATCTAGGAGTATATTGAAATGAAAGGATTCTGCGAAATGAACATAAAATATTTAAAAAATGTAATAAAGAGGTGCGTCGTACTATCAGGAAATTGCTCTTTCACAATAGCAAGAGCCCCAATCTTGACACCAGAGGACGCTTGCTAAGCGAGAGAACTTGCTAAAAAAACTGTAATTAAAGGTGGCGACGCTGCCTTGAAATAGGCACTCTAACCCTCTTTGACGTCATAGATTTTAGCGGCACGTCATAGAGCGTACATAATTATTTATCGGTAAAAATTAATTACATCTTGTACTAGGGGAGCCATGAATGTAACACAATGGGTTTTCATCCTGTGCTGCTTGGAAATCATTGCTAAAATAACATGCCCACACGACGCCATACTGACAGTCATATTTTGAAATTCTGGGACAAAATTCAAGAATTAAACTGCGCTTCTGCTTCTATATGAGCTTGTGATAACGTCAATGTAGTTCTCTAAGAGAAATTTGTCTGTGTAAATTAACGTAGTATTTTATTTTAGTGTTCTTTTAAAAATGAATTTTTTTAGAGAGGGAAAGGGTGGACTCGAAGAAGAAAAAAAATAATAAACGAAAAGCGAAGAAAGTTGTTATCGTTTGATGGAGTGATGCCATAAGTAGAAGGAATGGAAGAAACGCCGAAGAAGCTTGAACATGAGGGGATTACTCCTTTCTTCTGTTGCTTTAATGTCGATCAAAAACTTTGCTACGCTGCCTAAAATCAGTAAATCGCCTGCACTTTCTTCACGCAAGCTCGTGCAAAAACCTCTAGACGTAAGCACGCGAAGTACTCATTTTCTCCTGTGGCAACACTCCCCTTAATTACAGCTTTCTTTCCCACTTTTCTTTCCTTGGAATGAGAAAAGAAGAAGGCCACCTAATTTACGCAAGAAGTTGGCACTACGAACAGAATAACATAGTAATTACTGTTGGCATTTTACGTTGACAAACCATGGTGATTATGAGAGATGACGTAGTGGAAGACTCCGGAATACTCGACCAGCTGGGGTTCTTTAACATGCCCCTAAAGCCACAGAGTTTCCTAATATACACTAGAGGGAACTCTGACGCTAGTGTCTAAGGGAGCTGCAACGCACGGCGCTTCAGCGAGCACGGGAATGATGAGTAGTACACACATTTGTCTAATCTTGGTACTTCTGGCCTGCTTTTGGCTCCACACGTGTTCGTGTGGCTTGGAGCTGTTTTCTCACGAAACAAAAATCGGCAAATGTTCAGCGGTTCCGCTTCACCATCTTATTCATTTTGACTTACCTTTCCAAATCGGGTCACGAAGTTCAAAAAAGGTTGAATATTTCTTTCAAAACAAAACTGAAACACATCAATAAAGGAAGCCGCAAGTACTATACGCCACCCGCAAGTACGAAAACTAAGCCAATGTGTGTACTACCCATCATTTCCATGGTCGCTGAACAATCACAGTGACAGAGTCCCCTCTAGTTAATTTTAGGAAACTGTATGCCTAAAGCTAAGCACACAAACCTCCATCCAACATTCTGCCTACTATAAAGTGTGGCATGAACTCGTTTTCGATAATGGTGTGAAAGCCATTTTCATCACTATGTGAAGCAGTGGACTAGTATAGTTGTTCGATAATGGGAAAGACGCTTGCTTCTTAAACCCGTAAGAGGACACAGCGCGGCCTTTTGGTGGGCAAGGTGTCCGGGTGGATGGCTGAAGGGTACCATTATCTGTAGTTTAGTGCCAGGACCACTCAGCACCATTATCATGTCACCCTTTCCCCCAAGAAAAACAGCGTAAGGGTCCGATGGATTTTGGAATCAAAGCCAGTGCGCACTGCGTTGCAGGTGGATGCTTGGTCATTTGTTCATTACTTCTTTCTTTCTGTACACGTTTTGTCAGTAAAACATTCTGCTTACGTTTGCCCAGTTTGCGGCAATGCAGGCTGTTAACACACGCGAAATGGTAGTTTTACTCTCTTCCTCCCCCACTTTTGGCCTCCTCGACACCTCGTTTTACCCATCCCTGGAAGCACAGCCCGAGGGGTCAATCGACTGAACACGAAGCGCGCCGTGAACATATGTCCATTGCAATGTTAACAGTCCCCGAATCGTTCGCAACCTCTTGGAAGTTCGCTTTCCCTCTCTTTTTAGAGCGATGCGCGTAAGGGGTGGGAAGCGTTCTTTCACGTTATTGTTTTGTGTACCTGCCCGTGATCACGTTATTGTTTTGTACATGTGCCCCTGATCCTTCACACACCCCACTGGCCAGCGTGTTTCGAAGTGAACCGCTGTTTTGATGCTCATAAATTTGCAGACGCAGGACGCACCTCGGGAACTAGAGGAGGCATCCATCTTGTCTCGCCTTACGACATATAATGCACCCGAAGATATTTCGCTCTCAAAGTAGAAAAGGTGGAAGGGGGAACGCGGCGTTCCGCTGCTTCTCTCTGATGTATGAGCGCCTCAAGTCGCCTCAGGGCACCGTTCCCTGTAGTTTCACATTTTCATTGCTTCGATTGGTACTGGACTTCGGATATCTCTCTCCCCTCTCGTTTCTTTCTCCCTTATTACTTTTTTCGAAGTTTTATTTAGGTACATGTTCATATATAAACTCGTTCAGTCTTCTTGCGTGATGAATACATAATGCAAGTGCACCTCGCTACAAATGCCTCCATAATTCACTGTCAAAAGTAGAGTGACCTCAATTGCTTGATCTCTGTGATGTTATTGTAAAGATCGACCAACAGCGGCGCTAATGGGGTTAGACAGCAGGCTGTAAGGCATTATAAAGCTGATTATTTTCTTTGCTGGTGAGCGCAGTGAGTAATAGTGCCTGCTTATGGCTTCGGGATTGGCTTATAAAGGAAGGTGAATTAGGTTGAGCGGTAGCAGTTAAGACAGAATGCAGAGTGTCCCACATAACTCGAGCCAAGAATTTGAAAATGAAAGACACTTCAGTGGCGAATTGAACCAAACGCACACTACTCGCACTAGCCTGTAGGCACTCAGGCTATTTTTTATTTCTCCCCGTGCTAATTAATTATTAATCTTTAATTGCCCATTTTTTCAATTATGGGCTGTAAACCTAAGATGTGAACACTGAGATGTAGAGCACTTTCAGATTGGATTGATATGCGGGGTTTAACGTCTCAAAACCACCATATGATTATGAGAGACGCAGAGCACTTTCAGAAACCACCGAAAAAATTGTTTCCTGTACGATACATCTAGCGCTGTTATTTTTTCCGCGTTGTAAAGAAAGCTTATAGCGGCACTATAGCTGTGCGCTCGTGGTCCGTCACACGGATTCTTTTCACGTTTCGCGGGCTTTCTTTACAACGTGGAAAAAATAACAGAGCGAGACGTATCGTACAGGGAACAATTTAGTTGGCGGTTTCTGAAAGTGCTCTACATCGCAGTGTTCATATTTTGGGTTTGTATCCAATAATTATAACAGGTAATTAAGAAATAATAATTCATCAGTATGGGAGAAATGAAAAAAATAGCCTTAGTACCTACAGGCTAGTGCGAGTAGTATGCGTTTGGTTCAATTCGCCTCCTAAGTGCCTTTCACTTTCAAATTCTTGACTCAAGTTATGTGGGACACCCTGTATAGTCAACTTATCCATTGCAGGTTTGAATTAACAGTGTTTGTCTTCATCTGTGCCACTGTTTTGATTGCTACGAGGTAATGTGCCGTTCTGCAAAGTGGACTCCCTCTTGCATGATCGTTAAATTGCGGATGTAAATATTAATATATACTGAGACACGCCGGCTGCGGGTACTCAATCAGCAAAGAGGCAGTTCAGCATTAAATGTTTCAAATAGAAACAAAAAAAAACTTAACGTTGAGTACACTGGATTTAGCTAAAACTTATAGATTTTGACGCGATGCGATGAAAATACATAAAGAAAGTGGAAACCTGCATTAGCACTGTAGCGTTCTAAGTGCGGAGCCCTTAACAGGCTACACGCTATGCTGTCGTACGTTGTCGCCGCTCATAGCGTAACGCAGGCAGAACCACGTTAAAGAGGGATTCAGCAAGCGAGAAAAGTAAGAACAAAAAGAGAATGAGCAAGAAAAGGATATAAAAAGACACAGAAAGAAGAATATGTAAAATGAAATCAAATAAAAAAAGACTCCGCAAACGAAAAAAATAGAGAACTAAAGAGAGAGAGAGAGACAGACAGAGAGAGAGAGGCAAAAAGAGAAAGCCAAAAAAAAAAAAACAACAAAAACGGCTGCCCAGTTCCAAACATTTTTCAAGCTTAGCACAGCTAGTGCTAAGATGCCTTATTTGTTCTTTCTCTCTCTCTCTATTCTCAGGATCTTAGGGATATGGTTAGAAGCACACCCGACTAAATAACATGATATAAGCACATAGGTGCAAGATGACTTAAGCTGGCAACCTTAGTGCCTTTATTGCGTTCATTCAGGGGCACTAGGTCTAGCTTAAAAAACACTATCTCAAATATTTATTTGAAAACAAGTTTTATAAGGCGACTGAAGGCGAATTACTTGTTGTAAGATTATTCCAATATTGAAAACATAATTCTTCGTTAAACCTCGTTCGCTACAATTTTTGCAGATACAGTTTCGGAGACAAAAAAAAAAGCAATGCTGGTATGGACCACGTTAACGTTTCGTTCGCGTCTAAATTTCTCGGCTTTAGTCGCTACCGCATGTTCGGGTTGGTCAATCGTAACGGGACAACGCAAGTCTATTCTTTGGAAGCACCTTTCTCTAAGGACATTGCGGAATATGCCACTACCTCGCAACTCTCGCGGTGTTATGCATTCCGGAAATCTCGTGGAGTTTTAAACTTGCAGAAACGGCTTCCTGAACGAATATTCGTGCCTATGTGAGTCGGAATTTATTCACCTTTTGGCACTACCTTTTGAGCGCCACTAAAGTTCACCGTGGTACTGTTCTTCTATTCGAATAACTGCTGCGGTTTTACGTCCAAAGAACACATGATCATGAGATACACTGTAGTGGACGGACGGCTCCAGAAATTTCTCCCATGGGGTTCATTAACGTGAACCTAAATCCAAGCGTACGTGTCTCCAGCATTTTGCTGCCACTGAAACGGCCTGGAATCGATCACGTGACCTTCTGATCAGCAGTTAATCGCTGTAATAGTTTGGCCACCGCGGGGGTTAGCATGACTGTTACTTCCTGTTCTTTTCGTCAATTTGAAGAGAAAGAGAGAGAGAAAAAAAACTACCGTGAGGGAAATGGGAGTTCCAGAAGGCGATGTGTGCTGGGCTGTTCACACATTCGTACTGGTGATTTAGAGGTTAGAAAGAGAAGGATCTTAGGAAGGGGACGATACTGATCAAGAAACCCAAGTATATAAAGCAGAACGAGGGATCGTACCAGCTTGGCTAGCTGAGTAAGCACGCATGCAAAACGTAATTTGGAGGGACGTGTGAAAACGTTATCGACGATGCGTGAACACGAAAAAGAACGTTGTCCGTCTTTTCGTCATCCCAAACCCCCAGGAGCGGCCATCTACTGATTACCTTTTAGGTGCGCTAATTTCGAAGAGACAGAATTGACACAATGCTATGGAATTGATGGGAGCGTAAAACTACAAATCCAAGACGCAATTTTCTCCTTTGAAGATGAAAAAAAAGAAGCATGACAGCTATAAAAAAAGTGACAGAGATGAGGAAGAAATAAGAACAAGGGGATATTGAGAGTTCAGTATATTAGCGGAAAGAGATATATTAAGGTGACATGAAAAAAGTAATACGATTTTTATCATTTTTACAACGAAGGCAAACGGGGGCTATCGTACGCACATGCGTACACACACACAATACATACATACATACATACATACATACATACATACATACATACATACATACATACATACATACATACATACATACATACATACATACATACATACATACATACATACATACATACACACACATACATACATACATACATACATACATACATACATACATACATACATACATACATACATACATACATACATACATACATACATACATACATACATACATAAAAGAGAAAGAGAGGGGAAGAGGACACGAAAGAATGCTAACCTGGTTCAAGGTATTCGGTTAGCTATAAGCCTTCGCTTGTGAGGGAATATATGCTTTGAAAAGTATAAATAGAGCGGGAAAAGAAACAAAAAAAAAATGCTCGGAGAAGTTGTCCACGTCGTCTTTCTATGTCCGTATTGATTCGCGCTGATTTTATTTTATCATGACACAGCAAATCAATCGGGAAAAATGAAATTAAGGAAGACAGAACCAGTCGCGGCATCCTAACGGTGCGCTGCACGTCACAATACCGACTTCCCTCGGGAATCGCAGGCGAAAGCAACAAATACAATAATCAGAGCGCCCCTTACAAAACTTACACGGAGGCGGTGATTGAGATTGCCGCAAGGTGCTCGAGGTTGTAATTAGCGGATGTAATTATTCCTTGGCGTAACGAACCCCGATGACTTTGCTGTCTTTACGTTTAATTCGTTTCTCGCACTGCCATCGGCAAACGTGCGAAAAGTGGTTCGCGCGGAAAGAACGAATCACGTACCGATAATATGGCAAGATAGATTAAGCTTGAGAAAAATAAACGGAATGTAGTCTTCATTATACAAATGAATAATCAGCATTCTGAAAAGACGTGAGCTTCTCAGAGCACCTCGTGACTAATTTCTTAGGAATGAGACTGAATTTCATGGTTCTCCGTAGCGCGTGAGTATAGCGATGTAAAGTATCATCGTTTCTCCACACAGAGATGCATGCGTGGCATTTTCGTAGAAGTAAGCTTGGCGATAAGATCGCATTCCTAAAAAGCGATTTAAGAACGACAGCTCCGCGAGGATTAGCTTTTATTTTCTCTCGTCGTGAGCCTGCAGCATTAAGCAGTTCTTAACACGAAAGTTTTTTTTAATGCTTGGGTCCACCAAGACTTCATTAAAAGAAGCTCGTGAGTTTTGCATGAACGCGCCTTATGTCTCTCACACATTCTCTCTCGCTCCGTGCACTCTGTTGACGAAGTGGGGTGGTGCCGTCATCTGTGAGCAACATTTCTGTGAGAGAGAGATAAATAGAGAGGAAAGGCAGGGAGATTAACCAAGCTTGGCTCGGTTGGCTACCCTACACTTGGGGTGGGGAAAAGGAGAATAATAGAACGGAAAGAGATAGAAAAGAAGAGGAGTAAGAAAGAGAAGCTTAAATAGTCAGCTCGAGACTTCACAGCACGGTCTCGCACAGTTCTTTCACAAGCGGTCGTGAAGACTGGTGCTCCTTAAAAAGTACAAGAGGGCTTTCGTGGCTTGTGCCCAAGAGAAGTAACGGCGGCATGACGAAGTTAAAGCATGGCGTCCCGAGAATACGCGCCGGCGCGCGGTTTTGGTTAAAGCCTCTCGATAGCAGTGAAAAACCCTGACCAAGCGAGCATCGGAAAGTCGCCGATGCAGTTATGTTCTTTGCCTTTCACTTCGTGTTAGCCCGTGAGAGCTCGTTGTTGAAGTCGTGCTGCTTCAACTTGCACCAACGACGTTTCATCGCCGACCACTTCGAGTGTGCTATAGTACCGGCTTACTTAATAAAACTAAATAAGCCAGTAAGCACTGCCGCAAGGCAACGACGTCAACGGGCGTATGTCGTGCCTTTGCGGAGCGATGTTGATCAGGCCAGCAAGACGTGAAACGCCGCCGCACGTTCCCGGCTCAAGCTACAAACTGTTACGACCGCCATCGGTAGGCGCCATGCTGTCGCTGAGAAGCGTAGCCGGGCCGCGTTCCCACGCCTGGAACCCAGGTTTTCTTGGAACCAACGTCGAGAGCTGACGGAGGAGCGGCGCTCTTTTAACCCTCAAACAAGTAGCCGACTCGCCGAATGCTTATGCCCGCCAGGTATTGTCCCGGCTGGCCGGCGGATGAGACGTGTTGTCGCCACGAAGCTGTAAGCCGTGCCAGAGGGGACAACAAAGACAGCGTATTCCTTTGAAGAAACGGCGACCGCCGCCACAAAGTGCCCTGCTAATTGAGCAGACAGATTGGCGGACCGTTTGATGTCTGCTGTCCGAAGCTTGGGACCCCTCGACCAGTGACACACACGACGAGCAAGAGCCCCTCTGGCGCCACCTTTAAGTGCAGTGATCTTGACTCGAAATTGGCTGTTCACGTGCGCCGTGCCTGCTCGTACCCCTCACCTGTTGTGTGTGTATGTGATTGGTGTTCCACTGAAGAAGGAGGAGCCCGACAGGACTTATAACGGCGCCGCAGAGTGCAGGATGTCGCTCTGAACCAAGTAAAGGTTTAACCACCATGCTCGTGGTTTGTGAACTCTTAACCTCATGCTGTAAATATTTGTAAATAGTGCCATAAACCTTGTTTGTTTTTCGTATCCCCATCTTGTAAGCGGTCGTTTCCTCAACCCGAAGCTACACCACGCTACCACAGCACCCCGGGATCACAACAACGGGTGGTCAGCGGTGGGATACGAATCAGCACCCCGAGCCTCGACAACTGGTTGGCAGCGGACGGATTCGAAGCTACAAGTGACAACAACAGTCGGCCCAAGAGAAGCAGTTGGCTCGAGACATGGATCACGTATGGGTGAGTGCTTGGCTTTTCCTTTGAGTGAACCAGGTTCTAAAATAGGATTAAATTTTAGAACTGGTAGTTAACTTTGCCGAAAGACTCAGTTTCGCCGTTTCGGAAAGTTATTTTGGAAGTAGCGAGCACTCAGTACGATCATGAACTTACGGGAGCTGCATAAGCCGGACTTGTTGCTGTTGTGTGAGGAATTGGGGATCAATACAAAGGGTTTGGCACGGAAACCCATAATCATACAAGTCATTAATGATTTGGGGGCTGAGGATGAGGAGCTCAGTGAAGCATGGGACCTCATCAGTCAGAGAAAGAGACAGCAGAAGGAGGAGGAAGAGAGGCGTGAGCGCGAAAGTGAGCGTGAAACAAAAAGACGGGAATCTGAGAGAGAGGAACGTCGCTTAGACCGAGAGCGTGAAACACAAAGACAAGCGCATGAAATCGAGATGCGTAAACTAGAACTCGAGTTGGGAAAGAGGTCGGGTAGCAGTCCCCAGGAAATGATAGCTCTTCCTCACAGGGAGGCCGAGTTCAAGATGTCTAAGTACATCCAGCCATACGTGGTGTCAGGGGATATTGGTCTGTACCTGGCAAATTTCGAACGGATGTGCGAGAAAATGTCGTTTGAGCAGGACACCTGGTCCCAAAGGCTACTCACGGTTCTGCCCTGCGAGGCAGCAGAGGTTGTTGCGCGACTCAGCAAGGAGGACGCAGACAACTATGAGAAGGTCAAGGCTTGCCTTCTAAGAAAGTATAGACTTTGCGCAGAGGCCTTTAGACAAAGATTTAGGGGCGCTAGAAAGTCTAAAAGCGAGAGCTATCCCGACTTTTTGTACAAAATGAGAGCGAATTTGACAGAATGGCTTAAGAGCACAGAGTCATACAGTGACAAGAACGCTAGTAGAGAGAATTCTATTAGAACAGTTTTTGAATTGTCTCCCAGAGCAGGAAAAAAACTGGTTACTGGACCGGGGTGACATAAGTTCTGCGACGACAGCTGCTGAACTCGTGGAGGAGTATGCGTCGCGACGATATTTTAGCAATAACCTGGGTGCAGATGGAGCCCACAATTCCAAGCCAAATTCAAGTAAAGGTTACGTAAAACATTTTTCGAGCTCTCGACATGAAAAAGGCGAAAGAAGTGTTTCTTCTAACAAATTTCAAAAGAAGGACGATGGTGAACCTGGCGAAAAAGGGCAAAACGCGGGAAAAGCGAAAAATGCTTTTGAGGTTAAGAAACCGTTCACTTGCTTCAAGTGTAATGAGACTGGTCACATAGCCGCGAACTGCCGAAAGGAAAAGATGGCGTTTTCATTTGTCAGTGACTGCGAAGAAAACATGAGGTTACTGGAGCCTTACATGCATGACCTGGTGGTGAATGGAAAGCCATGCAAAGTGCTGCGTGACTCGGCAGCAACAATGGATGTTGTCCACCCGTCGTTTGTGTCACCATCCGACTACACAGGACAGTGCTCGTGGATCCGCCAGGTGGTGGAAGAGCAGAGCGTATGCTTGCCTGTCGCAACCGTTGTAATTGAGGGCCCCTTTGGTAAACTAACAACTGAGGCAGCAGTTTCAGAAAAACTCCCTAAATTTTATCCGTACTTGTTCTCAAACAAATCGGATATGTTATTGCGAGAGAAGGGCATTCTCTTCGGTGACAGGGTAGTTCAAGCGTTAACCCGTTCGAAGGTGCGAAAATTGGCAACTCAGCTATCCTCGGAGCCAGATAGTACTGAGGAAGCGCATGACGTAACAGTGGTGCAAACAGAGGAAGACATTTCAGGCAACCGTGGCAGCGAGGCACCAGAGATCGGTCATCCGGAGAAGGAATCTCGTGATGATGAACTTGAGTGTGCGTTACTGCCACCAGCATCAAATAGCTTTACTTTACTTCTGAGTGCAAACAGGGATAACTTGGCCACTGAGCAATTAGAGGATGCCACCATTCAGGAGATTAGAGAGTGCCAAAGAACGAGTAAACAGGCCAGGAAAAATATTTCTTTCCATCTGAAGAATGGCGTGTTGTATCGCTTATACAGGGATAAGCGCGGAGTGGAACGAGACCAACTAGTCGTTCCCCAGAAATATCGCGCAGATCTGCTCAAACTTTCACATGGCAGTTCGTGGTCGTGTCACCTTGGACACAGAAAAACTAAGCTGAGGCTATTACAAGAGTATTACTGGCCTGGCTGTTTCAAAGACGTGGAAAATTTTGTGCGGTCGTGCGACACATGCCAGCGAGTTGGAAAGGCGCAGGATAAGTGTAAAGCACCTATGGTGTTAGTGCCGATCATTACCGAGCCGTTTCAACGGTTAGTGATCGATATAGTGGGACCACTCCCTGTGACAAAGACAGGATGTCGTTACATTCTAACTATGTTATGCCCAGCCACTAAATTTCCTGAGGCAGTGGCACTGCGTGAGGTTACGTCACAGAGTGTTGTGGATTCCCTGTTGTCCGTCTTTTCGCGAGTAGGGTTTCCTACAGAGATACAGAGTGACCAGGGTAGCGTATTCACTAGTGTCCTCACGACCTTTTTTTTCGAACGATGTGGCATAAAAATAGTGCACAGCTCTATTCATCACCCTCAGAGCAATAGCGTAGAAAGATGGCATTCCGTCCTGAAGCGCGTCCTTCGAGGATTGTGTTACGAGAACAAACGAGACTGGGATGCATGCCTCCCAGCGGCACTTTTTGCTTTGCGGACGGTACCCCACGAATCCACTGGTTTTAGCCCCGCCGAGTTGGTGTACGGTAGGTCATTGCGCTCACCTTTGAGAATGGTGCGCGAAGCGTGGGAAGGACACGGAGAAGATCCGACCGTGGTAGAGTTCATTCTCAATCTACTGGAGCGGCTATATAAGGCCAAAGAACTTGTGGAGGTCAGCATGAAGTCAGCCCAGGCCCGATCAAAAGTTTACTATGATAGAACAGCTCGTCAACGAACTTTCAATATAGGGGACCGGGTCATGTTGTTAAAAGCGTCAAGGCAGAACAGGCTCGAAGTACAGTGGGAAGGGCCTGCGGAAGTAGTTGCAAAGCTATCTATGACCAACTACGCAGTGAAAATTCCAGGTAGACGTAAAGAGGTACGCATTTATCATTGCAACCTAATGAAGCCTTATGTGCAAAGAGAGGCTGTGGTGAATATGACCCTGAATCTTCCTGAGGAGATGGAGGACAACTTTGTTTGTCTAAATGGAGGGAAAGGCAGCGCTAAAGAACTCCTTAATAAAACTAAGCAAAGAAAGGAACTAAAAGAATCCCAGCTTTCGGATCTTTGCGGGCTGATAGGAGAGTTTGACGACTGCTTTGTTGACAAGCCGGGTCGGACTGATTTGACTGAGCACGACATTGAGTTGACTTCCGAGGAACCCGTGAGGTCCAATTGTTATCGTTTATCTCCACGACAGAAAGATATTCTCGATAAAGAAGTAAAGCGCATGCTGGAGTTAGGAGTAATTAAACCCTCAGAGAGCGAATATGCTTCTCCAATGATCTTGGTAGAAGCTCCGGGCAAAGACCCGAGACCTGTAGTTGACTATCGAAAGTTAAATGCTCTCACAAAGGATCAGGTGTATCCGATTCCGAACATTGAAGAGAGAGTGGAACAGGTTAGTCGAGCAGCTTACGTGACTACGTTGGACCTTACTCGAGGTTACTGGCAAGTGCCGCTCACTGAGCGAGCCAGCCGATACGCAGCTTTCGTTACTCCCGCGGGCAGCTATCAACCCACTATGATGAGCTTCGGTCTCAAAAATGCTCCGTTTTGTTTTTCCCGCCTTATGGACAAGGTTTTAAAGGGCTGCGAGGCTTTTGCTGTACCTTACTTGGATGACATCGCTGTATTCTCCGATGCCTGGGTGGATCATTTGATGCATTTAAGGGAGGTGCTCGGCCGGTTGCGTCAAGCAGGGCTTACCGTAAAGGCTGAGAAGTGTTGTCTTGCGAGAGCAACCGTCGACTACTTAGGTCACAACGTAGGACAAGGTTTCAGGAAACCCTGCGAGCTAAAGATCTCAGCAGTAGCTGACTATCCCCGGCCAATAACAAAGACCGACGTCAGGGCGTTTCTAGGACTCACAGGCTACTACAATCATTACATCCGAGATTATTCCACGTTGGCAAGTCCTTTGACCGATGCTCTCCGCGGGACAGAGCCTACGAAGGTGGCCTGGGATGAAAAGAAAGAAACCGCCTTCTTAAAACTGAAGGCAGCATTGATCAGCCGTCCAGTCTTGAAAGCTCCTGATTACGACCGCGAATTCACGGTCCAATGTGATGCTAGCGATCGAGGTCTAGGAGCCGTTCTATGTCAGAAGGATGACGATGGTAAAGAACATCCCGTGCTCTATTTGAGCCGGAAATTGAGTTCTCGTGAGATGGCGTACTGCGCTTCAGAAAAGGAGTGCGCTTGCATTGTGTGGGCCATTCATAAGTTGCAGTGTTACCTCGGAGGTGCTAAATTTACAGTAGAAACAGACCACTGTCCCCTTACCTGGCTGAAAACTGCGACATCGAAGAACAGTCGCCTTTTGAGGTGGAGCTTGATTCTTCAGCAATATCATTTTGATATTAAGTATAAAAAAGGCAAATTGAATGGAAACGCGGACGCGCTCAGCCGCTCTTTCTAAACCATTCTGGAGTGCTCTTGGTGTAACAAAATTGATATTTTAGTTTTTTCATGCATCGTATGCAAATTTTTAAGGTAGCACGTTTGATTTCTCAGCACAAGTGAATCCTGAGAGTTCTGAGTGTGAGCTTTTGTTAAAGCTAGTAATTAAAATTGGTTTGCTATCCCTCTTTTGGCTTGGTTTGTTCGAAGGGGGCCGAGTGCTTACTTGTACATGTGGTCGAGTATCAGAGATGCTGTCGAAGATTCGGCGATCACCCGGACCATGCCACAAGCGAAGGCCAGTTCTTGGCATTCAACTACTGACCCTTTCGTCGTCCCTGCGAGCAGCAGTGTTGACCGCTGCCCTCCGTGACTCATCTGGCGAGGGGGAAGCTGTTACGACCGCCATCGGTAGGCGCCATGCTGTCGCTGAGAAGCGTAGCCGGGCCGCGTTCCCACGCCTGGAACCCAGGTTTTCTTGGAACCAACGTCGAGAGCTGACGGAGGAGCGGCGCTCTTTTAACCTTCAAACAAGTAGCCGACTCGCCGAATGCTTATGCCCGCCAGGTATTGTCCCGGCTGGCCGGCGGATGAGACGTGTTGTCGCCACGAAGCTGTAAGCCGTGCCAGAGGGGACAACAAACACAGCGTATTCCTTTGAAGAAACGGCGACCGCCGCCACAAAGTGCCCTGCTAATTGAGCAGACAGATTGGCGGACCGTTTGATGTCTGCTGTCCGAAGCTTGGGACCCCTCGACCAGTGACACACACGACGAGCAAGAGCCCCTCTGGCGCCACCTTTAAGTGCAGTGATCTTGACTCGAAATTGGCTGTTCACGTGCGCCGTGCCTGCTCGTACCCCTCACCTGTTGTGTGTGTATGTGATTGGTGTTCCACTGAAGAAGGAGGAGCCCGACAGGACTTATAACGGCGCCGCAGAGTGCAGGATGTCGCTCTGAACCAAGTAAAGGTTTAACCACCACGCTCGTGGTTTGTGAACTCTTAACCTCATGCTGTAAATATTTGTAAATAGTGCCATAAACCTTGTTTGTTTTTCGTATCCCCATCTTGTAAGCGGTCGTTTCCTCAACCCGAAGCTACACCACGCTACCACAGCACCCCGGGATCACAACAACGGGTGGTCAGTGGTGGGATACGAATCAGCACCCCGAGCCTCGACAAAACCTCTGCGTCCCGCGTTGTTGAAGCGCAGTATACGAGTGAGCGAAGGCGTAGGTTTAAGGAGCGCACACCGCGCCATTTCTCTCCGTGATTGAGGAACTTTGAAGACGCGCATATCGAATAGCAGTGTTCAGTGTGTGCTTGTTGATGTCATTTTTTGTGCGCGGTTAACGATACGCTATGTTCATGCACACATGCCCCGTGCTGCTCCTTTCGAAACTCTCATCTCGCACACCAAACTGTGAGAGATCTCGCAGTAGGCCAAAACGCCATTAGGTGTCGTAGGCCTTTTCCACAGTGAGGAACACGGAATGAAAGTTCGAATGAAGCACTGTGCAGTGAGAAAGAGAGGCTGATTCTGCTTCATATCTGCGAGAGGGCGAAGCATGCAGTGTTGACTGGTGTTACTAACAACAATTTTTTTTTTATTTTCACTGCTTTGCTCGCCACCGTTCCACTAACGGACCATCCCTTCGCGTATATGTTTCAAAATGGTGAGCTTTAAACAGACGACTTTGTAGGGGAGATGCATGTTCGATCTCTCTGGTTTTGGATGTGAAACTTGAGCACCTTATTAAATCGCGCCAACGATTAGCGCGCGGCTCTTGCCATCACAGCAGGCGGGAGCTTCTACAGGCTGCGCTCTGATGACGAAAAAAAAACGATGACAAATGTGTACCAAGAGTGGCCGTTCACATATAGATGCGCTCTACTTATAACTAACTGCCACCGGCGGCGACACACGACGTACAGCCCTCAGTACCAGCATGCGCTGCCCACGAGAAGCGCTTCTCATCAACGCCATCACTACGCACGAGCCTTGTTTTGGTCATCGACTGGCCGTGCCGCAGTAAACTTAGCTACTTAGCAAGCGTATATTTACTACCATTAATATTGCTCCTAAAAATGTCAGCCTTGCTTCGCGAAATATTCTAATACGTTGCTATCGCGTTCATTGTTTCCCCCTTTTGGCGAAAATGTGACTTTTTTGGTTGTAACGATGAAGCTTTCAGTCATAATATGCATAGTATGAAATGGTGGCTTTACTCGACCTTTGTGGCACATACCCGTCTGAGCGTGATGACGTCACGACAAACATATACATGCTTCACGCCTAAAATTCGGTAACAGCTTGCAGCTAACGTGCCACCGCTAAAAACCTCGTCAAAGATAGAGAGAGCCAGCAAAGGAGCTGTGAGAGGTGGCGAACCCCACCTTTCAGTGTGCTGGATTCGATTTTACATGCACGCACGTTCGATCGAATACTCCGGGAAGCTAATTAGGGAGATGTGAAATCAATCGGAGAACGCTTGCTGCAAATTTACTTTCCTTTGCTTCATTAAAACGGACCCTCTCTCACGTAGCATCGCGTATGCGGTTCTGCCTTCGTAATGATTTCACGGCTTTTTCTCTTACTGCCATGACATTGCAAGATGTTGACACTGAAAGATTCCATTCGCGACACTTATTTCGTGCCAAGGAAGAGTTGTATCGCTCATATGTGCGCTACTCACCGATTGAAAGGCAAATAATTCAAGGGCTAAACAACGCAGGTACTACCTATAGTCTGTGTCATATCGGCGTATAATATACTCGAACCTGTATATCAGAGTCAGCGTTACGTTGAGCGGCCTTGTTTGCAGCGAAATGATGCGGTTATCACAAGAAATCACCCATAGAAATCGTTCTCGTGATGAAATGAAGTATTGTAGAAAAATCATTTATAATAACAACACTGTTAATATATAGCAGTAATACCAAGTAACAGTTTGATCACTCCTTCTTTGTTGCATTTATATAATATTTTAAAATTTTATTTGTAGTGGTTTCACGTCTGAAAACCTTCATGCTATTATGAAAGAAGCCGCAGTTGGGAAAATTTTGTCCATCTAGTGTTCTTTGAAGTCCTCCTAAATATGCTGCAGAGTTGGGTGATTCAGCAGTTTGTGTAACAAGAACCCTTACTGTAACCCATGCGTGTTTTCTTTTCTAACAGAAATTGCGTGTTAAAAGCAAACGCCAGCACCAAGGCGATTCTCGTCTAGGACTTGGAAAAAGGCTTTTGACAACGTATGCACGCCTTTAATCTGGAGAGCTTGGTTGAGTTTCTCCTTGGCAAGCGAGTGTACAATTTCGTGCGCTCCTTTCTTTCATCGAGGTCCACAAGAATGAACATTGACAGGTTTTTTACACAAGAAATTACAAAACAAATTAGGGTCAAAGAGACACCTCAGTGGGCGGTGATCGCCCCGACGTTCTTTAATATTTGCATGACAACCTGTCAAGGGCCTTGAACCAGACACCGAACATTAACCACATGATGTACACCGACGGTGTGACCATCCGGTGCCTCAGCGGATGTGAGGGTCAGATTGAGAGCGCTTTGCCAGAGGTCATCGATGTGACTGAATATCTCATCCCTACCGGCTTATGATGATCGCCCGCTAAGTCTTACTCTATTTCTCTCATTAATCCCCCCATCCCCCCGTTAACCACAGTCTGACAAGTGTTTGGTAAATGATCATAAGCATTAGTCGTCTGGATGAAGAAGCACCACAGAACGTCAACGTGGGGGCATGTATCAAGGTTATTACGTGCTACCTGTGCCCAACACTAATAGACATTGCACAAGCTCTCTTATCTCACTGTATACAATAATCATTCAGCTACTCCTGTAAAGGCCCGTTTTACTTTCGTGTTACACCAATTCCTATGGCAAAGGGAAAAGGAGCCGATGGGGAAAGTCCCGAACAAGAGGAACTTAAGTAAACGAGAGAGAGAGAGAGAGACATATTTAGGAATAGAAGATTCAAGTACAAAAAATGAAGTAGCAGGCTCGGGGGTGTTTACACTGGCCGGTAAAAGAACGAACACATAAAAGAGAGTTCAGCAAATCAAGGAACCAAGCTCACAGGGAAAAGACTTCGCTGAAGGAGTGGGCACGGCTTAATGGAAGAATAGAGAAAGAGAAAGAGTGAGGGTTGCCTGCTAATGAGAAAATAATTAGCGCACCAGGAGGCACTCGAGTCACGATCATGGGTGGCGCTCGCTAAGCACGACGCGATGGCGAAGCGTTCCTCGTTTTATTGGGTGCCACGCAGTTCATCATGTTGGATAAAAGAAAAAAGAGCACATTTGGTAATCCCTCACGCTCAACGTTTATTGGCTCTTTATTTACTACGTAACAAAAATACACAAACAAAAGAAAGCGAAACTATGCATCTTTTTAAAGAAAGTAGAGTATTCCGAATAAATGACCGAACTGCATGCCAGCTCCTTTCTTATCGTTCAAACCATGCTTCATCTCAATCTCTTGACACAAATTACGTTTTAAAGAGCACTCTGAGAGGAAAGCACCCACCAACTAGCAAAAGTGATGACGACAGGAAAGGAGGTGGTGCCGCAGTTAATGCTGACGCACTCGAAGAGTACGTGGGCTCGAAATTTTTCCGTCATGCCGGCATGCCGGAGTTGTTCAAGCGTGTGTAAGCAAATGAAGCCTGCAGGTAGAGTGAAAAAAGTTGTTTTCGAAGGGTGAAAGTTGTACTTCATTAGTGTAACTCCAAATAAACTAAAATATTTTCTAAGACTGAAAGTTGTGCTTCATTAGTGTAACTCTATGTAAACTGAAATAAAAGGCACAATAAACGAAAGCGCCCAACTGTGACAGTAACAGCATTTCGTGATATCGGTTTTATTTTTCCTTCGCTTGTCTTTGTACTTGTACATTAAAAAAGAAAAATAAATGAGCCAGATTTGCACTAGTGCCGCCAAGCCTGTAGGGAGTGCGAAGCTTGGCAGCCATCTTTGTTTATCTTCGATTTTTCTCTTTCTTCGCTCTTCCATTTCCTTCTTTTTATTTTTCCGGCTTTCTTGTCTTTTTTTCTTCATTTATATGTACTTCAACTTTTCTTTCCGCTTTTCTCTCTTTCTTTCTACTTATTTCTCGCTCGCTTCCCCTTCTTTTTCACTTTATGTGCGTGGTTTTTTTTGTGTTACATCAAGCGGACGACAGCTACGTCAGCAGGAAAGATGACTGTTCCAAGCTCACCACTATGACAACAGGTGGCGCTTACTCACGATTTAACGTCTATAATGCACATATATGCCCCATAAAGTTGACGGAAGGATAGCCGCCGTAGTAGCTCAGTTGGTTGAGCATCAGAGGCGTTATTCAAAAGTCGCAGGTTAGGTCCCTGCCCGGCAAGTTATCTTTTCGTCCACTTTTCTTCACATTTACATTAGAATTACTTCCAATAACATCCTGTGTGCTTTCACTGGTATTATTGTCTGTTAGTTCAGATTAACATTGGGGCTAATAAAGGAAACGAGCCCTTATGTTCCCATCATGTTTACACTTTCCTTCGTTCCAAATTTGTTGTATCATGCACAGCTCTTTAATGCGCACTCTTTGCTAAGCTTTGGCGTGGTGGTATAGCAAACTCACTTTATAACCACAAATTATGACGGGGCACTGGTGTGACTATGGTTACGCGGACGCCACTGGTTGCTCGAACTGTAGCGCACTTCGTTTTTAGCGGAAATGGTGTGCAGTGCGACTTCCCATATTTCTGTTCCACATACACGTTTACGATATTTTTTTATACGCTACGAAGATCTTGATGGCACTTGCACGCATCTTGAGTTAACTGTTGCCTTCATTTGCAGTCGCACCCACGGTGAGAGAATTCACCCCAATGTATGTGGCACATGCATGAGTGATACCCACAAGGGTTATGTACCACCAATCCTGGACATGGAGGGCTCGACCAAGAACAGCGTCGTTGTTAATAAAAATCACAGAGGTTATGCTGTTGCATGCGATTTCCATCACGGTGGAATATAATGTGGTATGTCCCAGCAAGTCAGAAATGCTAGACACTATTTGTGTCTTGGCTCGACCAACAATAGCCTATAAGTTGTCGCTAAAATACGCTATCGCAGTTGGAATGCAAACGTTAGTTGGAATGCAAACGGAATGCTCACTAAAGAACAGCTCACCAGGAGAAGATGGCATTTCCGCAGCACCTATCAAGGCAGTTGCTGATTTGATTGTCGCCCCATTCACTTACATATGCAACAGACTCTTCTTGACGGGAATTTTTCCATGTGCCATGAAAATAGCTCGCGTAACAATAATTTTTAAAGGAGGTGATAAAAATGAACTTCAAAATTATCGCCCAATCTCTATTCTGCCGCTTTTCTCTAAGGTCGCGGAACGCCTGATATATAAGAGGGTATTTTCTTTTATAGCAAACAGAAATGTCATTTGTGAAGAACAGTGTGGATTCCAACCAGGTAGATCAACTCAGTCTGCTTTACTCCGTATTAAGGACAGCCTACTTCATAACTTTGAAAAAAAATTTTACACTGTGGGAATATTTCTCGATTTCCGTAAGGCTTTTGACTCGATAAAGCACGATATATTAATTAGGAAACTTCAACTGTATGGAATACGCGGGATTGCGCTTGATCTAATGAAAAGCTATCTTTGGGCCAGGAAACAATATGTACAGCTCCACAATTATAAATCTGATTTGGGCGTAATTAAGTATGGGGTTCCCCAAGGATCGATACTTGGTCCTCTACTTTTTATACTTTATATCAATGACATAGTTAACATTCAGTTCACACCAAACATAGTCATGTACGCCGACGATACCAATGCCTTCTTTTCTGGTTTAGATCTTCGCGATATTGAAATAACTGCAAATTCTTGGTTGGATAAACTAAAATCATGGCTTACAGTCAATCAGCTAGAACTAAACATAAAAAAAACTAAATTTATGCTCTTCAAACAAAAAAATAGGCCTGTAGATTATGCTATCTCTCTGATTTTTAATGGAGAAAATATTGCACAGGTAAATAAAATTCAGTTTCTGGGTGTGTGTTTTCAAAGTGACCTTAGTTGGTCCCACCATGTGGACAACCTGCGAATAAAAATATCAAGATCGATCGGTCTAATTCGACGCTTACAGCATCTCCTTCCAGGGAGAGTCAAACGGCAGCTTTACTTTTCTTTTATCTACTCGCAAATCATTTATTGCATTTTAGTCTGGGGTACGTGTAACAAAACAAATACAGAAAGTATAATTCTTCTTCAAAAACGCGCACTAGGTTTGATAAGTACCTCGGTCCCCACTAATATGTCTCTTTTTTATATGTATAATGTACTCCCGTTCCCAGAGTGCTATAGGATGCAACTAGCCATGTTAATCTTCAAAAAAATTAAAGATAATTTCCAGATTTTTTCTGATGTGTACTTAAGCAGAGATCTTACGTATAATCTGCGTACTGTTGCGTTGGTCGGGCCAATGTGCCGGACTAACTATGGTGTACAGTCAATTAATAACCAAATCATTCTACTGTGCAACAGGATTCCTGAAATAATTGAATACGCTAAGGAGGCTAAAAACATAACACAATTTAAGAAGCGAATTTACAATGTAATAAACAGAACACAAGTCTACAGTGTATGTAAAGGAAATATGTAATGTATGTAATATTTATAGTATTCACTGTTTTTCAACTTGTATTGTATTTCAAAATATGTTATGGTGTTTTGTACTGTCCTGCTCTACCTGCCCGAGGTGCCTCACGAAGAGGGGCCAAGTCAGGAGACACACTCTCCTTTTGCCCCCTTCGTGGGCATTTCTGCGGAAATGTCCGAATAAAGTAAATGAAAAATAAAATAAATGAATGAAATGAAACTATCGCAGCCGAGTGCTCAAGAACATGCTCACTGATGCAACAATCAGTCCAACAGGGTAGCCAGTGGGTCTGAGAACTGGCTAACCTCCCTGTCCTTTACCTCACTCACTCACTCACTCACTCCCTCACTCCCTCACTCACTCACTTCCTTCTTTATTTTCTTTAACTTCGCGTAGGAAGGTTTCCAGTCGGTTTGTGGCTCGAGGTCATAGGCTTGTGCAAAGTTCTCCGAAGCTTGCCTGTCTGCCTTGCTTGCCTTGCTTGCCTGCTTACTAGCCTACTTGGCTTGCTTGATTCCGTCCTTCCTTCCTTCCTTCCTTCCTTCCTTCCTTCCTTCCTTCCTTCCTTCATTCCTTCCTTCCTTCCTTCCTTCCTTCCTTCATTCCTTCCTTCCTTCCTTCCTTCCTTCCTTCCTTCCTTCCTGCCTTCCTTCCTTCCTTCCTTCATTCCTTCCTGCCTTCCTTCCTTCCTTCATTCCTTCCTTCCCTCCTCCCTTCCTTCATTCCTTCCTCCCTGCATTCCTTCCTTCTTTCATTCCTTCCTTCCTGCCTTCCTTCCTTCCTTCCTTCCTTCCTTCCTTCCTGCCTTCCTTCCTTCCTGCCTTCTTTCATTCCTTCCTTCCTTTATTCCTTCCTTCCTGCCTTCCTTCCTTCATTCCTTCCTTCCTTCCTTCCTTCCTTTCTTTCTTCCTTCCTTCCTTCCTTCCTTCCTTCCTTCCTTCCTGCCTTCCTTCCTTCCTGCCTTCATTCCTTCCATCCTGCCTTCCTTCCTTCATTCCTTCCTTCCTGCCTTCTTTCCTTCCTTCCTTCCTTCCTTCATTCCTTCCTGCCTTCCTTCCTTCCTTCCTTCCTTCATTCCTTCCTTTCTGCCTTCCTTCCTTCCTGCCTTCCTTCATTCCTTTCTTCCTTCCTTCATTCCTTCCTTCCTGCCTTCCTTCCTGCCTTCCTTCCTGCCTTCCTTCCTTCCTTCATTCCTTCCTGCCTTCCTGCCTTCCTTCATTCCTTCCTTCCTTCCTTCATTCCTTCCTTCCTGCCTTCCTTCCTGCCTTCCTTCCTTCCTTCCTTCCTTCATTCCTTCCTGCCTTCCTTCCTTCCTTCATTCCTTCCTTCCTTCCTTCTTTTTTTCCTTCGTTTCTTCCTTCCTGCCTTCCTTCCTTCCTTCATTCCTTCCTTCCTGCCTTCCTTCCTTCCTTCATCCCTTCCTTCCTGCCTTCCTTCCTTCCTTCCTGCCTTCCTTCATTCCTTCCTTTCTTCCTTCATTCCTTCCTTCCTGCCTTCCTTCCTTCCTTCCTGCCTTCCTTCCTTCCTTCCTTCGTTCCTTCCTTCCTTCCTTCCTTCCTTCCTTCCTTCCTTCCTTCATTCCTTCCTTCCTGCCTTCCTTCTTTTCTTCATTCCTTCCTTCCTTCATTCCTTCCTTCCATCCTTCATTCCTTCCTTCCTTCCTTCATTCCTTCCTGCCTTCCTTCCTTCCTTCCTGCCTTCCTTCCTTTCTTCATTCCTTCCTTGCTTCATTCCTTCCTTCCTTCCTTCCTTCATTCCTTCCTGCCTTCCTTCCTTCATTCCTTCATTCCTTCCTTCCTTCCTTCTTTCCTCTATTCCTTCCTTCCTTCATTCCTTCCTTCCTTCCTTCATTCCTTCCTTCCTTCCTTCATTCCTTTCTTCCTTCATTCCTTCCTTCCTGCCTTCCTGCCTTCCTGCCTTCTTTCCTTCCTTCATTCCTTCCCTCCTTCATTCCTTCCTTCCTTCCTTCATTCCTTCCTTCATTCCTTCCTTCCTTCCTTCCTTCCTTCCTTCCTTCATTCCTTCCTTCCTGCCTTCCTTCCTTTCTTCCTTCCTTCCTTCATTCCTGCCTTCTTTCCTTCCTTCCTTCCTTCATTCCTTCCTTCCTGCATTCCTGCCTTCATTCCTTCCTTCATTCCTTCCTTCCTGCCTTCCTTCCTTCCTTCATTCCTTCCTTCCTGCCTTCCTTCCTTCCTTCCTTCCTTCCTTCCTTCTTTTTCTTTCTTCCTTCCTTCCTTCATTCCTTCCTTCCTTCCTTCCTTCCTTCCTTCCTTCCTTCCTTCCTTCCTTCCTTCCTTCCTTCCTTTTTCTAACTTCGCGTAGAAAGGTTTCCAGTCGGTTTGTGGCTCGAGGTCATAGGCATGTGCAAAGTTCTTCATTGAGGAGGACTCAGTGGGCGAGGTTTCCACGCAGTGCCTCCTTCCTCCCCACTATCTATAGCCCCCTCTCACTAAGCTAAATATTCAGAGTGCATTGCAGACGACGTGTGTATTAAAGGCCAACTGAAACGAAATTTTACTTGGATGGAGACGGCCATAAATACGTACCATATATGCTACGGTAAGTTACGATAACGACAGTAAAAAATGTTGCAGTCGCGTAATGATTTATAATTGCCACCAGGCAGACGACACGGAGCTCTAGCAGTGTGCCCAGGTAAGTCGGACAGAACCGGATACGACGATTACTACAGAACGTCGCCGCTTCGCTCCATGTGAGCAATACTTGGAGGCGGAAATGGTGTAGACCCGTGTATTCAGATTTGGGTGCACGTTAAAGAACCCCAAGTGGTCGAAATTTCCGGAGCCCTCCACTACAGCGTCTCTCATAATCATATGGTGGTTTTGGGACGTTAAACCCCACAAAATCAATCAAAAATCAACCATGTGAGCAATACTACGTGCCACTGAATTGCTCTGCGCGTTTGTGCTGCCTTGGCAACGCCTAAAGACAGCACGTTCGAAACGCGTTCTTGCTGCATTGATTGGATTGGATAAACTTTTATGAGGCCTCCAAAATACAGATCACTGCGTCGTGGGCCCCTCCCACGTGGGGACTGAGATGCCGAGCTCTTCAGCCACCTCGCAGGCTTGGTGGAGAGCCCAGAGCTGATCTGCCAAGGACGAGCTACGGATTACCGCCACCCGTCTGGCAGAGGGGATGTTCGGTAGATGAGTGAATTTGGTACACTGTCAGAGCATATGTTCAAAGGGCAAGTCATGTTCAAGTGCAACTAACTACGGCAAAGAAATGCTGCGCTTCCTCCTGCCGTTTCACTTGAATGCCATATCGTCTTCCTTTTGAGTGACTGTTCTGATTGTAAGTGTAGTAAGCGTATGGGCACATGCCCCATATATTTTTTTTTACTTTGGTGCTAATCTTGCGATCTTCTTTTCTTGCATCGTTACACTCTCTTATTGATATCGTATGTGTAAGGAAATAATTACGGCCATTTCTTGGAGTTTATTACTTTTCAATTCTTCATGCTTTCTTATGCTTATGCTTTATTATGCTTATGCTTATTATACTTTATGCACTATGCTTGCTCAAATTTTTGTACATTGTCACTGCAATAAAAGTGTTGCCTATGCTGCCCATTTGTAAGGGGTCGTGGTCCCAGTTAAGCCCATTAGAGGCTTTTTGACCACGGCCCTCAGCATCCCGAATGTTGAAATAAATAAATAAATAAATAAAGAAACAAAGTCAAGCAACGTTTCTGAATACGGGCGTCAGATACTGCAAACCCACCAGTGGGAAGCCCGGACAAGCGTTCGATAAGAGGCATGTTCACGCAGCTTTCTTAAGTTAACATAGAAAAAAAAAACACGCACACTAAGGGGCGCGTTCGCGATGTGCATGCGTGCTCGAGGAGCGTGGAGCAGACAATTTTTCTGTCGATCACGTCACTTCCGGTCAGCCGTAGCGGCGTTGTTTTTTCTAGTTTCGGTCTCAGAAACACCGTAGTTTGCAAGTTTTTTTCTAAGGTAAGTGTTTGTATTTAGAAGGCGACATTTTGCAGGCAGCACTACCTCTAGCTATAGACTACCTATATATTGACTTTTTACGAAGTGCCTAATTTTGTTGCAGTTTGAATTTAAGGGGGGCGACCTTCCCCGTTGCTCTCCCCGATCACTCCGTTAGCACGCCTACGCTCTTTTATGAGCGTCTGTGACTGTCGTGCAATGTAAACTCCTTAAGTGTCAGCGCACTTGCTGATAATTTCCCTCCCATTCGTTTTTCCTGCGCTCTTCTCTCGGTGTATCTCTCATATTTCTACTTCACTTTTCCTTTTCTCACAGCGTAGGGTAGATAAACCGGACTGCTGGCTAGATAACCTACTTACCTTCTTCCGTTTATATTATTCCTTTCTCGTTACGCTCAAGGCAAATGGAAGACTCAAACGAGAAACTAACACGAATAGGTTATCGGGGAGGTTAGAGAGTCGGAAATGCACGGCTGTGTTTACTGAGAAACTACAACTTCCCACGAAAAGCTTTGTTCTGGGTTTCACTAATGACCCTGTCCATCTGGCGTTCTTTCGCGTATCTGTTATTCTTTTTTTATATTTTGGCCAGTATAGCACCGTGGAGCTCGTTAGGTAGCTGTGGAAACGAAACCACTACGCCATCTTCTCCTCCACGCTCCGCTTAATAGGCTTATTTAACGTCGAGATACACAGTTGTATCATGCTGTAATTTCAAAAATAGCTCTGCGATGAGAATATGCCAACTGAGGCGATGAGGGCGACGATTTGGGCTTGTTGGTATGATAACACGATAATTATTGGTATAGCGCAGACGGAGGACACGGACAAAAGAAGGCCCACTCAAGACAACACAGCACTAACTTTCAACAACAGTTTATTGCTCGCTGATCCCGCTCGTATATAAAAAAAGAAAACAAATGAGAATGACCTAATGATTTTAGGTCTGGCGATCCCATGCCGCCAATTTACAACGGGGTGGGTGGCCTCCCAAGCGACTACAACTTCGTTCTGCCGAGCACCAGGCCGGAAACGCGCTTCCACCTATTGAACCAGTAGGTATACATGTGGCGGTAGCAATTCTCTGCCTCCCACAGCAGCGGTGGATGCTCAACTATTTCCCCAAGGCTGTGGTGGGTTAAGGTACGCCCAGATGCTTTCGCAGAACCTTATGGGGCTACCTCTCTAGAAGAGTACCCAGAAGCAACCGAGTGCCAAGTCGGTGTACTCCTATATATATATTGGTTAACCGGTGGGTTTTATAGCTCGGCGCTGGGAATCAAACGCGACACCTACCGCCTTGGAAGCGGACGCTCTAAACATGTAGCCACCGCTGCCCGGACTTGCCGTGACTGGTCGTAACCACTGGCAGTAGAGGGAGGAAAATGTCCCCGGAAAGCAGCCGATGGTTCTCGCTGTCTACTGAATGTGCCAGAATTCGAGGAGGAGCAACTGGCCAGGGCTGGTATCGAAGATACATGTATTCTGAGCTACTATCTTAGGTAATTCTTGGGTATCTCGTATCTGTGTCGCCATACGTTTCGCAAGGCAAGTATCTGGAACTGTAATTCCGTTACATTCGATGGCCACTAAGCCGCCTGAATAAAGCTAAAGACAGTAACACCATTTTATTTTTTTTTGTCCGACTCAATCAGTCAAGAGTGGCGATGAAGTGGACGCGTCCCTTGTGGTGAAGCGTAGCAACACGACAGATCTCGTGCAGTCTCGACAGAAATTGCGTTCGCGTGCTTGGCGACGTGCCTTTTATTTTCCAGATTTCTTCCCTTTTTAGCTCTGTCAGAGCCTTGACACTTACCCTTAGCCACTTGCAAGCGCCGCGTACCACTATGTGTGCGGCGATGACAATACGAATTCTGGCGCAACTCTCCAGCGTGGAACTACAGCTCCGCCGGTACTGGCGCTGTATTTAATAGAACAAGCGCTTAATTATCAGACAATATTTTGACGTGCAATGCAACTTCATTCCTGCTGTTTCTATTAAAAAAGCTCTAGAAATTATAATATGATTGTTAGCACAAGTACTTTCTCAGTTGTTCTTTTGCATCCCATACATCACCTAGTCTTCTCAACTGTATTTATTTTTTCAGTCTTGTGAGTGCAATTCACCTTTTGTAAAGTACAGCCAAAATAAGCTCTCTTTTTTATCCTTACATTTCATTGTATGCTTTATTTTTGGTACTATTTACATATTTATATTCACTTGGCTTTACTCTTGTGCCAAGGCGATTTGGGTAACAAACATGTGAGCGTGTGCGTTGAGTGTACAGCACCGAAAATTCTGCTTATTTCTTGGTAAAATTACAAAATTAAGTTTACGTCTTTGTAACGGCAATAATTAGGAGCCACATTAAAGATCTTGTAAAGGGGATTTGAGAAACCTTACGACAGATGGTTCGTTTTCCCAAGGAACCACTTCAGGCAATTCAACATAAGCAATGACTTTTTATTGTCTTACTTTAACTGGTCAGTTGACGAAACGTCATGCTTAAACGCCATAGCTATTCAGAGTGCCACCTGTATCATGCATCTGTTTGATTGATATGTGGGGTTTAACGTCCCAAAACCACCATATGATTATGAGAGACGCCGTAGTGGAGGGCTCCGGAAATTTCGACCACCCTGAGGTTCTTTAACGTGCACCCAAATCTGAGCGCACGGGCCTACAACAATTCCGCTTCCATCGGAAATGCAGCCGTTGCAGCCGGGATTCCAACCCGCGACCTGCGGGTCAGCAGCCGAGTACCTTAGCCGCTAGACCACCGCGGCGGGGCGTATCATGCATCTGTCCTTATTCAGCGTGAATGCTTTAAACAACGAATATGCTACTTTAGTTATTGTTGATTTCCTTTTATATTCCTACCTATCTTTTTTACTATTATAATAATTGCTAAATAATTGTACCTATAGGCGGCAATAACGTGAACAGCAGCGTTGTACCATGCCGATTTGTACAAATATACTGCCCCCCCCCCCTCCCGCACTCTTTTAATTTTGGTGTGATTGGCTTTAAGTCACAAAAACTTATGACCACTCGGCGCAAGCCGCCCGCAGTGTTTCGTAAACATCGAGATTTGTCCGTCTCGGTGAAACAGTGGCTAGGGTGCTCGGCTGCTGACCCGAAGGTCGTAGGTTCGAATCCCGGCTGCGGCGGTCGCATTTCGAGGGAGGCGAAGCGACAGAGGCGCGTGTACTGTGTGACGTCAGTGCACGTTAAAGAACCCCAGGTGGTCGAAATTTCCCGTGCCCTCCACTATGGCGTCTCTCATAATCGTATGGTGGTTTCGGGGCGCAAAAACCCAGATAATATTATTATATTTTCCCGTCAATTCAATAGCGAACGGAGTGCAGTATCAAAGCACTGCAGGCAGTTTGGCCACCATATGCGCATCCCTACGTCGCGGCGACTCTGAAAAAAAAAAATGATTTCTCGCTGGCAGCTTCTTCTCGATGTGCGATTTCGATGCTAAGCGACGTGAAGCACAAAATTTCTATGACTGGCTTAACAGTGCCCTTATCACCTTTGCGCACCAATTACATGGAAACCACGTCGTGAAAACGATTGTTGCTTCTGTTTAACATATATCTAACAATTACATACAATAGCGGCATACATACAAGGCAAGCGCACACGTGGATTTCCCGTTACCGATAAGTGGTCCTGTCCACAACAAAAGTACATGCCCACCAATATTCTAGTCTGCGATGCGTTGCGCGAAATCAGCGGTCTTCCTACGCACCCAAGCCACAATGTGAGTGCAGCGCGCAGGGAGCAATTAATGCTTCCGGTGGCTCGCTTATGCAACGGCGCTTGGACAAAGCAGAACTGCGTGAACGGCTGTGCCATTTGGGCTAATTGCTCGTCATAACCGAAACACCTCTGCTTCCGCAGGCAAGTGTGTATCACCTAACTCGTTTGCTATACGTGAAATCCCCGTACAGCTTCCGCAGCGCCTGCGCCTACAGCACGACGACCGCTGTGCGAGATATGAATGGGAGTGTGAATTTGTCCGGCGAGCCGGAAATACATTGAGTGTTACGAACGACGGTGCTTTGCGTATGTAAAGAGAACGCGTACATCTGCATATGATTTTATTGTTCGTGCGCGCCGTATAGAGGAGCTGATTCGAGACGCCAACGGACGACCGGAGTGCATCTGCGATCAGCTGTAATTAGCTCGTTTGCATGGTTTCGAGTAAAATTGCAGCCACGTCGTTATGGAAGTAATTTAGATATTTAAAAATGAGCCCCTCTCTTTCGTTCTGATAGTTTAGGGTACACTGGACATGCTATTACTCTGCATGGGAGCAAAATATTCTAACTGTTGTAAGAGAGAAAGATTAAAAGAAATCAAGAAATACCGGCTCTTAGAAAAGTTCAACCTTGCACCTGAGATCATGCTGAGATATTGGAAAGTACCAATGGCATGCAGCATGAACTGTTAATTATGGACGTCTTGGGTTTACCAATTTTTTTAACCTCCTTGTGGTATATCATCTGCATATGCAGTGATCTTTACTTGAGCATTAGCACTAAGTGGTAAGCCGCGAATATTTGGGTCGCCTACTAGGACCCTTAATTAGGAAGGGTTCATGCAAGAATAAATAGGACTTAAGAGAAGAGGAACCCCTAACGAACCCCTCGTGTGATTAAAAAGGGCGACTCCCATATGAATAAGGTAAAGAAATCTGCATAGGTATACATGGCGTGAGTGAGGTGAATAGTGTTATCCGGGAAACCGAATGCATGTAGAACGTTCAGTACGTAGCCATGTTTCACGAAATACAAGAGCCCTTTCCTGTTTCAAGAAAACCAGCAGCCCTTGAGCACGTCGGACAGTGGTGTGCTGGACCATGTCACAAGTCGGCCAAGTATGGGTGTTGTTTTCTCGTCTCGGAAGAGAGCAGACCTGGTGGGGAGCGAATAAGGATGGTAGAGTCGGACTGGTCCGGCGTACCAGGATGCTGGGCAGATACTTCCTAATCTCTAGTTAGAAGCGTAAAAGGGGAACAAGGGAACAATCTTCTGGTCACGTGGACATTGGGAGTATGAGAACGAGGTAAAACCTGATAGACCATTTTTAAGCATACTATAGCGCCATCAACGAGCGCGCAAGTGCTCACGGGATAAGTATGTACGCTGGAGCAGCCACCGTGATGAGCGTGTGGGCC
Source organism: Rhipicephalus microplus (assembly GCF_043290135.1). NCBI lineage: Eukaryota > Metazoa > Arthropoda > Arachnida > Ixodida > Ixodidae > Rhipicephalus > Rhipicephalus microplus. The sequence continues at coordinate 52,696,161 of NC_134702.1, forward strand.
TAACGCTTTACCTTTCCGCTTGCACCGTTCCAGGACTTTTTTTAGAAACCATGGGCTCGGACAAGGAGCAACTTAATACTGCGTAGTTCAATCACATACTTTCATTTCATTTCATTTATTTACTCTCAAGGCCGAAGCATTACAGAGAGGAGCGGGTATACATCGTACAGAAAATCAGGAAATACAGCAAATCAAAATTATATACGCACAATGGCGGTCTGAAAACCATAAAAGAAAAGAAAGACTGCGTGATGTGAAGAAGAGGCAGGGTGGTTGTAACAACAATGTTCAACATGGTTGCGTCTTTGAATGACACGCGCACACAAAAAACTAACAAGAGAAAACACAGCGTGACTTTAGTGGCGAATTTACGCGAAATGGTTAGAGAGGGCGTTTTTAAACAAAGTGAGGTCAGTGATAGCAGCGATAGGGGCGGGAAGGTGGTTCCACTCATTTGCAGTTTTCGGGATGAATGATTCAAAATATAAATTCGTGCGGGCGCTAGGAACGCCCACTTTAAACTGATGATCGTTGCGTGAGGAAACGTACGATGGGGGCTGGAAAAGAGTGTTGCTAAAAGACGGAATACAATGAAAGATCTTATGGAACAGGCAAAGGCGAGATATTTTACGCCGCAGTGAGAGAGTGGGTAAGTGAAGATTGGCTTTCATCGAGGTAACACTGGACGTGCGATGGTAGTTTGACATGACAAAACGTGCCGAGCGATTTTGAACCGCCTCGATGCTGTCAGTGAGGTAATTGGTATGTGGATCCCAGACTGATGACGCGTACTCGAGTTTGGGTCGGACTAATGTTTGATAAAGCAGAAGTTTAAGGTTAGTCGGAGCCAAAGAAAAGTTTCTGCGCAGATAACATAACGTGCGATTCGCATTGTTTGTAATATAATCGACATGCGTGTTCCAAGAGAGATTGTTAGAAATATATACTCCTAGGTACTTGTAGGACGAAACCAGATCGAGATTGCTGTGGTTAAGTGTGTAGTCGCACGGTACATTATGAGAAATACAACGGGAAATTCGCATAGCCTTGCATTTAGTAACGTTTAGCTTCATTAACCATGCGTCGCACCATGATGAAATGTGATCCAGGTCTGTTTGAAGGGCAAGATTATCTGCGTTAGTCCGGATTTCACGGTAAATTACACAGTCATCGGCAAATAGTTTGATGGATGATGAAATGTCTTTAGGTAAGTCGTTGATGTAGATAAGAAATAGTAGGGGACCAAGAACTGAACCTTGCGGAACGCCGGACGTTACAGGGCTAGTCGGGGAACAATGGTCGTTAGCAGTTACAAACTGGGTGCGGTTAGATAAGAAACATTCAATCCACTTTAAGACGTTAACATCAATATTTAAAGCGTTTAGTTTCAGAAGAAGTAACTTGTGGCAGACGGTATCAAAGGCTTTTGAAAAATCTATGAAGACACAATCAACAGTAGATGAACGATCAGCAGCAGAGAATAAATCGTTAGTGAAGGCCAGAAGCTGTGTCTCACATGAGTTGTAGATCCCAACTTCATGCAGTCTTTAGCTGCGAGGGCATACCAACGATTTCCGTTGGTCCCACTGTAGAATCATTTGAGCGGCTGAAAAGCTCCACCCCCCCCCCCCCCCCTTACATTTCACCTTTACGCAGTGCCTTACGGCAAAAATGAAATAAAAAAGAAATACAGGTAAGCTGTCTACGAAGCGCACGAGTGGTCTTAGATTCGCGGATGCATTTGAAACCAATCTCTATTTACACTGTCAACGGGTAATATGTGAGGTTCTGGTTCTTAACGTATACTACTAGAAAGCATGGTAGGCGTTTAATAATAAAATAAGATACATTCACTGAACAGTGTGCGCGCCGCTCGTATTATATATGTAAAGGACGATAATTGTGTATATACTAACTTTCGTTGGCACTATTACTACACATACGAATAGTACTTAGAGGAAAAAAAAGAAAAAAAAAACAGGGCAAGGAAAAGCATACACGCATCACTTAGCATTCACTCACAACTGAAGGTTTATTACACGCTTGAAAAAAAATGTTAAAAATGGGGATAGAGCGTGGGTGTCGTAAAGAGATACAGAAAGTCAAACAACGAAGACGCATGTTTAAAGTCGAATAATGCAGTCGAATTAGTTGTCTTAACCGTGAAGGACGGCTTATACAAAGTGTGGTGTTATTTCTGACATGATATGCCTCCGCCATTTCTGATTGCTTGAGTAAGTTCATGGTACAAAACTACTGTGCTTACGACAACTGGATTGCATCTTTGAATAATAAAAAGTTCTTTCAATAATGAAAAAAAAAAATATGGTGACTGTGACATTCACAACACAATAACTTTTTATTAAATGTGCAAAGATGACTAGCCACGCCACAATGTCCAGATAAAGGTGGCTTTCACTGATATTATGGTAAGGACAACATGCGCTGAAATCCCTGTTTCCTGTCTCCACCTAAACGAGAGAGTAGAGAAATCGCGAGAGAAATAAAACTATATAATCCTCAACGCTACAATTGAAGAAGGAAAGCATGTGTGTATACTATTTCACGAGGCTGATCCCTCTCTTGGGAACGCTATACAAAACAATCGCAGTAGCTTCCCGAAGTATACTTGTTCTCTTTAATAATGTACGGTCCGTGCACCTGGTGAAACCTGCCGGCTTCTCGTCGACATGTCTGAGAACACAAAAGCGAAGCAGTTGTAGATCCCAACTTCAGACCGCTATGAAGTTAATACGCTTTTATTAAGGGTTAAAGAATGTTCGAACGCAACGTGTACTTAACTTCTTATTGTAGTATCCTCAGCGTTAACATCGTAAACAAGGCGAAAAAGGAAATTACAAGAATAAATAATAAAGACAAAAAAAAACTGGAGCAAGGGGACGCCCTCATCAGCGAGAGGTAAAGAAAGCTCGTGCGCGAAAAGCCTTTCCGGAGTTTCATCGGGATCCGTCGTAGAGTCTCTCCTACTCACCAAAAGGCACATCATTAAACCCCCTTTTCTTCAGGATCCCTGGCCGGACAGCCTTAGGCATCGGAACAAGTAGCGCCTTAATAAGAAGGCAGCCTACGTCGAAGGTTGAACGACCGGAGCTTCGCGAGCTCTTTGAAGAACAAGAAAAAAACATTTGGCACCTGTGTTTGCTAGGGAGCTACCGACGAGACCTATTTATATAGCCCTGCAATGAAGCTACTATGTTTTTTTTTCCCCTAAGGACAGTGCTGGGCGAACTGCACCTGGATTCGGGACTTGGACACGAGGTTGATTTTGAGGTTGAGAATGTTGTAGGTAGCCGGTGGATCTAGCCTTGCATAATTTGCAGGCTATTGCCCCACCCGGTTTTCTCTTTGCTAGTTGTAGCTAATGTCCTTTGTTTTTTAACTAAGCACGAGCAGGCTTTTAAAATAAAAATCGTGCATAGCGCGACGTAATCCTACATAAGACGGCGGCCTTTGTGCTATTCCACTTGTAGTATTGTTCCGGTATTCTATCTCGCTGCACTATACCCCAAACATAATTGTCACTTATCACCAGTCACGTGCGAGGTCTGTAGCAATAAAAAAATTCAAGAGAAGTCGTGGCACCTGTTTTCTGAAGACTGAGGAACCACGCGGAAACACTATATCAGTCACGCTGTCACATGGCGAGCCCAACTGTTGCAGTTCCTCAAATAAACCTTGCCGTTGCTTCTTAAGTTCATGACATTTAAGCGAATAGTGTTCTGTATCACTCTTTTCCTTGCACTTCGAGCCCAAGGGCGTCGCGGAGAGCTTGATCTTGTGGAGCCATGCTTGTGTACGCGCTGATCGCGTTCGGATGCGATGAAGCAAGCAGGCCTCTTCCCTTGATAGCGCTTGTGTCACACATGGCTGGTGAGGCGCCAGCCATAACGAGTGAAAATGCTTATTGACAGCCCCCTTGTAAGATACGCTGATTGTCTTTGGGAGCCTTCTCCGTTGGTGTAAGCTCCAGAGCATTTCGGGCAAGTCTGTCAGCCGCCTCATTACCCGCTATACCCACATGTGATAGAATCCATTGAAGCTTAATGCTTATACCAATGTCACTCAGGTCTTTAAGCATTCGCAGTGATCTTTGAGTGCATCGATCTAAAATCAATCCATATTTTAGCCGCTGCAAAACAGGCTTACTGTCCGAAAACAGCACGACTTGTTTCTGCTTACGAAGCTTCAGTTTCTTCAGAGCTGCCTGAATTGCCACGCTTTCACATGCTGTCGATGAAACAACGCACTCGAGTCGCGCTGCCCAGGACGCCTTTAGAGACGGGATCACGAACGCTGCAGCGCTTGCTCCGCGCACTATGTCGACTTATTCATCGGTGAAAACTTTCAAATGATCGGCGTACTTTTCTTCAATATATTCAAGCACCAAAGAACGTACTTCTTCTGTGGGTGTGGAACGCTTGCTGTGCAACCGTGGAATCGTAACCTGACAGTCGACATCCTCATGTGACCAAAGTGGGTCTTGTCGAAGTTGTCTTTGACTTGGATACGGTCGGTGTTAAATACACATATTCATGAGATGACTTCTCTTTTACTCGGCGACCACTTTTCTTGGCATTGAAGCGAAGGCTACTGAATCAAATCACGTGCCTGGTATACCGCCAGTAAGTGTAGTTCCACAATAGCTCCCGTATGTTCAACTTGAAATACAAAAGTTGCCCTTTTATTTTCTACATGGAGCTTTTTTAGACTGGACGCGGCTCCCGCCGGTAGGATATTCGCATTTTTTTTTCATTTATTGTGACACTCTCCAAACCCACTCGTACATCTTAGTCCGGCCATTTTGCGCCACCTATACCCGAACTCATGATAAAAAAGTGTTGCAGCGCGAGCACGAATGTGCTTGAAGAAACAGACGAAAGTCGAGGTACGGAAGACAAAGAGGACGACACGAGCGTTGCCTTCCGTACCTCGACTTTCGTCTGTTTCTTCTAGCACATTCGTGCTCGCGCTGCAACCCTTTTTATCATGAATTCAAACCAACTAGCCCAAATCGCCATTCTTCTTCTATACCCGAACCTCTACCCCACCGATGTGTAAAACATGCATAGGCACAGATCAAAGCTGAACCACATGCTCTGAGATTGTATCGGCGACAACTGTTATGAACACACCGCCGTCCCCGATGTGCCTGTAGCGGCCGTCAATTCCAGACCACAAGAAGCCTGGAGTTCACTCATTCTTCGTGTCTTTGTCTCTGTGTCATCGTTTTGTTCTCGCGCTATAACTATCGTGATGCCTTACCAACTAGCCCAAGCTGCCACACTTCTAAGCCACCCCGGCAGCGGGAGCCGCGGAGGACTTTCGTCAGCGCCGCCACCGCTGCAAAGTGGCCCTCCAAAGCTCGAAGCTGGACGACCAGCTCTGGGCCGTCCGGCAGGCCCAGAATGCCACCCCAGTCCAGGGACTTCGATCCGCCACCTGAAGCCACCGAGACCAAATTGACGGCCTATTGTGCGCAATAAAGTATTTCCTCTCTATGTATTCGTTGTGAGTTGGTGTTATTGAAGGTGCAATAAAGTCCCACCTTTCTACGTGGGATTCGCTTGGTGGATTTCGTGCTGAACGCTTGTGTCGTCCGCAATCTCCGACGCCAGTGTATAGCTCTCGCCGATCAGTGCCCCGTCTTCGGACTCCTTCGACCGTGTCCCCCATATTCCCTATCTCTTCTCTCCTTTCTTTTTCTTGACTCCTGTGCGGCGAGTGCTCCGTTTTCTATACCTTTCTCTTTCTACTATTGTTTTCATTGTTTTATTATTATGTGGACTTTTTGCCGCCGCCGTCCTTTATTGATATATATATATATATATATATATATATATATATATATATATATATATATATATATATATATATATATATATATATATATATATATATATATATATATATATATATATATGGAAAAGAATACGCGTGCGCGAATTTATCTCGTGAGCGAACAAAGGAGGGTAGGAGGCGCTTACGGTTGCCGCGCTATCACGGCAACGATCCGCGCGCGGCTCTTGTCGCCACAGCAGGCGGAAGCTTCTTCGAGCTGCGCGCTGAACACGAAAAAAACGGTGCCAAATGTGTACCTGGAGTGGCCATTCCCATATCGATGCGCTCCACGCATAGACTGCTACCAGCGACGACACACGAGGTATAGCTCTTAGTGCAAGCATGTGCCGCCCACGGGAGGCGCTCATCATCAACGCCGTCACTACGCACGAGCCTTGTGGTGGTCATCTACTGTGGCCGCGTCACAGAAAAAATTGGTTACTTAGCAAGCGCATGGTTACTACAATACATCGCTCCTGAATATGCTAGTCTTGCATCGTTAAACTTTGGAACACGTTGCTATCGCATTCATTGCTTCACCCTTTTGGCGAAACTGGGACTTCTTTCTTGGTGCTATTCTGTCAAGTGGACAGCGATATCTGTCTACCGCACCATGTGCCTCATGTTTTCCTCGAAGGGTTGCATTCCCTCCCATCGCGTAGCAGGTTTAAATCGTCGCTGTGCGAAAAGTGAAGGCGCGGAATCACTCCAGTCATCCTGTCGCTGTGTTTTCGGTGCAAGCAAGCGCTCGACAGCCTATCTTGTTCGAGCACCCGCGAGAAGCCGTTTACACGTGCGCAAGAAACGCCCGCAAAGAATCGAATCTCACGGTACGCCCATGAGTTCTGAGCATCCGCACTGGTTACATGAGAAACTCTATTACGTACGCAAAGCCTCTACGTACGTGAAACAAGCTGTCTAACGTTGCATACACTTAGCTACGTCTGCTTAGAGAGTCATTTGTGAGTGAAATTCGCCACAAGCTCTCTTCAGTGAGTCATCAGAATAGCTAGAGGGCGATGAGCGCTCTCCTAAAAACGAAGACGCTATTTTGACTGTGAGGTGCACGTAAAACTTGAGTTTTTGATGTCAAAAACGCGAAATACCACTTCGTGAAGAAAACCAAAAATGAATATCTCTTCAGTGCGTGCTGCGTCAAAATAATGTTTTTTGTTTATGATTTCCACGCAGAAAATATACACATTTGCGGGAATATATTCTTCAGCAGTGGTACACGTGCAGTATGGTACGTAGCCTTCCATTGACAAGAAAATTTCTCCTTTACTGCATTTGCCGAAAGATAAAAGAAAAAAAAAAACCGACTAACGCAGAAAACTAGACTTCAGGACACTAATAAAGTTGGGTGAATCAATTACATGGCTCCACGAAATTTTCTTAAATTTGCTATGTTAAGTCTATGAACCCCCTCAGAGGAGGCTTCACTTCATTTTTACCGATTATGAACTGTGTCGGTAGACGTCGTTAGAGTTACGGCGTGGCCTGCACGAATATCAAAGTGGCCCCCGTTTTCTTCTTGCTCGTTTTCTCTGTGACCAATTGTCGCAAAGAGCATGGCGGTCACGGAATTCTAAAGGAGTAATTTACTGATAAAAGAAAAACATTTTTCTTTAGTGTCTTTTTAAGGTGTATTCACACGAGGGAACACCCTTCCGTGGTGGTCTACAGTGGCTAAAGTACTCGGCTGCTGACCCGCAGGTCGCGGGTTCGAATCCCGGCTGCGGCGGCTGCAATTCCGATGGAGGCGGAAATGTTGTAGGCCCGTGTGCTGTTATGCCAGCGAGTCCTCGTCAAACGACCGTGCCTCTGAAAAAGGCAATCTGGGTCAAGGCCAGCCCGCAGTCTGCCTGGCGCGATCACCTCGACGGCGTGAACACGCGCGGCGCTCCTCGGGCCCACGTGCAGTGAGTCAGTTGCGCACGTGACAGCGAGCCGGCGTCCTCGTGTCAGGTGGTCTGACGCATCGCGCGGCGAACCTCATTGGAGGAGTCTGCTCTGACGACCAGCGGCGCTTCTGATTGGACGTTTTGGTTGGACCCGGTGCAAATAAAAGAAGCCCTGCGGCGTGTCGCGATCAGCGGTCTTAGGCGAAAGGCTGAACTATGTGTTAGAGAGAAGAGCTCGGCTCTTCGAGTCTCTGTCGGCCCCAGTGCCGAAATTGTAACGCCTCTGTATATATGCTGTACATAAACCTTGTTTGACTCACCGTCGTCTCGTCCGCTCGTCTGATCAGCTCTGCGCAGAAGCAGTCGCGAGCTGAGAAACATACGCTACCAAACGGCTGGTGACCTTCCCGGCGGAGTCGGAAGCAGTGGCGCCTCCGGGACCGCGTCGGCGTCGCCGTCTTTCGCAACAGTGGTTGGCAGCTGCGGGATCGGCCGGCGTCAGCGACATCGATGCGGTGAGTGCCTGATGTTTTCCCCTCAGTTCACCAGACTACTCTAGCTCAGGTTGTAGTAGTTTAGAGAAAGGGCTGTGTGAAGCATTGAAGTGAGCTTTGATCGTTTCAAGCCAAGTTGAAGTGCTTTGAAACCAAAGTTAATGCGGAGGTGGTAAACACGGGAGTGTGAAAAATTGCTTGCGCGTCTTGCTAGTAGGCTTATAGTGGGTACGGCAAGTAGATTCTTAACAGGGGCAAACAGCAAGAGGCTAGTGTGAACGATGGAGAACCTTAAAGTGAAGGAACTCATCGAAATTTGTGAGGAACTCGGCATTACTTTGGGCCGTGCGAAACGAAAGCAAGCGATCCTTGAGATCATGAAGGATGAGGGAGTGTCGGCTGAGGAAGTCGATGAGGCCTGGGCGGATATCAAAGTACGCCGTGAGGAGGCTGAAAGGCGAGAAGTAGAAGCTCGCGAACGTGAAGAAGTTGAAAGGCGCGAACGTCGCGAGCGCGAGGAGGCCGAGAGACAAGAGCGCCTAGAGTTGAAACGACTAGAATTGGCAATCCTACAGTGTTCGCAGGCGCCTAGCGTAGCTTCTCCAACAGTTCAGGTCAGCGGTTTTAGAATTCGGGACCAACTGCCACCGTTCGTAGTAGGCGAGGACATGGCGAAGTATCTCGTCAAGTTTGAACACGTCTGTGAGCGAAACGCTTTGGAGCGGTGTCTTTGGGCGCGGAACCTGCTAGCTCTTCTTCCCGGCGAAGTGTCCGACGCGATAACTTGCTTGTCGAGGGAAGCGTTTGAGAGCTATGACGAGGTTAAGGAAGTGCTCTTGAGACGTTATAAGTTGTCACCCGAGGCTTTCAGGCAAAGGTTCCGGTATGCTGAAAAGGGGAATGAGTCACACGTTGACTTCGCGTTTCGTCTTAAAGCCGATTTAATTGAATGGCTCAAGGGCGAAGGTGTTTATGACGACCGCGATAAAGTGGTGGAATGCGTTGCATTGGAGCAATTCTACCGCTGCATCGAGGAGGATGTCAAACTTTGGCTGCAGGACAGACTTGGGGACGTACAGTTAAACAAGGCAGCTGAGTTAGCTGAGAAGTATTATACTCGCCGAAAGTTGCATAGCAGGGCAGCGCGCGTTGAAAAGGATGAAAGGAAAGAGGGCTTTTCAAGGAAACCTGATCAACGGAAACCCGCTCCGCACCGTAATTTCAAGAAGGACCCGTCTCTTACGAAGGACAGTGTAGGGGAAGGGCAAACAGAAGCGGAGAAATCGAGTGAGGTTTCTACCACACAGGCATTAGAACCGGAAAACAAACGGAAGCCGCTAATCTGCTACAACTGTAAAAAGGAAGGGCACATCGCGAGAAACTGTCAGGAAAAGTTTGCCTTCGCAACGATCCGAGAATCAGAAAAAAACATGCGGTTGTTGGAGCCGTATCTCCAAGAAATTAGGGTCAATGAGAAAACGTGCCGAGCACTTAGAGACTCAGCGGCAACCATGGACGTTGTCCATCCTTCATTGGTGTCTCCGGATGACTTCACAGGAGAATGCGCGTGGATCAGGCAAGTCGCCGAGGAGCAGAGTGTTCGCTTACCAATCGCCACCGTTGTCATTGAAGGCCCGTTCGGTAAGCTTTGCACCGAAGCGGCTGTGTCTGCCGCGCTGAATGGTCGTTTTTCTTATCTTTTCTCCAACAACTCGGAGCAGCTTCTCAAAGAGCAGGGCAAATCGTTCTTCCCCAACTTAGCGTGCATGGCTCCCACGCGATCGCAAGCGCGAAAGCTTTCGCGGAAGCTTGACTTGGTTCCATGCGGTGAACTCTCAAGTGACCTTGTCGGCGGGTCGACGGAACCCCAGAAAGGAAATTTTCCGCATGAGTCATGTGAGCAGTCACGCGAGCGGCCCGTCGCGGGAGCGGCCGGCGCGGTATGCGCTGGGGGAGACGACGTGGCGCCATTGAGTCAGAGCGAGAGGGTTGCAACGCTCTCGCCTGTAGCGGAAAGTTGGAGCGAGCTGCCGAGAGTTGATCGAGAGACGCTCATTCGAGGGCAGAGTGAGGATCTCTCGATTGAAGCGCTAGTGGAAAGCCAAATTGAAGCGCGAGTGGAAAGCCAGAAAAACGCGGCAAACGTGCTGTCGAAGGAGCACTACGAGAAATCGGGGAAGAAGCGCGCTTTTGAAGTTGATAATCAGGTAATGCGGCTGCAGCCACCCAAAAGGAACAAGCTTGAGGTTGATTGGGAAGGGCCCGCCAAAGTATTATCGAAGCCTTGCGATACAAATTATGAGGTGCAAGTAGGAAGGCGGCAGCACAAAATTTACAACTTGATGAAACCCAATGTTCAACATCAAGCGGTCGTAAATCAGCTGTTGAAGGCTTCAGTGGAAGAGGAAGCAGAAAATTTGAGTTCTAGTGAGGTGATCGAAGGGAGATCGAAAGTTATTTGGGAGCAGATAAACCTAGAGCCTAGCTTAAGTGAAGGAGGACCTGAGAAAGAGGACCTGAGAAAGATTGGTTCCGAGTTTGAAGACGTGTTTTCGGACCGCCCCGGAAACATGAGGGTGATCGAACACGATATCGAGCTAAGCGGTGAGGAGTCAATCAGTAGCAAGCCGTATCGTTGTTCCCCTGTGCAACGTCGCAAGTGTGAGCCGCTCTTGGTGCCGCATAGGTATCGTCGCCTAAAAGTGGCCGGTTACTGAGGTGGAGCATGTTGCTCCACAGCGCAACTTTGACGTTCGCTAAAGGAAAAAAAAAAGGGAAAGGTAAACGCTAATGCAGGTGCATTGAGCAGTGCGTTCCAGCTAGTAACTTCTCAACCTTTCGGTTTCTCGCTGGCGATTCGGGGCAAAATTTTGACCTCATCACGACCTGGGCTGAGCGCTCTCGTTCAGAGTGATCTCAAGGGGCCAACTTTATGTGGTATTCTAATTCGTTGCGGGGTTGTAATTGTGAAAAATTCAAGTTCTTACTTTAGGAGTCTTTTGTCCCACATGTGCCTCTTGATGTAGAGGGAACGAAATTCCGATAGACACGTAGATAGGTATATGTTGTTCTATACTTTGTCTGGTGTTCTGTTGGGTGACCGAGGGCACTTGCTTGTGTCGTGTGTTGTCTGTTGTCGAACCGTTCTTAGCAAGTTGCAGAACCATCGACAAGTGCTGAAACCGAAGATGGTCGGAAGAGACGAGCGAAGTTGGCCAGCAAGTTGTGGCGACAAGCCCGTGGAGCTGGGATCCGTCGTCAAAATGGGATGTGTTCCCGGAACAGTCCGGAGCTGTATTCTCCCCATGGCCCTGGAGGCGAACCTGGAGGGACCTGGCGAACGAGCGCACCTGACATCCGAGCCCCGTGGAAGCAGCTCGTCTTTCCGGTGCATTGTCTGGCGGCGGGGGTGCTGTTATGCCAGCGAGTCCTCGTCAAACGACCGTGCCTCTGAAAAAGGCAATCTGGGTCAAGGCCAGCCCGCAGTCTGCCTGGCGCGATCACCTCGACGGCGTGAACACGCGCGGCGCTCCTCGGGCCCACGTGCAGTGAGTCAGTTGCGCACGTGACAGCGAGCCGGCGTCCTCGTGTCAGGTGGTCTGACGCATCGCGCGGCGAACCTCATTGGAGGAGTCTGCTCTGACGACCAGCGGCGCTTCTGATTGGACGTTTTGGTTGGACCCGGTGCAAATAAAAGAAGCCCTGCGGCGTGTCGCGATCAGCGGTCTTAGGCGAAAGGCTGAACTATGTGTTAGAGAGAAGAGCTCGGCTCTTCGAGTCTCTGTCGGCCCCAGTGCCGAAATTGTAACGCCTCTGTATATATGCTGTACATAAACCTTGTTTGACTCACCGTCGTCTCGTCCGCTCGTCTGATCAGCTCTGCGCAGAAGCAGTCGCGAGCTGAGAAACATACGCTACCAAACGGCTGGTGACCTTCCCGGCGGAGTCGGAAGCAGTGGCGCCTTCGGCACCGTGTTGGCGTCGCCGTCTTTCGCAACAGTGCTCAGATTTGGGTGCACGTTAAAAAACACCAGGTGGTCAAAATTTCCGGAGCTCTCCACTACAGCGTCTCTCATAATCATATGGTGCTTTTGGGACGTTAAACCCCACATATCAATCATCAATCAATCACACGAGGGAACGAAGGAGGAGTTTTCGCAGCGGACGGCGCATCACGTGACGTGCGCGTCATCGAAACTTGCTGTCCTCGCTTCATCCACCCTCCTCCGCTCGCGGCACGGATGGAAATGCATCGCCGCTATTTCGATCCCTCCGTTCGACGGTCGACTGCTCTCGATCGAGAGGATTCAGCGTCAAATCTGTCAGCAGTAGTCGGATTGGCGTGGCTATGAAGCAGGCTGTTGGCTTAAGAGCCACGTGTTTTAGTTTTGCGGCAACGACCCCATGCGTTTCGTGCGACAGTGGAAGAGGCGAGTGGTTTTTGGTGGCTTTAATGGTGGCATAAGCACGCTCCATAAGCAAAGGAGTCGAGAGTACATACGAAGATTCCGCTAGCGTAGCTCCGGCTGTGTGCATGCGACGTCTCCGCTGCTGTGCCGGATGAAACTAATCACGTGACTATTCGGTCCGCGGAAGAGCAGGATCTGCCCTCGCGTGTGATTCGAGCTTAACCCCGTATTCACAAACGCTCCTCGACTCGACTTTCACCCGTCACTTGACGGAGTTGAGCACTGCACCACAGCTCGGCTCAAAATGACCCTGCGCTATTCAAGAATCGCAGCAGATGATCGCTGATATGCAGTGACTTTCAGTACCTAGAGACGGCGCTGACATCGGCTTTCTCAAGTGAAGGTGAAGCCTTTGAGTGAAGGGACGTTCTAGAATACGGGGGTTAAATGCGCTCTATGTCGCAACAATGCCAGCTAGAAGAACATTGTCAGGCCTGTTGACTGGCGTCGTGACGTCACTCGTTTTGCCCGAGCGAGGGCGCGTATGGCAGGCTGTGAATCCATTGCCACCATCGTCTCCCGTTAAAAGACAAAGCGTTCGCGACGAGCTTTACATGCCTAATAGCTTTATTCTGCCTTTTGGGTGAAAAAAGCTCTGGTTTAAGTAAAGTACTGCACTTGAAAGCGTTTGTAGATTCACTTGTGAGCCATTTCTTTCACGAAAAAGTTGTGTGCTATCGAACGCGTGGTCGATCTATAATAACAAGATTTGATGGACGAACAAAGCGACGAAATAATTAAGGTAAATTTTAATATTTATTTATTCACACACACTTGCACGCACGCACAATCTAGAAAATGCAGAGAAACTGTTCCTATAGCAATGTTTCTGCAGTTTTATTTGCACTCTTTCGAACATCTGTCTCCATAAACACGCAGTTATTGAGGAGAGTGTGTGCTCTTGCCACAAGTACGTTATTTGGCGCAATATCAGGGTGATGATTATTGCAAAAGAAAACAAAATCTTCAGTTTCACGAAAAATCTCTTGTGGTCGAAACAAAGAGCGGCGTTTCCTCTTTTGCTCTGGCCCCTCTCGCAGTGGTGCGTAGTTGGTCATATAACTGAGGGCCTGAAAAAAAAAAGTGTTAGCACTGGATCCATAATAAACAGTGTAGCCACCGTGGGTGCTTCCACTGCATTGCCGCTTCTTTGATCGGTATATTTTTGGTAGTGGTTCTTAAATATTCTATTTGGAAGTTGAGCTCACACACTTCAAAACCATTTAAGAAAGCGCTTTATCATAAGTGTCTACATGCATCTAAATGTCAGAGAAACATAGGCTGCGGTGCTGACGAGACTGGCACAATAATGTAATACCGTAATAAAGTGGTAGGAACACCAGCAAGAAATTACTATGCACAAAACCAATGCACTAAGCGATGCAACAGCGATCCATTCATTTTTCTCAACCAAGTAAAGAGAGGTAATCTAAGAAGTCCGCGGTGCTAATAATAAATGTGGTAGATGTTTACCGATCCTGAAGGAAACATGTCTGTTCTGAAAACTTACTGCCACGCGCGTTTAATAATTTGATGCCAGGGCGTATGCCAACAAGCCAGAACCATACATGAAAGCTTCATTTTAGAGCAAGAACGGAACATGGTGGAGATGGGGCCATATTGGAATCAATTATTAATAGGGAGTACGGACACACGTACCTTCGGGTCACACAGAAAACGAATGCCGACGTCAGCTTGACGAACAACACGCACCTATTTCGTTCTTTGGTTGTCCTTAGGAAACGAGAACACTCAAAACTTCTGTGCCTTCGGCGTGATGATTCGCCACGCAGCATCGCCCAACCACTCGGATTTGAACCCGTACAGATTACGAATATCCAGTGCACAAAACGTATCACATGTCCTCGCTGCGGTTCACGGACACCGAAAAACGTGGTCTTCTCGAGTCGCCAACAAGCACACCAGCACACCACGAAAACGTTTGTCGGGCCTGGCAATCCATGTCTGTCGAGCGGCGAGAGCAAACTTCTTTGCAGCGAAACACACCCGTCTAAACGGAGTGACGTCAAAGCCCTCGGCACATACAGTGAGCAGGCGGGAAATTATCTAGGTGGCATTGGTTAAGCGCACACACCAGCCAGTGGTGCGGGGTCATCATTTTACATTGGTTTATTCGGTCTACGTATACGTGTAATCACTACGCCGATGTCACTGGCGATAAAGCGACGCTCGTTATTTGACCGCCAGCGACGTCAGCGCACCACGTCACCTACGGCCCATGCGCACGTTGGTCTGCACCTAATGCTTCAATGCACACGACGTGACTCGTTTGTAAGTTATTGTTGTAACTGTATAAATCCTCCTGTATAGTTATGTATGTGCATATACTTGTTGCAATAACGAATTTCTGTTGAATTATGCGTTTAAATTACTATTGATTATACAGTGATTCATGTACCCATGTGTGTTAGAGTATGTTATTTAGACGTGTGCGCAATGGCGTTTACTACTCATTTTAATTGAGAATTGCTTTTTAAAGGCGAAGCTCCTTAGAATGTGGGTTGTTCCTTCCTCCGTTTGTGTGTCGTATGTATGTAGCCATCTCTAGTTTATGAATTGCTCGCTAGATGAAGTTGTGTGTATATGTCATTGGAAATAATATCACTAGATGGCGTTAGTGGTTTTCAAATAGTTGATGATTAAAGAGGATAGATTGCACTGTTATAATAACAAATTCACAGCATATCTACGGATTGAAAGATGATGAGTCGGGCGAAGCATCCATCCGTCCATCCGATGCGTGCTCTAGTGTGTTAGGAGCGGACAGACAGACAGACAGACAGACAGACAGACAGACAGACAGACAGACAGACAGACAGACAGACAGACAGACAGACAGACAGACGGTTGAGTGGACGGACGGATGGACAGGCGGATGGACGAAAGGACGGGCGCTTTGTCCCACTCATCGTCATTCACTGTGGATATGCTTTGCATTGTTTCTTGGTTTGTTTCACATGTTGTACAAGTGCTTGTGAATCATTCACCCATGGTACCACTTCTGCATGATCTGTGCTATGCTGAGCCTGAAGTCTCCAGTCAATAAATAAATAAATAAATAAATAAATAAATAAATAAATAAATAAATAGGCAATCGTCTCTTGGTGTTGGGGTATGAAGTCTGGGATGCAGATTATTTATGATAGACACTTTTCTATGGGAGCTTTACTAAGGGAGGCTATCACGGGAAGTCAAGTGCAAACCGGAAGTAAATCAAGAAATAAAAGGGGGAACAGGAAGCGCATTAGAGACCTAAACTGGAAACTAAAACTGAACTACGAGACATCTCGCGCGTATGTCATGCATTTTACTGCCGTATATAATTCTTGGTGGAGGCTGGCATCGAAGTACTCTCGGGCTTTGAAGAAAAGAAAAATATAACATAAAGTTGTATGCTGCCCAGTAAGCACGACTGCAGAACGCTCAGGAACATTACTACCTGCGCTAAAACGGTCGAAGAAAGTTTGAGAACATTCCCATCACATGTTCAAGCGCTGGAGCGAGTCGCCGCAAGTAATAACGAGGCGGCAGTGCGGCTGCTCGAGCGAGATGCACAGAGGGCCTTGCTCATCCCTGATGCGTTCATGAACAAAATAAATCAACGACTTGCAGAGATTGAGAACACGAATCACCGAATCATTTATTGGTTGCGAACAAAAATGCATTGAGAAGGATCAAGAAGCGCCAGTACTTACACAACCCGGAATGCTGGAATCTTGTTTATTTCTTAACGAACCTTCCTTCCTTCCTTCCTTCCTTCCTTCCTTCCTTCCTTCCTTCCTTCCTTCCTTCCTTCCTTCCTTCCTTCCTTCCCTTTTTCCTTCCTTCCTTCCTTCCTTCCTACTTCCTTAATTATGTTAATTAATTAATTTCTCAAGAATGTTTTCTAGATAGGAGTAATAAGCATGTGAACTACGCTACGAAGAGCTGACTTTTGATCACTCGGGCTATGATTGGAAAGATAAGGAAAGCTAAAAAATGGGTTAGAATAACATCAACCTGCTTTGAAACACAAAATGAAACAATACCATTGAGCTGCGCCTACCTCAGTCGCCGAGCGTTGCAGGAATGCTTCGAAAGTTGCCTGTTGAGATCGGGATGCTGAGCTATTAGGTACTTGGTTGCACCTTTAAAGGACAGCTCGACTAAAGCGACAACCAAAAGTTACATGATCCTTTATGCATGGCTGGGCGAAACGGTCTTCTTTGCCTGCGCCGTCAGTGACATCCTTCATCTCTTCTCAGTCGCGCCACCGGACCCCTGCGCAGCCGTTTCAACTTACAGCTTCTACATGGAGAGGGCATGGATCTCGCGAACGCCCGAACAGCAAACAACTTTCCAAGAACAGCGACGGCAACTGATCAGCGAGAGTATTCATGTTCACCGGGCCGATGCAGCAGTCCGGGCCAGCGCCTCCGAGGCGCTGTCTGGGCGCAAGAACGGGCCGGGGTGGCGACGCGCAAGGAGCAACTGCGCACCGACGATCCGGCAGGTTTCAGGGCCGAAATTAAGCGACAGCGGCGAGCCGATGAAGCAGCGTTGCAGGTAGAGCAGCGTAAATATTTAATGGCGGGAACGTGTTTGCCGGTGTTGATGCCTACTTTCGGAAAAACTCACGAGACAATAAAATACAACCTATATGGGTACCCGCTCACGCGGGGAATCCAGGGAATGAGGTGGCCCACCGCGTAGCCCTAGGTTTAATCAACCGGGACGTGGACCCCTCCACCCTGGACTTCCCGCAGGAAGGGATCACCACGTATAACGAAGTTACAGCGTATTACCGAAAAAACATCAAGACATACGCGGCCCCGCAGGCAGATATGTCAACGGAACAGTCCACGATCTGGAGGCAAATCCAAACAGATTCCTTGCCCAGCCCTCATCGGCTGTCTAAAATTTATCCAGAAAGGATCACACCAAACTGCCAACATTGCAGCTGCGTGAAAGCTACCAAAAATCCCATTCTTTGGGAATGCGAGGGTAACCACCCACCAAGAACAATACTGCCAGCTTCCTCCCTCGAGGCGTGGCAGTCGCTCTTGTCGTCAGCTGACTGCCGCCTTCAGGCAGAAATGGTTAACTGGGCCGAAACGATCGTGGCATGCTTTTGGCCACCACCCTTACAACCACCGGCAAATTAAGTTTACCGACCTTGCTATGCCATCAATAAAGTTGTTTCTCTCCCTGCCTGTTTTCGGCGGGAGTTTCTCACGCGGCACTTTGGCTTCAGCTGCGACGTCTGCAACCACTTGCGGCTGCACGTTTCAGCTTCGCTGGTTTACCATCCGTACGGAGTGCTTGGGTGATGATCTTTATCTGCGCTCTCACGCAACGCCACGGCCACCGGCACTTTCAGCCCAACGCTTCAGCCGTATCGCGCCACGTGTACGAAAGTGCTCACGAAAGGGTAAAACAGGGGCAAACGTCGCGCACTCCCACAATGCTTTGGCACTCGCAGCGTCATTATCGCGGTCTCTGTTTCTCGCTCTCCGCGGCTCGCGAATAAGACGGCGAGCTTACGCGAATCACGCACACTCGCGAAGAGCCCAAGTTGCTCGCTGCCGAGCACACAGTCCCGTAATCACCTCCGCCCCGCGTTAGCAGCTGCATGCTCTAACCGAATATCCCCCCTGAGAGCATGTAGCTTGGTTCGTCTGTGTGAGAGCGAAGCTTGGCGATGGTCTTTTTCTCACACCCGAAGGCGCACGGATGTTTGCCGCCACACGCTTGGCCACTACCCCCAATGCTACGCGCGGCAGGTGATGCTATGGGCGGCCGATGAAAATGAGATCGCGGTTTTGTGGGAGGCGTTCGATCCACTGATGTACTCCGAGAACAACACCGTGCAACCGTTTCAGTATGACGCTCCGTGTAGCGGTGTGGCAGACGGACACCAGGTCGAAGGAAGGTAGGAAGAATGTAAACGAAACAAGGACGGGAATTAACCACAGAAAGGCTAACAATGTTGAGAGATGAGGGAAGAAGTAAATGAGCAATAGATGCGTTGACGCATGTTGAAGGTGATCGAAGGCGCGAGCAGATGACGGTGCGAGAGTGTTGCATGCACTCCGTGTTTGTTAGGTGTGTGCAGGTAGTTAGTTCGCTACGAAGGCCAGTATTGCTTGATTTAGTCAGTTGTGCTGTTGATGTTGTTGTTAGCGTGCACTAAGTACCTAACGTGTTTTTTTTTTTATCTTCTCGTCTCCGTATGTGTTGCCTCACGACAGTTGCGCAGTGCTAAGAGAGCAACATGTGCACGGGCGGTCAGTGCACGCATCGCACCCGAGAAAGGAGAGGAGAGGTTTGTTCATCCGACCACGCAATATTCCATTTCGAGAAATGTCGTAAGAATATCGTAATGCTTCCGGTGGATTATAGAATTTTCATTCAAAATTCTGCGAGAGTCTTTAACTCGTGTTGTATTTTAAATGCGAACAGTAGACAACTCACTTTTGTCATACATACTCCTGCCACTCCTGATGCCACCCTCTGAGAAGGGCAAAATGCTGCGAATTAGTAATGTAAGACATACACGGGCCTTTGCATTACTTTTACACAGTTCCGAAACATTCACAATGAATCAACATGTTTAGCAAATTTTGGAATGTAAAAAAATTGGCAGATCCCCCGTACAGTGGGAATCAATCATATGCGAAGCACGAATGAGAAATGTTGATATGTCACTTCAAAATCAGCCCAACGTTACAAGGTGGAGGTAATGATGTCACACATGACTTCCGTGTCATGATTATCATGTTTGGATGTGTCGTTTACCTTCGTCCTCTATTTACGTCACGTGATACCAATTTATTACATGTGGAGCTTGCGAAACGGTCGCGAGCACGCTATGAGCGTGGTATGTTGGCATGTTCCTACATGGCACGCGCGTCAGGATTATTATGTTTGCGCCAGTCATATACTTCGTCATCCATTGATGTCACGTAAGACCAAATTTGGTATATGTGGAGCTAGCAAAACGGTCGAGAGCGCATCATGAGTGTGGCATGGAGTCGTGTTGTTACATGACACGCATGTCGTGATTATCATGTTTGGATGTATCATTTACCGTTCGCATCGCGTAATACCGAGTTCGGTACATGTGAAGATAGCGAAACGGCCGCGAGTGCATCATGAGCGTAGCATGTGGTCATGTTGCTACATGACACGCATGTCATGTTTATCATGTTTGCACCAGTATCATGCCTTCGTCATCCATTAACGTCCCGTAATACCAAATTTGGTGTAAGTGAAGCAAGCGAAACGGCCGCCAGCGCATCATGAGCGTTGCATGTAGTCATGTTGTTACATGACCCGTATTTCGTTAGTATCATGTTTGCACCAGTGAACTACCTTCGTCATCCATTAACGTCCCGTAATACCAAATTTGGTGTAAGTGAAGCAAGCGAAACGGCCGCCAGCGCATCATGAGCGTTGCATGTAGTCATGTTGTTGCATGACCCGTATTTCGTGATTATCATGTTTGCACCAGTGAACTACCTTCGTCATCCATTAACGTCCCGTAATACCAAATTTGGTGTAAGTGAAGCAAGCGAAACGGCCACCAGAGCATCACGAGCGTTGCATGTACTCATGTTGTTACACGACACGCATCTCATGATTATCATGTTTGCACCAGTCACATTCCTTCGTCATCCATTCACGTACCGTAATACCAAATTTGGTATATGTGACGCTAGCGAAACGGCCGCGATCGCATCATGAGCGTGGCATGTAGTCATGTTGCTACATGACACGAATGTCATGATTTTCATGTTAGAGTCTGTCGCTTGTGTTCGCCATGCAATCATGTCAACATAGCACGTGAATGAAACCACCGCAAGAGCAGCAAGCCCATGACATGTAAATCATAAAATTTATGACAGAAATATCATGATTTTTTATGTTATGACCAGTTAAACATGCTCTTCATAGAGTCATGTTATGCCATACCAAGTTTGGTATCGATACCCTCATCGAAACGGCCAGGGGAGCTAAAAGTCGTAGGCGACTAGATAGATAGATAGATACGCTCAAAGTCGCTGAAGTTCGCTAAGAAATGCTTCGCATTTAAAATTCGGCAGATCCCACATACTTGGGAATGGAGGCGGAAATGTTGTAGGCCCGTGTACTCAGATTTGGGTGCACGTTAAAAAACCCCAGGTGGTCGAAATTTCCGGAGCCCTTCACTACAGCATCTCTCATAATCGTATGGTGGTTTTGGGACGTTAAACACCACATATCAATCCCACATACCTGGGAATTGAAGGTCGCCGTGTTACAATTTTTCTATTGAGCGAAACGCCACGAAGTGACACTAAATATATGTACAAATGTTGCACGCACAGACATATGTTGAAGAATTGCAGTTGTTTATATAACCGGGTGTTTGCACTTGCGCAACGATGCCAACTCGAACATGCGTATTAGCAACACCATAAGCTGATATGAAGCGCTGATGCTCACGAGCATGCTGGCTCTGGACACTGCTACATAAATCAACTTCAGCGCATGGCAACTAACCACAATTGACGCTAACCCGACGTGACGGCCGTATCAAAGGAGTACATATGTAATGTATATAAAATTGGGTAGGCAGCACTGCAACCACTATTGACGTTTCACGAAGATTAGCGTCTATTCAAAGAGTAATTCGGAGACCTGGCGTAGCTCTGTGGTAAAATACTTCATCGCCACGCAGAATGCTTGGGTTCAATTCCAGTGACCCTGACATTTATTCTTTGCATTCGTCGGGTCAACGCTACCGATGTCGGGTATTTCTTAACGCTCGCACGTTAAAATTACCCATGTGTGTTCTCACCGTTCCTGGGTAGATAATAAGTGTCAATCACCTGTGGCACATACCCGCAGACCAGCGGCACATACCCGCCTGTGGGTATGTGTCACTATTTGACGGGAAGTGTTTGACGATATACGCGACGAGATTTTGACATTATTCATGTCTTTACCAGCACGTCATATTCCTCAAACCATCTTACCTTCCCACGCTAATTTTGGTTCACGCCAAGGTAACGGGGTGACTATGAGAGCACCGAAACGTAAGTGGCTAGATAGATAGATAGATAGATAGATAGATAGATAGATAGATAGATACGCTCAAAGTCACCGAAGTTTGCTAAGAAATGCTTCGCATTTAAAAACCGGTGACATAAGGTCGCGGTGCATCGGCGTGTTTTCTCGTGCATCGAAGGGTCCAGCCGGTTTGCTTCCAGCCTTAACCGCGCTGCACGGTTATACTGAGACAACGATTACGCTCTTCTATCTACCTTCCTCTCTCTCTTGACCCTCTCTTGTGCTTGTTGTTGCAGTTTGTTCTCGGTAGTTCGCGACCCAAACACGCGATTCCTAGAAGGTCATTCGATCGTGCCGCGGGCGCGCAGACCCTTCCCCACCCCCGTTCCTCCTTTCTCGACCATCACCCTCAATTCTCCGCAATTATTGCACTGGTTTGCAGCGCACACGATTTCGCTGCCGTCGCTTACTGTCGCACATGCTTGCGCGGTGTTGTGGGCTTCAGCGGTCGCTGAGCGGCCGTATCGCTTTTTGTTTTCATTCTCATTTGTTTGATTTTGATCTTCGCCGTGCTTGATACTGGATGGTCGTATGTATGTTTGTCCCTCGAAACGCGCGTAAATTAGTTTAGATTGGATTGTTCCCGGTAGCGGAAGCTTCTTTTGTGCTGCAGCAGCAACATCGGCGTTTCCAAGGGAACAACGATGAACGAAGTGAGAAAACGGCGTGACTGGTGACTTCGCCCCACGAAAAAGCCGAGCAAGTTGCGTAGCAACCTCATTTGCATAGACGGCTGAAACGCAAACACGGCGGCTATCGACGAGGGAATTAAGGCTTCGAACGGAATTTCGCAGAAACAGGTTTGCAAACAAGGTGTGCAGTCGTCGGAATAAAAATTAAGAAAAAAAGGGCGAGAGCTTGATGCCCGAAGAGGATGGACAATGGAATGCGGCCAGGTTTGTCTTTCTGCGAGTATTTGGAAGGGTGGCGTGGACGAATACGTGGCAGGCAGTGAAAATCTGTTTGTCACTGTAAACGTCAAGACACACTAGTTAGCTTCGTTTTGCTTTGCAGCCTGTAGTTAGTTGAACGCTGTATCCCATCAAAAAAAATATTAATAATAAGGCAGCTTCTCCCTACTAGTGGCAAGCCTGAAAGAAGAGGGTAGCTGGGCAGCCTTCTTTGTTCCGCCCTCCTCTCTTTCGTTTTTTCGTCTTTTTATCTGTTTATTCCTATTCATTATTTGCTCTCTATTTCTGCTGTTTCTATTTTTTCTTCAATTTTTGCGCTTTCTGTATCTTTGTAAAGAACAAAAGGAAGACGTCTTCTTGGAGCGAGCGAGCGCTAAATTGCTACTATACATGGGGCGCTTCGCTATATACCTAGTACGTACGAATATGCACAAGATCGCAGTGATGGTGTGGTAACGCACCGACCGCGAGAGCACAGACAGCCCACATTTGCTAGCGAAAAATTGGCAAACAACAATACAACAATGACGCGGAGGCAAAAAACTGTTTGTGCACAACACTTGCACGCTTACTAGCGAACTGTGCGCATTGGCGTTCCCGGTATATCTTGTTTACGGGCTGGGTCGACTAAACTACAGAACGGGGGCGTTTTTTTCTCTCACCACCTGTACATCGAAGAGTGAAGAGAGTTTCGAGAGTTTTCTTCCAGATGGCATCTGCTGTGGAAAGAAGGAGCTACATGCACCAAATCTTTCTGCCTGCCACATAAGAGCCGAACTCACGGCGTTCCAAGAGTCAAGTACGTCTGACTCACAAGCAGAGCAGCGAAGGAGAAACGTAGTTCTTAAAGGCGGCGCCGGAATGTCAAGGATTGTGCGCACGTGTGAGTCAAAGAAAGACCTAGAGCAGCACAAGAAGGGACGCGCTTTATCGGTCGACACTTCGCATTGAGCGCTCGGCGCACTGAGAAAAAAAATTTCGCTTCGATGGAAACTTCCAAGAAGTTGCCGAACTCGACAGATTCGCGCGAAGTGCGATTTCGCGTTCCGAACTCTTTGCGTGTGTACCACTTTCGTGCGTGGATGGCGTCACGGCCGTTGCCGAGCAGTGGCTGTTAAGGGGAACAGGCTAGGACCTCTCCTTGTTTTCGAGCCGGCAGCGTATCCTACGTCTCGTGCCAGTGAAACGTTCTATCGTCCCGCGTTAGTGAACTTTCCGGCACTATACGCGCCTTTCGCCTAACCCGCGCCTTGGCTGTCTCGCATTGTTTATTTCCATCGTTCGGAGTGTTACAGATTTCTACATAGCGCGTTCCGAAGCGAGTACTTCGATTTGTTTCGTAAGCAGCCGAGAACTTTTGCGTGAACTTCTTTCTTTACGCATGCCTTCTTTTGTGACTACGAAACTATGCGTAACTCCATTTTTCTTAGGAATGCCCTCAGTTTACCCTGTACTTATAGAAACCTTACGTAAAATGTTTGTTGGCCTTTATTTCAACATTTATACAAAGCCGCCGTTTCAGTCTAACCAACATGCGTGATTATGAATCTTGCTTTTGGTATCCATGCTACCTCTTTTCTGTAGATAATCTCTCTTCAAAGGCTAAACCTTTAGATGCTAAATAAAACACAAAAATTTACCATCGTAAATAACAAGAGAGACGCAAAAAATCACGGGATGACGTGACCGGATCACTTCATAAACTGTGACTTCATTATAACTTCACTTTGACGTTACATAACATGACATCAAATAACGAAGTTGGCACTTTGACATCTTCCCTTCTTCGGTGGCCTCTTCCCTGCAAAACAACGTTATGTGCAGAAGGCTTTCGAAAGGGGGTGAGTGGGTGGGTTGAAATACTACATTGGAAAATTTGATATAGAAGAAAAAAATGAATGGCATTGCCCTCAAAGAGAAAGCTGTACGAAATGCCGCACAGCGATTCGCCTGCTCTTCTGTGACGCTCGCGTTCACGGGCAAAAGGGCGCTTGGCGCCCCAATTTGACGAGAAGGGAAACCTTCGTCAGCGATGCAGTGGCACACTCTACATTCATCTGCTCTCTCCACCTCATCCTCACTTCCTTTTTCCACCTCTTTTTATACTGTCTATACTGTAAACAGCTATGCTGTGTTTATACCACGGAGGTTCCTAATATATAGTAGAGGGAACTCTGGCGCTAGTGTCTATGAGAGGGGCAACGCACGGCGCTTCAGCGAGCATGGAAATTATGGGTCGTACACATATTTGTCTAATCTTCGTACTTCTGGCCTGCTCTGGCTCCGTGTGTGTTCGTGTGGCGTGGAGCTGTTTTCTCACGAAACAAAAATCAGCAAATGTTCAGTGGTTGCGCTTCCCCACCTAATTCTGTTAGGCTTAACTTTTTGAATCGGGTCACAAAGCTCAAAATGGTTCGTTCTTTCCTTCAAAATGAAACAGAAACCAGCAATAAACGAAGCCGCGAGTACGATTCGCCACCCGCAATTATGAAGACTAGGCAAATCCGTGTACTACCCATCATTCCTATGGTCGCTGAATGATCCCAGCGCCAAAGTCCCCTATATTTAATTTTAGGAAACTCTATGGTTTATACTCTACTTTCCTCTCTCACCCTCCCCACTATCCTCACCGTTACTTGCTTTTTTGAACCCGCTGCTTTCTTTTGTGGACTGTTCACGGCAATGCAATTCACTATCCTCTCCCTCCTTCTTTTCTCTCATGTCACGATCACTGCCCTTTCCCACAACTTGCTTACTGCATACTATACATGACTACGCAATGCTTTACTATTCCCCTTTTTTTCCCTTCTTCCTCGACTTCCCTTTCCTTTTCCAACCCTGCCTATACGGTATACTACACATCACTATACACTGCGTTTTACACTCTCCGCTACTTCTTATCACCCTCAGATCACTCGTCAGCCTCACTTCATTTTGCCCCCCCCCCTTTCCCATACTGTAGCTACATCGTAATACATGCTATAGATGCAAATAATGCATGCTATGTTATACACTGTTTTGATTAGGTGAAGCCAAGGGACACGTGATGACAGCATGCACGGCAATCCGGACCCTAAACTGCCCCCCCCCCCTCCATACAAAGAAGAGGGCTTTTGATATCAAGTCATTTTTAGCGATTGGATATGGGACTCTATAAGTTTTTAATGGATCCTTAGAGATATCATCACAATACCATGGCTATGAAAAGTGCTGAAGGAATATAAAAGGTAATAGCAGGCGAAATGTGCAGAAAGTTAGACAGTTGCGGCCCAACAGATAAATTTTGAAACAATCAAGAAATTTTCAAAATTTTACGGTGTAATAAGTGTGTGGAGAATGTTTCCGCTGGCGTAGGGGAAACATTCTTCGACCGGTTTCATTCCTGTCGTGGCATGCAAAATAATCATGTCCGAAACTACACTAAATTTGCTGCATACAAACGTTTTCGACAAGCTGGCTTTTAAAGTATCTGTGGTCAAACTTCATTCTTCCAATTTGTTTGTAAATACGTGGAGCACAGCCTCTAAGTGTACTCTGAAGATAGGGCCATTTATATGAAAGCCCTACTTGCTAGAGTGCTTATTGTCGTTGCTATCCGAGGAGCCTATTTAGTTGCTATTTTTCATTCCATACGGAAGACCAACGCTCTGAAGACAAAGCAATGCGTCACTTTGAAACAAAAATAAAATGAAGAAACGGCCCCGTTGTCTCCAGTTCATTTCTTAGCTCCGAACATCAAAGCCTTCGAAGGAGATGAAACCATTCATTTTAAGACTTCTTTGCGAGGCGGCCACGCGAAAGAAAAAGAAACTGACAGCATTGCCCGTTTTTGGTTTCGTTATTTTTCGGGTGGCATCTCGTCGCTGTCACCATGTTTCTTGGCGACGATATATGTGCATGAAACTTGGGGCTCCATCGCCGGATATATAGTGTCGAGATGAGAGGAACCGATAGAAACACTGCTGGGTTGTATACATATAATCTGTCTTTTCCTGTTTATGCTTTGAAGCTTTCCCACAGAGTCGGCAGTCATCTCGGCAAGTAAGGGACACAGACCTAATGGGCGGGTCTGAAGGGCTATGCTACGGTGTTCACGTGATCAGCGTACTTCGATCTTGTATTGCAAGAAACTTTGACCCGGTTTCATTTGTCGAAGGCGAATGAAATGCGATATAAATAAACAACCGACTGTTGCTACTCACGACAACAATACTATTGCAGTCAAGTTTCCTATAACGGAGCATTTACTCACAAAGAAAAAAATGATGAGACAGCAATACGCATAGGGAGAGTCGGCTGAAGCCACAGTAATGTCGTGAAATGATGCTTTATCATCTACTTCAACTTATCTAGCGTACGTCTTAGTTACAATTGTACAGCTAAACACAGCCAGTAATCTCCATTTGGATTTGTGTAATGAAGAAACGATTCGCTCAAAAAAAAAGGGGGGGGGGCTGCTTCAACTCCACAACCGTAAATCATGAGGGTGGGTAAAGCACGTAGCGTGTGCCGATGTTTCCCGCAGCAAAATGTCTGCAAATAGGCAATGAAAAAATTCGACAGATCCCACGTACCTGGGAATCGACGTTATGTGGAGCATGCGGAGGGAAGGTGACCATGTTGCAATTTTTTTTGTTGAGCGACACGTCATAAAATGACGCTAAATATATGTACAAATATTGAACGTGCAGACATACGTTGAAGAGTTGCAGATATTTATAAAATCAGTTGTTTGCACTTACACAACGATGCCAACTTGAACATGCGTATTAGCAACACCAGAAGCTGATATGAAGTGCTGAAGCTCGCGAAGATGCTGACCCTGGACACTGCTGCATAAATCAACTTCAGACATTGGCAACTAACCACAATTGACGTTAACCCGACATGACGGCTGTATCAAAGGCGTACATATGCAATGTTTATAAAATAGGTAGGCAGCACTGCAGCCACCATTGACGTTTTATGAAGATAAGCGTCTATATGAAAAGTAGTCCCGATACCTGGCGTAGCTCTGTAGTAAAATGCTTCATTGTCACGCAGAATGCTGGGGTTCGATTCCTGCTGGGACCCTGACCTTTATTCTTTGCATTCGTCGGGTCGACGCTACCAATGTCGGGTATTATTTAACGCTCGCGCATCAAAATTGCCCTTGTGTGTTCTCGTCGTTCCTTGGTAGATACTAAGTGTCAATCACCAGTGGCGCATGCCCGCATACCAGCGGCACATACCCGCCCGTGGGTATGTGTCACTGTCTGGCGGCAAGTGTTTGACGACGTACGTGACGGGATTGGGAAATTATTCATGTCTTGACCAGCGCGTCATATTCGTCAAAGCATATTACCCTCCCGTGCTAATTTTGGTTCACGCCAAGTTAAGGGGGTGACCAAGAGATCACCCAAACGTAAGCGGCTAGATAGATAGATACGCTCAAAGTCGCCGAAATTCGCTAAGAAATACATCGCATTTAAAACAGAAGTAGACGAAAGGCCTGAAAGAGGTAATTGGCCACATTCTTTTGAGAGAGGGTTTTTTGATGCGGCACTTGGGATGCTAAGCATCAAACCGGGCATGTAAGGAAAGATAAGACAGATGGGGTTAGTTGGCTCTTTCCAGCCTATATGTCTTCCTTCTGTATAGACACGCTGTAACTACTCATTTTCTTGCGCTGTGCAAATACATAAGGAAGGACGTTTCAGCTCCATTAACGTCGTCGGTTGTTTGTCGGGCTTACCTTAGTCTTCATTTTTAGTGCACCGATGACGAGTAAAACAACATCACTTTGCAAGTATGTTTCGAGAAGTGGTGTTTCGAATAGATGACTTTACCATAGAGATTCACACTAGTGCTTTTGGGTTTATATGAGAAACTTGAGCGCATTTATAAATATCGTTCGTAAATTCTGAAACTATTGCTAAGCGAAACATAAGTATTAGGCAGTAACAACGAACTTTCAACTCATATTATGCATAGTAGTGGGATTTAACCATATTTTTTGCGGCGCAGACCCGTTCATGATGGACCGTGGCGAAGACGTGACAGGTTTACAAGTTCATCTACAGCCGTGACGGCTGTAGATGCCCTCACGCACATGTGAAAAGTGGATCACAGCAATTTGAATGGTGTGGTGAACAATATAACGATATACTCCTTATTCGAAGATGGTCGCTCGTAGCCGTCATAGTTGATGAAGTTGAATGTATGACTCTAGTCATATGTTTTCCTTTTATGATGCGATAATAAAGAAAAAAAAACAAACGAGAGTAAGGAATTGAAGCGAGAAACTTTTTCTTTATCGCGAATCCAAGCTTGAGACCATGATTTCGCACCTCTGCTTATATTTTTGCCAAAGATGTCGTATAATCAGGGAGCTAAGGGCACGCTATTGTCATGCTTATGAGCAACGAAGAAGGCAAAGATGAAACATTGTGACTTCCAGCCATAACGTAAGTAATTTGGAAGTAATTACAAAACTTCACACTCCTTCCTAATGTACCTATTTTTCTGGCCATAATAATGAGTTCGTACTTTGCCCGTCCTGTGGGATCGACCACGTATTTTGAGACAGTTAGGCAATGAAATAGAGGAGAAGGTATGTATATATGAAAGTCTGGGAGGTTGAACAGTGTATCCATTGCGGTGCAGCTGCTTTAGCACGGGACGAGGAGGTAAATCGGCGGAAATGAAGACACCGAAGTGTGTTTAGTTGAAAATAAAAAAGACGAAGACGGACGGATGAAAATGCACAGCCGGAAAGAAAACAAAATTCATTACATATGCTTGAGTGCCAGCCATGGCCCAACAATTAGTCATATTACGAATTTAGTACGATCTGCCCACATTCACCGATTCTGATAAGAACAGCTTCACATAAACGGCAGACAGGCGTACGCGCGTATACAGACACGCAATCAGACACACCCACATTTTCGCGCACACAGCCATTTCACTGGAGCTTGCAGCTCATAAACCCTCGATGTGAAAGCAAATCTCTCAACTTACAGACTCACAATTGGCGCCGTGCGCTCCGTTATTCCTACCACATGGTAGACTGCAATCCCGTAATAGAAGCAGGAGCGAGTGGCGTGATTTCACATCTCTATGGAGATCGCATGGCATTAATAACCTTACCTACTTAGCTTCGTTTCAAGGGTGCACATTAATCGTTGCTTATCGAAGCAGGCGCACGGCCGAGAAAACATTGCCCGCAAAGAAAAATGAGGAATGCCTCGTCCTTGACACTTGGTTTTCCTCGCTGCCGAAAAGAAGGCTTTTTTCCCCCTCTTGTTGATATGTGTTAGCGTTTTCTAGAGCAGAGTGCAGTCCTCGCTGGCGTTATTTTTTTTTTCAAGCACCAGTGAGCTTACATTGAATTCTGCCATTAAGCTACTCACCAATGAGAATGCGCGGACCTGACGTAAAATAATAATGCATCTTTGTCGGTGTTTGTGCGAAAACACCGGAGAGAATTGCGATTGATCAATACGCTGTTGGCAGTATCAACGAGCTGTCTCGTCTGAATAAGAAATACAAATGCATCACATCCCAGCGGGCATGACATTCCTTTACTATTCTTGGAATTGAATTGCTCGGGTAGTTTCCAAAGCGAGCTATACAATTCGCACTAATACGTGAACATCCGCGTTTTTTTTTTTTTGTCACTGATCTTGCCTGCTTCATAGCGGGTCGCTTAACCAAGAGGATAATGCCTTTTCGAAGTGTGTGTGATTTGTTTCATGGTTTAATGTGCGAGGGCTTTGGCGAGATTAGAGGAAGTGTGGAAAAAGAGAGACATCGTGTACTGGCATGGGATAAAACGTCTAATTGCCAGTCATTCTAGCGCAAAGTGGGATCGTGCTTCCCCGAAATGCGCAGGTAACGAAGCACGTTTAGGTTAAAGTGGCCTTCCGTAAAGTGAGGCAAGCGTGACAAGTCGCTTGTTTGATATGTAGATCACATAGTCTTAGGAAGAGTCAAGAGTGCATAAACAAATAGAACAGAAAACTCCATTCTGTTTTCTTGCCCCATTTGTTCCTTAGCCCTTCTCCTCAACGCAAGGTAGCCAATCACTGTATTACTACCTAAGCGCCAGTTTTTGCCTCTATATTAACGCGATAGCTTTAAACTTCGTTTGGCAAAAGCTAAGGTAGCGGTGTCCGCCTCTGTCGTGGTGTCGTTGGTTGTGAGCGAATAATTGGCGTTGCAGGTGAGCAAAAGTTAGACATACTGAGTGGTTGAAATAACTTTAATGAAGTCCGCAAATAAATAAGTAGTAAAACACCCTTGGTCCGCTTGAGTATCGGATCTAGGCCTTTCGCGTGACAAGCAGGTGTTCTACCAAAGAGCCACATCAGCACGTGAAAATACCTGATACAAAAAAAAGACCCGCTTTACGTATGTTATGCAGCAGAACGAGTTTCGTTAACGGCGGTAATATGTAATATTGCATGACGGAATAATAGAATCGCACCAGGGGTCAAGACATGTGGTGCAAACAACGAGAGTGGGGTTTGAATGCTCACCCATTGTATAAAACACTCAAACATACTTAACAATTACTATAAATAAAAAGTATCAACAAAGTGAGCACCTCCGCAGGCCCCATGTTCCCTTATGAGGGTGTAGTAGGTATACTTCGCCGATTTGCAAAAGCAAAAATTATAGCGTAATGGGCACTTCATCACTGAATTATCAGTAGGCATTTTAAGATAGCTTGAAACAGCCAATGTTACTCCGACAGGTGTTCCTTCACTTGCGGCATGGATCTATCTATCTATCTATCTATCTATCTATCTATCTATCTATCTATCTATCTATCTATCTATCTATCTATCTATCTATCTATCTATCTATCTATCTATCTATCTATCTATCTATCTATCTATCTATCTATCTATCTATCTATCTACGTTTGGGCACTCGTGATAGATCGCCCCCTTAACTTAGGGTACACCTAAATTAGCATGGGAGGGTAAGATGGTTTGACGAATATGACCAACTGCAGTCTTGGCATCAAGTGTGTGACAATCCCGTCACGTACCTCAAGGAACCCATTCTGTCAGACACGTGTGGCACATACCCGTATACCACGGGCGGGTATGTGCCACAGGTGATTGGCAGTTTATTTCTACCCAGAAACGATGAGAACATACATCGGTAATTTTAACACGAGAACGGAAAGGAAAAAAAAGTTGACATCGGCAGCGTTGACCCTATGAATGCAAATAATAAACATTATGACCTAAGCAGGAATCGAAGCGAAGCATTGGTCTTGGCAATGAAGTAGTATACTTCAGAGCCACGCCAGGTTTCCATACTGTTTCGGTAAAAAGACACGCTAACTGTGGTTGCAATGCTGACTATCTCATTTTATAGACATTACATATGTACTGTTATGATACAGCCATTACTCCGGCTGGGTTAATTTTCGTTTAGCGCCTTCCACTGAAGTTGGTTTATGTATCAGTGTTCAGGGTCAACATCCTCACGAGCCCCTGTGCTGCACGTCAGCTTACCGCTTCTTGTGTTGCTAACACTGATGTTGTGGTTGGCATCGTTATGAAAGTGTAAACTTGTTATATAAAACATATGCAACTGTTGAACATATATCTGTGCATACAAAGTTTGAGCATATTTTTAGCGGGATTTTGTAACGTTTCACTAATTAAAACGCAGTCATCTTCCCTTCGCATGCTTCGCATAAAGTCGATTCCCTAAGTACGTGGCATTTGCCGAAATTTCTCCCTGCTTCTTACATATACAGCTAAAGTATGGCTATGTTACTGCATTGAGAGTAAGTGAACTTCGCATTCGGCTGGACGGTTTCTCT
The DNA here is from genome assembly GCF_043290135.1 of Rhipicephalus microplus. Lineage (NCBI taxonomy): Eukaryota > Metazoa > Arthropoda > Arachnida > Ixodida > Ixodidae > Rhipicephalus > Rhipicephalus microplus. Next base: position 52,728,741 of record NC_134702.1, read on the forward strand.
TAGTCGTACGCACTATACCGTGACGGTAGGGGCAGGACACGTGGAAGGACGCCATTTTATGTCCATTCATATAACGTCACCATGCGGCTGCAGTGTTAACAGGTTGCTTCGCAATATTTACCCTTGTACTCATGCGCACTTAACTTCCAGAATAAAAATAACTTAGCGCTGTCGCCGACAGCGAAAGCACGCCACAATCAAGCTTGAGATCAACTGATGTGATGCTGGATAGGTCGCCTACCTTTGTCGAGAGTCATTGTCATCCGAAGCCTTACTATGCGCAGAAGAGGGCAAACGGCTCTCTCACGCATCTCCAGTTTTTCCGGTACTGGGCTTGCTGCGGCCACGTTATGCCTACAAACTTCTTCAACTAATTTGACCAGTATACTTCCTGCCGGCCCGTTGAGCTCTTGCCTTCCCTTGCAATGCACTCTGCCACACTTATTAATGAGAATACAAGTGATTGCCTTTTACCGATCGTCCTCATTCATTCATTTCTACGACTTACTTAAATTTGGATTTCCCAATTTCATTGCGTGCTGGCATTCGCGCGTTTAAATATGCACATCATCACGAGGTGCACGTAAGCAGGAGCACCACTCTGATGGTCTTTACCTAGACCAGACAAAGTTTCTCATGCGGGAACCATTCTATGATGACGTGCACACAAGTTTACCACAATTTCGTGTAAGAAAAAAATGCTTCACCTCTTGATGATCACGCTCACATTTATAAGTGTCATCGCATCTTGTTTTTAATACTTCCCGCTACATCACGCAAAAGCGGGGCATGGCATCCAGACATACTGTACGAGAAAGTAACAAACTGCGAGATGAGCTTCGAGTGTACTGCACAGTTTTATTATCGTCATTGGTTCACGTCTCTTCCAGGTACCGCAAGCATCGTCCGAACACTTTACGCGCAGACGTTGTTCGCGTGTACAACCGGGCTCAACTACCTGTGTGAAGCAGTGTCGATATAAACAGGATAATAAAAAAAAGACCACAGGGTTGGCAGACGGCTGATAATACACAACTGGAGGCATTCGCTTTCCTACGCACTGCCGGCGGAATCATCATGGCTGGCAGGCGGTTCCTTTTTCATCCACCGCGGTCGTTGACCGCCCCTTGTGTCTAGTGAGTGTACAGTGACGATCTTTGCAGCAAAAGAGCACCGCGTCGCTGTCTTCGCTTTACCACGAAGACCACCAGGAGCATTCGCTGACGAGCACGAAAAGACTATTACGCAACGCGATCCACGACGCATGCAGCCAATGTGGCCGGGCGACCAACGCTATGAGCACTCATCTCTTCTCGGCCCTTTCTCTTGTTCGCAGTGGTGTTCTTGAGTGCCCGGCTAACGACAACAACGAGGGCCCCTTCGTGGCGTCTGGTTCCGACAGGACGTCGCTCTCTTGAGTGCTTATTGCTGATCTAGTCGCGAAAATTTATTAGTGCACGCGTGTGCCGTACAACGGCAGCCGACGTAAGCAACGTTACGGTCGGTGAACTTCAGAGGTTTGTTTGAATGACCCTATAGCTGGTACTTGGGTCATTGCCGCACGTGTGATGGCGCACCATGCCTGCGGTGTGGTGCTGCTGAGTACGAAGTGTCAAAATTATTTGGCGCACGCAGAAGGTGAGGTCATGTAAGTGTGGAATGCAAAAACGCAGATTTGTATTTAAAGTTAAGTGCATAGTAGCGAGTCCTTGATGTTAAAACGTAGTTGTGAGAACTTGTGACTGTGAAAGCATGAACAGTGATTCTTTGAGATGACTCGCATCTCCCTCGCACCGTACTCCTCCCTTCGGGCCCTCATAACAGATTAACGAAAATCGCCCACCATCTTATACTACTGACGCAGTGCATAAATTGCATAATAATTAACAGGAATCATTCATAATTCTTCGTTCAGAGCTCTAGAGTCGGAACGTGTGAGCATGCAGGGTTACAAACTAACCTCGGTTATTTATTTATCTCGATTATTCCCCGAAGTAAGCCGGATTTAGCTTTCCAAGACAAGAACAGATACACCAAGCCCACCACGTTTTAACCTTGGAATCGCCTTGTGAGTGGCCACGCGAAAGATGACATCCGACTGCGGTGTACATGGGTTGGTGTTACCCGTGTGTATAGCTAAACGTTTTCCAACCAGTGTCGTGCAGAACGACATTCCAGGAACTTTTTGGAGTAATGAAGGAGTACCAACGTTCCGTTAAGGATAGGTGGAACTGTAACGGTAACACGTTACAATTAAGAGGGAACAGTAGGGAGAACGGCGTTCCTTTTGTAAACGTTCCACGGCATTCAACAGGCGCACGCACGCAGCCCATCATTCAGAAAAAGGCGGATGGACAACCGCGTTTATGCGGTTGTCCATCCGCCTTTTCTCTGGACGAATTATGTGTCCAAGTCAATACTTTCACTGGGCATTATCCTTCGGGGCGTCCGTAGGAGACCGAACGATTTAAAGCCGTTAATGACGTACCCTCTTTTTTTTTCCTTGGAAGACAGCCAACATATGCCCTTAATTACCTGCTCGCAGCGTACAGCTCTTCTTGAAGCTAAAGACAGCGACAAGCGATGAATCGAAAAGTCGGTTAGAGTTTCCCGGAGAGCGAATCACCGAGGTTCGGCCAAGCAAATCGCCGATTCTCGGACGCGACAACGCAAGAGGACAACAAACCGACGGCACCGGCGGGCACGGTCGAGAGCGCGGTCGCACGCCAAGGACAACAAACTGCTGCGCGCGGCCGAGTTCCTGCGTTGTTGCTCGTTCCTACAGATACATCCCACAAGCGACCACAAAACGCCGGTGGTCGAGAAGCGAGACCATGTCGCCTATTTCACGCTTAAACGGGATGCAAGAAGAAAGTCAACGACCAGGGAGCAAAACGTAACGCTAATAAATGTCACTCGCACTCAGAACACAGCCGTCCCGTCGGCAAACAACACGATTTTCTGAAACACAGAAATGAAAGATGAAATGATTGTAAGGAGCTCGTTTCAGGTCAGTGGTGCCCCCCACACTGCTTTATAATGCTCAATAATGCGAGGCAGAGGAGACTCGTCGCGAAAGGGTGGTAACCTGCAAATGATCGTTGCGTGAGCCACACTGACAGTGGTCCTCTCGTCCGACGGTGTGGCAAGTGTACGTCGGGTACTAGGTACTCCATTATAAGAGAGCATAAAGCCATCCTGTGGGCTTCACATTTCATGTGGCCCTGAACGTACGAAATCAGTAAATACTGTTCCTTGACGTTTCCATTGCGGGGGATCAATTAACGCGTCATGTGTGAAGTACGCGGAGTCACCGACCCCTGTTGAACAGGTGAGTCCTTGAACTGAGCCGGTTCACTTTAGTGAGCTGAGCCGTTCGGAGCCGCTCACTGAAGTGAGCCGCTTTGCCCATCTCTACGTCATGGTAAATGGAGATGGCTTCGATAGAAACACGGGGGCGAGGAAGTTTCCACGACACTGCACAAGGATAACGTTTATAATGGGCACATGCATTGTTACATCCATGACACCTGGTGAACTTGCAGAAAAAACAAGGCTCGCTCAAGTGTTTTACGTAGCAAGTGCTCGAGGTTCTCCACTTAATGATGCCCGCTGCTCTGCGAAATCTCTCTTCTGTACTTTCCCCTAATTCAGCTCTTTCTATCTCGGCTTTCTCCCAATGGGCCGTCCTAGGGGCGCTCTGAACGAGTCCGAATGATACTACACGGACACAGCTGTTCGATGTCTCTTAGCACTTATAGTGTCGTTCACTTAGAGGAGGGTGACGTGGCAAACTAAAGAAAACGAAGGGAGAGTTTTATTCCAGTGGTTAATTAAACTGAGTCCAGTTTGGCCTGCTTGGCACTCCTGAACCGAGTACATTAAGTTGATCACCGAGTTGTGGGACGTGCATAAGGCAGTTAGTCGCAATTACGGTAGCGTAAGTAGTCGAGCGAGGGAATGTTCCTAATAGCCAACTTTCAATCTTTTCCTCTCCCTCTGGGTCTGATGTAATCGTGGAGCTGCGTGCCTAAGTATGCTCGACCGGTTAAAATAAGAAGGATGCATCGATGTGCGTGTGAACGCCGGGTACTCGTTTGCGCCGCACCTTGCAACTCCCGCAGCCATGCATACACGATTTCCCAGCTGGCAAAGAGGGGCATGACAAGTCTGCCATATACCCTTGTAACTCGCGCCCGCAAACAAACACGCAGGTCGTTGAACGCGTATAATGTAGCTGCTGCCCCTGAACCCTTCAAACAATTTCCGCATACGCTATGTATAGGAAACGTTTTATTCGGTTGCTTGCCTCTTCCAATATTTATGGGAAACAATATTCTGCGCGCAAGACTGTAGGACATCTACGTTTTGTGTGTACTCTCTCTCTGTCTCACTTTCACTCTCTGTCACTTTCTTCTCTCTTGTACCTTTCAAACTCCATCAATTTTTGCAGTGTGGGATAGCATGTTAAAAATACAGGATGCGCAAACGTGGATAAAAAAGAGAAATTAATACAGGATAAACACCTTGTCTGTCGTAATAAGCATATCGCTCAATATAAACGTCTTACACTGAATTTGTTTGAAGAATATTGTCACAGGGTTGTCATTGTCATGGCCGGTAAACAAAAATTTTAATTATACCATAACACACTGACACTGCCCCGTCACGGTGGCGTAGTGGCTAAGGTACTCGGCTGCTGACCCGCAGGTCGCGGGATCAGATACCAGCTGCGACAGCTGCATTTCCGATGGAGACGGAAATGTTGTAGGCCCGTGTGCTCAGATTTGGGTGCACGTTAAAGAGCCCCAAGTGGTCGAAATTTCCAGAGCCCTCCACTACGGCGTCTCTCATAATCATATGGTGGTTATGGGACGTTAAACCCCACATATCAATCAATGAACACACTGACACTGCAGTGGCGCCGAACAGAGCTTCGGCCGTTGATCAATTGGCAAGCGGCAAAGCGCGTCGGTATTTATACATGTGCCGTCGAATATTCCAGCCACACCACTGGTCATCGCGGAAGTTCTGTAATAATCTCGAGTGTTCGCGTCCTGAGCGCTATCTTCTCAGAACGATGTACAATTATCGTGCGTACCTTCTCGAACAACGATGAGCAGCTTGCGCTGAACATTCTTAACACGCTTTACGGGTGAAAAACGAATGAAACAGAAATGAAAATAACAAACGTGCGTGGCAACATCTCTACCAAAGACGATGCATGGCGTATCATTAGCGAAGTCAGGTGACCATGAAAAAAAAATCACAGCATATCCGCGGAGTGAATGATGATTGGTGGGGCGAAGCGTTCGCCAGTTCGTCCATGCTTCCGTCCATCCGTCCACCCTTCTGTCTGTCTGTCCGTCGTGCGCCCGTCCGTGCGCCCGTCCGTCCGTCCGTCCGTCCGTCCGTCCGTCCGTCCGTCCGTCCGTCCGTCCGTCCGTCCGTCTGTCTGTCTATCTAGTGAACAGTCCAAGTACCGCTATCTCAAATCTGTTCATCGTGTACTCATCATATGCAAGTAACACCACCCTGCGAACATTCTGAGGACCACTCTCTCGGGTATGTGCCACCGGTGGTTGCATATATATGACAACGGGACGCACAAGCCACGCTGTAAGGAGCTTCGCCCCTAAAAACGCACGTACGAAACAGTTGTTTTGTGAATCCAGCCGCTGGTTACCGTATACATGTAATTCCTTTCTCTCCGCTGCTGAGCCGAAATTCACGGGTTTGATATCATTCACGGCAGTTGAATTTCGATGGAGGCGATATGCTAGAGACCAGTGTGCTGTGAGGTGTCAGCGCGCATTAAAGAACACCAGATGGCCGAAATTTCTGGAGCCCTCCACTACGACTCGCCTGATGACATTTTTGTGATTTTGGGACGTAACGCGTCGCACGTTATTGCTTGATTGTTAACTTCTCTTCTTTTCCCCTCGTTCTTATTTGAGTGGAAAGAAGCTTAGCAATGAAGACAGATTATTTAAATAAAGAGTTGCAAGAGCGCTCTCTTACAACAGCTCAATTTAATATTAACGATTCGATTATAATCTTTAGCCAACAATGGTCAACGTTTGCGAACAGTTAATTAACCAGCTTCGGTATTATGCAAGTGTGCACCAGGCTTCATACAAACGTCCCATACGTTTCTCTCGCTTCTTTTTCAATGTAATTGACGTTGTAGTGCGCATTTTGTTTCCATAATAATAATAATAATAATAATAATAATAATAATAATAATAATAATAATAATAATAATAATAATAATAATAATAATAATAATAATAATAATAACAGCAACAATGGTATACTTTGATGCAGGATTTGCAGGAGATTTGATGACAGGACTTGAGAGACGTGGAGCAAGAATAGAGACCCCAGCTAGTCGGCAAGTTCTCATTCTAAATAAAAGACAGGGTAAGCAAACAAGCACACAAGAAACAAGTGACGACACCACGTACGCTGACTAACAGGTGAAGATGGCCACAAGGGAGGATTGAGAAAAAATGCACGAAAACCCATTTGCGCATCCCCTTGTAAATAAGGAACCTATCAATCGGGCACGTATGGGGGTCTTCTTGAAAAATGACGGATAACACGTTTGATTTCATATGTATGCATGTCAATCGATGGTTTACCCGTGCATGAGCTAGGGCTATTATCAAAACGTCACGCGTCAATGATCAGTCATGCTTCTTTATTTTCCTGCTGGTACAAACTTGTGACTTCATCGAATTTTAGCATGCTCGACAATGTAAAGTGATTTTAGAAGGCATACCTGTGGTTAGCGATCTCTTATGTTTCAATAACATATGGCTAGCGCAATGATGCATCTGTCCTACGTAGAAGCTATACCACAACTGAGAGGAACCTATACCCCACACCTGTATTGTAATCAGTGAATTTGTTGGTGCGTTTTACGAAATAAGTATTGGTCCTCTTCTTGTCCTTTAACTCACTCAACGCTTTCCGCACAACGGAACAAATTTTACCTGGCCTAATGGATGTGATAAAAACAACATTAACACCGTACGTACACTTCCTTTCTTTCTTAGCCCGTCAGATAAATGTGAGTGTGCTGCGGTGTTCTCCAGGATCTTCGAAATTGCTGTTAAGCTGCTCGTCGAAGCACTAGAAGGTTTGAAGAAAAGGTATAGTCTTGACTTGCTTTAAGTCGGCCATCACGAAGTCCTAAGCACCAAATGAGCGATAGCTTTAACGCACAGGTCGCGCGCCTTTTAGATGCTGGTTATCTATGCAGTGGCCACAATCACTGAACGTTTAAAGAAGTCTGTTATGTTGTATCCAAGCATGGCTGCATAAAAAATAGAAATAAATGTATCGTTGGCCAAAGACCCTGTCTTTTAAAAGGAGCAGAAGAAAGTGGCTCGTGTGCAATATGGCTAACTGAGAAGTTCCATAAGTGGCTGAAGGTTTGATTACAGTATTTTATGCCACTTTACATCATATAATTTTTCTATTTTTCCTGAAAAGTAAGTAAGTTTTCATGCTCCTGCAGAAAGTACCTGTGAAACTGAAGTTTACTTTCCTTAAAATGCTTGTCATTAAAAGCGTCAGAAGGGCTCATCAAGCTGTGGATTGTCCGCAACAAGTGGAAAAATTATGGAAGTGAGTCCCAACAATAGTTTGCAATGAAAAACAAGAACGAAGGCTTGACCGCATCATGGAGGGACCAAAGCCGCCGACTAGTCAGCAGAAGTTTCTGAGCACCCAACCTTCTGACCACTGTGTCTAATGCAGTTTTGATGACCAGGTGGTGTCGCACCTTCCATCTGGGCGTACGCTGCGGTTTGCTGTTTCATCATAAAATGCAATCGAGTGCCGTCAAAAAGACAAAGGCAAATTGATAAAATACTACGCACGCTATCAATTTGCAGTGATGAGCATCCAGCCACAAGAGAGCAAAAAAAAAAAAATGCGATGAGAAGGGTGGTCAATATTCTAACGTTTTGAAAAGTGGAAAAAAAAGAGAAAGTGAAAAACCGTTGTCGTTGACTGCTGGGACACAATAGATCAATACTATAGTTTGAGCGCTAAGAATCAACCCTTTTATCGTCCCTGACGTGATGAAGCCGGTGGTGAAGCTGTGGATGGCAACCTTATTAGGTTGTGCTGTAATGTTTCAAGTGACCCTGGCTCAGGTATCCCACAATGGGAGACCTGATTACGCAGTATGCCGGGCCCGGCCTCTTGCGTAATCACCTTGAAGAGGGTGATACCAGTTGGTGCATGATACCAGTTGATATACCAACTGATATATCAAGTTGGTATATATCAAACTGATATATCAACAGTCTTGCCGCCTGTTCTGTGTCAACAATGACTAGTTGTTTTGCTCGCCACTAGGTGACGCGAAAAGAGATTGTGCTTGCTCTCGTTTCCGCTTGAACGCGCTGCAAGCAGTTGCCGGGGCGTGAAGGCCAGGCGCTCGCGTGTTCCCTTTCGTAAAAATGGCCAGTGTACGTAAACGCTTCTATGCGTGGCTGCAGCTATACATATTTAAATTGGTTACCATCCCTTCATAGAAATCGGCAGTGTACGTAAACACTACTATTCGTCGCTGCGGCTATACATACATATTTAAATCGTTGACCATCACTGAGCATAAATGGGGCGGATTAGTACGCGCTGCTAGGTAGACAATGCACCACCGACCATGCACTGCGCCTCGTGACAGAGCACGCAGGCTACGAATGATCAGCATGCTGCTGATCATCGTGCCAACTCGACGCTAAGCGCTGAGCGTGTTGGGAAAGTATAACGTAAGGAAAAGAAATGATAAAACGTAACAACTTTCATGTGTTATGCAATTTTGGTAATAGACACTTTTAGTTGGGCGTACGGGGAGGATTCGTATGCTGTGAAAATAGAGAGTTTTAGTACTGCGTACGCTGCGTACGTGGTGGCGTTGCCTACGTAAGAGCGCCACGTTCTGCGTAGTGCGCATGCGCAGACCGCAACGCGCACGTATCGCATTACGTACGCAGCCGCTACGTACGCACGCATGAGATGCGTGCGTACGTATGAGCTGATCGTGCCGCTCTCGAACAAGTTTGCGACAGCGCGAGACTTTGTTTTGCATCGAAGGCAAGCACCGACCGGCTCTGTGGCTCAAGTAATGGCTATAATCTGGCTATAACACTTGTATTGGCTCACATTGGCTGTCAACAACACGTGCTTTTATTTTGATCTACCAGATGGCGCAACACGCTTCTCGCTCGTTACGTACGCGGGTACTATACGGCGTACTAAAAGCCGATTAGTGGCAAACGACGCCACGTAACGCAAAGCGCTTGCGTGATGCGTACGTAGCACCCTTCCGCAGTACTAATAACACTAATAACGTTGCGTACGCGGCAAGTGAAATGCGCGACAACACATTTAGTTTAACATACTTTGATGCGCTTCACTCAACTATAGATAAGTCGTATTCGACATGCAAGGGTTTGGAATGCTTATCAGCGCCACTTACGCTAGAAGTTGGCTAGGACCCACTATTATTGTGGCCTCTGTGATCTGCGCGAAAAACATTCTGAGAGCCAGGGTAAGGGACAACAGTGTACAAGTCAGGCCGTGGCGTTCACTGTGTAGCTTTTTAGCATCGTTCCTATAGGTGCACTGAACGTGCACGTGTATTTTTGCTGTTTTGAACTTGGCTGCGCAATGAGACTGATCGAGTACGGCCACGCTGGATCGACCCCAGCGTCTATCGAGTGCTGCTGCAGTTCAGGCTTAGCATACCCTGCACCATGTGGTCGTGTTCCAGGTATTCATGGCCTTACGATTACTAGTGGTGCATTTTAGGAGGGAAAGTTCGTACAACGTCCAAAGCGTGTTATGTTGCATTATGAATAAAAGTACGTACCAAGCTGCCATTTTATTTACGGGCTCATTCACCAAGAGGCTTGGCAGGAAAAGACGCGTTCCCGCACACAACCTATCTAATGCGATTCTTGATGATTTTTTTTGTGAGACGCCAAGTAATTTCTTCTGAATCGTCCGGATGCCAGAACGCACCACTTGAATTTACCTTGTTTGGCATGAAAACATCACGTTTCATTGTGAAGTACACGTGCCTTGCATCAGGTCCGCTGTCGCTGTTTGCGTCGAATGCCACTGCTGCCACCATATACTCTCGTTTTGGTTTCTTCGAGGTCTCGCGAGAACGTAACGTAATAATCGTTGAGTTACGTACGCAGCATCTTCTTACGGGCGTATGCGCGCATCTCTGGAATCGATACGTTACGTACTGCACATGCGCAGTTATCTGCCGTGGCAGTGCTGCGCACGTGGGCTCGTTACGTACGCCCAACTAAAAGTGTCTAATGTTTGGGAGTAACATTCCCTTATTTCTACGTTGAGCGTTAAGTCAGTAGAGAGTTTTAGTACTGCGTACGCTGCGTACGTGTTGGCGTTGCGTACGTAAGGACGCCACGTTCTGCGTAGTGCGCATGCGCAGGCTGCAACGCGCACGTATCGCGTTACGTACGCAGCCGTTACGTACGCACGCATGAGATGCGTGCCTGCGTACGTATGAGCTGATCGCGCCGCTCTCGAACAAGTTCGCGACAGCGCGAGACTTCGTTTTGCAAAATGGCGGCATCGAAGGCAAGCACCAACCGGCTCTGTGGCTTAAAATATGGCCATAATCTGGCTATAACACTTGGATTGGCTCACATTGGCTGTAAACAACACGTGCTTCTATTTTGATCTACCAGATGACGCAACACGCTTCACGCTCGTTACGTACGCGGGTACTACGGCGTACTAAAAGCCGATTAGTGGCGAACGACGCCACGTAACGCAAGGCGCTTGCGTGATGCGTACGTAGCACCATTCCGCAGTACTAAAACTCTCTAGTATTATCAGTGAACTCGCACATGCGCATAAGCAGAAACTATAGAATATGAAGGCTGCCGTTATATTTTTTTCTCATTTAAATTCCGATGTGACAAGCCTTAATTTACATGATGTTTTTTTAAAGCTTTCTCGTCGCTGGAGTCGTCCTAGGGACCCCAGACTAGGGGTTCCTCCCACGCCCTCCTTCTCCATGCTTTTGTGAATAGAGACGTTTCTCTCTCGCACTAAAAAACCAAGCGAGATGTGACAACAATCTTCTTAGCGTGTGTACAACGATGTACACAGCGGTCTATTGGTAAAGGGAACTTCGAAGTGCGTGACGTCCGCTCGATGCTACCGCCGGCTGGCTGCTGCGACAGGTTAAATCGGCTTCACGCAGGCGCTGTAAGCACCATGTGCGTTCCTCTTTCCTAGCGCGAACAGTTCGCTTCGCTATCATTTAAAGTGCGGGAGACACTGGTGGACGCCGCGCACCTAGCCTGCGTGAAACTCTTTATAGTCGTCGGCTCAGCTGTCAGCACCTTCCAGCTCAACAAACCATGATCTGGTGTACCAAGGCAGCAGCCGCAACCGATGGCGTCTCTTACTAGGGGCTCATCATTATGCTGTAAGGGAGCTGATACACTACGTGTTTCCCATACAACCCACTAGGTGTTTCCCCATTAGGTTTTCTTTATAATATCTATAATAGGTTGTGATATGTTTACTGCCACCAGCTGGTGACGTCACCGAGCGGACGCCAGTCACACTGATGTTCCCTTTAACAGTGGGCCGCCGAGTAAATGTTCCTGAACAATGCTGCAGACAAAGCAGTATTTGTTTTTTGTTGCTACAGTCTCAAACAAGCAAATTATGTCGCGAACAATCTCAAACGCGTTCTTATGCGTGGTTTTCATCGCGCCCACGTTTTCTTACGATTCATCGAAGCTAAAAAGAAGGAAAACAGCAGCGGTGAACTCGGAACAATGCGCTCCAGGTGATATCGCACTTACACCACTTTCACGCACAATATCCGATTGCGTCATCGTCGCATCGGGATGGCCGTACATACCTTTTGTAGCGACAAACACCTACAAAAATCCTGCAACCTTGACGCTGACTTCTGCACTGCCACACGAATTCACCAGGCACACAAGTTTACCAAACGAAAAACCGCGGGTGCTCGACGGATGATGAAGGCAGTGCTGCAATGCTCATAAATACGCAGATGAGCGGGTGTCTAAGCACGCATGCGCGAAGCACCACACCAAATGCGCCCGGGCCACTGTTTTTTTTATTTTGTTTGCACTGATATTTTGCTCCCACAAGGGTATATAGAGGAACTGTGAGGGCTGATTGAAAAAAACAAAAACAAATGGCAGCATATCCACTGGGTGAATAATGGAGAGTGTGGCGAACCATCCTTTCGTCTATTCGTTATTGATTCCGTCCGTCCATGCGTCCATTTGTGTGAACGTTCGTGCGTCCATCCGCCCGGCCATTCGTGCGTCTGTTCATGCATCCGCACGTCCATCCGTTCGTCTGTCCCTGCGTTCATCCAAGCATCCGCCCGTGCGTCCGTCCGTGCGTCCATCCGTCCGTGCAGTCACTCGTGCGTCCGTCAATGCATCTGTCTGTGTGTCCGTTCATACATCCAGTCAACACTCCAAGTACCACCATCTCGCATCTTTTCATAATATATTCCGAATATAGAAGCACCGCCATCCAGCGGACATTCCAAGGGCTGAACGAGAGGAGGCACACGCACCCTTTCTTACGGCTTGCACTTCGTGTCTACTTCCCACCTTTAACCACTTCGAGTTCATGGTATATACTAGTTCACTGTATTAATGGCAATGCGGCCCAACGCTCGCTAAACTTTTCTAAAACCTAGGAGGTTACGCCCAGCGAGTATAACGTGGCAATCCTTTTTTGTCAGATAGAGCTCAATGTATATGACAATGGCTGCTAATGATGAATGAGTGACAGGAGAATTCGGCTTTTAGTTAATGCGCACGCTGCGAATTTTTTATTGTTCAACAGCGCACAGGAGAAATCTCCCACCGGCACCACCTTGCAGGTCAAAGCATAAGACATGTTACGCACTACTACGAGGGAGTACCGGGTGCCGCTTTAAAGAGCTTCGCCTTTAAAAAAGCACAAAGTGTCCATGCCTTGCCTTCATTACTGAGGAGGTAGGCTAGTGTTTGTGTATTCACTGAACCTGCATGTGGTATTGTATAAGTATTTATTCATTCTTATACGGATTTTTTAAATGTTTTCTTAAATGTTGTTTTTCGTTCTTTTTCATGAATTGTATGTACCCCTGAGAATAGTTTTCTTTATGCACGTTAGAATTTCTGTTTACAGGTACAAATAATTTCTGTTGTGCATTTGAATGTATATTAGGATATATTAGCATGTCATGAGAACGAACAATGTAACACATAAATGTCTTGTGTGTATGTATGATTTTTTTCAGAAATAAAATTCTCTTAAACAAGCTGGACCCACAACGATCCCTCAGAGTGCTTTTCGGTACTGAGTAAACTTTTTTGTACGTACCTAGAGAAACCTTTTAGGCAGTGTTCAAGATACATTTTTGAGAACTCCATATTCGGGTCATCTTTATAGGTCCAAGAGAGATGGCGGGGTTTATTGGGATGACATCATAAAGCAGTCTGCATAAGCCTGCTACACAGCAGGCGCAGCTCCTGTTCCGTGTCTTCCGCTCACATGAAAACAGTCTGCTCCTTCAGTGAACTGAGTCAATTATTTTATTTATTCTGACAGTTATTCATTCTTATTGTACGTGCACTTATACTTAGTCATCATATTTATCCAATGTAACTCTTGAGTTGAACCCGAACCATCGACTCTACTAGCTGTATTTTTTTTTCACAATACTCGCCCAGCGTTACACAGTCGCGAAGTCATCACCCCATCAACAATCGTGGTGCCAGCTTCTCGATCCAGCGACACGTTAACCCCCATGGCGGCTGACCTAGTGCCCATGAGATGTCCCGGCACGTCGTACTACGGCAAAAATATTCCGTATTTAAAAAATTTTATTTCCCTTTTTTCGACATCCTAACATTTTCCGGCTTTCCACCTGTTATGCAAATTGCCTCTCTGTTCCTTCCTTCTTCCAGTCTAAAAAGGTGTCAGACGTAAAAAAATGCGCCGGGCCACATTCACTCCGTGTAAATCAAGAAACGAGGTATTTAGTGTGTTACAGCACTGTATATGCACCATTTTCTGCATGCCTGTGGTGCCTGTACTGCCTTTACGATATATTCTTTTTTTTTTCTTTTTTGTTTGTTTCGCGTGAACACTTACTTCTACGAGGGTGAGCAATAAGATGTTCTGAACTACAGATAAAAGAAAGACAAGAAACAAAAAAAATGATTGGAGCAAACAAAGAACAAAAAAAAGAAACTCGGAACTGTTCTCTGAAACGAACTTTCCTTCACGGAACTGTGGGCGCTACCGCGATGGTGGATGCGAGGAAAAGGAAGCAAGGGGGTGACAAAACTGCGACATGAAGAGCAATAAGTAGATGAGACAGAGAGAAGGAGACGTGGCGATAAAGTGAAGAAGAGGTAGACACGTGTGTGTGCAGAAAACCCAAGCATCGTGCGAGGAGGACGCGATGGGCTTGTCGGGACACGCATCCGCTACGCCTCGCTGCCTCGTCTCGCTACTCCGTCGCCTCTCACGGCAATGATGATCGCGTCGAGGAGCAGCTAGGCTTAGCTCGTATACACCGTATAACCGCGGTCATCAAATGGACGAACCACCGGTCGCCGCCGCTGGCTTTGATGACGCCTTCCGATGCGCTTCGGCAGCTCGACACCCACGCCTTAGTCTTGTAAAGCGATGGACACACACACACACACACACACACACACACACACACACACACACACACACACACACACACACACACACACACACACACACACACACACACACACACACACACACACACACACACACACACAGCAGAGAAAAGGAGTTCACTTGCGCGGGAAAGGAGTGTAAGGTGTGAGTGAAGATGGTGTGAAAATCGAAAAGCAATCGTGTCGCCGAGGCGCTGCGATGTTGTTCCCGTTGTACTCGATTAAAATGTAAATCGACTAAGGGGTTTTGTACGCCAAAGGTGGGTGTCCGGTTGGGCGGTGTCAGGTAGGTGGCAGCGTGCATCTTTGCATGTAAATTTAATGTCGAAGATGGCCTTCGTAAGGGGAGGATGAGGCATTTGATGGAAAAATAGTAACTATATAGGTATGACCAGATTTTTATATACGCGCATCAAACGAAACAAACAAACAAACAAAAAAAACAAAATGACGATGCCGAAGGAGCCAATATTGTAGTTATAAGATGAAAAATCAATCAGTACGCTTTAACACCGGTATTTGATTGGATTGGAATAAACTTATGCAATGGTTATTGCTGCTGGCGCCCGAGGCTGTACTGCCAGGGCTACATCTCTCGATAGTATTTTCTGAGGTCCCCGGTGATGCCCTTGGAAAGTTCATATTACGGCGGATTTGTCAAGCTTTAACTTACGTCACATCACACGACCTGGTAACTTTAGTCATTGTGAGTCAACACGTGTTCTCTTCGTGTTCTGCTGCTCTTCCAGAGCACGCTCCTAGATTTGTCTTGCGTGGGATGCAATAACTCGTATGGGTGCAAGAACGAGTGCTCAGAGAAAGAGGGAAAGATAGATATTGAAATAAAGAGAAGTAAAAGGAAGAGAGAGTGAAAAAGATAAAAGGTGGGAGGAGTAGTACAGAAAGAGGAACAGAGAAAAATAAAGAGATGGACAAATATAGAAATAGCGAGAAAGATACGCAGGACATGAAAAAATAGATAAAAAAGCAGGGTGGGAAATACACTGCATGAAATGAAACAAATGATGCAAAAATTCACAGCATATCCATAGAGTGAATGATGATGAGTTGGGCGAAGCTTGGGAGGGTTTGATTGATAAACCGTGAATCCTTCGTCCGTCCGTCCACCCGTCCGTTCATCCATCCGTCCGTCCATCCGTCCGTCCGTCCATACGTCCGTCCGTCCGTCCGTCCGTCCGTCCGTCCATCCGTCTGTCTGTCTGTCTGTCTGTCTGTCTGTCTGTCTGTCTGTCTGTCTGTCTGTCCGTGCATAGTATGTCTGTTTACTAAAATATCTCGAACGATGCGAGCGCCATCTAGTTAATACTTCGCATACTAGGGTGGCTAAATCAGAACACGACGGCAGACAAACGGCAGGTAAGCTTATTAATTTTTTTACAACGTGTTCATCAGGCTTTCTTAAGCCATGTTCGTCAGGTTAAGCCACGTGAATATGGCTGCATTGGGACGATACGTCATACGTCATTGGGACGGTGGCTGTCAAAATGCGGCTGCGACCCATCACACACTGCCACTCATCTAAAACTCGTAAAGAATTACGACTGCGCTGGCAACACAGTGGAAGCAATCAGTGTTCCAAGCGAGGCTTGCATTCCAAGCGCTGCTTGCGTTCCATCTTGCTTAGCGCCAAGGAAGTTTGATAAGGATTCGCCACTGTTAAAAGAAATCGCTGTTGGGCTGGAAGAGCGAAGCAAACAATAAGATAGCGACATATTAGAATGTCACACAAACAAGAACGACTGGTAGCTCGATATTTGCAGTGCGCCTTTCAAGCTCTAAACTCTCACGAAAAGAACACACAGAGCTCAGTTAAAGTGGTCATGAATTTTGCACTAAGCATATATGATTGTTGTTTGTGTTGCTCAGAATTACGGCATGCTGGGAGGTGTTCTTGTGTACGTTCTTCTCCTTTTCTTCCTTCTTCCCATAACTATTTTTTAGATGCGAAGCAGCTCTTTGACTGGCCTGTGTCCCTCCGTCCGCGCCACACTCCGTCCGCACCGCACTCCCCTGGCCGCAGGTGTTGGGGCGGTGCCAAATAGGTCCCGCCTTCTCTCGCAGTGCACGCGCATTGACGCCACTCTCTCCCTAGCTTGTCGCCGCACGCCGCGTGTCATCCCCCTCGCTTGACGCTCTCTACCGCTAGCAATGTTCGGGCGCATATCGAGCGAATAGTCTTTAGTCTCATCACTTCAAACGAATTTTCCAGCCCTCACCGCAGTACCCGCGTTAGCGCTGTTCAACCCATGACTCCACCAGTGCTCAACGCTGCTGCTTCGAATTTCATCAGAGTTGCTTTTGGGAAGATGTTAAATTTTCCAGTTTTTTTTGGGGGGGTAGTGGGGAGGTGGGGGTCCTTTTTCGACTTTTCTCTCTTAACCTTAAGAGCATCACTTATATTTAACGCTGATAGTAAATATTTACCATAGTTTAAAACAGATATGGGAAGAAAGACACGAAAAAAAAAAGAAGAGGGCCTAGGCTAAAGCACGTAAGAGCTGCATTTGAATGTTCCTTATCCGATATTAGTGAAACATCTATTCTGAGTGTTGCCAAAATGTTCACGAATTTTTAAAACTTTTTTATGGTCTCAAGAGATATCTCGCCGAGCCGAATTCGTCACCATCTTCGAGATGAATTCCGAGCCCCACTTCACGACTTCACTTGCCAGAAAAGTATAGAAACTGACAATAAGAGAGAGTTGCTCTGATACTGTAAAGCTGCTCACACGCAACCATTCCCTGATGGATTACGCGGCCGGAATATTCAACCGTTCCGCTTGAAATCGACTTCCTATAGTTGTGCGAAGTCCCTTCAGAAAATTTCTTTAGGGGCTTGTCGAAGCTGTCTCGCCCATTGCATGCGTGAGACGAGATAACGCAAAAATGGCGATTTCATTAATTGGTGTCTGTACATTAATTCACCAGCTTCGCGCCATTGTGACGATAGCGTAACTTCGATCTCAGAGCAGCGCGACGATAGAAGCTATTTGAGGGGAAGTGCTCGATCTATTTATTATTCCATGCTTGAGCCAAATATTTCTCCGGGGAATCTCGTCCCAGCAGATAAGGGCACATTTAACAGTTTCCTCGTATAATCGGCGCTACAGAGTTAATGCATAAGAGAAAGTGCTTGCATCAATCCTGACTTCAATGTTCTGTGGAAATGTGGAAACGAATAATGTGTTGCTTGGAAACTAATAATGCACGGAACAATTGGTCTATTCCATTTTGAGTAAATCAACACGGTGAATGTAACAGTACAGGGATTGTATATCATAACAAGTGGATCCGGTGAGTCTTGTGGAACTCATTATATACGCACTGCAGTCAAGCGACAAAATTATACCTCGGAGGAAGTGTTGGTACATTCTCATGCACTATCTAAGAAGATTTGCCTTCAACAGCAATGTTTTATTTGAAAAGGAAAAAAAACTATATGTGCTCTATGCATTGCTTCGTTCTTGGGATAGAGAGTTTTAGCAGGCTACTGAAACACAATACGCAAATACTCTACCACATGCCGCTACCACTCCCCATTACTGGTCGTCGACCTTTTGCCAGTGAAGGTACTGCAGCACGACGAGAGCGTGTTGAGAATTACTGCGGAGTTGTCAAGCCTTACGGTTGCCTGTCACCCTATACGCATTTCCATGAGCAAACTGTCCTTTGAATTATATCACTGTCCACGGAACGGGGAGTGGCGAAAGCACAAGAAGCAGGAGCACCACGGCATTGTGTTGTCGCATTTACGTATATTTTGCGCAGCTTGCTAAATATAAGGTTATGTAATGTACACCTCTCGTTGAACATTTTTTTTTTCACTTTTAAGTCTTTCGCAGTATGGAATTGCCACTGATAATCGAATGTTTCTTCAATCATCACTTTAAATTCAAGGCGACATTTAGGGAACGTCTCAGCAATACAGTGTACAGTATCTGTTATTATTGAAGTTGATAAGTAACTCTACATGCATGTCCAATCTAGAGTCCAAAATTGCAACGCCTCACAAAGTATACCGTGTTTTGTTAAGTATCGGATTGATTAGATCTATCGCATTGAAATTGCTAAAATAGATAAATAAATAAAGAAAGAAAGAAAGAAAAAAAAGAAAGAAAGAAAGAAAGAAAGAAAGAAAGAAAAAAAAAATGAAAGTCCAAGTAACTTATTCAGTATGTCAAGAGGCAATGGCATATTAACGTATAGTATACTCACGGATTCAAACAGAACATCCCATTTTTTTAGTATAAAAATTTGCGCGTGCTATTGCTCGAGAAATCTGCAACAACGGTGACGAATCTTGTCTCTAAAATAATGCTCACTCTGATTTACGCGTTTGAGTTGAAATTACACTAATACGACTTGAACTGATGATGATAGCAACAAAAGCATGAGCGATACTTAGCCCTAAACTGTCTTATTTCGATCAGTGGGTACTTACATGTATTGGTTCCCGAGGGTGAAGCCAGTATTGCCCAACACCCACCCAACTTGAGGATTATCACGTAATACTGGTAGCTCTAAAGCAAGGCATTAGAACATTAGGCTCCACCCATGACTTCCTTCTTTTCAAAATTGAATGTTCTAGCGTGTGCTTCATATTTTCTGTTGAATATAATTTTATATGTTAGCTTGTATGGGCTAGTTTACATCACCCCATTTTATTTTTGACCAGTTTTAGTTCCAAACATTTGTATCTTTCAAAATAACCGAGAAACTTGTTTTGTAAGGCAGTCTACCTAAACACAGAATAAGTGGTATTAACAATCGGGGAGCCGGTTCAGTAAAAAAGAGGGTTTTTATTTTATCTTAACGCGAAACTAATACTTCGATTTCTTACTATACCTATCTCTGGTTGATAGATAGGCGTTTAAGTGGCCGGTACTTCTTTGTCCCAAAATGAGAGCACGTTCGCACTACACAGCACACGCTGCGCTCGTGCAATATGCAAATGCACGGACGGAATTTACTCATCACTTCTTTACACCTGGTTGAACCTTGTGGCTGGAAGATCAGCGCAGCTCGCATACTGATTCCCGGCGCCATGCCACTGTCTCACCATCGCCGATGTTCTGCTGGACTCTGAGACAAAAGAGTAAAAGAAATGTTTCATAAAGTGCAATAAGATCGGTTCCAGTAGCGAAACGAAGGAATCGTGGCTATGTTATATCCGCAATACTGGCTGTGCCAATAAGCGATTTATCACACATGCCTTCAGCACCAAAGAAGTTTCGCAAGAAGAATAAGTCATGAGTTGACAGTGGTGAAAAGTGCATGAATGATTGAAAAAAAAACGAGGTCTTCGGAGCATCACCAATGCAGAAGAAAAAGAGGCAGGCTTTTTAATTCCAGCTGCGAAATCAGCAGTCAGTAAGTGTTCTGAAAGGAAATCGATGATATTTTCGCATTGTCAAGGCTGTTTATTGATTATTTTCTTCACGGTCCTTCTGATTCTTATGCAGGCACACGCCATATCGTGCCAGCGCATGTCTCCGCATATCTGGATGACACATCGGGTGATAGGAGGAGAAAAATGGAGACATCTAGCTGCGTTCGTTGCGTAATATTGATTCGACCTATATAAATGGAGCTCGACGTATGTCATTTTGTGTGAGACGAAGGATTGTTTATTGATTTTACTGAATAGAAAAGTAGAAAACGAAAGAGATCTGTATATTTGCTCCCTCAAACCGTTAATATAGCTGTCGAAGGGAAGGAATACTGAGGCGGAGTTGGTGTGTGGGAAGATCGAGTATAAAAAGGGCGCTTTCATTTTAACGCAATAGTGTTATAGAGCTCGTGTCGCTGAAATTCCACCGTTGGCGTCGGCACCGTTGGTTGTGAGCGAAAAATCGTACGTGAGCAAAAATCAAGAAAGAAGCACATAAAGTTAAGAATAAACTTTCGGTCCCATTGAGGATCGAATTCGGGCAGTTCGCGTGGCAGGCAGGTGTCCTACCACAAAGCCACGATGTTACTTGAAGCGTCTTGTGGAAAAAATGCTACACAAGTGCCATGTAGTGGAAGGAGTCCTCTCAACGCATTTTGTTCGACAGGTGTCACGACGAAAACGAGCCCATTTGGCGATTTGTATCATTTGGGAGGCCATCAAACTACGTCGAAAAAGGCCGGGATATATCGCCGATAAAAACACGCAGGAACATTGAAACAGCTCTAAAAATGGACAACTATGTCCATCTAGCGGAAAACACACAGAAGAAGGAAAGATAGGAGAGGGCATGCCCAGCCGGCGCGCTACGCGAAAACAGTGGAGGAAATGACATCACGGCGGCCATATTCACTGGGAACAATGGCGGCGTTGCTATGGTTACGTGTTGCGCGGTGGAGCTGGTCTAGCAGTGAGCAGTGGCATGTGTGCGTCCCCAGGTCTCGTGCTGAGCCGTGGCGGAAAACATCCGTGCTCTGCGCCGTGCTATTGGTTACGCAGTGTTCTCCTGGCAGTTACTGTACTCTTAGCAACGTTTACAAACCCTTTTGTCCTTCACGGAGTTTCAACAGGACGCATAACGAGTGCATATTGATGTGTCGTGCGGCGGATGACGTGGATGAAGCAATTAGTGTTCAGCGAAATTGTGTTGGGCACCAAGACGAAGCGGAACGACGACGAACGCCTTGCAAGTCAGTGATGGTTGGGCAGTGCTCCTGCTTGTGACAACAGACGACGCTGTTGAGCCCAGCAATACGCAATGAGGACCACGTGCACATACGTAGTTTCGTGTTGTGTGTGTACAGTATCAACTTGCATGTGCGTATTAAAACACCTTTTCTGTTCCACTCCATATACTCACCCCCAGCATTGCATGTAATGTGAACGTAACTGCAACCGCGTTCAAGTGTCACTTGCACCGTGCTCAAAGTCACCACGGTCGCAGAATGCTGACGCCGGTGAGTTTCACGAGGAACACGGACACAGTGGCCGGATTCTGCGTCGGCCGCGTGGCGGAATGCAACCGTAAAAGGCGCACGACGATCGTGTTGTCTGTACAGTTGCTGAATTAATGACGTGAAAACACTCGCCGTTGTCAGTGCATCTAGCGCGCGTTCTCTCGTACTTACTTCGTTGTCGGTGAGCTGTTACTCGCTGTTAAGAGGGTTGAGCCCCGTTTCATTAGTTTCGGATCGTCACGACAAACGCGCTGCGCAGCTCACGTGCTTTCCGAGCCGGAGAGAGAGTCGTGCCTTCTGCTTTACATTCGGATGTAAACAGCAGAGGAGAATTTGCCCAGTCAATATGGCTGACTTCCGCCTTCATCGCGGCTTCACAAGGAGCGACGTCAGGGCCTCTCCTACCTTTCCTTCCTCCGTGGGAAAACATAATGCCACCAGCACGTAGTAGGTCGACAGCAAGAGCGGCTCTCAATCTGGAGGGAAAAGAAAATCGCGTGTCTTCTTCTCTGCTCGAGAGCCAGCCACGACTGACGCATCGTCCTAGAGCTAGCTACCCGGTCGTTCAATAAATCCCCCAGTACTTGTGACTCATCGTGACAAACTGGTGGAAGGTGCTGGGTAGTCTCCCGGATGCTGCAGACCCCCCCAGGAAGCCGTTATACGAGTCCAGTGCCAGTCAATACTCCCGTGCATCGGACCAGCCGCCGAATCAGGGGATTGCCTCCGGAAGTCAACGATACTACTCCCACCACGTCAACAAACATGACCAGCACTTCGGTACAAACCTTGCCAACCGGCACGGGAAGCACGTCGTCGAACCGATATACGTTGGAAAGCCCACGGGCACCGACGACGTTCCATGGTACGGAGAACGAAGACGTTGAGGACTGGTTGGCGGACTTCGAGCGCGTAGCCAACTTGAATCAGCGGGACAACGCGGCGAAACTGGGTCGTGTCTACTTCTATCTCGAAGACGGGGCTCGCACGTGGTATCAAAATCGAGAGGAGCAGCTGACGACGTGGCCCGAATTCTGTCGTAGACTTCTGCAGACATATGCCAGCGCCGACCGCCAAGAAAGAGCTGAACGAGCTATTCTTGCCCGCGTCCAGTCGCCAAACGAAACTGTGACCACGTACGTCGAAGACATGACGCGTCTCTTCCGACGGGCAGATTCAAGAATGACGGAGGACAAGAAGTTGCGTCACTTGATGCGTGGTGTCAAGGACCAGCTTTTCGCCGGCCTCGTGCGAAGCCCTCAAAAGACGGTCGCGGAGTTCTTGTCTGAAGCCGTGACAATGGAAAAAATGCTACAGCAGCGATCAAACCAATACGACAGGCAAGTCAGTGGCATGTCCACTGCTGACATTTTCGCCGCCGCTGGGACCAGCAATGACTCCTTACGTGAACTCATCCGTAATATCGTACGTGAAGAGTTGCAAAAGGCTGGTGTAACACCTCATCCTACGGTTAGCTCTATTGCAACTGTGATCAAGGATGAGCTGCACCAGGCCCTCCGGGACACTTTGCCTCCTGATACAGCTGCGTCAGCTCCTGCTGAATACCACCGTGGGACAACCTACGCGGAAGCCTTGAAGCGCCCTGCTGCATCGCCGCCATTGTTCGTTCATCCTGTCCCTGCAGTTTCACTCGAGTCAGCGCAGCACATACCATACTACGAAGGCACGTACACGCCACGGCCCCTGCCCTTTGTCCGTGGTGCTTCTGTCGCCCATCGTTCGGTGCAACCGGTCCAGTACATCGACGATCGCCACTCGTCTCCTCGGAAGTCTGATGTCTGGCGCACACCCGATCATCGGCCTCTATGCTTTCACTGCGGAGAAGCTGATCACTTGTACCGCCAGTGCCCTTATCGCCGTCTTGGGCTTCGCGGCTTCTCTGCGTACGCGCCGCCACCCCGTTACGGTCAGAGACCACGCGACATCCAAAACTACCTCTCCCAGCAGCATGCACCACCGTCTGCCGGGCGCCAGTCGCGCTCGCCATCACCGAGGCGATTTTCATCAACGCCCCAGCGGTATTCTACCGCACGATCTCCCAGCCCCCGCCGGGAAAACTAGCCGAAGCGACCTCTGGGGGCGGGGTCGCTGAACGTCGAAGCGCTGAAGACCTCCTATTGACGCAGAACCGTACAGAAACTGGTCCGACATCACCTGCTGCTGCAAAGTATAGCCGGCTTTCACTCGACATAGCAGTAACAATTGATGGTTGTGTAGTTAATGCGTTAGTGGACACCGGCGCAGACTATTCCATACTGAGCGGGAAACTGACAACGCAGCTGAAGAAAGTAATCACGCCGTGGCATAACTCGCAGATTCAGACAGCTGGTGGCCATGTCGTTACTCCACTGGGCGCCTGCACAACTAGAGTACAGATTCAAGGGTACACATTCGTAGCAAGCTGCCTTGTTCTACGTGAATGCTCCCGTGACGTCAATCTGGGAGTTGATTTTCTACAGGAAAATGGAGCTATCATTGATCTGCAAGAGCGCCGCGTCACGTTCTCAGCCCAGCGAGCAATCAACGTGCAGGATGACGGAATGCGTGTCGACGTACTCCGTATTTCTGAACAGAGCGTGACGCTTCCTCCCCGATCCAGTGTTCTAGTCGACGTAACATGCTGTGGTTTGAGCGATGGCGATGTGGTGACCGAGACAAATTTAGAACACCTCCTGCAGCAAGGCATATGTGTAGCGAGAAGTGTAATACACGTTCGTGACGGCCGATCTGAATTGCTCGTTACCAACTTTAGCAACGAGCATCGACACCTTTTCCGTGGCACTTCGATAGCGTTTGCCCACGAAGTAGCAAACGTAACCAACTGTCTCACGTCAGAAATAGTGGATAACGCAGACACATCAATGAGCAACATTGACATCAATCCTGATCTGTCCACCGATAACCAGACTGCGCTGCAAGCGCTCTTGTTCGAGTACAGGTCTTGCTTCGCAAGTTGCTCAAAAATCCGCCAGACGTCCATCACTCAACACAGGATCATCACGTACGAGGACGCACGCCCAATACACCAGCACCCCTACCGCGTGTCGGCTAAAGAACGTGAAGCGATACGTACGCAAGTTCGCGAGATGCTTGACGATGGCGTTATCGAACCATCCAACAGCCCGTGGTCATCTCCAGTCGTGCTTGTCAAAAAGAAGGACGGGTCGCTACGCTTCTGCGTCGATTACCGAAAGCTTAACAATGTGACCAAAAAGGATGTGTACCCGCTACCACGTATCGACGATTCGCTAGATAGACTTCGTCGTGCCCATTATTTCACTTCTCTCGATCTCAAAAGCGGGTACTGGCAAATCGAGGTAGATCAGCGAGACCGCGAAAAGACAGCCTTCGTGACTCCAGACGGCCTATACCAATTTCGAGTACTCCCTTTCGGCTTGTGTTCAGCGCCGGCAACTTTCCAGCGAATGATGGACACTGTCCTCACAGGGCTGAAGTGGCAGACTTGTCTTGTCTACCTTGATGATGTGGTGGTCTTCTCTACTACGTTCGAGCAGCACCTTCACCGCCTGCGCAGCGTGCTGGAGGCTATCCGATCGGCGGACCTCACACTAAAACCACAGAAGTGCCACTTTGGCTATAGAGAACTAAAATTTCTTGGACATGTAGTTAGCGCCGAAGGAATCCGTCCCGATCCGGACAAGCTTGCCGCTGTTGCCGAATTACCAGCTCCTGTCGATAAGAAAGCCGTCCGGCGCTTCCTTGGTTTGTGCGCCTACTATCGCCGATTCATTCATGGCTTTTCACAAATAGCAGAACCTCTGACTCGTCTCACAAGGGACGACACGCCGTTTGTCTGGGAAAACGAGCAACAAGCAGCTTTTGATGAGCTGTGACAGCGCATGCAATCAGCGCCCGTTCTCGCTCATTTCGACGATGATGCTGACACGGAGGTCCATACCGACGCTAGTAACATTGGGCTCGGTGCAGTGCTCGTTCAGCGTCAAGAGGACATCGAAAGAGTGATAGCCTACGCCAGCCGCTCTCTATCCCGTGCCGAGGCGAATTATTCCACTACGGAGAAAGAGTGCCTCGCAGTCGTGTGGGCAATCACCAAGTTCCGCCCGTACCTTTATGGTCGTCCCTTCAAGATAGTGACGGACCACCACGCCCTCTGCTGGTTGGCAAGCCTGCGCGACCCTTCAGGACGGCTAGCACGGTGGAGCTTGCGGCTGCAGGAATTTGACGTCACCATCGTCCATAAGTCCGGCCGTAAGCATGAAGACGCTGACACACTGTCACGTGCACCCCTTCTTGTCGTCAGTCAGGATGCAGAGGAAGAAGAAGGCTTTCTGGGCGCCATTAGCTCATCAGACTTGAGTAAACGGCAGCGGGATGACGCAGAGATTCGTCCGATCATCGATCATTTAGAGGGCCAGGACACAATCATACCACGTCATTTTTTTATTCCGCTCGTTGCCATCGTTCTGCCTTCGAGATGGTGTGCTGTACAAGAAGAAAGCTCGTTCGAACAACCGTGCCTACCTCCTGGTGGTTCCTCGAGACATGCGAGACGACGTCCTCTTCGCTTGCCATGACGAACCCACATCCGGTCATCTGGGCTACTCACGGACACTTGCCAGAGTGAGTGAGAGGTACTATTGGCCAGGACTTTCGGCAAGCGTCAAGAAGTACCTCAAGAGCTGTCGGGAATGTCAGCGCCGAAAGCAACCATCTGTTAAGCCAGCTGGTTTGCTTCAGCCCATTGAAGCACCTTGCACGCCATTCGACCAAGTCGGCATGGACATTCTCGGGCCATTTCCCCTGTCTGCGGACAGCAACAAATGGGTGATCGTCGCGACCGACTATTTGACACGTTACGCTGAAACCCAAGCGATCCCACGAGCCACGGCTTCTGAGGTAGCACAATTTTTTATGCGCCACATCGTGTTACAACACGGTGCTCCTTCCAGTGTAATAACGGACAGAGGGACGGCATTCACGGCGCAGCTTACGGACGAAGTTTTCAAACTGAGCAACACCAGACACCGAAGGACAACTGCGTACCACCCGCAAACCAACGGACTTACCGAGCGACTGAATAAGACCCTCGCAGACATGATCTCAATGTACATCGACGTACAGCACAAAACATGGGACCGGATCTTACCTTACGTGACCTTCGCGTATAATACCGCCGTGCAAGAGACCACGCGATTCACGCCATTTCGGCTTCTCTACGGCCGCGAAGTACAGACCATGCTAGACTCCATGCTACCGTGTCAAGACGAAGACGAGTTGGCAACTGACGCCGAAGAATTCGCAGAGCGTGCTGAGGAAGCCCGGCAGCTCGCGCGACTGCACATCGGCCAGCAACAGCAGGCAGACGCACGACGCTATAATTCCCGCCACAGAGAAGTGTTTTACAGCCCCGGAGATCAACTTTGGGTGTGGACGCCCGTCCGCCGCCGTGGCCTTAGTGAAAAGTTGCTGAGCCGGTACTTTGGCCCATATAAAGTGTTACGCCGCGTCAGTGACGTGAACTACGAAGTGGTTCCGGACTCAACACCCCATGCACGGAGTAGGACACGGCTGAGGCCGGACGTCGTTCATGTGTTGCGCATGAAACCATTTATTGCGCGTTGCTCGTAACTTTTCCTTTACCGTACAGCATCCTTTGTGTTTTTTTGTTTATTTGTGTGAACTTGCTTTCTCGTTCATTGACGTTTCTTATTTTGGCATGCTCTTCAATCTTTACTTTCACTTTATCCGAATTTCCAATTTCTTTTTCACGTGACTATGTTGTAGCATCGCGGTGATGCTATGTACTTTTCTTTCCTCTTTTTGGGACTTGTTTTTTTTTTCTTTTCGGAAGGGGAGATAATGCCACCAGCACGTAGTGGGTCGACAGCAAGAGCGGCTCTCAATCTGGAGGAAAAAGAAGATCGCGTGTCTTCTTCTCTGCTCGAGAGCCAGCCACGACTGACGCATCGTCCTAGAGCTAGCTACCCGGTCGTTCAATAAATCCCCCAGTACTTGTGACTCATCGTGACAATATCATGTTTTTCCAGAGGCATTGATCATGACGATAGGATAGTTATAGCGCGAGAACAAAACGACTACACGGAAACAAGAAGGGCACGAATGAGACGACGATAGTTATAGCGCCCGTGTTCTTCGTGTGCTTCTTGTCTCTGTGTAGTCGTTTTGTTCTCGCGCTATAGCTATCGTCATGCCATATCAGCTAGCCCAAGCTGCTACACTTCTATGCATTGATCAAGCAAACAGCAAACGCTACATAGTGTGCTGCCATCTGTGAGGCATCATGTGACTCTCTATGACCTCCGAGATGGCAAGCGCACGGCGTATATTTTCAAGGGCATGTGACTCTTGCTTCAGATCAAAAACCTGCATGTACCACTTGCGCGCGCGCACACACGTGTCCGTGCACTTAACGGTTGCCCTTAGCGGCTGAAGGGCGCACTAGAACCCTAGGAGCACTAGGGTCCCCCAATTTCTTCTTTGTAATTTTTGAAGTAGCTCTCGATAGTTCTTGAGTCAACTGTATATCTAGAATAATGCACAAATATACACAATGAACAATTCAAGGATATTCTATGACGGGACAGATGTGCAGCCTTTCAGTCCCGCGGAATAGTGGCTAGGTGTGCGAGTTTGCTTGGGTTCATACTGATGTATTACGGCAGTGTGGCAAGAAATAGAAGGGACAAAATGAAGGCAGGGCAAGCACTGTACTTTCAAGTAAATAGTTATTTTCCTGGCTGCATATCAAGGTCGTCTTTTTAAAATAAAAGTTTAGCTGTGAGTGTATACAGCGCATATCCTGCCTTCGTCTTGCATTTTACATTCGTTACCGCGCTGCCGTAATACATCAGTATGTGCATTTGGGCTACCACTTCGCTCTTTAGAAATCAGGGTGGAAGAAATGAATCTGAAAATATCGTACAAACCCTGCAACATATACTTCTTTCAGCTTTGGCATTTCGCATTCTACTTTGAGGTGCTGTCAACTTTAAGCCTAGTGTCGGTAAAAAAATTAGGAGGCCATTACCAAACAGGGAAAATGCTCTCCTAGTTTGTTTTGCCGGGAATTGCGCACATCCCCCCTTTCTCTCTCTCTCTCTCTCTTTTCTTTCTTTATTTCCTTCTTTCTTTCTTTCTTTATTTCTCTTTTTTCCTTCTTTCTTTCTTTCTTTTTAATGGCGCAGTGTACTTTTCCTCCTAACTTTTTATTTCCTCTATGCCAAAAATCCAACTGTCACCCACTGGGCTATAGCAGCGCAACACTTCTTTTTAGGGGCGAAGCTCCTTATGGGGGGGGGGGGGGGGTTAGAAAAAGTGGGTAACGATTTAAAGTACCAGGTACTCTTCTATGGGAGAGCTTAAAGCCGTCCCGATTCCACCAAATAAATGCTCCTTATGGCGTGGCTTGTGCGTCCCTCGTAGTACGTACCCACAAATGGCACATACCCGAAATAGCGGTCTTTACGATTTTGACCTCCAAGGTGGTTCCGGTGAGAGATTTCTTCTGTGCGTTGTTGAACAATAAAAGATAGTGCTCAATGCACATGTTAAAGGCTGCTAAGGGGGAATGAGAGACAGGAGCATTCGGCCTTTATGTAACGTGCACGCTGCGATCCCCATTAGCAGCTATTCGCATGTACATTGAGCACGATCTGACAAGAAAGGGTTGCTTCGTTATACTCGCTGGGTGTAACCTCCTTGGTTTTAGAAAGGTTTAGCGAGCGTTGGGCCGCATAGCCAGAAATACAGTGAACTAGTATATACCATGAACTCGAGGTGGTTAAAGGTGGGAAGTAAACCCGAAGCGCAAGCCGTAAGAAAGTGTGCATGTGCGACCTCCCGTTTAGTCCTTGAAATGTCCGCTGGATGGCGGCGCTTCTATATGGAGAATATATGATGACAAGATGCGAGATGGTGGTACTTGGAGTGCTGAACAGATGGACGAACGGACACACAGACAGATGCATGGATGGACGCATGAATGAACGCAGGCGCGGATGCATGAACAGACGCACGCACGGACGGGTGGATGGACGCATGGATGGTTACACAGACGTACGCAGGAACGGACGGAAGCAAGAACGAATGGACGGACGAATGCTTCGCCCCACTCCCCATCATTCACTCCGTGGATATGCTGCCATTTTTTTTTTGTATGGGCAACAACTGCAGTCCTGCGTGTAGCAACACAATCGAGATATAAAAAACAAACATTAAATTTGGAAAAAAGTTAAGGAACGAGTGAGCTCAATCAAAGACATAATGCCGTATCAGAAACGCCCGATGGCCGACGTGTCCACGATAGAGAAATTATCGTTAATTGGAAAATGGGGCATACAAATACGCATGTGACCGGTGCACCTGGGCAAACTAGTGCTTACCCTCATTCCCCACTTACTGTTTACAAATACATGGCCCTTAATGACATCCAGTTTTGTCTCCCGATGTCCCTTAATAGCATTGGTGGGCAAGAAAAGCTTTGGCAAATAGCCCGATGATCTTCTACAGTTTCGTTTCCTTATTTGGCGAAATATATGCAAGTAAAGGCTCTTTTCAGCTACATAAAAATCATAAGAGATTCTCTGGAGTTTCACGCAAGTTTATTTTATCTGAAAAAGTAAAAAGTCTTTCCTTGTCCTTGAAAAAAACTTGACAACCTGCTGGCGGTTTCGACGTTAGGAGCTGGTAAATAAGGTTACCGGAAGTTTCTTTTTTTTGTAGAACTCTTGCTATCTTGAAAACCTTGCCGGTGCCGGATTTTTCACCAATTATGCCACTGCTATACCGTCGTTGCCAATATATCCAACACTGTAGCTCAGACGAGTTGAATCTCGTATTACGAACGCAATACGCAGCCGCTGACGATTTCACTTCGTGCGAGTGATTCGGAAAAGTCACTTCCTTACTCGCTTGTGACAGCGAACTCACGGCTTATATTGTGCTGGCCTGCATTCGTTCACGTGTGAGCTTGTTGCATCCTTCGGGCTACTTTTGTTCTGCTAAAATAGTAGCCACTTCTAGGCATTTCTACTTTGTCAGTCAACATAGTCGGTAACAATTTCTTACAACCCGGGCAAAACCTAGGAGCACTCAGTTGCATGGTTTGTACAGGCACACTACGCCGAAATCGTGCTATTAATGTTTAATTAAGTTTGTTAACACTTTGCTATGGAGTCGCCAGTATACTGAAGACCAAATGCGTGCAATATACAAACTCCAGCAGTATCGAGATGTAGTGCCAGTGTACTTTCTTCCCTTGGACATTCTTTTCTTTTCGCGCCCACCTCCAGGAAAAACGACAGACCAACAAGCCCACATTGCTACCCTCGTCAGTATCGAAATTAGCTCTCACTTTCTCACACTTGGGATATTAGTGGTGCGTGCCCACTGCCCGTACTTGCAAAATCCTCAGAGCGCTTAGAATTCTCGGTGGCTCCAGAGCCATTCGCCGAGACAACCGCGGCCGCAGTAGCTGGGGGGCATTGGCTTTTGTTGCGGCTTCGTGTCACGGAGATTCGAAGCCGCCGAGTTTCGCGACACACGAAGTGCTTTGCTTGAAATTGTCGGGGCATCAAGCTCATCTGATCGTCTTTACCTCGCCTCTCGAAGCTTGCGAGGGCCGACTATACCCCAGCCATACTATTATACCCCAGCCATACTACTATTCAAGCTTTATACCTGAAAGCTTTCCGAGGAGCTGCGACCACCTGACATCACCCTTCGACATCGCTGGGGAAGGGTATACCGACTGCCATTTGGTGAACATCTACTCTGAGAGCTGCGATTCAGCCATACTAAAGCGATATGGGTAACACAAACCACCCGACTGACGAAATACCCACTGGGGAGTCGTCATGAAATTAATCGCTTCTACTAGTGTTAATGGCTCGTGTATGTATTGGTGTATATATTGTAGCTTCCTTCTTTCATAATATCCAAGCTGATCTTGATCAAGCACGGACCGTTTCCGATACGCATCGGTGAATAACGTTGGCAAGTACGTTAGTGACGACACATCCTTGAACGGCACACCCGCAAATAAATGTGCCCTGGATATCTTCGAGTGCCTGTATCGAGTTTTGCAGAATTAGCTGCATCAGGGCTGTAATGCGCTGTTACTAGCGACACAAGAAAAACAAAAGCACAGAGCGCGAGCCGAGTATAGAGGGAACGGAATCCAAGCTTGCTTTCTTCGTCTCGCATGTTACAGCTGCAGCCGATACTGCTGTCACTGTCCGATAAAACCGGGGCGCCTCGAGAAAATGTGAAACGTCGTTTCCGTTGGACACGACGTGTACCCACACCTCCTTGCGTGTACCTATCGGCACAACCAACGCCGCAGCAGTTCATCAGTAATCCAATAAAGTACGTGCAAGCGGGCGTGGGGGAGCGTTTGCTTCGGGCACCACCGCGGTGGTTTAGTGACTAAGTTACTCGGCTGCTGACCCGCAGGTCACGGGTTCAAATCCCGGCTGCGGCGGCTGCATTAACGGTGGAGGCGGAAATGTTTTAGGCCCGTGTGCTCAGATTTGGGTGCACGTTAAAGAACCCCAGGAGGTCAAAATTTCCGGAGCCCTCCACTACGGCGTCTCTCGTAATCATATGGTGGTTTTGAACCTGAAACCCAACATGTCAATCAATCAAACAATCAATCAGCCAATCAATCAATCAATCAATCAATCAATCAATCAATCAATCAATCAAGCGTTTGTTTCGGCTCTGGCTCTGTTGCCTCCGACGGTGTTGCCCGGCGCGCCAGTCACAGCGCGCAGTGTCTGCAGGCGTCACAATGCAACATTTAATATCGCAGGGATATTGCGTGGTTCAAGCTCAATTGCCACGGGGCGTCAGAAGATGTGAATATTGTAACGACTTCGTGGTTTAAAGCCAGCCACTCATTACAAAAGGAACACACGTTACTGACTGCGCGTATTGTCGTAAGACCGCCACGCAAAACTAGTTTGAAAACATTTCACGGGCATAATTGTCGTGGTTTTTAGCATGCTACCCATTACACAGAATGCGGCCATGTGACAAAGGTTCAGTTACACAAGCCGCTTTAAACTTTATCGATCAGATTGTAGTAATCCACAATTTCAACTCCTTGAGTTACATCATAAAATAAGAAGTATGCACAAAGCGGTTGAAGCACACACTAGAGGAATCAGATATCATTATCAAATTCAACTTTTGAAGGCGAAGCTTATGGGTCCCGGAATTTCTTGTTTCTTTCACTTGCATATTCCTCGATTTATCACCCACCGACGGTTTTTTCACTCACAACCAATGACTCCACCACCGAAGCCGACACGCAAACGTATGCAAAACAAGCTTTTTAACGCTATCGCGTTATCACACGAAAAACCGCACAACACCGACTGCAGCAGAACCACCTCGAGTGCGTTATTATAATCGCTAACGAGGTAGTTCCAACGACGCATTCACTCGCAGGGCCAATTTTATGCATCATGCACGTCGTTGCTTGCGGCATCCGCTTTTTGGTTCCGCACAGTGGGAGCGGGCAAGATTCATTGATTGCTTGCCCCTTCTGACACCTGGCGATGACGCCTAAGAGTGAAAATACCCCAGGGTCAAAGCACGTTCTCGTTGCTACAGACGCGAGTATGCAGTATAGCGACTGCGTGTGTAAAGCGTGAAAGTTTTCCTGGCCACGACACTCTGTCAGTGAAACTGAAAGATATTTATTAGATAAATACGCGGTTACTGTAGCGAGGCAGCGGTCTGCTATAGATTACTGGTGCGATAACAATGTTTATAGGCAATTTTACTGAATTACTGCGTGTTATACGCCAGCTACACGCGCGTCCTGTGCTGTGGAGGGCCAAAAAGGGGCGGTAAGCTTCTTTCGGCTCGTTGATTACCGTGAGCTTCCCCTGGACTTCAGACATCTCTGTGCTATAAAGTAATGCATGGTCCCGTTTTATTTATTCGCATTTCTTTTTGCACTTGCCATATTTCCTATTTATTTTTTTCTTTTGCAGTGCACGTACCTGGTCATTAACGTATGCCTTCCGCATATATAACTTTCTTTTTTGTTTTTCTAACTACAGAGGATCTCCAGAGGATCTTTCTCCAACTACAGCGGATCTCCAGGGTGACTTATTCTCTGTTGAGAAAAAAGTTTATTTACAGTGTGTACAAAAAACAGAGGTTTCACAACATTCCAGTGATAGGGCACATACACTTCAGCACATCTATGTACCACGGCAAACATCACTACGTTGCAAGGAAGACATCATTGCTCTAATATACATGACAATGGTGGCATACGTGTACACAATAACTTATCCGATACCATGATATTATGAATGGTATAACGGTACAATGGATGAAATGAAACACAATTTGTAACAAATGAAATCATGAATAACTATACTCAGCGGGCGCTGCTTAGCACCAGGTCAGTCAAAAAATGTGTTTTACCCTTTCGTGTTTAACATTGACGAAAGGGCACGACCAATGCCACAGAAACTCGTGCTCCCCGAGGAAGAAAAGCTCCTCAGAGAGGGAAGCGAGGATCTCTTATCTCCGTCTCTACAGTATCGGCCACAAAGCACACATTCGCAGCTACGGCCTCGCATCGGTTTCGCCAAAGGCTGAACAACCCCACAACTATTAAAAGAGCGGAGAAGCGCACGCGCGAAAATCGGCCGCTGGACACGACAGTTCGCACGCCTTGTCCCCGAAAATCATGCAGCATGGACCACACGCCAAAAAAAGGCGGGAGACCACACATTCAATCGTCACATGTCGATTGGTCTCAACCATGACGCGGTTGGGGCAAGTGGAAATGCAAACCACCTTCCATCGCTGCAACCGATCTCGCGTGGGGAGCGAGCCCCAGACCAACCGCCAGACAAAGTCTCGGAGATGCCCTGGCAACACTACTGCAGTTATTGGTTTCCAAGCATGGTTCATTATAGATAGACGATGCTGGGGAACCAAGGGCCGTAGAAGGACAGTCGTTGTGTCCACCATTGTAGAATCGGCCACCTTTATGTTTGGGCACGTAGCTTCCTAACGTCGGTGAAATGCCAGAAAGGCTCGATACAAAGGTGTTAATTCAAATGATTGGGGACCTTGGTTCATTCGGCTAGCCACCAGGAAGACACGTAATTATGGCCCTAGATTGTAGCGAGCTAGTGTCTGAGCGGGCATGCCATCATTGCTTAGCATTCGCAATAAAGTGCGGGGGCACAAGATGGAAATCATGGCGCATACGTCGGGGAATGCAAAACCCCCTTGATTTCGTGGTTGAGCCAACGCTGGACGCGAAAGCAGTTCTGTGCCACTAGATCAGAAAAATGAACTGATGCAGCTTTGCACTTTCCTAAAGACGTGGATTGGTGGTTTTACAGAATGACAAAGGTACCAAAATTTTCCGAGGTAAACCATTCGAGCTAAGTATCGGCGTTCCAAGAGGGGGTAGTCAAAGTGCCTGGCTTCTTTTGCGTCACTTTGAAGAGTTCGTGCAACGGATGACCAGATGCTGTCATGTACACCAAATGCAGTGAATGTGACGTCCAGTATCGTAATGTTAGAAGACCGCTGTAAAGGAGACGTGATGCTGATGCGACCATTGATGTTGCCATGAAGAAATACTGACCTTTGAAAAAGTTTAAACTTGCACCGGAGATAATGCCGAAGGGATGAAAAGTATCAAGAGCATGCTGCAGCGACTGTTCATTATGAACATATAGAGCAATATCATCTGCATATGCAGTGACCTTTACTTGAGTGTAACCAGGTATGGGTAAGCCTCTGATCTGCGTGTCACGTTCAACGGCCCTTAAGAGGGGTTCTAAGGCAAGGATAAACAGAACTGGGGTGAGGGGACACCCTTGACAGACCACACGGGTGACTTGAAAGGGTTGACTTTCACTAGAATCAAGGTAAATTGTACTTTCTAGAATTAGTGAACATCGCGAGAATGAGGTCAATGAACTTACTCGGGAATATGAATGTATGTAAAACATTTAGTAAGTAGCCATGTTCTATGAAATCAAAAGCCTTCTCCTGATCAAAGGAAATCAACAGTCCTTGTGCGCCTCTGCTAGTGATGTACTAGATGATGACTCCCGTTAACCACGTATGGGTGTGTATTTCTCGGCCCAGAACGGAACATACCTGGTGGGGAGCAATTAATGGTGCGAGAGACGGTCTGATTCGACGAACCAGAATGTTGGCCAAGAGCTTGTAATCTACATTAGGCAGGGTAATAGGGCGCCAATGTTATGGTCGTGTGGTCATTTGGTCTTCCTTAGGGACTAGTGTTATACAGCCTCTGCGGAAAGAGGCCGCATAACACTAGTCCAACCTCTGTGAAAAGAGGTTCGTAGGGTAACATTTCAGAAACACTTGTGAATGAGCCGTGACATAAATGGACCATTGATAGGCCGAAACTACATGTACATAAAATTCTGCAGGGAGTCCATCAGGCCCGGGCGCCGAACCCTTCTTCATTGCGTCCAATGCACCCTTTATTTCGTCTTTGAATGGTGGTGACAGCAGAACGTCATATGACATATTCGAATCATGTGGTAAGTCTTTCAACAGGCGATGCGAAGAAAGGGATCCTGGCTAACTGACACCAGCAACAGACTAAGCCAATGTCTGAAAGTGTTGAGTGAACGCCTGAAAGTCACGTGTACCCGCAGTAGCTGGTGCGGTAGGGTTTAGCGAGTGGGCTGGCGAGCCTGGTGGACGAAGCAGAGCTCTGCGTGCATACCTCAGCACCTCAGGGTGCGCACACGGTGCACGTCTACAGCGCCAAGCTGCAGCGGAGAGTGAGTAAGTGCGCATAGTACGTTGGTATCATTCAACGAGCTCCTCTTGCCATGCCCGCATAACAGGTGAAGGGCTTGAATCACGGTGAGCAATGCGTATTTTTCGGATCTTTGGACATACGGGCGCGAAGTCCCCTGCCCGACGCACTGAAATGGTGACGCCACTGTTCTTTGAGGCAATCCCAATCAGCCATATCCACACCAATCAGCGATTTGCGTAACGCTCTGGACAATTTTCCCGTAGACTGAGAGTCTTGGAGGAGGCGGCAATCAAGACGCCACAGTCTGTGTATCGTCGGCGTCCACGCTGGCAGGCGCAGAGAAAGCATAAACGGGTGGTGGTCACTATTGAACACTGGTGTCGGTGGCAATGACATTACTTCAGTGTCATGAACGTAGGCAGTGAGACCGGGGGATGTGTATACGCGATCAATTCTGCTGCTCGACGCTGCTCGCCGCCAAGTGTAGGCACAATTGCTACCATGTAGACTTTGGTGTATGTCAGTCAAGGCCAATTGCTGCACTAGACGCTCAAGTTCTCTGACGTTCCAGTTTGGCCGGCTGCGACCCGGACCTCGAACGTCTGCATGCGACTCTAAGACGAAATAAATGTCCCTCAAGAGTACCGTATGTCGTGAATTTTAAAGGAATTCATGAAGAAAGCGAAAAATTGGCAGCATATCCACGGGGTGAATGATGCAGAGTGGGGCGAAGCATCTACCCATCCATTCGTTCTTCCTTCCGTCCGTCCATGCGTCTTTCTGTGTGACCATTCGTCCATCCGCCTGACCATGCGTGCGTCTGTTCGTGCGTCCACATGTCCATCTGTGCATTCATCCCTGCGTTCGTCCATGCATCCACCCCTGCGTCCGTCAATGCTCCCATCCATCCATGCAGCCATCTGTGCGTCCATCCATCTGTCTGTGTGTCCGTTTGTCGATCTAGTCAACACTCCAAGTACCACCATCTGGCATCTTTTCGTCATATATTCCCCATATAGAAGCACCGCCATCCAGCGGACATTCCAAGGACTAAATTAGAGGTTGCACACGCACACTTTCTTACGGCTTTCGCTACGTGTCTACGTGTATCACGACGACACCTCAAACCAGTGATGCGATGAATGAAGATCAAGTGATAAGCTTGCTGCAATCGCTGATGAGTACCATGCGTGTCCTACTGAGTAATATGAAGACTTCGGCTGCGCAGACCGCACTGCATGTGCTGGACACCCTGAGTCCGATGCTTGCAGCTCTAAGGTAAAACCATGGCCACTGAGGCAGCGTCGTTTCCAGCGGAAGTCAAGAATGCATCTGTCTTTCAGTGGAAGGCCAGAGGATTGAAGTCGCGCATGTCTGACTTTAGACAGTTTGTATTTGTGAACCGCTTCCCCATTATCGTGATTTGTGAACCCAACCTGTGTGCATCAATCAAGCTGTCAGGATATGAGTGCTTTATGTCCTCCACTAAAAGAGACTGCAGCAAAGTTATTGTATTCATGCGCCATGACCTCACTTACGTTCACCACAGAGTCTCGCCAGATGAAGGGAATCAGTATGTGTGCCTTACTGTGAAGAAGGATAAGGTTGCTTTCACGATTATCGGAGCTTACTTATCTCCATCAAGCCGCCTTGACAGCGAGCGCTTACGCGGTATTCTGACATCGACTCCAAGGCCATGGGCGCTCACTGGCGACTTCAATGCCCACCATTTCCTATGGGGAAGCTCCAGGGACAACTCTAGAGGAAGAAAATCGGTGTCCTTAGCCTCGGAGTACGAACTCTGCGTTTGTAACGATGGAAGCCCTACATATTTACGCGGATCAGCCTATAGCAGCTGCCTGGACCTTACATTGGTTTCTCGCTCACTTACCAGGAAAGTTCACTGGTTTTCGGATCTGGAAACGCGGGGCAGTGACCATATACCAACTTACCTGTGTATAGAAGGTTTCACCAGCTCCAAGTCCTCAAGAGGCCTCAAGTACACCGATTGGCCGAAATACAAAATGTTAATGGAAGACTGCTGTGCCGATGGCTCATCATATAACCTAGAGGACTCGATAAAGGATGTCCTGCAGAATACCACGCATACACATTTGACTAATCACAAGCGCACGGATTTTGACATCGACCTTGAGAAACTTCGCGCAATACGCCGTCGTGCAGAAGAAAGGTACCGACGGACAAAGTGCATGGATAATTTGAGGCTGGCTAGACGCATTCAAAAGAAAATGCAGCGGCACATGGATAAACTGGCTAGGCGACGTTGGACATCCTTTTGCGAGTCATTGGATCCACGAAAGCCCATATCACTGATATGGCGAACTGTCCGGGGTCTTAGCACAACCTTGGGTCAGCCACACCCGTTTACATCTCTGGCACTTCACCTTCGATGCAGAGAGATTGACGTCGCAGAATCTTTCTGTAGAAGAATTGCCGGTGATTCCAATTTCACAGTATCAAGAACGGTAACATTTGACAACCCACCGCCTTCACGTGATCCCCGTATGGAATGCCAGTTTTCTATGGATGAGCTAGAGGCGGCGCTGGCTCTGTGCAGACGTTCTTCAGCACCCGGACCTGACGGCATTACCTATCGTGCCCTTTGTAATCTTGGAGACGAAGCTCGAAAGGCACTCTTACGCCTATACAACGACTCCTGGCAGACTGGTACGGTTCCCCAGGCATGGAAGTGAAGTCGCCTCATTCCACTTCTAAAGGCTGGTAAATCTCCTTTGGATATTGCCTGATACCGTCCTATCGCACTTGCCAGTTGTGTGGGAAAAACGATGGAACGAATGATTCTAACACGAATGGAGTGGTATTTAGAGCACTATGAAATCTATCCAGTATTCATGACCAGATTCAGGTGCGGCCATTCGTCAATCGACAACGTTGTTGATCTGGTGACATACGTTCAACACCAGAAAGCCTGTAAGAGACTGTGCGCCACCCTGTTTCTAGACGTTAAGGGGGCTTACGACAATGTCACCCATGAAGCCATCCTTAGTGCTTTGGAAACAGTAGGTCTTGGTGGCAAGATATATATGTGGGTGTACAGCTACTTACAGCTGAGATCATTTTACGTGATGACAGCGAATGGCCCAACACCTGATTATTACAGCAGCCGAGGAGTTCCTCAGGGAGGAGTGCTAAGCCCTACCCTTTTCAACCTAACTCTCATCGGTCTAGTCGAGCAGCTACCTAGCACTGTAGAACTTTCTGTCTATGCTGATGACATCTGCATTTGGACATCAGGTGTGACAAGGCCTTAGCTTCGCACCCACCTTCAGAAGGCTGCTACAACGACGTCATGCTATCTTCGTAAACAAGGCCTCGAGGTGTCCTGCGAAAAATGTGCAGTGGTAGCGTTCACGCGGAAACCAATGTCTGCTTACAGTATATCAATTAATGAAGAATACATATCGTTCAGCAGAAGCCACAGGTTCTTGGGAGTCATAATAGATAGAAACCTGTCGTGGACTCCACACGTGAACTATGTGAAGAAGCGCGGCTGATCACAACATGCCACATGTTCAAATTCCTTGCAGGGAGAAATTGGGGAGTGCCCATACCATCCATAATACAACTGTACAGAGTGCTGTTTATCGGATTCTTACGGTACAGCTTACCTGCAATATCTAACACCGGCAAGACCAACCTGCGCGCAATTCAGAGCATTCAAGCCCAAGCACTTCAGATATGCCTTGGATTACCCCGCAGTGCTTCAACGCCTGAAACCATTGCCATCGCTCAAGATCACTCGATAAATACGCATATTATTACCGAGACAATGCGCATGCACCTCAGGCATTATGCCAGGACCCCTTCTCACCACCTGGCGAGCCTAGCTGCTGAAAGGCCCCACACGACATACGGCACTATTGTCTACAAACATCGTTCATCGTTTGCTGAGACATGCGCACCTGCATCAAAGCCACTGCTTCCTCCTTGGAGCTTGAGCCGGCCGCGAGTTCATTTAATGATTCCAGGACTGAGGAGAAAATCGGACTTACCGACACATGCCCTGAAACAACTGGGTCTATTCTTACTGGAACAAAACTACAGTAACCACGTGCGCATTTACACAGATGGCTCTACTACGCCGTCTAGTTCAGGTGGAGCAGTGGTTATACCATCACAAGGGGTAACTCGGTGTTTTAAGACTTCACATGTGACAACTTCAACGATGGCAGAACTCGAGGCTCTGCGCAATGCACTAGAACACATCGATTCAGAAGAAATACCAGGTAAATGGGCTGTGTTTTCTGACTCAAAACCAGCGTTACAGTGCCTGATATCAGTTCTCCATCGCGGATGCCACGACCAGTTGACCTACCAAACCGTGAAGCTTAGCCACCTTTTAATACAAAAAGGCCATGACATCGTCTTTCAGTGGTTACCTGGGCATAGGTTACCCAGCAGCATGATCTGCATAGATTCTGCAGATCATGCTGCTCGCACGTCACATAAAGAAGCGAACAGCATTCCGATTCCGCTTTCAAGAGCGGATGCGGCGAGGCAGATTCGTCAACTGGCCCGCAGTTTCACACTGACTGAGTGGAACACACCAAGCATACGACGTACAAGACTGCACGAGCTCGACCCTTCACTACAACTCCGGCCTCCACCCGGCCTACATCGATGTGCAGCTTCGCTTCTCTATCGCCTTTGGCTGGGATTTGCTTTCACGAAAGCTTATACCACGTTAATCGGTATTACTGACAGTGCGGCGTGCGATGTTTGCGGCACCGACGAAAATATCGAACACCTGCTGTGCCATTGTCCTCGATTTGCCTCAGATAGACAAGTATTTGCCAACGCAATGCGGCGACTGGATGATCGGCCTCTTTCTGTGCAGGTGCTATTACAGCAACATCCACATGCCTCGACAGCCCACAAGGCAGTGAAAGCCCTGCTGTGTTTCCTGAGAAAGACCGGCTTGTGTGAACGCCTCTGACATGCGGTAGAGTCCTACACGCTGCAGTGAAATTACTGTCAGTCTCTCCCCCACCCCTTTTTTCTCTTTTCCCTCTCTTCTCTCTTTCTCATCTTTCTTGTCCCCTTTCCTAATCCCCCAGAGTAGGGTAGCCAACCGGATGTCTTTCTGGTTAACCTCCCTGCCTTCCCCCTTTTTGTTGCTTCCCCCTCCTCCTCGCTACGTGTCTACTTCCCACCTTTAACCCCTTCGAGTTCATGGTATATAGTTGTTCACTGTACTCATGGCTCTACGGCCCAACGCTCGCTAAACCTTTCTAAAACCAAGGAGGTTACGCCCAGCGAGTATAACGTAGAAACCCTTTCTTGTCAGATATTGCTCAATGTACATACCAATGGCTGCTAAAAGGGAATTAGAGACAGGAGAATTCGGCTATTAGTTAACGCGCACACTGCGAATTTTTTTATTGTTCAACAACGCACAGGAGAAATCTCCCACCGGCACCACCTCGCAGGTCAAAACGTGAGACATGTTACGCACTACTACGAGGGACGAACGGGCGCCGCTTCAAGGAGGATCGCCATTAAAAAGTGCTAAATTCACAGACGCCGCTGGGGCGTACACACCGACAAATCTTATATGCAACTCACAGAAGGTGCAGTCGAACGCCAACAAGCGTCCAACGGCATCAAAAGAAACATGATGATTACGCAAAGGAATCCGGTTAAGTTCAATAACTCCCACGCTAGTTGAATGCGTGCTGGCGTCCTAAAAAAACAACAATCCACACAGAACGTGCGTTTGAACGCAAGTACGTCACAGAGCTTAAAAAATTAGTTTCTTGCACGAATAGCAAGTCACACGAAACTGAACACGCGAAATGCAAATAAAAATACCGCCTGTTTTGGGGGTTGCCGAAACCCTCTGAACGTTAAAGGTGTGAACGTGTAAAGTTAGAGCCATGGCGAAATGTAAAATCCAACATGAATACGCTGATACACTGAAAAGCAGAGGTATCTTTAGCAGACGCGGGAGCGGGTGCCCCGCGAGCAGCTCCGTCAT
The DNA here is from genome assembly GCF_043290135.1 of Rhipicephalus microplus. Taxonomy (NCBI): domain Eukaryota; kingdom Metazoa; phylum Arthropoda; class Arachnida; order Ixodida; family Ixodidae; genus Rhipicephalus; species Rhipicephalus microplus. The sequence goes on from NC_134702.1 coordinate 52,771,266, forward strand.
TTTTTTACAGCCAGGCGACCCACCAGAGGCACGGTGCTCCCGCGGCCGCGATGAAGTCCGCAGGGGACTTCTGTCTCTGCAGGGGGCTTCGGAATCACTGCTAGATATTCTGTGGTGTTTGGTGCCAGGTCTCTTGAGTGCGAACGGAACAAAGGCATCAAAACTGTCCTGGCTGACGTCGCTGGGGCTGGCGTATTCCTCGATATGCAGGGGCGTCTAACTCGTGGTGCTGCTCAACTCCCCGATGATGGAGACCTCGTCGCCTTGGGATGGAGTCTCCTCGATGACGTGTTCATTTCCGCTTGATTCTGCAGCTATAGGATGAGCAGCAGATGTAAAATTTCCTTGTACGGCGAATTCCCCAAGAGGCACCTTGTATAGCGAAGGCTAGGCTTGTTCTGCGGCCATGATAACTGGACGCGGGGCACTAGACAAATCCACCGAACCTGCAAAAACTGCCGGGTCCGGGCTGGCCGAGGACACAGTAGCCGTCTGGTGCAGCATTGCGATTTCCACCTTTAGGTCTTTTAGGGGCGAAGCTCCTTAAGGCGTGGGCTGTGCGTCCCCTGTAGGCTGTATGAAGCCACCTCTCGTTTAGTTCTTGCAGTGTCCACTAGATGGCGGTACCGTCTCACGTATGTCGCCTCCTCTCGTTTAGTTCTTGCAGTGTTCACTAGATGGCGGCACCGTCTCCTGCATGTAGCCACCTCTCGTTTAGTTCTTTCAGTGCTCACTAGATGGCGGGACCTGTAGCTGATGATGAAAAGATGCAAGATGTTATAAACTAGACGGTGGTACTTGTAGTTGATGATGAAAGATGCGAGATGTTATAAAATAGGAATGATGTCACATATGGCACGTGTCATTGGTGGAAGGCAATCGTTCGATTTGGTGCGGCGACGTACGCTAGGGGGAGCATTGTAATAAAATCGAGTAGGCAAAATGTACGGAAACTTCATGGTTTACCAGGTTTTCCTCCAGAGCTTCGCCCACTCATCATCATTCACTTCGTGGATATGGCAGCACTTTTTGGCCATTGACCGGGGCGAACCCTCGCCCTTGTTCTTCGACAGCGTTCCTGGCTGAAGTGGTGGGAAGTTCTTAAAAGACGCCTCAGAGTATGACTACGATGGTACAGGCGACGGTTGCATGTAGGTTGCCGCAGCGGTGGCACGGCAGTGAACATCCCTCCCCGCCATCCACAAAAGGGGGGTGTGCAGTTCAAACGGAAGTGCCCACTGCCACCACATCGGTGGCACACCCATTGTATTCCTTGGTAGTCACAGGTAACACGGTGGCCTGTGACTTTGAGGTAGTTAGGTACCAGTGATAAGGTCTTCACTTCCATACGGATGTATCGTGTTCCAGTGGTTACGGTTGGACGCGACCCCATAAGTCCTCTGCTGATGTGCAGCACCTTCCCATATGGGGACAGTGCTTGTGCGAGGACTTCGCTGGGTACGCGGCACGGAAGGAACAGGACGGTCACTAGGGTCATTTGGGTCACTTGGGTCACTTCGGGTCCCAGGGCTACGACGGCAGCGCGCTCTCCTCGGATAATCAGGTGCGACGATAATACGATTTGGGCCAGTGCGGCCTCACTGTTGACGGTAACTTGGTAGTCCCGGCCCCCAAAGTGCTGAACGCAGTACACTTCTTTGATTTCTACTATTGAAGACATCGCGTCAACGACGTCTTCGGGACTAGTCCGCTCAGGGACGACAACGTCAAAAACTAAAACCTTCAGTAGCTGGCTTGCCACGATGGGCGCCCACCATCGCAAGGATTCCCTGAATTGTGTTGCTTAGCTCGTCACCACTGACCCAACTCGACGAGCAAAATTGGCAGATCCCACGTACAGTCAGAATCGATTATGTGCGAAGCACGAATGAGAAATGTTGATATGTCATTTTAAAATCAGCACAATGTTAAGAGGCGAAGGTAAATTATGCCGTACATGACTTCCATGTCATGATTATTATGTTTGGACGTTTCATTTACCTTCGTCTTCTATTAACGTCACCTGATACCAACTTTGGTATATATGGAGCTAGCCAAACGGCCGTGAGCGTGCTATTAGCGTAGCATGTAGTCATGTTTTACATAAAATTGATATGATGATTATAATATTTGGACGTGTCACTTACATTCACCGTCCATTCACGTCACGTAATACCAAATTTAGTATATGTGGAACAAGTGAAACGGCAGCGAGAACGCTATGAGCGTAGCATGTTGTGATGTTTTAGTGAAACGCATAATATGATTATCAGGTTTGGACGTGTCGTTTACCTTGGCCGTCTATTCACTTCCCGTGATACCAAATTTATTACACGTGGAGCTAACGCAATGGTGGTGAGTGCATCATGAAGGGCGCAATATACTTCAACTTAACGTTGACGCAAGCGTAGGCTGGGAGCCGCGACGTTACGCTATCAAAACACGAGCACTCTATAGTGTGAGGCCAAGCGCGACCGGCGCGACCAGCGTCCGTCGGCGCAGCCCGGTGGCAACCGGCGCGAAATGCAACATGCTGCATTTCGCGCCGACGACGTTACTTAGACAGAACAGCGTCTGTCTCTCTTCGTGACGGAAGGACGCCGTGTGTGCTCAAACGCGCATGCGTCAAAGCAATGCAGCGCGGCGCGCGCCTGCGAATAGGCACGAGGCCTGGCCTGTGCAACAGAAAAATCTGAGCTTCTACGAATTTATCGACGCAAGCTCCCACCATCGACGCAGAACAACCAAGGCTCCCGCCTCCAGGTTGTCCTTGCTGGCAAACAAATCCCAGAGAAATCCACCATTCGAATATTAGGCATGTGGGTACAGTCGAACCGCCATGTGAATCACACACTTTCCCTTCTCCGCACCACTACACTGCAAGTGGCCCGAATGATATCTCGGGTAGCCACTCGTCGCCATGGCATGCGCGAGGAGGACACCCTGAAACTCATACGTAGCCTCGTGGTCAGTAGGGTGACATACAGTTTGCCCTACCAACGCCTCACCGAGAGCGAACAGGGCCAAGTAGACGCAATGCTCCGCAAGGACTACAAAGCGGCACTCAAGCTACCACCGGGTACTCCTTCTAGCAAGCTCCTCGCATTGGGCCTACACAACACCTTTGAAGAACTTTGTGAAGCGCAACTCGCCACACAACTGCAACGGCTCAAGCAAACACCTACAGGCCGTGACCTGCTCCTACGCCTCGGCTACATCAGCCAGTTTCACGACGCAACTCGTCGCAAGCCCATTCCGGACCAACTTCGTGCCACTTATAAGGTCGCTCCCATCCCCCGCAATATGGATCCCCGACTACATCAGGGCCGGAGGGAAGCCAGAGTGGAAGCCCTCGAGCGAACTTATGCACACAAAAGCACTACGTACTATGTTGACGCCGCCAACTACGACCATGCAAACAATAAGGCTGTAGTCACAGTCGTGGGCCACACAATCACAGAACGTACCAGCGGTTCCGTGCGGTGCCGCAACATCACCGATGCTGAAGAAACTGCCATCGCGCTCGCTCTCGCCCTCGGCTACAGACAACGAAGGTCGCTGACAGTTATCACGGACTCTCAAGCAGCTTGCCGCAACTACCTACAGGGGCGCATCAGCCAACCCGCTCTCAGCGTCATCATGAGCGTTACAGACACTGGCGAGCATTCCATTACACATCCACTCAGAATTTGGCATCGGATTATATGGACTCCGGGCCACATGGGACTGGAGGGGAATCAGGCAGGGGATAGGGTAGCTCGAGGGTATGCGAGCCGAGCACCTTCCAACTCCGCCCCTGAGGAACTCGTTCCGGCCCCTTGCGACTATTCGGCCATCCTAAACCATTACAGAGTACTTAGGAAAGCTTATTCGCTACCACACCGAACACTAAATAAAGAGGAATCGGTCAGCTGGAGGCAAATTCAAACCGGCACGTTTCCAAATTTGCACATCCTGAGTAAAATGCACCCCTCGGCATACTCTCCTCTCTGCCCATGGTGTTCAGCTAAAGCCACTTTGTACCACGTCACGTGGGAGTGTCAGGCCATTACAGCCTTACAACCAGTACAAAATCCAACAGCGGAGCGATGGGAGGAGCTGCTGGCCAGCGAGAACCTGGAAGATCAATTGAGTCTGATCAACCGGGCCCGCAGAGCGGCTGCTGCAAGCGGAGCCCTGGACTAAGGGCCCCCCCACCGCAAGCCAAGCATGTCCGACTACTCGGAGCTTCTCCGCAGAAAATTTCATGTAATTAAATAAATAAATATGTTTCCACCACCACCACCTGCGAGTATATGGCATGCAGATCCACAATGAAGGTCGGTGGATAAAGATCCACAGCGCTCCAACGTACGTACACGACTGATCTCTACTAGGGGAAGGCACTGCGCCGTGCTCCCGACCAGGCTGCCGTAATAAGGTGCCTTTCTCATCTTCTAACCACTACCACCACCACTAGGGAGATATCGGCGCCTGGCGTGGCATCACTGGCGTGACGCGATAGAACGAACGCCGGCGCACACACGCACTGGCTCACGTCGAAGTGTATTGGCGCCTTGAGTGTGGCATGTATTAATGTTCTTACATGACACGGATCTCATGATTCTCATGGTTGCACCAGTCAAATACCTTCGTCATCTATTCACGTGACGTAATACCAAATTTTGGCATATGTGAAGGTAGCGAAACGGCCGCGAGCGCATCATGAGTGTGGGACGTAGTCATATTGTTACATGACATGCATGTCATGATCATCATGTTTGGACGTGCCACTTATCTATGTCGTCCGTTCCCGTTACGTAATACCAAATTTGTTACATGTGAAGCTAGCGAAACGGCCGGGTGTACATCATGAGCGTAGCATGTAGTCATGCTTTTACACGACACGCATATCATGATTACCATGTCTGCACCAGTCACATACCTTCGCCATCCATTCAGGTCCCGTAATACCGAGTTTGGTTCATTAGAAGCTAGCGAAACGACTGCGAGCGCATCACGAGTATGGCATGCAGTCATGTTGTTACATGGCACGCATCTCATGTTTGACCAGTCACGTACCTTCGTCATCCAGTCACGTCCCATAATACCGAATTCAGTATATGCAAAGCTAGCCAAATGGCCACGAGCATATCATGACTGTGGCATGTAGTCATGTTATCACATAACACGCATGTCATAATTTTGATGTTATGGTCTGCCGCTTGTGTTCGCCATGCAATCATGTCATACAATACCAGTTTTGCTACATATCATGTGAACGAAACCATCACAAGAGCAGCAAAATTATGACATGTAAATCATGACATTTATGACATACATGTCATGGTTTTCATGTTATGACTAATCAGTTATGTTCGTCATACAGTCATGTTATATCAAAACCAAGTTTGGTACCAATACCAGTATCGAAACGGCCAGGAGAGCTAAAATTCGTAGGCAGATAGATAGATAGATAGATAGATAGATAGATAGATAGATAGATAGATAGATAGATAGATAGATAGATAGATAGATAGATAGATAGATAGATAGATAGATAGATAGATAGATAGATAGATAGATAGATAGATAGATAGATAGATAGATAGATAGATAGATAGATACGCTCAATGTCGCTGTAGTTCACCAAGAAATACCTTGCATTTAAAAACACACCCTGACAGTTCGCTTTGAGTAAACGAGCGCCTAATTCTATAAAACCAACCTGACTGGTTAAAAAAAGTACATTATGTGCCAGCCTCCAAAGTTACCCGTCATTGAAGTCCGCTGTGCCATGAATTTATACGCTGAGTCGCATTGGCCTGAAAAGCACGACAGCCACGTTTACTAGACCAAGTTCTGGCCTTATTCGCTTTTTATTTCTATGGAGGAAAACAAGACATATTTATCCGAATGGCGTCGCTTCAGAGAACATTCTTTTGTCACACTAACAGCTAGCATACAGTTATAGGGCCTCTATCCGCATGTAAAACTAAGACAATTCCGATTTCTTCACTGGCACGTTATAACTGCGAAAGTAGTTTGACTGTACTTAAACCATTCATACTAAATATTTATGTGAAGCATCTGCCAACCGAGTTGACGCTGCTCTTATCAATGTGCAACAACGAACACTTACTGCTTTGCATACTACAATTCACTCGCCTTTTATCTTCAAAGTACAGCTCTGGATTTTAGCAGCTTCGAAAGCCCTTGACGTTCGCCTAACTGCGGCGCTCATTTAGCGTTTTCTTTATCGCAGCCGGCGATTGTCTAAAACAATCGAGCTTTTATCTCATTATCTTCGAACGACACTCATACATTATTTATTAATCAGTTTATATTTCTTTCCTGTCCTCGCTACCTCCAAACTAATTCATTAACCAGAGGAAAAATTTTGCGAAATATTTTCCCTTGTGAATGGGACGTACTTATCTCGGTCTCACAAAGTATCCGCTCGAAAGCAAAGCCCAGCTACACGGACTCAGGTCTCTGTGTTTTTCGATTTTATTTTTCGGGAGGGTGGGTGGGCTTATTATAAGCTATAAAGTTTCGAGAAAGACTGCATATTTACCTCAAGGAAGCGGTCTCTATAGAAGTGAGTCGGCGCTCCGGTGTTGAAAGATAGCGCGCTCCCTCGTTATATTACCGAAGCAACGAGATTCGTTGCTTTGCCACTCAAAGAGAGAGCATGCCAAGCGATATAATACGCCAGTCCCGGAGAGACTCCATTGACGAAATATAGAAGAAATACATGAGATACAATTAAAAGAAGCAGACTCTGCATGGTTGAGGATATTAATTTGAAACGAAATCATATAACGCATGCAGATCAGTCGCATGTATCAAGCAGTCCGCGAGGGGGGAGACATTCAGCTTCCCATCAATGCCAGTTTTTTTTTGCTTTTTTTTTTCTTCTTGTACGCTTTTGTCTTGACTCAGCTTAGGGAATGTAACTATAGCACAAGCCGCGTAAGCTTTAACGCTACAGGCGTTAGAAAATGAAGGGATACTTGTGCAGTGTGTTTAGAAAACTCCCAAGCATTTCCCCGAGGGTGAACATGGTTAGGTGCGAATGCACGGGGTGATGCTATGAGGGGTATTTATTAATTCGCACTATTATATTTATTAATCACACTATGGTGCCTTTATGGTGTAATGGTTCCTGGGAATCGCAATTTGATCACACGGGGGAGTTTACGTTAACTCACTGGCGAATGCCAACGGATATTAACTTTACTCCCCCTCATAGCATCACCCCGTACATTCGCATTTAAACATGTTCACCCTCGGGGAAATGCTTGGGAGTTTTAATACTGATGATGATGATTAAATTGTAATTAATGAATTTAAGTGTTGTTTGTCATGAAGCATTTGTACACAGATACATTATATACGAAGTATTATTTATTTACACTTCACGATGCGTCCGGACGAGCAAAGTCCAGGGCTCGCACCCTCTCCCACGCGGCACGTTCACTGGCTCGAACGGCTTCGGGAACGTCCACTCGCCGTTGACGATTGCGAGCGGCGTCTTGACGCCGGCCTTCATCGCCCTTCTCCGCCTGACGCTTGCGTTGTTGTTCCGCTTCTTGGGCCACGTTCGCGGCTCGATGCTGACGCCTCATCTCGGCCTCGCGAGCGCGCAGTTCACCATCCGCTGCACGCTTCACCCGCTTGTCCTCGGCCTCGCGAGCGCGAAGTTCGGCATCCTCTGCACGCTTCGCCCGCTTGTCCTCGGCCTCGCAAGCGCGCAGTTCGGCATCCGCTGCACGCTTCGCCCGCTTGCACTCGGCCTCGCGAGCACGCAGTTCGGCATCCGCTGCACGCTTCGCCCGCTTACGTTCGGTCTCACGAGCCCTTCGCAGCGCCGCCTTGTCTTCCAACGTCGGCGAAACCACCGCGGTACCGTCACCTCCAACGACGGCTGCAGTGCTGGCATTCGGTTGTACTGCATTCGTTGTTGATGGTAGCGTTGCCTCCGGGACATCCATCGCACGACCCGCTCTCGACGGGAGACTGAGAGAGAAGGCGGGCGCGCGAGAGAGAGGGGTGCGCGCGCAGCTGCAGCGAGCGAGGAGAGCGGAGGAGCGAGCGAAGGGGGAGGGGGTATAAGGCGCGTTACTGACACCGATATCAGCGTCGCGTCCGTGGCTTATTCGGTAGAGCGTCGCGCTGCGGCCCGCCAAGTCCTCTTTCTTTTAAAGATAGAGAGAAGACTGCGGACGCCGCCGACGGCGGTGGATGGTTTGGGGTCGCTTATAAAGTGTATTCACACTTGAAAAACGTGTTTAATGATATAGAGCACTTAGTACGCTACTATGGGAGTGCAAAAAGCCACCCCACTCATAGAATACACTGCGTGCTTAGAAAAAGTAGGTAACGATTTAGAGTAATTTGTACTCTACTATGGGAGAGCATAAAGTTGTCGCGGGGGCCTCACACATTATGAGGCCCTGACTACACCTTTACAGCTGGAGCCCCGAAGGGCCCCGCCGCGGTGGTCTAGTGGCTAAGGTACTCGGCTGCTGACCCGCAGGTCGCGGGTTCGATTCCCGGCTGCGGCGGCTGCATTTCCGATGGAGGCGGAAATGTTGTAGGCCCGTGTACTCAGATTTGGGTGCACGTTAAGGAACCCCAGGTGGTCAAAATTTCCGGAGCCCTCCACTACGGCGTCTCTCATAATCAAATGGTGGTTTTGGGACGTTAAACCCCACAAATCAATGGAGCCCCGAAGGCCTTCAAAAATAAAACAAGCAACTTCATGCAGTCATCTACGTCGCGAAAATGAGAAGCCTTCCAGATTATGAAACAGGCGGCGCGAGTTCTATATGACAGAAAACACGTCCAATCAATTCGGTGTTTCAGCGTTGTGTACAACGCTGAAACACCGAATTGAATGGACGTGTTGCTGGGCGCCTGGACGGCTCAGCGTTGTGTACAACGCTGAGCCGCCCAGTTTTTTTGGTTGTTTTTTCACCGTCTTCTCTCCCTCATGTCAAGTGAAAAAATGTTGCCATTTCTGATGCACCCAAGATCAAATCATATTATGCATACAATCTGCTGTAGTGTGATACGAAGTAGGCAGACCTTATGTACCGTTTTATGAGGTCTAGGCTTGATGATATATGCGCAGACAAGTTCCAGGAGAATAAAACGAATATAATTATTAAGAAGAAAAAACTAGGTACCAGTTTTCTATTTGTTCGAATTTAGGATTTTCTATTTGTTCGATTCATTGATATGTGAGGTTTAACGTCCCAAAACCACCATATGATTATGAGAGACGCCGTAGTGGAGGGCTCCGGAAATTTTGACCACCTGGGGTTCTTTAACGTGCACCCAAATCTGAGCACACGGGCCCATTACATTTCCGCCTCTATCGGAAATGCAGCCGCCGCAGCCGGGATTTCTATCTGTTCGAAGAAGAACGTAAACTTTATTTGTCGAATCCAGACGATTCGAGTCCGGCGTTTTTTAGTGGGCCTAGGCACCCAACGCGGATGCGGTTCCAAGACCTTGTCTCGAAGTGGCTTCCTCAGCACGCCGGACGGCCCAGAGTTGTGCTGTCAGGTTCGAGCTGAGTAGTGCGGACTTCCAACGCGAGCGGAGGCTGGCGGTGGGAGTGTGAGACGAATCGGCACTGTTCGAATTGTTTATTAGGCCCTGACGCTCCCACAGCATGTGACTAAGGATGGCAACCTCGCCACATGACGTGCGTATTGTAGTGTATATATCTGGATACATTGCGTGCATGAGTGTGGGGTTTCTGTATGAATTTTCGTAATTGTCTGAAGTGTACCGCTTGCGTTCTGTTTAGCCTTTCGTGAGGAGATGGGTTTACGCGTCTTTGTAACTGGTAATGTGTGGTGATGTCGTGAAACCTGGTCATACGATCCTCCCCTGCCCAGATGTCTGCAGTTACCTGCGGGGGCTCGTCGTCCTCCGGCGATGCTCGGTGAGTGAGGCCTCGAGCAACGCGGTGAGCCGCTTCGTTGGGGGTGCTCAGTCCGGTATGTGCCGGGATCCATAACAGGTGCCTTCGGTTATCGAAGTTTACCTTTCCTGGATGTATGGGATGTCGTTAGAGTATGTGAAACGCCTCTTGCGAGATGCATCCGTTGTCAAAATTGCGAATTGCTGTTTGCGAATCACTAATCACGTATGTGGCACTGGTCTGTGTGAGGGCCAGTGCTATAGCCGCTTCCTCTGCCGCTTCAGCGTGTGCCGTGTTCACAGTGAGGCTTGTGATGTACTTGCCACGATGGCCGGTAACTACGGCCACGAAACTCTTTTTATTGGTATAACGCGCGGCATCAGTGAAAACCAATTCAGTGTCGTTGGAGTAGCTTTGAGTAATGCGTTGTGCCCTGGCTTTACCCCGTCCCGTATGGTGTTGGGGGTGCATGTTGCGAGGCAATGGGGGTACGTATACTTGCTCGCGTACCGATCTTGGAATTTCGGCTTTGATGTCGAATCGTTTTCTTTTTTCATGTATTATTGACAACTCCAGTGACAGAGTGCCTTCACGTTGATACGTTCGTCTACGCGGTGGGCACAGGCCGCTGAGTACATTGGCGCTTTCGCAGTTTGCTCCTCTCATTTTAACATGGTCTCCGTGGACAGTATTCGAACCCGTGACCTCGTGCTCAGCGGGTATACGCGACCGAACGACGGGAATCAAGACGACTAAAGCCGTGAGGCAATATACGCTATTGCTAACTAACTAACTAACTAACTAACTAACTAACTAACTAACTAACTAACTAACTAACTAACTAACTAACTAACTAACTAACTAACTAACCAACTAACTAACTAACTAACTAACTAACTAAGTAAACAAATAAATAACCAACTAACTAACTAACTATAACTAACTAACTAAACTCATGAATGAAGGACTGTACAAAGAAATCAACGAATTAATGAAAGAAATAATTAATTGGTAATTAATTATAATGGTATTTTCGTATCGCTTGGAGGTTACTGCCAACCTTAGATCATCAATATTGGCTTGCTAATGCTGGTTCCGTGACACAGCAGGCATCCTGCAAGGTTTTCCCAGGCTCTAAAGAGCACAGAATATTTTATAACTCGAAGGACATTATATTGCAAAATAAATCACTGAAAAAATTGAGGGGACCCTAAATCTTCGCCTTTAGGAGTTGAACTCGATAGCGATACTCTGCTTTTAGTGCGTACTTGAAACACTTAATGCATCGAACGTTTTCAGACTTCCTATAAACCCACTATGCTGTCCTAAATAAACAGGCGCTGTAAGTATAGTGCGTGTGACTTTTGTTGTGGGTTAGCAGCTTTCAACCTCGAAGTCATTGTGATAATCACATGTGCTGACGCCCCTGCAACGGGCGCTTGTACCGCGCATTATTACGGTAAAATTTCATGTTGTATTGTGAAGCATGTATACAGTACGCGCGTGTTTGTAAAGCATGTTACTTCAACTGCACTGAATTTCCAAGCACTTTCAATGTATTCACAAGCAGACGCATGGCGCTGTGTTGGAACACCCGTTTGCCACGCAAACGACCCGGTTCCATCTCCACTCGTACCTAGACGACCCGGGTGCGATCCTCACTCTGACGCCAGGATTCTTCTTATTGTTCATTTTATTTTCATCGCGCTAGATTTTTCGGCGGCACGTAAAATGATGACATTTCGCTCACAACCAACGACGCTGACGCCAGAATATTTGCGAAACTAGCTCTTTAGCGCTATCGCTTCAATACATGGTGTGCACTACGCATTTTCACTGATCGAGCAAACGGGGACATCAATAAGCGTTCCGAGGAGTGCGACAAACGAAAACACTTCAACAGCACTCAAATGCCGACACGCGTCGATATGACCGCGGACGAACCCGTGTGTTGAAAAAAATGGCAGCATATCCACGGAGTGAATGATGGAGAGTGGGGCGAAGAATTCGTCCGTCCATTCGTTCTTGCTTCCGTCCGTCCATGCGTCGTCAGTGTGACCGTCCATGCGTCCATCAGCCCGTCCGTGCGTGCGTCTGTTCGTGCGTCCGTCCCTACATTCGTCCATGCAGCCGCCCCTGTGTCTGTTCATGTGTCCATCCATGCATCTGTCTATGTGTCCGTTCGTCCATCTATTCAACACTCCAAGTACAACCATCTCGCATCTTTTCATCATATATTCCCCACATAGAAGCACCACCATCCAGCGGACATTCCAAGGACTAAACGAGAGGTGGCACACGCACACTTTCTTACGGCTTGCGCTTCGGGTCCACTTCCCACCTTCAACCTCTTCGAGTTCATGGTATATACTAGTTCACTGTATTCAGGGCACTGCGGCCGAACGCTCGCTAAACCTTTCGAAAACCAAGGAGGTTACGCCCAGCGCGTATGACGTAGCAAACTTTTTCAGTCAGATAGTGCTCAATGTACATGCCAATGGCTGCTAATGGGAAATGAGAGGCGGAGAATTCGGCTTTAACTTTCTTACGGCTTGCGCTTCGTATCTACCTCCCATTTTTCACCACCTCGAGTTCATTCATGGTATATACAAGTTCAGTGTATTCATGGCACTGCGGCTCAACGCTCGCTAAACCTTTCTAATGCCCCTGACACACGGGCACCCTGAAGTCCTTTAGACAAGGGGACATCTTTCGGAAAGGCGTTCAGGCGCAGTGACACATGACAAAGGAGTAAGTCCTTAACGGCAAAGATCCTTTTCGCAAAAGCAGATCCCACATCTACTTTTCTGGCAGGAAGGGAGTACTCTCGCATACAGTGTGCATAATTTATCTATAGAAGAAAACGTGTCGCAACACTGCGGTGCCCTGTCAGTATTTTTTGCGCTGAGAAAATGTTTTCATTTTCAGCAGCAGTGCGATTTGTGGAAAAGTGAAGGCCTATAGTCTGTCCATACTCTCAAACGCCCGAATTACGTCACTAGCGCGATCACGTTAGGGTTGGCAGCGGCAGTTGCTGTGTCGGCGACCTTTTCAACCGCAATGCACTCGTGCATATTAGTTGAGACCCTCTCTAGCGAAGGGCGTAGGCTGTCCGCAATGAAACGGAAGGTGGCTGGGCTCACTCGAAAACACTGCTTAAAGTGGCCGTCGCCTAATAACGGCAATGTGTCTTCGAACCAGCGTTCATTGCGCACATAGGCCCACCTTTCGCGGTTGATGGCTCGGGGGGACAGTGCGGAAGCAGTCAAAATGAAGCTGTTCATGACGAGTCTTTGTTTGAGGCTCATCATTCTTGCCTTCGCGGCGTTTAGCTCATCTTCGATGGAGCCGAGGGCGACAAGAGTCAGGCCCACCTCAACTGTCGCTTTATCTCTGTCTCTGCGCTGAGACATCGCAGGACCACGATGAAACGCGGCATGCCGTCACTGACCCAGCTGGACGCAGCCATGTAAAAAGCACGACAAAAAACAAAAACAGCAAAACACCGACTGTTCATAGTTGCCAGACGAACTTAAGTTGCTGCTAAAAACGCAAAAAAGCGAAAGAAAATTACAGGTATGCGCATTAAAGCCACCAGACAATAAAAAAAAACGGTTTTATGCTCCGGCGTCGCTGAATGTGATATACATGCACAGATTCTTTTTAATATTGCCAATCTTGCTGCTTCCACAAACAGCGCCATTTTTTTTGCAGCGTTCTTCTGAGGCACCGCCTAAAGCAGTAGTCCGGTGCCGTGTGTCATCAGCGCCACTCCTTTCTGCAAATGGTCCCCTTAGGCGACAAAAGGGGTTTACTTCAAAGTACTTTACTTTTGCCCGTGTGTCTCGGGTATAAAGCTAAGGAGGTTACACCAAGCGAGTATAACGTAGCAAACCTTTCTTGTCAGATAGTGTTCAATGTACATGCCAATGGCTGCTAATGGTGATCGCAGCCTGCGCGTTAACTAAAAGCCGAATGCTCCTGTCTCTCATTCCCCATTAGCAGCCATTGACATGTACATTGAGCCCTATTTTTTATTGTTCAACAACGCACAGAAAAAGTCTCTCACCGGCACTACCTTGGAGGTCAAAATGTTATACTTTTTACATACTACGGAAGACGAACGGGTGCCGCTATAAGGAGCTTCGCCTCTAAAACACGAAAAGTATAGATGGCCTTCACGTACAACCGATGGGCGTGTGGCGGGCGTTTGCCGGAGCAGACCACGAACGTTCATAATGAAACCAGCGTCGAGGCGCGAGTGGCTTGCCGTGCGCGATAGAGTGCAGAGCATCGCTTTCAGCGCATGGCCCGCCCGAATATTCCTTTTATTTTGTGGTGCTACATTTTGTTTCTCAACAAGTAACTCCCTTTAAAAAAATTACTTCGTCGTTCGGCACCACCCTCCCTCGCTCGCTTTCTCATTACTCTGTTTACTCCTCATTTCGCTCTTTTGAGAAACGAGTATTCCATTTCATTTCCTGACATCGAATCCGCATTTCTATCGTGTACAGTACATACGCTTCGCGGGTAAAGAAGCAGCTATTTGAGGTCACGTGTTTTTGCAGTATTCTCTACTTTTTTGTGCTTCCGAGGCTGTCACTGCTCGTTACGGAGTTGGCGTTGTTCCTATACCATTCTTGTGCCTTGTACATATTCAAGTTCACTTCGCGATCACCGCGGTAATGCAAAGAAAACATAACCATCTACGAGTGGCATGCAGCGTTGTCCTATTGTGTCTAACAAAAAAAAAGTTCGGCAGATCCCACGTACCTGGGAATCAACTTTATGCGAAGCACGTGGAGGCAAGGTGACCGTGTTGCATTTTGTTTTTGAGTGACACGTCATGAAATGACGCTAAATGTATGTACAAATGTTGCACACAGAGACATATGTTGAAGAGCTGCAGATGTTTGCAGAGACATCTTTTGAAGAGTTGCATATGTTTATACAACCAGTTTTCCACTTGGACAACGAGGTCAGCTGGAAATCTGTTTTAGCAGCACCAGAAGCTGATATGAAGCGCTGATGCTCGCGAAGATGCTGGCCCTTGACACTGCTACCTAAATCAATTTCAGAACATGGCACGTCACCACAATTGACGCTAACTTGACGTGACGGCTGTATGAAAGGAGTACATATGTAATGTCTATAAAATTAAGTAGGCAGCACTGCAACCACTATTGACGTTTCACGAAGATTAGCGTCTTTTTAAAAGTAGTTCAGAGACCTGGCCTAGCTCTGTGGTAGAATGTTTGACTACCACGCAGAATTCTTGGGTTCGATTTCTGCTGGGATCATGAAATTTATTATTTGCATGCGTCAGGTGGCCAGCGCTGCCTATGTCAGGTTTTTCTTAACACTGACATTTACTCTATGGCTTCATTGGGTTGACGATACCAATGTCGGGTATTGCTTAACGCTCACGTGTTAAAACTGACCATGCGTGTTCTCGTCGTTCTCGAGCAGATACTAAGTGTCAATCACCTGTGGCACATACCCGCTTACCAGCGGCACATACCCGCCCGTGAGTATGTGCCACTGTCTGACGGGAAGTGTTTGATGACGTAGGTGGCGGGATTGTTGCAACATTCATGTCTTGACCAGCGCATCATATTCGTCAAACCATCTCACCCTCCTATGCTAATTTTGGTTCACGCCAGGTCAAGGGGGTGACCACGAGAGCACCCAAGCGTAAGCGGCTAGATACATACGCTCAAAGTCGCCGAACTTCGCTAAGAAATGCTTCGCACTTAAAATAAGCCCTTTAATATCTACATTTTTAATTTAGGATGGTTAAATATCACGTGAATATGGTACCTTTACGTCATCTAAGCCGCCATGTTCAGGGCTATGTTGTACG
The DNA here is from genome assembly GCF_043290135.1 of Rhipicephalus microplus. Lineage (NCBI taxonomy): Eukaryota > Metazoa > Arthropoda > Arachnida > Ixodida > Ixodidae > Rhipicephalus > Rhipicephalus microplus. The sequence continues at coordinate 52,787,048 of NC_134702.1, forward strand.
TCCATGCAGGACGTCACATGCTAGCCAACAAAAGGCTGCACAAGATGGCGCTACATATCTTTCCCTAACGAGAACTACTTCCCCTCGTTTACGTCCAATGCAGGGTGCAGCAAATAAAATGCTGGTTTGGTTGACCCTTTCACCATTTCCCTAATTGCTCTCTCTTCTTAGTTGCTCTCTTATAGCGTGAATAGTTGCAGCATCGTGGGCGATGACATAAGAGCCTCAGATAACAAATACATTTCTCTCTCCGAAAATATTAATCAATTTGTTAGCTGCCAGCGGAGCCCGAAGAACGCAACTGCGTCGCTGAAGGTCCTCTCCCGTATTAAGTTCCACGTGAATTTAACCTGGGAGGAGGCTCTGTTCAGGAACGTACCTTTCCTTTTCGGTGTCTTTGTCACGAACTTACTTTGGGAGCGAGTCTTCCGTTTTACTTCCATTGTAACGTTGTTTCTTTTCTTTTCATTTGCTTCTCCCGTGCAAAGGTTTTCCTGAGAGGATAACCGACCTGCGGACGTCACAAGACAGTTATGGTAACACGCTCGAAATGGGGATTGCTCATTAATAAACATGTCCCCCGGAATTTCTCCGCCCTGCAGGCAATGCAGAAAGAAAGTAGTCCGACGAGCGAAGCGAGCCGTATCCCGGGACCATACGAGCCATGAACAAGGTTACGCAGAAGAAGACTTACACGAACAGGACACCGAGGAAATGAGAAACAAGAAGGCAAAGAGTGCAAAGGAGGAAGATGCGAGGAAGCTGAAAGCGCGAAGAAATGAGTCCAAAAAGAAACAAAAGAAAATGAAAAAGGGAGGAGGTAACAGAGCAATGAGACGGAGATACCGTCATTGGAACTGTACATCGTGCGACAGCTTCTCAGCTAACGTTGTACGGAAGAAAAGTCAGCGGAGACAACCTACGCTTGATTCGAATTCTGATTTGAAGAAGTTCAGAGCTGCCGCTTCGAGCCAAAACGCATTCTCTTAACTTTACACTATTTTTTTTCCTGCCAGGAGTGCTTCACATTACACGGCGGAGACTGGAAAGAAATCTGACATGAATTCCTCCGATACAGGACGGCTAAAAAAAAACAGAAAATTTTCGGTGTGGTATATTATTATAAAAGTTGAAAAATGGAGAAGCAGGCACGGCTCACTTCTTCCCACAGACAAAAAAAAAACGCGTGTAAGACTTTGTATCTCTGTAGTTCATGTATATAGTTCTTATCTTGAACAGCAGTAGAGTATACCAAACAATATACCTATCCAAGTAATGGCCTTGTTTTCACGAAGTTATTTTAAGGTTTTTGTTTTCTTCAAACCACTTATTCGTCTGATTATTTTACCCGACGGCCTTCGAAATAATATCGACGCAACGAGGTGAGCACCGCCACTCATTACAGCACATCAGCGTAGGCGAGGCTTCAATTTTCTTCATTCTGTTATCACATTTTTCTTCATTACATTTACTTTATTTGCTTTTTTTTCATTCATAGGTACATGGTATATGCGCCAGATTTCAATTTTGTCTCGGGGAAGCACCTCTCCGACATTCGCTACAACACCTCTCGCGCCAAGCTACGGACCCTCACTCTTCCTTTTTTTTTTTTACCATCAAGCTCGATTTTTTTTTCGACTCTATGCTCCGCATCTTCTTGGTCCTTGCTTTCGAAACTCTCGGCGTAGGAAATCTTTCCTCTCTCCGGACGATAACACAGAAGCCACCCAGAAAACAGATGCCATTACTGCGGCTATAGTACGGCAGGAAAGCATCGCCTCGAACTGCTCGTAGAGAGTGTGTATACGCCAAACAATACACAAAACGCACCCCCCCCCCCCTTCCGCGCACGCAAACAAGCCGTATAGGCCCCCCTCTCCCCGCCAACCTATCCAGAACACCACCACGAGACATCACGATTGTATGCTTTTCGATCTGTCTCAGTTCTTTAAATCTTGTCCCCTCTTCCACAAACGCGCACAGACAACAGAAACGCTAGTCCACTTCGATACCACCGAAACCACCCCATAGCCCGCCAGCCTCCTCGCCGGTTCCCTGAGTATTCGCTGTGTACTTTGTTTCTTTGAAGCCTGTTGCGTCGAGGAGGGCTCTTTCGGTTTCTGTTTCGGTGCATGCCTTTTCGGACGAAGGTCGATTTAGTCAACCAGACTCTCTCCTTGCGATGTTTTTCGCTCGCTGTGAATCGAGATGGAACGAAATAGCGAGGCGCAAGTACGGCACACAACGCAAGTAAGACTTCATCTCAGAGGGAAAAAAAACAAAGCCAGAACAGAAAGAACCATAGTGAAAAATACATGCGCAGGAGAGATCGACCGACGAAGGGAGAAAATATCGGGAAGGATACGGGAAACGACGGTCGAAACAAAGGCAGCAACAACAACATCCAACAGGGGAGCGATGTGCGTGCACGCTTTCTGGCGAACGATGAGAAATGAGAAAGCTTCGTTTCTTCGGTGAGCGGCGGCAATACGCCCGCGCACTGAAACAACATCTACAACAACCTTTTTTTTCAATCTTTTTGTTGCACGACCGTGAGAGCGTTTTCCCTTTGTTTCAGGGTTCATTTCGAATTGAACAAGTGTGCGTGGAGAGAGGTGGCCCAAGGTAATATCAGTGTCTTCACATTACCTTGTTTGATTACGAGTTTCGTCCTGCTGTGGAGCTTCCCGATATTCACCGGGGCATTTTATCGTGCCTGCATGAAGAAAGAGAGGGGAAAAAGATATATATATAGAGAGAGAAAGAGGGTGGGGTGACATGAGATTTGAAAAGCCGCCCTTCTTATTTCTTATTTATTGATTTATCAAATACTGTAGAGATGTAGTCCAAGCAGGCAGCGCAATAAAAGAGGTACAACAGCAAACACGTTTGAAAAAAAAAACACTTACAAAGAACATGAAAAACAGAAACAATATTAAAAAATTTGAGTAGAAACGTTTGGCATAATGGTACAAAATAAATGAATATTAATGAAGATTATGATGTTTATTAGATTATACGATTGCATTCGATTATAATACGAGGAAAAAAAAGAAGTTTTGAGTGTGTCCATTCTCACGATGTAAGGTGTTTATGCAGCTTGTCTGCGGTGACTTGTGGTTCTAGTCAATAGGAACGATAGATATAGGGATCAGTATAGTGGCGAATCGCTCGTGTAAATACGTTGCAGGAATTCCACTTTTTGTTTCTGTATTCGCAACTCGAGCGGTGCATTATGGTTACCATTCAAAAGTTCTGTCGAGAAATCCAATCCTGAGAATCTGTCAAATACAAATCTAACTGCCTTTCAGTACACTCTCTGCAGACAGCTGGTGTTAGTTTTATTATACGGATCCCAGACAATGCATGCATATTCCAGTTTACTTCTCATTAAAGGGTTATAGAACAGAAATTCCACATCACATCTGAAGGAGCTTTTGTAAGTTTACGCCTCAAAGAGGCGTAATTTTCTGAAGGCTGAGTTGCAAGAGTTCTTGCGAGTGAGACCAAGTGCCCTGGCGACGTCGTCGGCGTCTTTATCTACTAAAGGTGCGCGTGTAACTTCGATTGAGCCCCAAGCTTCTCGCGAGAAAGGAAAAGCGAGAAAACAACAAGAAGAAAAATATTGTCAATGGTGAAGCGACGGGGCGTTCGAAGAGAGCGGGAGAGCATGGTGGTGAGGAAGAGGTTGAGAACGAAAGAGAGAGAGGAGGAGATGCGATAAAAAAGGAAGGATGATATAGAGAGCGAGAGTGTCGATCCGGCCACCCATGTGTGGCTGAGAGCGCGAAAGATAGCAGACGACACCTCTTAAAGACAGGTGGACCTCCGTGAATGCCGGTCAATCGACGCTCAGCATAGAACGGCCGGTGTGCGCTCCCAGCGAGCACGGTGTGCTGCAGAGCGTGGAAGGAAACCAGCGACTCCAATTTCTTTTCTTTTCTTTGTGCACCGTTGCAGTACCTGGGATACAGTACCTGGGATCGGAGACCATGAAACGGACTGTGGCCTCACAACGAAGATGATTGGTGAGAGGGGGTCTGACATTTTCAGCGAGCTTTCTGTCCTGTAGTTGACGACGATCTTCACTGGCCGACAAGTCGCTGATGGTTGCTTGACGTTTTTTTTGTTTTTTTTTCTTTTTCGCAATTTCAGTTGTGTCACATTTATTCGCCGAGACGTGTATAAAAAGGACGTTCACTGCCCACCAATGACGTAAAAAAAAAGAACCTGACCACCTCACCTAGTTCTCGTTATCTGAGTCGCAAGAACAACGTGGTAAGTGTGTCAACGATATATATCCACTCCGGCTCGGACTCTTTTGACAAATGCAGGGAATAATACAGAACGTATTGTAGTGCTCACGGAGAGCTGTTCAGCTCGGATGGAATGTGAAATAGATTAACAATAAGCGATTTTAGATTTCACCTCCATATACATAGTAAGAACAGCTCCTAATTTATGTTGAGCATATCGTCCCATGGCCAGATCCTAAGTCATCATGAACTCTTTCTCAGCTACTTTCGTTGAGATCGATGTGCGAAAGATATGCTTCGTGACACAACTATCGCCATCAAATTTCATTTGATTTGCCCTTTTACCGACAATATTGTTACGGGGGTGAGAGAATGAATGAAATAAATGTATTTAGAAAATATACAGGGAGAGTCAGAGGCAGCTGCAGCCAAGATGGAAGAACAGCAGCAACAACAACACGAGCACGGTCGCTTTCATTGTCTTCGTCGCGTATGATGCTCTTTCGTTGCCGATGCCGTGTAACATATAACCCCCCGCTGCTGGCAGCGCCGTCTCGGTGCCTAAAGGAGAGTAGGGTCATATGCGGATATATACGGTTTGAGGCGGGTCACGTGGACGACGTCAGTAGCGGGTGCGGACGACGATGACTGACTGTCCAACGGAGCAATCTCGTATGTGACATCGGTAAGCCGGCGTAAAACCTTGTGAGGCCCCGAGTAGCGAGACAGGAGCTTCGAAGAGAGGCCAACGTGGCGGCATGGTGTCCAGAGGAGGACCAATGAACCTGGAGAGTAGGAAACTACTCTGTGATGGCTATCGTAGCGGGCCTTCTGAGAGCTGCGAGCCAAGAAAACGTTCCCGTGCGATTAGGCGGGCCACTTGAGCCCGAGCTGTGGCATCCCGGGCGTACTCTGTAACCGTTTGCGTCGTTGATGGGGGAAGAGTCTCGAAGGGTAGCGCTGGATGGCGGCCGAACAATAAATAGAAGGGGGAGAAGCCAGCGGTGTCGTGGCGTGACGAATTGTACGCGAATGTCACATAAGGCAAAGTACTATCCCAATCAAGGTGATCTTTGGAAACGTACATGGAGAGCATCGTTGTCAATGTTCGATTTAGGCGCTCGGTAAGACCAGTTGTTTGTGGGTGATAGGCCGTAATGAGCTTATGACGCGTGGAACACGAGCGAAGGATGTCACTTACTACTTTTGAAAGAAATGAGCGACCACGATCAGTGAGCAGCTGTCGAGGAGCACCATGGTGAAGAATTACGTCATGAAGCAAGAAGTCCGCGACGTCAGTGGCACAGCTTGTCGGTAGCGCTCGTGTGATAGCGTATCTTGTGGCGTAATCAGTGGCTACGGCTATCCACTTGTTTCCAGTGAGAGAAGTTGGAAATTGTCCAACGAGATCAAGACCGACGTGATAGAAGGGAACGGTAGGTATGTCTATTGGTTGGAGCGGACCAGCTGGTGGCAAGGTGGAATGTTTGGAGCGCTGGAAGGACTCCCATGCAGCAACGTATCGGCGCACAGAACGGTAAAGGCCTGACCAGAAGAATCTACGCCACACGCGATCGTACGTGCGCGTGACCCCGAGATGTCCCGCGGTTGGGGCGTCGTGAAGCTGTTCAAGTACAGCGGAACGGAGTGTCGCAGGAACTACGAGTAGTAGCTCTGGTCCTTCGGCGCTGGTGTTGCGTCGATAAAGAATCCCTTCGCGTAGAACGAACAAGTGTAGCGACGGGTCTACGTGGGGCAAGCGTAGACTCTGCATGATAGACCACAAGTGGACATCGCTGAGCTGTTCCTTGCGTATCATCGGTGAAAGCCGACATGGCGAAGACACAAGGGTCAGAATCATGTGCTGAAAGGTCAGGTGGGTCCACGGGGTGACGAGATAGACAGTCGGCATCCTGGTGCATTAGGCCAGATTTGTATGCCACGTCGAAGCTGTATTCTTGTAGTTTCAAGGCCCAACGGCCAAGTCGTCCTGTTGGATATTTAAGGGACGACAGCCAGCACAAGGCATGGTGATCTGTAATTACCGAAAAGGTGCGGCCAAACAAGTATGGTCAAAATTTTCCGACTGCCCAGACTAGTGCGAGGCACTCACGCTCTGTAATGGAAAACTTGCTCTCCGAAGGCGAAAGGAGGCGACTGGCATAAGCAATCACGCGATCTTGTCCTCGTTGCCGCTGGGCGAGAACAGCACCAATTCCATGTCCGCTGGCATCGGTACGAACTTCAGTATGGGCTTACGGGTCGAAATGGTCCAAGATGGGTGGAGAAGTAAGTAATGTTGTAAGGGTACTGAAGGCAGTTGCTTGGTCAGTACCCCAATAAAAAGGCACGTCGTTCTTCAGTAGCTCTGTAAGTGGTTGGGCAATGTCAGCAAAATTATTCACGAAACGTCGAACGTAAGAACAAAGGCCGATGAAACTCCGTACATATTTCGCGGAACGTGGTATGGGAAAATCTTTGACAACTCGAATTTTGTCAGGATCAGGTTGCACGCCTCGAGCACTGACAAGGTGGCCGAGCACAGTGATTTCCCGACGGCCAAAGCGACATTGGGAAGAGTTGAGCTGAGGTCCTGCTTTCCGGAAAACCTTAAGAACAGCCGTTAGGCGGCTAAGGTGGCTTTCGAATGTAGGTGACAATACGATGACGTCATCGAGATAGCACAGGCACGTGGTCCATTTGTATCCACGCAGGAGAGAGTCCATCATTCTTTCAATTGTAGCTGGCGCATTACACAATCCGAATGGCCTCACCTTGAACTGGAAAAGTCCATCCGGTGTGATGAATGCGGTTTTCTCACGGTCTTGATGATAGACAGAAATCTGCCAGTATCCTGATCGCAAGTCGATAGATGAAAAGTAGGCTGACCCATGTAGGCAGTCGAGAGCATCGTCAATCCGCGGCAGTGGATACACGTCCTTACGTGTTACTTTGTTTAAGTGACGGTAGTCTATGCAGAAGCGCCAGCTGCCATCCTTCCTCTTGACTAGCACGACCGGCGATGCCCATGGACTGCAGGAAGGTTCGATGACGTCTTTTGTGAGCATTTTTTCAACATCATGCTGGATAACTTGTCGCTCAGCATTAGACACGCGATAAGGACGTCGTCGAATGGGGCTGGCATCTCCAGTGTTAATCCTATGAGTTACAAAGGATGTCTGACGCAAAGGGCGGTCATCAAAATTAAAGATGTCGCGGTAGGATTTCAGCAGGTGCCGGATCTCAGCTGTCTGTGCTGGAAGAAGGTCCAGAGCGATCATCTTGTCGATGGTGGCATCCGCTGCGCTCTTCGAGGATGAAAACAGAGCAGAGGACGAAGAAGATTCGGCAACGAACGCCGAAATGGCAGCATCTTAGAAAAAAGTTTTGCCAAAGTCACACCATCTGGGATAACTTGAGCGCACCAGCCGAAGTTTAGGATCGGAAGAGATGCTGTGTTTCCCGTGACTGTCAAAAGTGTGTGAGGCACGGCAACATTTTTGGCCAGCAGAACGCCAGCAATAGGTGTCAACATGTAGTCACCATCGGGAACAGGAGGGACAGATCTCAGGTTCACGTAAGTAACGGCTTGAGGTGCTAGGCGAACGTGATCTGCAGAACACAGACGGGTTTGAGCTGGTGTTCGGTTGTCATGGTAACACGGTAAATAAAGCTGAAGCATGCCGGTTCCACAATCAATAAGGGCAGAGTGGGCGGATAAAAAGTTCATGCCGAGGATAAGTTCATGGGAACATTTCTCGAGCACAGCAAATAGCACTGTCGTGGAGCGATCAGCCACACTTATGCGCGCGGAGCACATTCCAAGCACGGGAAACGTGCCACCGTCGGCGACCTGGATGAGTGGCACTGTGGGTGGCGTTAAAACTTTCCTAAGGCAGCAACAAAGTTCTGAATTCATCACTGATATGTGAGCCCCTGTGTCCACGAGTGCAACAACGGGTGTGTCATCTACTTCAACGTCAATAAGGTTGCATCGAGTCGGCAGCATGGTCAGAGGATTTGGCGGGCAAGTGGTCGATGCAGCATCACCTCCGGAAGCTGCATCATCTAGTTTTCTCGCGGCAGGTTGTCAGTCAGCGACGTTGGTCGGCGAAATTGGGGCGAGCGAGACGATGGGCGACGGGAGAGCGGTGAACGGGACTGGTGAGTATGCGGAGATGGAGGGCGACGACGATATGGCGGCATAAAAGGAACGTCTTCACTGGTGGCCTGAGGTGACTCCCGGTAAGTTTGAAAGCGTTCATGATCCCTCTCTGGCCGATGGGGGTACCCAGAGGATTCCTGATGCCAATACCACCGAGTGTTACAATGGCGGGCCACGTGTCCGATACGGTGGCAGTTGAAACAAATTGGGCGATCGTCAGCAGTCCTCCACTCGGCTGGATTGCGAGGGCGCGCCGGAAGGTTTTGGCTTCGGGCATACGAAACATCGACGACGGTTGATCGGCTGACTGGGAGCTGTAGTGCACTAGGAGGCCAGTCCAGCATTGGAAAGCTCTTGTCGCACAATGGCATGTACCAGTGGCACCATCTGAGGGCTAGAGTCACAGGCATGGGAGCACGTGGACGCAGGAGACAGAGCTTCAAGTTCACGTCTGATGATCTTGGTCAAGTGCCCTGCAGTTAACGGTGTCTGTAGCGCAGGCCTGTTTTCGCACGACCAAGTTGCTGCTGTGTTTGGTACTCGGGTGAAATTATGGGCGATACGTCAACTTTTTGCGGCCACAAAACGCTGGAACTCCTTGATGATGGCATCGACCGTGTTGCAGTCCTTGCATATGAGAAGGTTGAATGCATCATCTGCAATGCCTTTCAATATGTGAGCTACCTTTTCGGTTTATTCCATACCGTTGTCCGCTTTTCGGCAAAGGGCAAGCACGTCTTGTATGTAAGTCACGTAGGACTCTGATGGCGTTTGCGCACGAGATGCCAACTCCTTCTTGGCCGCTGCCTTTCTACCCACAGACTTGCCGAAAAGGGCGCGCATCTTTTCTTTGCACGCATCCCAGCTTCCAATTTCATCTTCGTGGTTCTCGAACCACACTTTTGCTGTTCCTTTCAAGTAGAACAGGATATTGGCTAACATAAGAGTTTCATCCCAGTGGTAATTCTTACTTGTACGTTCGTACAACGGCAACCATTCGTTGATGTTGAGATCATCCGTGCCACAGAACGTGCCAGGATCTTTTAGCTGCGGAAGGACAACAGTTGTTGTAGTCACCTCGGCAGGAGCCGGTCCCTGGTTTGCCATCGTGGAAAAATCCAAGCGTCGGCCACTGCGGAGCCCCGTTATATCGTGTTGTACCCAGCACCTCCACCAAATGTTACGGGGGTGAGAGAATGAATGAAATAAATATATTTACAAAATATACAGGGAGAGTCAGAGGCAGCTGCAGCCAAGATGGAAGAACAGCAGCAACAACAACACGAGCACGGTCGCTTTCATCGTCTTCGTCGTCTATGATGCTCTTTCGTTGCCGATGTCGTGTAACAATATGTTGTTGCATTGTGGTATACCTCCTATCTAGCGCTTTCATGTGACTCAAAAATATTCTTGGTGTGGCCTTATTTTTTTCGTGAACCTCGTCTCCAGTGTTGATTTCACCTCCAGTATTTGCTTCGAATTATTTCTTACAATGAATTTTTTTCTCTAAGTATATTTCCCATAATTTACTGAGTTCTTCTAGCGGCCGCTTCTCATTTTTTTCTTCTTTTTGTCTGTTTATGCTATCGTGAAACGTCATGCCACTTCTCACTCGCTTCCTGGACTTCCTTGTTTCACAAGTTTTTTTTTCGCTTTGTCTTTTTTTTTCAGCAAATAGTTTTCTTCTCTCCCCTCATTTATTTCAGCATTACATTCAGCACCTCACTATACCCCAGTACTCGCCTGGTGTTTTGCTTACTTCTTCCTTGTCTCTTGCGGCTATAATTTTTACTAAACTTTACTGTATGCTCTCATTTCAAGTTTTATATCCTATTTGTTATGGTATGTGCTTATGATCACCGCCCAAGCTGTTAATCTCTTGCTCGTATTTTCCCTAACTTTTTTATAGTTTCCTTCCATCCTGAGACAAGAATCAACGTTCGATTGTCTGTTTCCGACTTCCCGCGTAATCTGCTTATCAAACTTTGGCCATGCGTTAACTATCTCAACACTACACTTTCCGCTGAGATATAGCAATAACTTCCCATTGGTGTCTGAATAACCCTCAAGGCCATGTAATGGTCCCTCGTACGTGTTCTCAAACTTGGAGGTTTTCGCCCCATTGCCGAATTCATTAATAACAGCACTTACGCAATACACTATCTGCTGATTTCTTCCTATGCAGTGGCGTGACTCGAGCACCACGTTATAGGCAAACTCTGGTTGGAAAGCCCGCACTGGCAGCTTCGTAGCAGAACTATTCCGTGTTTGCGAACAGTCGTATGCGTCGTCGACAGACTTAGGTGCTTGTGGTGACGTTGCGGCACGTAGATTCCGCTCAGCCCAAAGCTCGTCACAATTCTATGATCACCCGACAATTGGTACAGCAGGTGCAAAACTGCCTCGGAGCACAGCGCGTTGGGGCAGCCTCCAGAGAATCACAAAGGGCGATGGTGAGCTTCGGGTTGGGCGGAGCATATTAGGCGCCACGACATCCCTATATAAGTGCCTCAGATTGTTGACGGCGCCCACCACTGTTTACAAACATGCAATAAGTCTATAGAACGCCGCCAGCTGGACAGGTCAAGAGTTCTGTAGGTCGTGGTCAGGCGAAGTTGAACGTGCACCGGCGGCGGCGGTTGCTAGGCAACGCGAGTCGTCACTCCGCTGAGTTTTTGGGTATACGAGAGGCAGATCACGCTCTGATTTAACAGTTCCGCGGTCAAAAGCTGTTTCACTACGCCAAGGGGCGCAGCAGTTTACTGCTTGTATTTATCATTGGTATTTAATGCAGCATGCGTGCATTCGACGCCTCTCTTCGATTATACAACACTGCCGTAGCAGCAAGAACTCAACAGAGCAGGCAGGAATAGCTGCGTTGTTATGAGTGGCTAGATGTAAATGTTGACGGAACGGAAATCTGCCTTTTGTAAGCTCATATATGATTGAAGGTCGGGTTGCGCTAGTGAGTAGTGATACATTTAAAGGGCCTTTAAACAGCCTCTAGAGATACCAAGTGCCAGCGAATTATTTTCCGCTGGCGTTTACCTCCTTTTTGGCCCAGTTCGTGATTTCCGCAGCATGTTCGTGTGACGTTATGAAGAAAAATATAACCACCAGGTTACTCCACATACCAGATATATCAGTTGCGAATTCTCCCATGTGGTTTTGACATGCAGTCTAAAGCGGAAATGACTGTCTGTAGTCGAAAATCTCGAAATCCTGATAGGTTCAACGCTAGGTTCAAACACGCAAAATTGTTCACGTGTATTATGAAGAAAGAACACATAAAACGGTGCTAACATAATTATTTCATCCAATGAAACTGCCACATGTTGTCTTACTGGGTATGGTTCATTGCATTTGCGCTGAACGTTTAACTATTGGTTCAATAATTTATTAAGTACTTTCTATGTACTTAAAGAACGGTGCACTCAAAGAATGACTGTTAAACTCTAATACCAACCGAGTTTTAAAAGTTAGCACTGGGCGTATCTTTCTCTGTCAAAGGCGTTATGCCAATGTCATTTTATATAATATTCCAACAAGCACAGCGAGCAAAGACAGTAATGACCGTTATTTATTGCGCTTAAGTATGACTTGAGCGTTTATTTCGGTTAAGTTAATGTTCGTAACTGTACCGTTTTTGTCTCACATTGCTGTGCATATTAATAAGTAGCAGGAACTGCTGTTACATCATTTGAGTGACGCAGAGCACTAAAAAAATGAAAGGGGACCCGACACTCACTGCACTTGCAACCACTCATGCGTCTTCCTTGTGCCTTTACATTAAGATTAGGCTGTGGTACACAACAAAGTGAGGCGTTTGGCGCCATGTTTTGCAACACTCTTCTCAAAAGTTAAACTGTGCTCAGATTGCCATTATTTGACGTAAGCGTTCCTCATGCTCTTCCACATTTTTTTTGTATGATGGAGGTGTCCCACGTGTTTTGAGAATAGGGTTCACGCAGAAATGGTACGCATAGTATTGTTAATACTGAAAGTGTCTCAGGCTCGTTTTATCTTGTTCTGCTTTCTTCCAGATATTCAAAACTTGGAGCAAGAGAACAATACCTGACAGCAGATTCTTCTATTTGGGCTGGACTGTAGAGGGCGAGCTGAAGAATAATTGTTTCTGCATTTAGATAGTTATTTAGGTCAACCCTCGAGGGGTCAGGTATTTTATTAAAATATATTTTTACAATGAGTTCAGTCGCCTTTCAGTGTATATCTCTATTATTCCGCGCACATTTCACAAACATCTTTTAGTACAACCAACTGATTTTATTTTTGTAGGGTCGAATGTGTAAATTCACCTGAAAGACAAATTTTCTACACTTTAAATCATTTTTGTAGCCAGAGAACGAAGCGGCTCATTGGTGAATTTAATTCGCCAATGTATCGCACCCGCCCCTCAATACACCTCTAGATTTAAGTACGTGATATTTTGGACACATCTGCATGAAGACGCCTAAATAATGACCTCCCCGCAAAAAATAAAAAAAGAAGCCACTCCATACAATAATTGTTTGAGTTTGCTGTCCGAACACAAAATTATAGGGTCATTCTGAATAGGAGATAAGGAATTATTGCGAAACCTTACTGTGACGCTTCTGTAAAAACTCTTTTTCTTTTCTTTAGTAATTACATGTCAGCAGAATATTTCAGGGGCTATTTTGTTTACCTTTTTTTTCGGTTGCAGTTGAGTTGTTCCAAGGAGATCACAATTTAATCCATGAAGAAGGGTCACTCATATTGCGTATAAGAAAATAAATACAATATCAAGATATCAATACAAGTGGCATGAAAAATACACAAAACTTCAAACAAGAAACAACATTGGTAATGCATGGATGTGAAAATACTCATTCATTATATGTCTGGAGTTTGACTCCAATTACACAGGGAAGAAGGAATATTTGTGAGTGTTCGTCGTAGCCAAATGAGGGATTAATGCGTGTGTGTGATGATGACGTGTACGTCTTGCGGACAGAGAAGTTACACACAACGTGTGTTCTACGAATCATCATCATCATCATCAGCCTGACTACGTCCACTGCAGGACAAAGGCCTCTCCCATGTTCCGCCAGTTAACCCGGTCCTGTGCTTGCTGCTGCCAATTTATACCCGCAAACTTCTTAATCTCATCTGCCCACCTAACCTTCTGTCTCCCCCTAACCCGCTTCCCTTCTCTGGGAATCCAGTCAGTTACCCTTAATGACCAGCGGTTATCCTGTCTACGCGCTACATGCCCTGCCCATGTCCATTTCTTCATCTTGATTTCAGCTATGATATCCTTAACCCCCGTTTGTTCCCTAATCCACTCTGCTCTCTTCTTGTCTCTTAAGGTTACACCTACCATTTTTCTTTCCATTGCTCGCTGCGTCGTCCTCAATTTAAGCTGAACCCTCTTTGTAAGTCTCCAGGTTTCTGCTCCGTAGCTAAGTACCGGCAAGATACAGCTGTTATATACCTTCCTCTTGAGGGATAGTGGCAATCTACCTGTCATAATTTGAGAGTGCTTGCCGAATGTGCTCCACCCCATTCTTATTCTTCTAGTTACTTCAATCTCGTGGTTCGGCTCTGCGGTTATTACCTGCCCTAAGTAGACATAGTCTTTTACAACTTCAAGTGCACTATTACCTATCTCGAAGCGCTGCTCCTTGTCGAGGTTGTTGTACATTACTTTCGTTTTCTGCAGATTAATTTTAAGACCCACCTTTCTGCTCTCCTTGTCTAACTCCGTAATCATGAGTTGCAATTCGTCCCCCGAGTTACTCAGCAATGCAATGTCATCGGCGAAGCGCAGGTTACTAAGGTATTCTCCATTGACTCTTATCCCTAACTGCTCCCACGAATACTTCACTATTAATTAATTACTGTAGGAAGCTAAGGCAATGCATCTGCCTTCGTTTACCGTACAATAGTTGCCACTGAAAGCTCATAAAGAGGGGCGTCGCCAGGTCTTCTTTAGGGTCTAGGAGTCACCAATTGGCGAGAGCTACATGGCACCAGGATATGGGCAGATAGGCGAGAGCTATACGGCACTTGAAGATGCGCAGATCAGTGAGAGCTACATGGCATCCAGAGATGGGCAGATTGGCGAGAGCTACGCAGGCACCAGGAGATTGCGGACGACACAACCATTCAGCACCAAATCCACCGAGTGAATCTGAGTGACAATTTCTTCGTCAAGGGGGGTGAGGGTAAGGGGAGGTCAGCCGCGGAACCGTTGTCTCGCCACGGCCGTTCTCTCGCGCTCTCCTCGCTATCACCGCATTTCCATCTCCACTGCGCTCAGCGTTCGCTCTCTTTCGTCCTCGTTTGATCTATCGATTACGCTGACGCCACTGACCTGGGCAACGGGTACCTAACAGCTGCACTCTGAAATATTCTTTACTGGGCTGCACAGTGCTACGCGCAGTGCAAACGCAGGTGGCGGTGAGCATGTTGTACACATTTTACGCGGAGCACTCAGTATTTTCGGGCCGGATAACAACTCTTGAGTACTACTGACTAGCTTTGGCATCTTTCCCAAATGAAATTGTTGGGCTCACCGTCCAAAAGTCACATCGGGCACAATTTGATCGGAATTTGCCGTACACGAGTCAGATTACATACGCGTGTAGTACGTTACCCTTTCGATCGTGATTGAAAGTGTCACACTGTTCACTTTTGATCACCATCGACCGCAATCGAGTTGCTTAGTTACGATTCGATTACCCAATGTGTAGGGTGGTAAAGGTAGTCAATAGCAGTCGAGAGGCTCGATCCAGATCGGCGCTTCAACACAATCAGAAGTGCCCGTGTCAAATGTTGTTTACTCAAATGCGTCGGGCAGCACATCACATCTCTAAGCGCATTTCAATGCCCACGAAACGCTTGGGAGTTAGCGAAAAATCGAAGTTTACGTTCACTGCGCAAGTTGAGTAGAGAGAGAGAACTCTTTATTGAAATGCAGAAAATTTAGCCGGCATGTAAAATTCGCTGACTTGCTACTCTGCGTGGGGAAGGGGAGCAAGTTGAGTAGAGCAGCGTGCTTTCATGCAATTAGCAAGCAAGAGGCTGTTTTTCATGTGCGTATAGTCATCATTCACATGTGACATGAAGGAGATCTTCGGGCACGTTACATCAGCACATCAACTATGACACTATCGTGGACTCTGTAGTCAGTGAAGATGCATTGTGTTACCTATAAGTGATAGTGTACCGATGTAAGCACCTCGCAATACTCAATGCGCAATAAAGAAGCTATCTTGTGTCTATTTGTTTGACCTGTAATATAACAGTCAGCTGTAGCTTGAAATAAACATCTCTTGTTGCCCATATTCGTGCTTCAAGTTCACTATGGCCAGTTGATTAGGTGGTCTCTTCTCAAAATCCATATAAGCAACACTAAGTTGACATGATGATAGTTATAGCGCGAGAACAGAACGACGAGAAAGGGACAACGAGGAATCCCTTTGTCGTCGTTCTGTTCTCGCGCTACACTGTAGGTCTGGTGCCGGATAACTAACGGCACATAGGCGGCGCGCTCCTGTGCACTGACTAAAAAATCCTGTCTATAGGAAGCCCAGCAATGAAAAATACTCGTGACATCCACGCGGCACGGAAGTCACGCATACAGCCGGTAAGAGCAGGCGCAATAAGGAAAAAAAGGGGGGAGAGTCGCCGTTTCCGTCGCGCCAGCCAGGCGCCAGGAGCCGGCATCAACTTACGCAGAACCGTTCAGCCACAAGCGTGAGCGCGAAGAAAAAAAAAAAGAGCAGATCCCACGTACAGAGGGAATCGATGATATGCGAAGCACGAATGAGGAAGGTTTATATGTCAGTTTAAAATCAGAACAACGTTACGAGGTGTAGGTACATTGTGCCGTACATAACTTCCATGTCATAAATAATATGTTTGGACGTGTCGTTTACCTTCTTCATCTATTCACGCCACCTGATACCAAATTTGGTATATGTAGAGCTATAGCGAAACGGCCGCGAGCATGCTATGAGCGTAGCATCTAGTCCTGCTTTACATGGTACGCATATCATGATTATCATGTTCGGATGTGTTATTTACCTTCGCCGTCTATTGACTTCATGCAATACAAATTTGGTATATGTGAAGCTAGAGAAACGACCGCGAGTGCATCATGAGCGTGGCGTGTGGTCGTGTTGTTACATGACACGCCTCTCAGGAATATCATGTTTGCACCAGTCACATGCCTTCGTCCTCTATTCACGTCCCGTAATACCAAACTTCGAATATGTGAAGCTATTGAAACGGCGGGGAGAGCATCATGAAGGTCCCAATATACTGCGAGGTAACGTTGACGATTGCACGCTAGGCCCAGCGACGCTCGCTAGCAAAACGCGAACACTCTACGTATAGTCTGATGCTAGATGCGACCAGCGTCTGTCGGCGCAGCCCGGCGGCAACCAGTGCGAAATGCGACGTGCTGGAACTCGCACCAACCACATTACAAAGAATGCACCGCGTCTGCCTACCTTCGTGATGAAGGAACGCCGGGTGTGCTCAAACGCGCATGCGGCAAATCAACGCAGTGTGGTGTGTGCCTGCGAGTATATATATACCAGGCAGATCGGCGCCTGGCGTGGCATCGCCGGCATCGCCTGCATGACGCGACGAAACGAACGCTGGAGCACCCGCGCACCGGGTCACGTCTAACTGTATCGGCGCCTGGAGTGTGGCATGTAGTCATGATCTTACATGACACGCATCTTATAATAATTATGTTTGCAGCAGTCACATACCTTCGTCATCCGTTCATCCATTCATGCGACGTCATACGAAATTTGGCATATATGCATCTAGCGAAACGGCCCCGGGCGCATCATGAGTGTGGCATGTAGTCATGTTGTTACATGACACACATTTCATGATTATCATGTATGGATATGTCATTTACACATGTTGTCCATTCGCCTCACCTAATACTGGATTCGGTACATGTGAAGCTAGCGAGATGGCCGTGAGCGCATCATGAGCGTAGCATGTAGTCATGTTGCTACATTACACGCATCACATGACTATCATGCTTGCACCAGTCACATCCTTTTGTCATCCATTCGCATCACGTAACGCCGAATTGGGTATATGTGAAGCTAGCGAGACGGCTGCGAGTGCATGATGAGTGTGGCGTGTAGTCATGACTCATGACTTACATGAAATGCATGTCATGATTTCCACGTTGGGGTCTGTCGCTTGTGTTCGCCATGCAATCATGTCATACCATACCAGTTTTCCAACAAGTAATGTGAACGAGGCCACCGCTAGAGCAGCAAGACCATGAATTGTAAATCATGACATTCATGACATACATGTCATGATTTTCATGGTATGACTAGTCAAATACGCTCGTCATACCGTCATGTTATGCCATACCAAGTTTGGTATCAATACAATTATCGAAACAGCCAGGAGAGCTGAAAGTCGTAGGCGGCTAGATAGATAGATAGATAGATAGATAGATAGATAGATAGATAGATAGATAGATAGATAGATAGATAGATAGATAGATAGATAGATAGATAGATAGATAGATAGATAGATAGATAGATAGATAGATAGATAGATACGCTCAATGTCGCCGAAGTTTGCTAAGAAGCATTTAAAAAAAAGAACGCCCCCCCCTCACCCCCCTGCCGTCACCACGCCAGCTGGAGGCCCGGCGCCCGGCGCCCGCGTCACGTTCACCGTCGCCTGCATGCAGTGGCATTTGTGCGTCGCCGTTTCGTCCCGCTGTCTTTTCTACAAGGTGGTCTGAGACGGAAACGTTTTCCAATGCTATATGGCACACTTTATTCAATATATCATACATCTCTCTGCATTTGGGCATACACTGGGATGTGCAGTCCCATTGTCACTCTTTTGGATTCAATAAAAGAGTACAAACAACTTTCCATTCGTCAGTTGTCGAGGTATGACACTGTGTCATGCACTAAATAAAAGAGTACTAGAGCATGCACGACAGCTCTCTGAAACACTGGCCAATGTATGTTGATGCTCATGTTCTACCAAGCAAGTAGAACTGATTATTTTAGGAAAGCATGGCAAAACAGAAACAAAGCGAAGGCCGCGAGACAGAAAAGGATCAAAATTGATTATCTATTGGTCGACCCTTGATTAGTGGTTGCGTAATTTGACGATGAACATCAAGTAGAGAAGTCAGAAGTCAGGTGCAGAAGCCAGCAGGAGAGCCCCGCCGCGGTGGTCTGGTGGCTAAGGTACTCGGCTGCTGACCCACAGGTCGCGGGTTCGAATCCCGGCTGCATTTCCTGTGGAGGCGGAAATGTTGTAGGCCCGTGTGCTCAGATTTGGGTGCACGCTAAAGGAGCCCAGGTGGTCGAAATTTCCGGAGCCCTCCGCTACTGTGTCTCGTAATCATATGGCGGTTTTGGAACGTTAAACCCCACATATCAATCATGGCACGAAAACAGTTCAAGGTTCCGAAGACAGTTTGCAAGAACCCACTTGGTAGATATATACCGCCCCAAAAAATACTTGCCGTCATGCGGTGGCGCTGTGGTGCAATGGGTAAGACATCTGCTTCACGTGCACGCGGTCCCAAATTCGATTCCAGGGCTGTGCTTTGCATGTTAATCTCGCAAATATAGGTTATAAATGGTTTTCTAATTACCTGTAGCCGTAATATCCGCCGCATTCTCGGCGAGAAACCGCTCTGAAAAGCGTGAAATAATGCTTTTTTTTTTTTCGCCACCGCATCAGGGCCGGGCCGTCTATGGAAAGTCGCGCCTAACCGCAGGCCGTATCATGCGAGGAAAAATTTGAATTAAAATCCCGGCTATTCTGAAGGCGACTTCAAATCGGGCTGGTTTCTCTGGAACACGGCTACGGAGCCGCCTAGCAGCGGCAATAATTTACTCCCCCTCCCAATGTGTAGTGTAGCAAACTGGACGCATTGTCTAGTTAACCTCCCTACCTTTCCTACATTCCTTCTCGTGACTTGATTTCCTGCCTGCGGGCGTGTCGTCTAGCCACGATTTGACTAAGAGTGTATAACCATCGTCATGGTATATTACCTAGCCTAAACCGCCACACTACTAAGGTGACTCCATGAACACCATTACAAGTGGCGTTAAATAAAATCGAATTCCTTGTTCTAGACGTGAAAAAACCGCCCTTTGACGTCTAAGTGTGCCCGAGAAAATAGACACAAGACAGAGCATTCATACCTATGATCGCGCTCTATTTTACAGCCGACTGTTTTCTTCACAGATGCACTTAAAATAGCAATAATAACAAAAAAAAATTGCGCCACTTGCTGCTAAAGGGAACCTTGCGTAGACATGAAGCGACGGGAGTTAACGTTCACACTGGCAACGGCGCTGACGCTGGCGCTCATCGCGGCCTTGCGCAAGAGAAAAAGCTGGGGAGGCGCAAAGCCCGCAGTGATGGATCAGTGTTTCCTACTGGAATACGCCAATCACCACTAATGGGCAATGGCAGACAGAAGACTTCGATTGAATCCAAAGATCCACGGTCAGCTTTTCGCTAACGTGCATGCTGCGAATTTTCATTGTTCAACAACGCACAAGAAAAATCTCCCACCGGCACTGACTTGGAGGTCAAGATTCAGTTCCTATGTGGCTGGCCAGTGAACGGTTGTGCAGCGGGAACGGTCGATCTTGCTTGAGGCCTCATTCACGGATGAGGTGGTTATTGTTAGACTAAGCCTTGCTTTAGGGACGGCTTTAGGCTCTCCCATAGTCGAGTACAATGTACTCTAAATCGTTAACAACTTTTTCTAAACACACACGTTGAAGAACCCCAGGTGGCCGAACTTTCCGGAGCCTTCGACTTCGGCGACTATCGTAATATGGTGGTTTTGGGACGCTGAACCCCCCCCCCCCCCCCCAATTATTACTGCATCTGTATAGTAGAGCAAGTATGGCGAGAAACAAGCTATGAACGTTTCAAAATATGAACCGAACACGCATGGCAGATTTCTCTGCATTCCACATTGATGGATTTGCTGTGGTAAGTTTCAGAGTTATTGTATAGCCCCACCGCGGTGGTCTAGCGGCTAAGGTACTCGGCTGCTGACCCGCAGGTCGCGGGATCAAATCCCGGCTGCGGCGGCCGCAGTTCCGATGGAGGCGGAAATGCTGTCGGCCCATGTGCTCAGATTCGGGTGCACGTTAAAGAACCACATGTGGTCGAAATTTCCGGAGCCTTCCACTACGGCGTATCTCATAATCATATGATGGTTTTGGGACGTTGAACCCCACAAATCAATCAATAGAGTTATTGTATATGCTATACGGCTACCTTCGGGCTTCTAAAAAATGCCATACACACCAACTTTAATGAGCTTCAGAGCCAGATGCATGCGCACTGAATTAGACTGCATGCGAATGCATGTGAAGGGGACTGGCTTTTATGTTTTTATGTTAAATTACAATGATATTAACACGTTGTCTTATCACAGAGCACAAGGCACGCAATTTAGTGTAATGTGTATATGCCGTTAACCTAAATAACGCAAAAATAAACACTTGGATGGCCTGCCAGGTGTTCTTATTTATAGGCTGCTCTTCGGGTTTCTAGTGCAAGTTACATCCGAGCCAGCTTTTTCCCGATAGGTGGGTTGGAAAAGCACACAGTTTTGGTATATCATGATATTCACGGCCGCTTATCATTATGATTGCTGGTTTTAATGCGGTGACAAAACTCAGCCATTCTGCGACAAAGCGTTGCGGCAAAGCCGACCTTTTAGGCCCTACGTGAAACATTGTTTAACTGTACTAAAACTGTACAGCAGAAGTGTACAACTGAACTGTACTAAAAGGCGCAGTGGTACCCAGCAGATAGCTCATTTCCCCATCAGATAAGCCTTAGTACAGCTCATGCTGCCAACCAAGCAAATTATGGTAGTCAATCAGCGAAATGTCTATAGGCCGTCCTTAGTGTTCCATGTTCAAATGTGGCCGAAGTGATTACACATACGTCCCACATCAAGCAGATATGAAGCAATGTTGTGAATACTTTCATATATGAAGTACGAAGACAATTATGGGCTTGTTTTCATAAGAGAAATTTGTTCACCTCTACAGATGAATGAAGTTTCGCAATATTCACCTGTCTCAGAGAGTACCATGAGACGATTGTTAGTTATAAAGCTGCTTCGAAGCCGTAAAAGTTTAACTATATCTCATGTTTCATCAACCCATTTTTAAAACGCGCATATTGGTCCAGAAAGCACCTTACGTCATAGAATCAACGTGATGATACTCTTTTCGATAGGCTTCATGCGCAGCAGAAAGATCTGTCTTATCCTCAATACATAACTGTGCAAAGGTGAAGCTTACCAAAGTAAATTTATTATTAGAGCAAAGAAAAATCCGTGCTGCGCACTGCATCCATATTTGGTCTTTTACATTGCTTGTTTCTGACCGTGCTTGCCCTGCCACTCAGAATAAGTACGCTATTTTTTTACTTTTCATATTTACTGGTGCGGCAAGATGTAGGAGTTGCTATAGTAAGTTTTTTTGCAGTGCATTACTGCTATGCTGCAAAGCATCTGCAGCACACGCAGTGTGTGCGGATGACGTCAGGATTGCGTCTTTTGATTCCGTAACGTTTTTAAAGGCGAGATTCCACGTGCCTTATCAGACGGGAAGGGTGATGTTCACGCCAATGATTACGCCGATGGTCATGATACGCAAAATCATCATCATTATGATCGCGATAGCGATGATGTCCTATCGGGAGTTTGTATGCATGCTATACGTTCCTGAACAAACATGCTCATTTATAACGTGGGATAATAGTTTCACTTTACTTAAATGCTTACACGATAACGCACTCCGATGGCTAGGGAAATCGGCGCAGTGACTTAAGAACGACATCGTGACCGCCATGCAATATATGCATACGTCGTGACGTTCAATGACTGCCCGTTCACGTATACATGTTTCGTCATCAATCTCAATTACAGGAGACGTCCGAAAACGTAGTTTATTTATGCGTAATAGACTGGTCATAGGAGAGGGAAAAATACACCTGGTTTCTCATAGTGACACCACACTGGATGATGAAACAAGTATCATCTTAGCTGCGCACTTAAAATACCACGTTATCCCTCACACGCCTTTCACCTCGTGCTAAAACCATTACCTTTCTACCTTCAGTCTTCAAAGTTTGAATGCGAGGTACAAATGAAAAAAAAAGGAATAACGCGTCAGGAACACCACGTTTAAAGAAGTTGTATATCAATTATGCACCGTATACATACATATACGGCGAGGCTCGCGCCATACGTGCTTTTTCGTACTTGCTCGTGAAACGCAAGGTGACAACGCGACCCGCCATTTCATGCATACTTAATGCTGTAGAAATGATAAATGTTCTTTCTTTAAGCACACGAAGTTTCGTCGGACGATGGCATCGGTGATATCCCGCTGCGTGTCCTTCATCATCGAGACGCCACGCATAAGAAAAAACAAAGGAGAAACTTTTTTGCGCACTATATCGGCAATATTCAGTCTGCATTGCAGCGAAAACCAAACACGAAGTACGAAAAATAAGCGAAAGCCATTTCAATGTGCGTACTGACCAGTCGGCACAGTCTAGCTAAAGCGAGGCTGACTGTATCGGCTCTACGAAATTCAGCGGCCTCATACCTAACCACGATATAAGTTTTAAATGCAAGCAACCTTTTATTCTGTTACCTTATATTGCTTTTAATAAAGAGCACCTGCAATTTTTCTTGATATGAAGAAATGGTCTCGTGCTGTATTTTCGATATAACGAAGTTTTTGCGAACACTCACGAAATCACCCACCAACCGAGCAATTCGTAACCAACCAACCAGCTAATCATGCCTGGTCACTACCTAAAAAAGTCATGGCATATCCACGGAGTGAATGGTGATGAGTGGGGCGAAGCGTCCATCAGCCCGTCCGTGCTTCCGTACGTCCATTCGTTGTTGCTTCCGTCCGTCCGCGCGGTCGTCCGTGCATCCATTCATGCGTCCGTCCGTCTTCCTGTGCGTCCATGCGTCCGTACGTCCTCGCGTCCGTCCATCTGTCCATCCGTCTCCTAGACTGTCTGCTCGTCCATCCATGCGCCCATTTAGTGAACACTTAAGTACCGCCATCTCGCATCCCCTGTGGCACATACCCACCCCGTACATTTATCCATTCGTCCGTCCGCCTGCTAGTCTGTCTGTGCCGTCCATCCATGCGTCCATCCGTGCGTCCATCTAGTTAACACTCCAAGTACTGCCATCTTCCATCTCGCATCCTGGTGGCTACGTACGACAATGACGAGGGATGGACATACATACCCCCGCCCTAAGGAGCTTCGCCCCTAAAAGTGAGTTCTACCTACAGTTACGGCTATCACTCCCACACAGCATTCACATAAATGTTTAGAAAAAAGTGCTTAATGATTTAGAGTACGTGGTACCCTACTATGGGAGAGCATAAATCCGTCCCATTCAAAAAGCCTTCACTACGGGACATATAAAGGACTCTTCAAACATATTGTTTAAAAAAAGTTAATGATTTAGAGTACGAGGTTCTCGACTAAGGGAGAGCATAAAGCCATTTCGTGGGCCTCACACTTGGTGAGGCCTTGGGGACAAACCTTTGTTGGTTTAGAAGAAGTGTTTAGCAATTTTGAGTATTTGGTACTCAACTATGGGAGAGTGTAAAGCCTTCGCGTGCGCCTCTCACTTGATGAGGCTGCGTCGACGACCTTGGAACAACCGAGTGAATAATAAAATGCCTACAGACTGGATCGGAACTCGCCACCTTCTGATTCCTAACCCAGTACTCTAAAAAAGTGTTCGAGGGTAACTCGAACGTTCTACTTTTAGACGCACTGCACTTTGCGAGCACGATGTGTTTAGTATTCGCGGAAGAAATGCTTCATCTCTCACTTACTCTTCTCACGTCATACATTGTTCAGTTGAAACAAACGCACGTGAGTGCTGCTGGTTTTAGCCCGAAAACTTGAACATCCTGGGAAATGTCATCGGGTATTCTGTCATCACTGCTCAGGCAAACGTACTATTTTATGTAGTAACGACGAACCTTAAATTATTGATTTGTGTAGTACTTGTATTTGCTGAGAAAGACTGCATTAGCTAGCACGACCATATTTTACCGGTGAAGAGCATCCACCCCGTAGTTCTGTGCAAGAATTCACTTGTTTTTAGGTTGAGGCCAATTATAACTAAGTAACTGACTCACTAACTGACTGACTAACCAACTAACTCACTAACTGACTGACTAACCAACTGACTCACTGACTGACTAACCAATTGACTCACTAACCAACTGACTGAATAAACAACTGATTGACTAACCAACACACTCACTAACCAACTAACGGACTCGCTAACCAACTAACTCACTAACTCACTAACTCACTGACTGACTGACTGACTGACTGACTGACTGACTGACCGACCGACCAACCGACCGACCAACCGACCGACCGACTGACCGTCGCTGTTCCCAGCATGCCCACTCAAACAAGAAGAGGCACGTGCTCATCGCGTTTTATTTCAACTCTTACATTTGCTCCAGAGGGAGCACGTGTGTTCCATTGGTAGGTTCTCTTCTGTTGCCCTCCGCCAGAGTGGAGTGCTCCGACGCTGAGTTCGTGGGTCACTCCGAATCCACAAAAAGATAACTAACTAACTAACTAACTAACTAACTAACTAACTAACTAACTAACTAACTAACTAACTAACTAACTAACTAACTAACTAAATTACTAACTAACTCACTCAAAATACCTCATTCACTCGCGCACCTTTACTTCCTGTTTTTGTTACACGCTCAGTCGCTACCAACAGCTGGTCCTGGTCCCCTCATTCCTTATTAAAGGGGTGGTGCCACCAGATTAGTGGCATGTGTGTTGTTTGCTGTAAGCGTTTCCTTCAGCTCCAGGAAGCATGATACACGCACCAAGAAACGTTTATTTTTGTTAAATAATTTAATATTGCTCTACTTACGAAGACCGATTTCGGTTTCAGTTTCACTGCGCTGAGTTGGGCAGTGACGTCGATGCATATCTGGCTTGGTCACATGACAGCACAAGGCTGCGGCGTACATCGTGCTGAGTTTCGTCTGCTCCCACACACACGTGCCACACATGCGCCAGCAAAACAAACGTGCCGGCAGCCAGCTGCAGTAATAGAGTTTCCTAAAATTCACTAGAGGGGACTCTGGCACGGCGATCGTCCAGCGGCCGTGGGAACGATGGGTAGTATGCAAATTTGCCTAGTCTTTGTATTTCCGGGCGGCGAATCGCACATGTGCCTACCTTTATTGCTGTGTTTCGGTTTTGTTTAAAAGAAAACAACCAACCCTTTTGAACTTTGTGACCCGATTTGAAAAAGTAAGCCTAAAAAATAACGTGGTTAAGCACATTTGCTGAACGTTTGCTGATTTTTGCTTCACGAGAAAACAACTTCAAGCTACACAAACGCACACGGAGCTAGAAGCAGGCCAACAGTACGAAAACTGGACAAATCGGTGTACTACTCATAATTACCATGCTCGCTGAAGCGCCGTGCGTTGCAGCTACCATAGATACCAGCGCCAGAGTTCTCTCTAGTGTATATTAGGAAACTCTATGGCTGCATTAGCATCCAGGGAGTGGCAAGGCAAAAGACCGACAGAAGGAAACGAAACGTTTACATTTAAAATTTATGTAGAGAACGTGGACAAGGAAGACGCCCGACGCTAGATGCGCCGGCGCCGAGACGATGAAGAAGGGGGGGCAGCACCACTCTTGGACGCGCGCAGCGTCAAAACGGACGCCTCGGTTGTCCGTGAAGGATGCATCGAGTGTCTCTTCGAAAGCACCCAGCGCCCTTCATGGACGCCCACAGTGTCTCTAAGGGGGGCCAGCACACTCATAGCAGCAGCAGGCTCGTTTCGGAGATGGCGGAGTGCGCTAACGTCACTACAAATCTGGTGCGAGGTCACGACAACTGCCATTGCTTCTGCTATTCTGAAACGTCAGCGTTACTGCGCAAGCGATGGGCCTAGATGGTGAGAGTGAGCATTCAGCTGTACTTTTAGATGTGAAAAATTTGGCAGATTCCACGTAAAGCGAGAATCGATGATATGCGAAGCACGAACGAGAAAGATTTATATGTCACTTTAAAATCACCACAACGTACGAGGTGGAGGTAAATTATGCCGTACACGACTTCCGTGTCATGATTATCATGTTTGAATGTGTCGTTTTCCTTGGTCATTTATTCACGTCATGTGATGCCGAATTTAGTTTATGTGAACTTAAGCAAAACGGCCGCGAGCACTCAATAAACGTGGTATGTTGTCGTGTTCTTACATGACACGCGTGTCATGATTGTCATGTTTGCGCCAGTCATATTATACCTTCATCATCCATTGACGTCACGTAACACCAAATTTAGTATATGTGGAGCTATTGAAACGGCCGCGAGTGCATCATGAAGGGCCCAATATACTCCAATATACCGTTGACGCGTGCGCACGCTGGGCACAGCGACGCTATACGTTAGCATAACGTGAGAACTCTATTGTCTGACGCCAGGCGTGACCATCGCGACCAGCGTCCGTCGGCGCGGCCCGACGCCAACCGGCGCGAAATGCGACATGCTGCAATTCACACCCACTACGTTACCCAGACATCACTGCGTCTGCCTCTTTTCGTGGCGAAGGGACGCCGGACGCACTGAAACGCGCATGCGTCAAAGCAACGCAGTGCGGCGTGTGCCTGCGAGTATATGTGGGGACCGGTGACTGGCGTGGCAACGCCAGCGTGACGCGACGAAACGAAAGCCGGTCAGCACGCGCACCGCGTCACGTGGAAGGGTATGGGCGTCTTGACTGTGGCATGTAGTCATGTTGTCACATGACACGCATCTCATGATTATGATGTTTGCACCACTCACTTCCCTTTGTCATCCATTGACATCACGTAATACCAAATATCGTATGAATGACGCTAACGAAATGGCCGCGAGCGCATCATGAGCGTGGCATGTAGTCATGTCGTAAAATGACACGTATGTCGTGATTATCAGGTTTATACTAGTCACATACCTTTATCATCCATTCAGGTACCGCAATACCAAATTTCGTATGTGTGACTCTAACGAAATGGCCGTGAGCACATCATGAGTGTGGCATGCAGTCAAGTTGTTACATGACACGCAGGTCATGATTTTCATTTTAGGGTCTGTCGATTGTGTTTGCCATGCAATCATGTCATACCATACCAGTTTTGCAACATCACAAGTGAACGAAACCACCGCAAGATCTGCAGGACCATGAAATGTAAATCATGACATTCATGACATACATGTCATGATTGTCATGTTATGACTAGTCAAGTACGCTCGTAATACAACCATGTTATGCCATACGAAGTTTGGTATCAATACAATTATCGAAACGGCCAGGAGAGCTAAAAGTCGTAGGCGGCTAGATAGATAGATAGATAGATGGATAGATAGATAGATAGATAGATAGATAGATAGATAGATAGATAGATAGATAGATAGATAGATAGATAGATAGATAGATAGATAGATAGATAGATAGTGTTATGCCTGCGAGTCCACAGCGAACGGCCGTGCCTCTGAAAAAGGCAATCTGTGTCAAGGCCAGCCCGCGTCGCCCGCCTGACGCGATCAACAACTCAACGGCGCCTTTCTGGCGTGCACGTGCAGTGAGTCATCTCCGCAAGCGAGCCCGTCGAGTAAACAACTGGCGCCTTCCTGTCTGGCGGGTCTGACGCAATGCCTTGCGACGTCATTCGTCCTTGGGTGCAGCCACCTGCAGCGCAGCCTCTCCAGATTTGAGGAGAAAGAAGGACGCGGCCCAGCGGCGACCTCATTGGAGGATTCTGACCTCGCGACCAGCGGCGCTTCTGGATGGACATTTGAGTTGGACCCGGTGCATATAAAAGAAGCCCTGCGGCGCGGCGCGATCGGGGGTCCTAGGTGAAAGCTGACATGTGTGTCAGAGCAAACCCGTTTGAGAGCAGACCTATGTGTTAGAGAGGAGAGCTCGGCTCTTCGAGTCTCTGTCGACCCCAGTGCCGAATTTGTAACGCCTCTGTATATATGCTGTACATAAACCTTGTTTAACTCACCGTCGTCTCGTCCGCTCGTCTATCAGCTCTGCGCAGAAGTAGTCGCGAGCTGAAAAACCTACGCTACCAAACGGCAGGTGACCTTTCCGGCGGAGTTCGAAGCAGTGGCGCCTTCGGGACCGTGTTGGCGTCGCCGTCTTTCGAAACAGTGGTTGCAGCAGTGAGATTTCGAGGCGCCCTTCGTAACGTCGTCGGAGGTGCGTTTCGCAACAGTGGTTGGCAGCTGCAGGATCGGCTGGCGTCAGCGACATCGATGCGGTGAGTGCCTGATGTTTTCCCCTCAGTTCACCAGACTACTCTAGCTCAGGTTGTAGTAGTTTAGAGAAGGGCTGTGTGAAGCATTGAAGTGAGCTTTGATTGTTTCAAGCCAAGTCGAAGCGCTTTGAAACCAAAGTTAATGCGGAGAGTGTAAACACGGGAGTGTTAAAATTTGCTTGCGCGTCTTGCTAGTAGGCTTATAGTGGGTACGGCAAGTAGATTCTTAACAGGGGCAAACAGCAAGAGGCTAGTGTGAACGATGGAGAACCTTAAAGTGAAGGAACTCATCGAAATTTGTGAGGAACTCGGCATTACTTTGGGCCGTGTGAAACGAAAGCAAGCGATCCTTGGGATCATGAAGCATGAGGGAGTGTCGGCTGAGGAAGTCGATGAGGCCTGGGTGGATATCAAAGCACGCCGCGAGGAGGCTGAAGGACGAGATGCTCGCGAACGTGAGGAGGCTGATAAGCTAGAAGCCCGCGAACGTGAGGAGGCTGAAAGGCGCGAAGCTCGTGAACGTGAAGAAGCTGAAAGGCGCGAACGTCGCGAGGAGGCCGAGAGACAGGAGCGCCTCGAGTTGAAACGAATAGAATTGGCAATCCTACAGTGTTCGCAGGCGCCTAGCGTAGCTTCTCCGACGATTCAGGTGAGCGGTTTTAGAATGCGGGACCAACTGCCACCGTTCGTAGTAGGCGAGGACATGGCGAAGTATCTCGTCAAGTTTGAACACGTCTGTGAGCGAAACGCTTTGGAGCGGTCTCTTTGGGCGCGGAACCTGTTAGCTCTTCTTCCCGGCGAAGTGTCCGACGCGATAACTTGCTTGTCGAGGGAAGCGTTTGAGAGCTATGACGAGGTTAAGGAAGTGCTCTTAAGACGTTATAAGTTGTCACCCGAGGCTTTCAGGCAAAGGTTCCGGTATGCTAAAAAGGGGAATGAGTCACACGTTGACTTCGCGTTTCGTCTTAAAGCCGATTCAATTGAATGGCTCAAGGGCGAAGGTGTTTATGACGACCGCGATAAAGTGGTGGAATGCGTTGCATTGGAGCAATTCTACCGCTGCATCGAGGAGGATGTCAAACTTTGGCTGCAGGACATAATTGGTGAAGTACAGCTAAACAAGGCAGCAGAGATAGCTGAGGAGTATTATACTCGTCGAAAGTTGCACAGCAGGGCAGTGCGCGTTGAAAAGGATGAGAGAAAAGAGGGCTTTTCAAAGAAACCTGATCAACGGAGACCCGCTCCGCACCGTAATTTCAAGAAGGACCCGTCTCTTACGAAGGACAGTGTAGGGGAAGGGCAAACAGAAGCGGAGAAATCGAGTGAGGTTCCTAAACAACGCACTGATACAGCACGGGCATTTGAATTACGGAAGCCGCTAATCTGCTAAAACTGCAAAAAGGAAGGGCACATCGCGATAAACTGTAAGCAAAAGTTTGCTTTTGCAACAATCCGAGAATCGGAAAAGAACATGCGGTTGTTGGAGCCGTATATCCAAGAAATTAGTGTGAATGGGAAAGCGTGTCGAGCACTTAGACACTCAGCGGCAACCATGGATGTTGTCCATCCTTCATTGGTGTCTCCGGATGACTTTACAGGAGAACGCGCGTGGATCAGGCAAGTCGCCAAGGCGCAGAGTGCTTGCCTACCAATAGCTACGGTTGTCATTGAAGGCCCGTTCGGTAAGCTTCGCACTGAAGCGGCTGTGTCTGCCGCGCTTCCCGATCGTTTTCCTTATCTTTTCTCCAACAACTCAGAGCAGCTTCTCAAAGAGCAGGGCAAATCGTTCTTCCCCAACTTAGCGTACATGGCCCTCACGCGATTGCAAGCGCGAAAACTTTCGCAGAAGCTTGATCTTGCTCCATGCGGTGAACTCTCAAATGACCTTGTTGGCGGGTCGACGGAACCCCAGAAAGGAAATTTTCCGCGTGAGCCATGTGAGCAGTCACGCGAGCGGCCCGTCGCCGAAGCGACCGGCGCGGTATGCTTAGGGGGAGACGACATGGCGCCATTGAGTCAGAGCGAGAGGGTTGCAACGCTCTCGCCTGTAGCGGAAAGTTGGAGCGAGCTGCCGAGAGTTGATCGAGAGACGCTCATTCGAGAGCAGCGTGAGGACCTCTCGATTGAAGCGCTAGTGGAAAGCCACAAAAACGCGGCACAAGTGCTGTCGAAGGAGCACTGCGAGAAATCGGTGAAGAAGCGCGCTTTTGAAGTAGGAAGTCAGGTAGCGCTGCTGCGGCTGTTCAAAAGGAACAAGATTGAGATTCATTGGGAAGGGCCCGCCAAAGTAGTATCGAAGCTTTCTGATACCGATTATGAAGTGAAATTAAGGCGGCCGAACAAAATTTACCACAGTGATTTTTTGAAACCATACGTTCAACGTCAATTAAGCGCTCGTAAATATGCGGTTGAATGCTCCAGAGCAAGAAGGAGAAGAAATTTGGAGTTCCAGTGATATAATCGAAAGGGGATCGGAGGTAACCTTGGAGCAGTTGAACCTAGAGCCTAGGTTGAGTGAAGTCCAAAAGGAGGACCCGAGAAAGATTGTTTCCAAGATTGGAGACGTGTGTTCGGACCGTCCCGGAGACACGACGGTGATCGAACACGATATCGAGCTAAGCGGTGAGGAGTCAATCCGTAGCAAGCCGTATCGTTGTTCCCCTGCGGAACGTCGCAAGTGTGAGCCGCTCTTGGTACCGCATAGGTATCGTCGCCTAAAAGTGGCCGGTTACTGAGATGGAGCATGGTGCTCTAACAGCTCAACTTTGACGTTCGCTACAAAAAAAGGAAAGTAAACGCTAATGCAGGTTCATGGAGCAGTGCGTTCTAGCTAGTACCTTCTCAACCTTTCGGTTTCTCGCTGGCGATTCGGGGCAAAATTTTGACCTCATTACGGCCTGGGCTGAGCGCTCTCGTTCAGAGTGATCTCAAGGGGCCAACTCTATGTGGAATTCTAATTCGTTGCGTTGTTGTAAGTGTCAAAAAGTTGAGCTCTCATTTTAAGAGTCTTGTGTCCCACATGTGCGTCTTTGTGTAGAGGGAACGAAATTCCGATACACTTAGATAGGAATATGTTGTACTATACTTTGTCTGGTGTTCTGTCGGGTGACCGAGGGCACTTGCTTGTGTCGTGTGTTGTCTGTTGTCGATCCCTTCTTGGCAAGTTGCAGAACCATCGACAAGTTCTGAAACCGAAGATGGCCAGAAGAGACGAGTGAAGCTGGTCGGCAAGTTGTGGCGACAAGCCAGTGGAGCTGGGATCCGTCGTCAAGAATGGGATGTGTTCCCGGAACAGAGTCTGGAGCTGCATTCTCCCCATGGCCCTGGAGGCGAACCTGGAGGGACCTGGCGAACGAGCGCGCCCGTCATCCGAGCCCCGTGGAAGCAGCTCGTCTTTTCGGCGCATTGTTTGGCGGCGGGGGTGCTGTTATGCCTGCGAGTCCACAGCGAACGGCCGTGCCTCTGAAAAAGGCAATCTGTGTCAAGGCCAGCCCGCGTCGCCCGCCTGACGCGATCAACAACTCAACGGCGCCTTTCTGGCGTGCACGTGCAGTGAGTCATCACCGCAAGCGAGCCCGTCGAGTAAACAACTGGCGCCTTCCTGTCTGGCGGGTCTGACGCAATGCCTTGCGACGTCACTCGTCCTTGGGTGCAGCCACCTGCAGCGCAGCCTCTCCAGATTTGAGGAGAAAGAAGGACGCGGCCCAGCGGCGACCTCATTGGAGGATTCTGACCTCGCGACCAGCGGCGCTTCTGGTTGGACATTTGAGTTGGACCCGGTGCATATAAAAGAAGCCCTGCGGCGCGTCGCGATCGGGGGTCCTAGGTGAAAGCTGACATGTGTGTCAGAGCGGACCCGTTTGAGAGCAGACCTGTGTGTTAGAGAGGAGAGCTCGGCTCTTCGAGTCTCTGTCGGCCCCAGTGCCGAATTTGTAACGCCTCTGTATATATGCTGTACATAAACCTTGTTTAACTCACCGTCGTCTCGTCCGCTCGTCTATCAGCTCTGCGCAGAAGTAGTCGCGAGCTGAAAAACCTACGCTACCTAACGGCAGGTGACCTTTCCGGCGGAGTTCGAAGCAGTGGCGCCTTCGGGACCGTGTTGGCGTCGCCGTCTTTCGAAACAGTGGTTGCAGCAGTGAGATTTCGAGGCGCCCTTCGAAACGTCGTCGGAGGTGCGTTTCGCAACAATAGATAGATAGATAGATAGATAGATAGATAGATAGATAGATAGATAGATAGATAGATAGATAGATAGATAGATAGATAGATAGATACGCTCAAAGTCACCGAAGTTCACTAAGACATTTAATAAAATCTATTCTACGCGTTTGTTGTGTCCGACCCTTCATGTGGAGAGTCCTTGCACACAGGGCAAATTCACAACAGGCTTATGATAGCCTCGAATTTTGGTGGCACCACCCATTCAATTAATTTCGTGATTTATTTAATTATAATAAATCCACAAGTAACAGCAAATAGGCCCCTGATATTGTTTGATTTCTCATGAGTTGGCCATTCAACGAACAAAACGGAATGGTCCGGTTAGTCAGCGATGCAAGCCCGTGATCTTGACAATGTTCTTTTCATCTTTTTTATTGTTGTTTTTCTATTCGATCAATGGCCTCACTGGCTGGAACATGTGTCCTCTTAATTAAGGTTGCCGAAAGAATGGCGCGAGCACTGCGCTGAGTCAGCGTGTCATTTGTGCGAAGGCGGGCCCTCAGGGGCGAAACCTCGCGCCATCGATTTCTAGTAAGCCGCAGGGCAGTAGCCGAGCTAGCTGCCAAGGTGTTCTATGGTGCGGTGTCATTCGTTTGCCTCCTCTTACAGATAGCTCCTTTTAAATGCGGAGCATTTCTTAGCCAACTTCGGTGACCTTGAGCGTATCTATCTATCTATCTATCTATCTATCTATCTATCTATCTATCTATCTATCTATCTATCTATCTATCTATCTGTCTATCTGTCTGTCTGTCTGTCTGTCTGTCTGTCTGTCTGTCTGTCTATCTATCTATCTATCTATCTATCTATCTATCTATCTATCTATCTATCTATCTATCTATCTATCTATCTATCTATCTATCTATCTATCTATCTATCTATCTATCTATCTAGCCGCCTACATCTTTTAGCTCTCCTGGCCGTTTAGATAATGGTATTGATACTAACCTTTGAATGGCATAACATGACTGTATGAAGAACATATTTGACTAGTACTAACACGAAAATCGTGACATGTATGTCATGAATGTCATGATTTACATTTCATGGTCATGCAGCTCTCGCTGTGGTTTCGTTCACATGGCATGTTGCAAAACTGGTATGGTATGGCATGATAGCATGGCGAACACAAGTGGCAGACCCTAACATGAGAAAGAGAAACGAGAAAAAGGAAGGGAGGGGGGTTAACCAGATGCTAGTATCCGGTATGCTACCCTACACAAGGGTTGGGGAATAGGGGGTTGAAAGAGAAAGGGAGAGTTGAAAATAAATAAGAGAAAAACACCGACACACACGCACACACAAAATCAGTCCACTCAGAGGCGTTCCGACAGGCCAGTAGTTCGCAAGAAGCCCAGTAGCGCTTGCACGGCTTTCTTCTGTGACGATAAGTCATGACGATGACGCAGTATACTTTCTTCTCACAGCGGCTGGTCATCTAACCTGTTTATTTTATTAAAAAGGTGTTGTCTTTCCAGGTTGTATTTCGCGCAGTCACACAGGGTATGCCGAATTGTTTCTTCATCTCCGCAGTCTGCACAGTCGGCGGTGTCGGCCATACCTATGCGGAACGCGTACGCGCGGGTAAACGCGACTCCCAACCATAGTCGGCACAGAGCAGTAGCGTCGCCTCGTCGAATTTTCGTTGAAAGCTTTAAGGTCAACGTTGGATCAAGGGATCGTAATCTTTCATGCGTAAAGAGAGGCTCATTCCAAAGAGCCATGGAGCGTTGGTGAGCAAGCATGCGGAGCCTCCTAGCAGCGTCCGTCCTTGAGAGAGGTGTTGACTGGTTGTTGTCTTCTGTATGGGCTGAACGGGCAGCTTGAAAATTATGACTTGCGTGTCATGTAACAACATGACTACATGCCACGCTCATGAGACGCTCGAGGCCGTTTCGCTAGCGTCACATATACCAAATTTGGTATTACAGGACGTGAATGAATGACGAAGGTATGATACTGGTGCAAACAAACATGATAAACATGAGATGCGTGTCATGTAACAACATGACTGCATGCTACACTAATGATCCGCTCACGCCCGTTTCGCTAGCTTATACCCGAAAGCTAGCGTAATACCCGCTAGCTTTCGCTAAGCTGGGTATTACGCGACGCGAACGGACGACATAGGTAAATGACACATCCAAACATGATAATCATGACATGTGTGTCATGGAACATGACTACATGCCACACTGATGATGCGCTCGCGGCCGTTTCGCTAGCTTCACATATGCCAAATGTGGTATTACGCGACATGAATTGATTACAAAGGTAAACGACGCATCCAAACATGATAATCATGACGTGGAAGTCATGTACGGCATCATTAACCTCCACCTCGTAACGTTGTGCTGATTTCAAAGTGTCATATCAACATATCTCATTCGTGCTTCGCATATCATCGATCCCCAGTGTGCATGGAATCTGCCCATTTCTTTTTTATATATTATGCCTTTTAAATTTTTCTCGGAGACAGCTATGAGGGGGCTGTAATCTCTGAAGGCTTTTAATCTTCCTATAGCGGCCTGAAATCACGAACGGTGGTTTCGTCACTCAGCTAGCTGTAGCGAAGCAATGCTGCTCCTGATTGATTTACTGCAAGCAGTTTCCTAACAATGTGATTAAGAGAGAAAGAGAGAGAGAGAGATCTTTTTATTAAGAAAAAACTTCGCATGTAATTAAGCTGGCCCCTGTTATTCAATAAATTCTACCTTATTGAACGCTACGGCGAACGCCTGGACTTCTCTGTAGTGCTCACCCGGCACAACCTTGTTAAGGTGGAGTGAAACTTCGTTTCGTTTAAGAAAACAATAAAAAAAAGGGGGGGGGGGGGCTTAAGCTTCACCTCTCAGAGTTGAACGAAATAGGGATGTTTTGTTTCTAGTGGGTACTTAAAAGACCTATTGGATGAAATCTTTTTGAACTTGCTATGCACGCACTTCGTGGTCTTAAGGATGCAGTAGCGTGTTGCCTTCTGTAATGGGTGACAAGATTTAAACTATGAAGTCATTATTTTAACCAAATTTGTGACGTCCGATGGCAATGTACGCTCGTACCACTCATTATTATTACGGCAATATTTCGTGTTGTATTGTGAAGCATGTACACAGGACGTGGGTTTTGTAAAGCACGACAGTCACTTTCTCTGCATCTCAAAGCAGAGGAAGTTATTTTCACTGTATTCGCAAGCAGAGGCGTGGCTGAGTGGTATAACATCTGCTTGAAACACAATCGATCCGGGTTTTCAGCCTCACTCATATCTAGAACTTTTTATAGTTTAATCTATTTGCATCTTTCTTGATGTTTCGGTCACGCAAAGATGATTTTTTTTTTACTCACAACTGACGACGGTGAGGCCGGAGTTTCTGCGAAACAAACTGTTTACCGCTATCGCGATAAAAAAAATGCAATTTTGATATTTTGCAGTTATATTACGGAAAATTTCGTTATCTTGCAGAGAAATGATCATACTTGGGTACGCACTGTTAAAAAAAAACATGCTCATTTTCCTTTGACCCATTGATGCAAAATGTGGATCCACCTTTACATGATATGTGCGTTCTTCTCAAAAGAACAAAGTCGGATGTTAGTCTACGTTCTTTTATTTCGAGAGCTATTGGGTGTAAACCATTAGAGCTTGTCGCATATGGTAATTTGTAGAATTTACGTAACTGGAAGTATATTTAGCAGCCAAACGTGGGCTTATGTATCCTTATTATTGTTACGGTTGAATTAAAGGATCGGTGGATTTATTTACAGGGTGAGGATGAAGTTCGGCAGTCGCGGTAAAGATGGAGTCCTCAGGCCGCACCACACAACGTCGTCTTCCTTTTCTACCTCCCCGGCACATACTACAGCCCGGCTCATACCGTAGCAATCCCCCGTTCACAGACAAAGCCCGCTGGGCGAGTTTATGTCACTGGAGGGATGAAACTTCTTGAGGCGAGCCACGTGCACCAACTGCGTTCGATTTGACCGACGAGAAGGTGTCGTCAAGTGTGCCACAACGTACGTCAACTCAGTCAAGCGATCTACAATGACGTAGGGGCCTGTGTACTACGGTAAAAACTTCTGACATAAACCAGGTTTTCGTTGGGGGTCCACAATCACACGAATTCACCTTTGCGGAATGAAATGGCATCATGGCGTTGATCGTATCGTTCCTTGGTGCGATCTTGCGATGCCAGTGTTCGCAAGCGAGCAATTTGGCGGGCTTCTTCAGCCCGGCACAATGTTTTGGCCACGGACTCATCGGTATGGAGCTTAAATGGGAGGATTGTATCAAGGGAGCTGCGTGGTGATCGAGCGTAGAGCAGGTAGAAGGGCGTGAAGTCCGTGGTCTCGTGCTTCGCTGTATTTTATGCATAAGTAATATATGGTAAGATCTCATCCCAGTTTTTGTGATTGGACGCGACGTACATTGCGAGCATGTTAGTAGGAGTTCGATTGGTACGTTCTACAAGACCATTCGTGTGGGGATGGTATGGTGTCGAATGTCGGAACTGTGAAGTGCAGAGGCGAAGCAATTCTTCCACAGCGTCCGCGATGAATTGGTGACCACGGTCACTGATGATTACTTGAGGTGGGCAATGGCGAAGAACAACGGAGCGTAACAAAAAGGCAGCGACGCCATCAGCTGTAGAAGATGGTATCGCAGCGGTTTCGGCGTATCTGGTAAGGCGGTCGACGCACACTATTATTCAGCGGTTGTTGTTCGAAGATCGCGGAAACGGGCCCAATAGGTCGATGCCCACTTGCTCGAAAGGCGTTGTAGGCGGTTCTACGGGATGAAGAAGGCCGTGTGGTGCACTGGTAGGTCGTTTGTAGCGCTGGCAATTCTCGCAGCTCGAGACGTATTGTTTTGTAAAATCTCGCATTCGGGGCCAGTAAAAACGCTGCTGCACTCGATGCAGGGTGCGAATGAACCCAAGGTGTCCTGACGTTGGATCATCGTGCATAGTACGGAGAACGTCGCATCGAAGACTTTGAGGTACAACCAGTAAATAACGTGCGCCGGTTCCTGAGTAATTCGTTCTGCACAACAGTCCATCATGAATGCGAAAACGACCACTGCCTTTGAGATTCCGAGCGTCAACGAACAATGGGTCTAAAGATAAATCATTCAATTGTTCTCGTTTAAAGATATTGGCGTCAGGAAACGTGTGAGAGACCGCAGCAAAACAGATGTCAAGGGTATCTGCACTGTCCTCCGTCCTGGTCATAGGTAGGCGAGAAAGGCGATCAGCGTCCGAATGACGTCGTCCACTTCTGTACGAAATGGTGAAATCAAATTCTTGAAGGCGTTAAGCCCATCGAGCAAGGCGGCCAGAAGGGTCTCGGAGGGTAACAAGCCAACATAATGAATGATGGTCTGTCACAATCGTGAATGAACGACCGTAGAGGTAACATCGAAACTTCTGAATGGCGAATACAGCCGCTAAACATTCTTGCTCTGTCACTGTATAATTCAATTCAGCCTTGCTTAGAGATTCACTCGTATAAGCAACAACATGCTCTGCATTATCATGGCGCTGAACAAGCACACCTCCGATGCCTATTCCACTTGCGTCACTGTACACTTCTGTAGGAGCAGAAGGATCGAAATGACGAAGAATAGGCTCAGATGTTAGTAGAAATTTTAGTTCAGAAAAGGCGGCATCACAATCAGGTGTCCATTCGAATGGGGTGTC
Source organism: Rhipicephalus microplus (assembly GCF_043290135.1). NCBI lineage: Eukaryota > Metazoa > Arthropoda > Arachnida > Ixodida > Ixodidae > Rhipicephalus > Rhipicephalus microplus. Next base: position 52,825,783 of record NC_134702.1, read on the forward strand.
CTTTCGCAACAAGCTCGTCAGTGGGTGTACTACGTCTGTGAATCGGGGCACAAAGCGGCGAAAGTAGGAACATAGGCCCAAGAAGCTGCAAAGTTTCTTCAGTGTCTGGGGTGGTTTGAATGTGCCGACTGCTTCGATTTTGCGGGGATCCGGCCTGACACCATCTTTGTCAACTAGGTGACCGAAAAATAAAGCTTGTCGTTCACCAAACCGGCACTTCTTAGAGTTCAAAATCAAGCCAGCCTTTCCGACACAGTCTAAAACAAGGCTTGAACGGACGTTGTGCTCTTCGAAGGTACGCCCAAAAATGACGACGTCATCCAGGTAGCATAAGCACACCTCCCATTTAAGACCACGAAGGACAGAGTCCATAAACCTTTCAAAAGTGGCGGGGGCGTTGCAAAGCCCAAACGGCATCACATTGAATTGGTACAGTCCATCAGGCGTCACGAATGCGGTCTTCTCCTTGTCTGAAGGGTGCATAGTGATCTGCCAATATCCTGATTGTAGGTCTATTGAAGAAAAGTACGAAGCCGAGTGTAAGCAGTCAATAACATCGTCAATTCTAGGCAGTGGATATACATCTTTTTTGGTCACAGCGTTGAGTCTTATTTAATCAACGCAGAATCGCCAGGCACCATCTTTTTTCTTAACCAAGATGACGGGTGCTGCCCACGGGCTACACGACTCTTCAATAACACCCTTCTTCAGCATTTCCTGAACCTGTTCGGCAATAACTTTTCGTTCTGATGACGACACTCGGTAAGGCTTTTGTCGGATCGGATGGGCAGTGCTGGTGTCAATCTTATGGTGAGCGCGAGAACATGGTAAAGGTAGTGGCTTCTCCTCTTGGCAAAAGTCAAACACAGAAGCATGTCGCCTCAACAGGTAACGTAATGTTTGCTGCTCGTGTGACCGGAAATTGGCGCTAATCATGCCTAGGATCTGCGACTGGTAAGAGCAACTGCGCTTGCCAGAGGCTGTACCTTTCTCGCTTTCATCGTTGTTAATGACCGCTACAGAACCTTCAGTGGAATCATAAAAGACGCCAAGCTGCATTCCTCGAGGGAGCACAACTGGCATTGGCGAACAGTTCAGTGCCCACAGAAAGGTTGCTCCTTCATCAACAGATACCAAACTACGAGGGACGAGTATGCCTTTCTTAGCACATTGAACGATGGCAGGTTCAACGATGGCGTCAAAAGATGTGGCAGATTCTGGAGCGAACACCGCAACTGAACTCATTGACGATGGCGGCACTGTCAGCTCATCGGAAACAATCAGAGCATCCTTCGCGGCCTCCGGCACCTAATCGACGAGGGCAGGAACAATGTCACAGCTCACGGTAAGTTCACCGCTTCTACAGTGGACGAAAGCGCCACATCCTTGGAGAAAGTCAAGACCGAGAATCACATCGTGGGTACAATGTTGCAGCACAAGAAACTCTGTTGGGAACACCTTTCCTGCCAATAAGACAATGACGGCACGAACTCCGACAGGATGAAGTACTTCCCCACCAACACCACGAAACCTTGTTGATTCGCCCCAAGTAAACATAACTTTGCGGCCAATGCGACTTTTGAAAGAAAGACTCATAACTGATATCGTAGCACCAGTGTCCACCAAAGCACTTGTACAAAAGCCATCTATTTCCACACGTATCTTGTTCTTGAACATTATAACTGTCGGAGGCATCTGAGGCAAATCCTGTTGTGCGACCTCACCTCCACCGGTCGCGCTGGCTAGTTTCCCGGCGGCTGCGGTGATGACAGGCGTCGTCCCGGCGAAGGAGAACGATGCAGTCGGCCAGATGGAGGCGTCAAACTACGGTCAGAAGCGGCAGAACTGCCACGGTGATTTCCCCGCCGTGAGGTACTCCTGGAATAGGCGAGCCAATGACCATTGTTGTGACCAGTGCCCGCTGGCGGAAACTCTGATGGGGAACGATATCGGGATGTTGGCTCTCTCTGTCGACGAGAGAACCGAGTCATATGCCCGGAGATACCGCAACGGCAGCACACAGGGGCTTGGCGGTAGGCATTGTACTCCTGGAAGGCATTGCGCCGACGTGGTGGTGGTACGGGTGCATCTTCGTTCGGGTCGTAGTAGGTGTTGGCTGGGTGATGGGGGTAACTGAAGCGGTCTTCGTACCTCGGCAGCGGGTAGTTATTGCGCTGTGACTTCGGTGGTGAGGGTGGCCTGTAGTTGCAGTCATCGTTGCCTGCTGCTGCAATTGACAAGGAAGGGCGAGAGGGAGGTGGTGCGGGTGTAGGCTCGTACGGCGTCGGGCGAGCGTGTCGAGTGAGCTCTTCTCGAACGATCTGGCGTATTGTCGACGCGAGATCAAGCGGCGTGTATTTGTCAACACTTGCCACATTGGTTACATTCGGTAGGCGACCGAACTTGGGGGTGATACGTCGCATCTTCAGGGTCTCGAATGTGCGACAGTGGCTTATGACGACGGTCACCGTAGCAAGGCTGTCTTTGCTGATGAGGAACTGATACACGTCCTCGGTAATGCCCTTCAACAGGTGGCCAACTTTGTCTTCCTCTGACATAGAAGGGTTGACAATCTTGCAGAGCTTCAAGATTGCCTCGACATAGGTCGTGCACGTCTGTCCTGGGATCTCAGCTCTCTGCAGTAACGTTTGTTCCGTCTTCTTTCTCTTAGCTACGAAGTCTCCGAAGCACGCTCTTATTTCAGAAACGAAGCGATCCCATGACGTGAGGGCATCTTCGTGGTTCTCGTACCACACGAGTGCTGTGTCCGTTAAGAAAAATACTACATTGGTCAGCTGGGTCGCCGCATCCCACTGGTAGTATTTGCTCACCCGTTTGTAGTGTGTGAGCCAGGCATCCACGTCCTCGCCAGATTCGCCACCGAATGTGCGAGGCACTATCAGATCCTGACGCAACCAGGGACCAGCCGCACGCGAACCTGGTACTAGCGGTGCTGCTGGGACTGGTAGAAGGTCTGCAGCTGCGGGGATCCGGTTTCCTTCTTTGCCGTGGAACATCTCAGCTGCCAGTGGTAACGGGGGCAGTCCAGCAAGGCGGCGGCTTCGTCGTAGATCAGGTGCTTGAAACGTCGTGTTGCTTGGTTGATTACCCAGCGCCTCCACCACAAAACTGTTACGGTTGAATTAAAGGATAGGTGGATTTATTTACAGGGTGAGGATGAAGTTCGGCAGTCGCGGTAGAGATGGAGTCCTCAGGCCGCACCAGACAACGTCGTCTTCTTCTTCTACCTCCCCATACATACTATACTACGCGCATACTACAGCCCGGCTCATACCGTAGCAATATGAAAAATTCGCAGCTTCCATTAGCTAAGCTTTGCTAGTAGTGCCAAGCCTTTGCAAGAGATCTTTGCTAGACATCCAAGCCTTTGCTAGTAGTGCACGGAAATTGATTGAAGTTTATCAGCATGAAATAAATACAAATCAATTGCAAACAGCGCATGACCCCTTAGCCAACGGCTAGTATTGGAGCCTTATGGACAATTTTTCGCAGCGGCACACACCCGTTGCCATGTTTGATCACGTGACCATGAACTGGCCTTCTCAGAGCGAGTCAACCAAGACGCAACGCACGTTCCGGCACATCAGCCGCACCCTAGCGTAGGGTGAAAGAGCGTCGCCGATGTGCTCATTTGCCCCCCGCTTGGGTGCGGCAGCTGTAGCGGCACGTGCGTTGCGGCTGTGTGGCACAAGCGCATGGAACGGCCCTTCAAGATATATAAGGAGACGTGGCCACGTAGTAAAGTCTACTCACACACACACACACACACACACACACACACACACACACACACACACACACACACACATATATATATATATATATATATATATATATATATATATATATATATATATATATATATATATATATATAAAGGTATCCCTACATGTTTCGTTCTTCCTTTTCCTTTTTTGATTTGAGTCACGTGAGCGAGTGAGGGAGAACAACTTTATTATGGTCCAGTACAGACGCTGAGATTGCCACGCGTCACCCGGCTACACCCACGTGGGGACTGGGAGGTCTAGCCTGCCGGCCCTGTCGCGGGCACACGGGACCGCCAGGATTTGGTCCTGAAGTTCTGGGCTGTGCAGAAGCGCATCCCACTCGGGTTTGCTATAAGTCGGTCGAGGGGACCCGCACTCCCAGAGAATGTGTGCTAGTGTAGCGGTCTTCCCGCAAGCAGCGCAGGCGGCATCGGGGAATTTGTGAGGATAAATTGCGTTTAGGTTTGCTAACGACGGGTACGAATGGGTTTGAAGTAAGTGAAACGAGACGGCCTGTGCTCTATTGAGTTTTGAATGTAGCATTGGGAAAACCCGCCTCGCCATGTAGTAATACTGCGTAATCTCGTTGTGCGTAGTAGGCGTGTCTTTATGTCCCCCATCGTCGGCACGAGTCACGTGACCAGGTGTCACATAGTAGTTCATAATGAAAACGTCTTCCTTGACTATAGTTATTATGCGATGTTGCTTGACGTTTGCAACGTCACTAAATGGAACGTGAGTTTTAGACCTTGACTTGATGTCGTGTGATGTTACGGGATTTTCAGTCGCGAAAGTAGTTGTGGGATATGAAATGATTTGTGTAGCGTGACTATAGTTACGTGACCTTACGGGATATATTTAGTCATGTGGCTATTCGTTACGTGGTGTGACGTGATTTTAGCCCCGTGACTAGATGTCGCGAGATGTCATGCACCTTTTAGGCACGTTACTAATTCTTTCGCGACGTTACGCGACTTTAGGCGCATGACTTCTTGTTACGTGGTGTCGCACGATTGCAGTCTCACGACTGGCTGGTACGGGATGATACGCGATTTTCAGCCTCGTAACAGACACGCCTGTCGCAGTTCTTGTATTTCACGCTGCATCAAATGGCGCACATGTTGTGGGAGTGAATCGAAAGTTGAGGAGGACGAAATGAGCGGCCACCATTTCATGATGATAATTCCTATTCCTCCTATCTGGGGCAACGAAAAGCTTAAATAGCTGCACTCTTCAACGCCATTCATGAAAAGAAATGTTCGTACCAACCGAACCGAGCTAGGTTAACCTCCCTGCTTTTCCTCTCTATTTATCTCTCTCTCTCTCTCGTACCAGGACGAACGTAGAAAAAAAAAATAACCCCGTATCTGCATGTTTCACTGCAAATGTCGAAAGACGATAGTCTTGCGTCTGTAGAGAGTGAACAAAACGTTTATTTGATGTTCTGTGCGAGAAAATTGGTTCATTGTATTCTGGAGGCACCGCGTTAGAGTGCCTCAATCTGTGCAGCGAAGGCAAACGAGCGCATCGAGGCACGTGAAACACGAGCGATATCTGGCAGTTATATTCGAAAACGAAGGAAGGCGTGCGCTCCTGTCTCGAAGCCGATAAGGTGTAAAACGCAAAGTGATGGGCAGGTGCCACCACCGTGGGATCTTAGCTGGTCTTAGCAAAGCATTGGAAACACTCGCCTTTTTGTGCAGCGCGTTGGATTGTCAGCGCAGCGTGATAAACACTACGGTCCTTAGAATTACGTATGTATGCCTTCCCTACTTTAAAGGCACATATACAGAAAATTGAAGTGTTGTTATTGTGCCTCAAATATGCGCAATAATTATTTTCATTTGAATTTTCATACAAGTATAAACGCTGTTAACTTGAGCAACATTGGTGAGCGCTGCGGATGGGGTTAGAATTTGACCGTTTGGAGTATAGTTTCGGCGGAGAAACAGACAAATATACAGGCAGACAGACAGACAGACAGACAGACAGACCAAAATTTTGCGTTGACAGACAGACAGAAAAAAATGGCAGCATGTCCACGGAGTGAATGATGGAGAGTAGGGCGAAGCATCTGTCCGTCCATGCGTCTGTCTCTGTGACCGTCCATGCGTCCATCTGCCCATCCGCGCGTGCGTCTGTTCACGCATCCACACGTCCAATTGCGCGTCCCTCCATGCGTTCGTCCATGCATCCGCCCCTGCGTCCATCCATGCGTTCATCCGTCCGTGCAGCCATCCATGCGTTTGTCCATGCATTTATCTCTGTGTCCGTTCGTCTATCTATTCAACACTCCAAGTACCACCATTTCGAATCTTTTCATCATATATTCCGCATATAGAAGCACCGCCATCCAGCGGACATTCCAAGGACTAAACAAGAGGTGGCACACGCACACTTTCTTGCGGCTTGCGCTTCGTGTCTACTTCCCACCTTTAACTACCTCGAGTTCATGGTATATACTACTAGTTCATTGTATTCATGACACTGCGGCCCCAAGGCTCGCTAAACTTTTCTAAAACCAAGGAGGTTACGCCCAGCGAGTAAAACGTAGCAACCCTTTCTGGTCAGATAGTGCTCCATGTACATGCCAATGGCTGCTAATTGGCAATGAGAGACCGGAGAATTCGCCTTTTAGTTAACGCGCACGCTGCGAATTTTTTATTGTTCAACAATGCACAGGAGAAATCTCCCACCGGCACCACCTTGCAGGTCAAAACGTAAGACTGGTAACACACTACGACTACGACTACAACGAGGGATGAACGGGCGCCGCCTTCGCCCTAAAACTGTATTAGAGCGAACGTGTTTGAACCCACCGGGATCCCTGGACCACCGCGCGGTCACAGAACACCTACCAGCGGCGCGGTCCCGCACCACGCCTACACGGCCATGCTTCTCGCCGCGAAGACCTCGGCTGCCCTATAGTCACCGCAGCAAGCTGCATCGCCGGGTCCCCAGACGAGAGCTGGACCTCCCAGTCCTCCCAGCTTGAGATGGCGTATGGCGTTGAAGTATACCCAAAGAGCGACTATCATCTTTAGAAAAGCGAAGCGTTGCTAACACCCTCTTTTTCGTTCATTGCATCACATTGTCAGCGCAACGTAATAAACACTTCGGTCTTTAGAATTACGTATCTAAGCATGTTCTAAAAAAGACACACTATCTAACAGTTATGTATCAACGTTACGCCTCAAATATGCGCAATGTTTGGTTTTTGATTGATAATGTTTACAACAATGAACGCCACCACCAGATCAAGATGGGTGGTCGTTTGAGCGACGGGTTAAAATTTTGCCTGGAGACTAAAGCATTGAATGGTTACAAACGAAGCTGCGGTTCTGTAAGGGTATGTCACCCACTGAAATATGTGAATGTATTGCTGTAAAAAAAATTAAATGATGATCAGCGCAAGAAATGCCGCAAAAGTCGACGCTGGTTCATGAAAACCACCACCCTACCAGCTGACGTCCGAGACTTCACTAGGTTGAGAGAATGGCAGGCGTTGCCACCACCTTGCGGCGTGGGGTGTGGCGCCCTCTGCCTCATGTACGCAGTGCGGCCGGACGGAAACTCTCAATCATGTACTTCATGAATGTTCTGTCGCACGTACTTCCTGGCGTTTGGTGACCAGCATGTTTCAAGTCAGCATGCAATGGCAGTCGCGGCACAGAGACATTTTTGTTGAGTTTTAATGTACATTGGTGCTTTTGTATTGTGGAAGCGGAGGGGACTGGCATGCCTGCGCGGACGCCCTCAGAGAGCCATGTTTCCTCTGCTACATCGCTTAAGAACCATGATGCTAACACATCTGAACGAACAGTTATTCATTCTGGGGAAGGAAGCTTTCCTCCTGCGGTGGTGAACACGATTTATTATTCTCTGGAACAACAAAGTGTCCATGCCTTGCCTTCATTACTGAGAAGGTAAGCTATAGTGTTTGTGTATTCACTGAACCTGCATTTAGTATTGTATAGGTATTTATTTATTCTCATACGCATTTCCTAAATGTTGTTTTTCGTTCTTTTTCATGAATTGTACGTACTCCTGAGCATAGTTTTCTTTATGCACGCTATAATTTCTGTTTGCAGGTACAAACAATTCCTGTTGTGCATTTGAATGTATAATAAGATATATTAGCATGTCGTGAGAACGAACAATGTAACACATAAATATATTCTGTGTATGTATGATTTTTTCAGAAATAAAATGCTCTTAAACACGAATACTTCCAAAGTACTTCCAAAGTACATATACTAAAATTGAAACGATACAGAGAAGATTAGCACGGCCCCTGCGCAAGGATGACACGCAAAATCGCGAAGCGTTCCACATTTTTGAGATAGAGGTGGCCGATTCTAAAGTGGTGGACACAATGGCCAGCTCTTCTACGGCCCTTGGTGCCCCAGCATCGTCAATCTGTAATGAACTGCGCTTGAAAACCAATAACTGCCGCAGTGTTGCCAGGGTATCTCAGATACTTTGTCTGGAGGTGGGGCTGGGGCTTGCTCCCCACGCGAGATCGGTTGCAGCGATGGCAGGTGGTTCGCACTTCCACTTGCCCCAACTGCGTCATGGTAGAGACCAATCGACATGCGACAATTGAATGTGTGGTTTCCCGCCTTTTTTGGCGTGTGGTCAATGCTGGTTTTCGGGGACAGGGTGTGCGAACTTTCGTGTCCAATGGCCGGTTTCCGCGTGGCTGCTTCTCCGCTATGTTAATAGTTGCGGGGCTGTTCAGCCTTTGGAGAAATCGATGTGAAGCCGTAGCTGCCGATTGCCGCCGGCGTGCTTTGTGGCCGATACTGGGGAGAATGAGACGAGATATCCTCGTGTTCCTCTCTGAGGAGCTTTTCTTCCTCGGGGAGCACGAGTTTCTGCGGCATTGGTCGTGCCCTTTCGTCAAGGTGGAACACAAAAGATACAACTCATTTTTCGACCGACTTGGTGCTAATCAGCGCCCGTTGAGTTGTTATATATGATTTCATTTGTTACAAATTGTGTTTCATTGCATCTATTGTATCGTTATACCATTGTATCATGAAATCGCATTGAGTTAATTTGTACATGTATGCCAACATTGTCATGTATATTAGAGCAAATGTCTTCACTGTAACGTAGTGATGTTGGTGGTGATACATAGATGTGCCCAAATTTATGTGCCCTGTTACTGGAATGGTATGAAGCCTTTGTGTTCTGTACATGCAGTAAATAAATTTTTTCTACACAGTAAATTACGTCTGTTTTGTCATCATCGTTAGAGTATGTCTAAAAAGGAAATGTTCTGTTGAGTGTTATTGACGTTTGTGTCAATGAATGTTTTCTAAACACAAATTATTTTGGTGTATATAACAGCTTGCACTGTACATACGCATGATCATCATTGTCTATCTTTCTGTGTGCACATAAGCTATGTGAGATATACCTGAAAATAAAATTATCTTAAACCCCTGCGCTCTTTACGCATGTCCTTACGCATGTCGTCGCGACGGCTTCAAGCACTCCCATAGTAAAGTACCTAGTACTCTAAATCGTTAACCACTTTTTTCTAAACACAGTAGAGTACCTAGTACTCTAAATCCATTAACATTTATTCTCAACATCCCTAGCCCAAGCCCAAGGGACGGTTTTTAGCTCCCCCACATCCTATAGTAGAGTACCTAGTACTCTAAATCGTTAACCACTTTTCTGGAACACCCACCAAGTAGTGGTGGTGGTAAAATCCACGGTTAAAAAAAAATCGCTGCACATACACGCAGTGCATGATGAGTGAGGCAAAGCGTCCGTGCGTCCGTTTGTTCTTGCTTCCGTCCGTCTGCACGACCATACGTGCGTCCGTTCAGGCATCCATCCCTGCGTCCGTCATTGCGACCGTCCATCCATCCGTGTGTCCATCCGTATATATCTGTCCGTCCATCTATCCGTCTTTCCATCTATTGAACACTCCATGTACCACCATCTCGCATCTTTTCATCGTATATTAAGCATATAAAGTACCGCCGTCCAGCGGAGATTCTAAGGACTACATGAGAGGTGGCACTCGCGCATTTTCTTACAGCCTGCGCTTCGTGTCTACTTCCCACATTTCACCGCCTTTAGTCCATGGCTCAATACTGTAGTAGGTGACAACCTAAGAATAAATATAAGCTCCACCCACGAGGCCTCATCTCCCTTATTTTCCATGCCTCCGTGCTACGAAGGAAGTAGTTTCCAAACAGTGGCCATTATGTTTACGCATACAATGATTACCTTACAATATTTGATTGGTATTGATATACTTAATCTGAAGCTTGATAAATGGGCTTGAAAAAGTGTGGACTTTCGCTTCAGCTTAGCAATATATATGTTGTTTAAATCACGCCCCTTCTGCGCTCATCTCGGAATCCACGAAGAAGCAATGCACATCTCTCGAAGACGACGTTTCTGCGCGGAACATATAGTGGTACTAAAACAAACAAGGTCACAGCTAAAGTGAAGGTTAAAAGAAAATCATTCTTTTTTTGCACTTTCAAAAAATGACGCAGGGACATAAATCAAACTTTAAAAGGTTGTTTGCAATTTTCTTGTGTTTCACGAAACTTTCACTATCAGGTTTCTTCGCTCTCTGCTGTAACTGTGGACACTATTACTCAGAGCGAAGAAGGGAGAATTGATCAGAGATTGACTTAGAGAATTTCGGTTCTTGTGGTGCCGTGAATACCGAATGTGCGTCTCGCGTTTCGGTGCTTGTCATCGTGTTTGAGGGGAACGCCAATGTTCCATTTGACGTTTTCTTTCAACGAATAAAAGCGCGTAGCGCACATTGTGTTTAACAGTGGGTGACATTCCATACATTCTCGTTAAGTTCATGCCAAGGCGATATACGCGGCTAGAGAAAATCCAAAGGTTAGCCGTCCGCTTTATTTTCAACCGATTTCGCCGATCTGATTCCCCAACTGAACAAATGCATAATAACAAAACTCAAACTCTAGAATGTCGCAGGAAGATTGCAAGACTAAAACTTCTTTTTATCTATTCAGCAAAAAAGTGTACTTGAGCTATCAAATATTCTTTCTCCGTTACCTTCTCGTCCAACTAGACGATATCATTCACAAAAATTTACTCCTATCTTTGCTCGAACTAACAATTTCAAATACTCTTTCTTTCCTCGCACATTAACAGAACGAAATGAACTACCACAACACATTTTTGAATCTGGAAACGTGTTAAGGTGTATTGAAATTTTTTTTTGAAGTGACTTAGATCTTGTACCATAATGTGTTGTATATTTACTTGTTAGTTTGTGCCTCCTGTATTGTTGCTTTTTTGGCCATATCCTCAAACTCCCCCACTCCCGCCTGGGCTATTCTTAGCCTGCAGTATTTTCTAAATAAAAATAAGAAAAGAATGACCGTGAATCAGAGCTGTAGTCGAACTTTTATTTTCTTCGTTTGACAACTTGCACTCGACGGTCCACTATGACCCCACCAGCCGTTGAATACTCAACTTTTTCAAAGCAGGGCTCAATATTGCTGCAACATGGGCCACTACTTTCAATGAATGTGTCAGTGCGCAGGTGTGCCAATGCAGGCGAGGGGTTTTCTCTTTTCGGGGAATGCGAGTGAATTGCGTGTCAGACTTTGCTTTCAAACGGGAGTGCAATGCATCCGTCTTTTGTTTCGAGGGACTCAAGTATAAGCAAGTTATCTCTATGCGTAATACAGGCACGGAATACAGGCGAAATGAAAAAGAAAATGCAAGAGGTAAGACTTCCCAATATGTTATCGTTAAAGGGTCCCTGAAACAGTTTTTTCACATTCCCCCTTTTTTATTAGATCCCTACTGGAGCAAATCATTCGCACCAGAAGTTCACTCGAAACAACCATTATTAATCGAGCTACGAGTACTAATTAAAGTACCCTCCTCCATCGCTGCGCCTTTCGCTCTCAACTGCCCTCAGACTCTTCCTTGGAGCGCTCGGGGCCAAGCTCCGCCTTCACGGCGCCTGCGTCACGATGTGGCGTGAGACTGCATACGCGCAAATCCTGCCTCCGATCCGATACCGGCAGTCTGTGCACCACGTTCCACAGCCAATCAGATACACTGGAAGTGATGACGTCAGTGGGGCAGAGCGTTTCATTTTGTGTATGGGTGGTTGAAAACGCGTTTGGCCGAGTCGCAGCGACCTGCGCTGATCTGGAGCGATTCGCAGCTTTAGAGCGTTGTAATAAATTACACAGTTTACGCAGAGAGCTCAAATCGGTCTCTGAATTACCCTTGAGACGTGGTCTACCAGCCCAATGTCTTTGTAAAAAATCGTCAAAACCATTTTAGGGTCCTTTTAAGGATGATACAATATCTCAAAAAACGAAATGTTTTTTTTTTTTTCACTCAACAATAGTTCTAGCGGCGTCGCTTCAGTGACGATCGCGATCGATGTAACTGATCGTGATTGATCATGATCGCTACGCCGATAAGGATTTATGCAGCGATATTAGATCATCATCACCATCATCATCATCATCAGCCTGACTACGTCCACTGCAGAACAAAGGCCTCTCCCATGTTCCGCCACTCAACCCGGTCCTGTGCTTGTTGCTGCCAATTTATACCCGCAAACTTCTTAATCTCCTCTGCCCACCTAAACTTCTGTCTCCCGCTAACCCTCTTGCCTTCTCTAGGAATTCTGTTAGTTACCCTTAATCACCAGCGGTTATTCTGTCTACGCGCAACATGCCCAGTCCATGTCCATTTCTTCTTCTTGATTTCAGCTATGATATCCTTAACCCCCGTTTTTTTCCTAATCCACTCTGCTCTCTTCTTGTCTCTTAAGGTTACACCTACCATTTTTCTTTCCATTGCTCACTGCATCGTCCTCAATTCCAGCGAGTATAACCTAGCAACCCTTTCATGTCTTCTGTGCGTTGTTGAACAATAAAAAATTCACAGCGTAAGACAGCTGAACCCTCTTTGTAAGTCTCCAGGTTTCTGCTCCGTAGCTAAGTACCGGCAAGATACAGCTGTTATATACGTTCCTCTAGGGATAGTGGCAATCTACCTGTCATAATTTGAGAGTGCTTGCCAAATGTGCTCCACCCCATTCTTATTGTTCTAGTTCCTTCAATCTCGTGGTCCGGCTCCGTGGTTATTACCTGCCCTAAATAGACATAGTCTTTTACAATTTGAAGTGCATTATTACCTAACTCGAAGCGCTGCTTTTTTTTCGAGGTTGTTGTACATTACTTTCGTTTTTTACGGATTAATTTTAAGACACACCTTTCTGCTCTCCTTGTCTAACTCCATAATCATGAGTTGTAATTCGTCCACTGAGTTACTCAGCAATGTGATGTCATCGGCGAAGCGCAGGTTACTAAGGTACTCCCGACTAACTGTGTTCCCATTCTAGGTCTCTGAAAACCTCCTGTAAGCACGCGGTAAATAGCATTGGTGAAGTTTTATTCCCCTGCCTTACACCCTTCTTGATTGGTATTTTGTTTCTTTCTTTGTGAAGCACTATGGTAGCAGTTGATCCCCTGTAGATTTCTTCCAGGATGTTTATATATGCTTCGTCGACGCTCTGATTCCACAGTGTCTGCATGACTGCTGACATTTCTACTGAATCAAATGCCTTCTTGTAATCCATGAAGACTATATGATGGTTGGCTATATTCTGAGCATTTCTCTATTACCTGATTGATTCTATTACCTGATTAGTTATTACACAGGTGACGTCATTTCCAGGTTTGAAGAACCTCGCACGGTGTTTTTCATGCAAGGTGTTCGTACTTCAAGCGTGAGACAAGCGCTTACGCAACGAACGCTTCAATCTGGCACGTAATTATGAGGCGGTGGTGATATGTTCCGTTAAAATGACGCAGCTGTGCCAAGCGGCACACGGCAAATTATTTACTCATACACAATGACCACAATTCGCTTTTAGGGGCGAAGCTCCTTAGAGCGGCACCCGTTCGTCCCTCGTAGCCGTTGTAGTAGTGTGTAACAAGTATAACATTTTGACTTCCAAGGTGGAATCGGTGAGAGACTTCTTCTCTGCGGTGTTGAACAATAAAAGAGAGTGTTCAATGTACACGCCAATGGCTGCTAATGGGGAATGAGAGACAGCGAAATTCGGCTTTTAGTTGAAGCACATGCTGTGAATTTTTTTATTGTTCAACAACGCACAGAAGACATGAAAGGGTTGCTAGGTTATACTCGCTGGGCGTAACCTCCTAGGTTTTAGAAAGGTTTAGCGAGTGTTGGGCCGCAGTGACATGGGCAAAGCGCAGGTTACTAAGCTACTCCTCACTAACTGTGTTCCCATTCTAGGCCTCTGAAAACCTCCTGTAAGCACGTGGTAAATATCATTGGGGAACTTTTATTCCCCTGCCTTACACCCTTCTTGATTAGTATTAGATACAATGAGCTAGTAAGTACCATAAACTCGACGTGGTTAAAGGTGGGAAGTAGACACGAAGCGCAAGCCGTAAGAAAGTGTTTTTGTACTTCCTCTCGTTCAGTCCTTGGAATGTGCGCTGGATGTCGGTGCTTCTATATGAGGAATATATGATGAAAAGATGCGACATGGTGGTACTTGGAGTGCTGAATAGGTGGAAGAACGGACACACAGACAGATCCATGGACGGCCGCACGGATGGCTGCACGGACGGATGGACGCATGGACGGACGCAGGAGCGGATTCATGGACGAAAGCAGAGACGGACGCACAGATGAACGTGTGGACGCACGAACAGACGCACGCACGGACGGGCGGATGAACTCATAATCGGCCACACAGGCGCACGCATGGATGGACGGAAGCAAAAACGAATGGACGGACGGATGCTTCGCCCCACTATCCATCATTCACTCTGTGGATATCCTGCCATTTGTTTTAATCGATACACCAATGCATATTCTCCCCACCTGGTTTGTTTACTCTCGTACTGTGTGACGCTAGCAGACCCTTTTGGTTGTTTTTTTCTCACACCTTGCCTGCACTTACAACACTCACATGAATGCACAACACATCGCATATCGCAAACGATCACCAAGATTCCCACGTTGTGACACCCAAGTAACACACTCACTCACACACGCACATGCAGCGACGTTGATGCCACACCTTTTGCAGGCGGTAAATCACAGACGCGCACATTCCACTGAACACACACGCACACATTCAGGTTTCACCATCACCTTACTGCACACGAATGACCACGATGACAATCGTCGAGATTGGTAATCCTAGGGACGCAGAGAAAAGACGCAGTGTTGCTGCTTCACGCTGCCGAACCGACGGAACGCGGTGAAGCTCTGCTCAGCGTTTGCCGCTGCGGTGCACTTGAAACGCTGCAAAATCATAAACCCCAGTATCGTATGACGGTCGACGAGGATGATGCTGAGGGCGAGTGGATGGAATTTCTTCTTGACGAAGAAAACAGCACAGGAATCCGAATGGACGCCTGACGGTCTCGGTACAGCGGGGAACATTGCCTCTCGTCGCGAACGGCACCATGTTGAATTTATCATTGGTTCATCGTGACTCCTACGTCATTGTAATGTGCAGCCGCAGTTGGACGCGCGTAATAGAAATGGACAGTGGTACACTTTACTTTTTATTCTTAGCTATGTTCCTGGCACTGCGGCCCAACCCTCGCTAAACCTTGCTAAAACCAAGGAGGTTACACCCAGCGAGTTTAACGTGCCAACCCTTTCCGAACAGATAGTGCTCAAGGTGCGTCCTTCTGATACTATTTTTTTTAGTAAGCATCAACATCAAGGCAAATTTTATTGGAGATTAAGTCAGCAATACTCGTCTCTGTAAGGTATTTCGTCAGAAACAGCTATCTTTTTATTCATGATATATGGGCGCGGGTTTGCTCCTTAATTGAAAGGGATGCGCGTGGGCCGCTTCTCTAGTCCGGCCATGGAGGTGGCTACTTGCTACTACGACGACTACTACATACGTTGTGGACGCACGACCAACGGCATAGAGAGCTTCACCCCCAAAACCGTATTTCTCTTTCGGAAGGGAAAGGCGTGATGAGATAGAGATGAGCAGAGGTTTCTACACTCGATAGTCCTCTGCGACCCTCTCTGCGCAATCCAAGATGGCCTCCTGGACGTCGGGTTTCAAGCTGCGCAAGGCAGCCTCCCACTGCTCCTCATCGACCAAGTACTATAAATGTTAACCACTATTGCTAAACACACAATATTTCCTCGTGCTCAAGTGTGAGGTCCAGGGCACGGCTTTCAGCTCTCCCATTGTAGAGTACCGAGTACACTAGATCGGTACGCACTTTGAGCTAAAGCATTGAATGAATGCTATGGTAATACAGAGGGAGCCTACTTCGCAGACGCTGCGGAACCCGTGGGAGGAATTTCTACAATAGCAGTCATTCACCTAAGTAAGGAAGCTGATGGCCTATCACTAAGATGCTCCGATTCATCTGTCGTAGAGGAAACTGCAATAGCACTAGCAGCAACGCACTTCACCGCAGAATACCTACTCACAGAGTCGAAGGTAGCCTACCGAAACAACATGAGAGGCCGTATTTCACCTCAAGCTAGCTCACGCCATCCTTTGGCAGGCATGAACGCGAGCCACGAAAAAGCAGCTCATCTGGGTGCTAGGTCACCTGGGGTAGTCAGAAACGAGCTAGCACACAACTCGGCCAGAGCATTCCTTCCCAGGGCTCTCTCTACCGACCCCTCAGTCCACGGCACTCAACCAACAATACCGGCTACAACACACGCAGATATACTTACTGCAGTTATATCGCCTACAAAGACAAACTTTGCCTCATCCCGTTAAGAGACTTACTAAAACCGAGGATGCCTGTCTGAGCAGGCTCCAAACCATGTCGTACAGCAGCCTGGTCCTAATGGCGAAAATAGACCCAGAACAATTCAGTGCATTGTGTAAATTCTGTGGCAGCCGCGCTGACCTATTTCACGTGATTCGGGTTTGCCAGTCTAATAGAAGCCTCGCGCTAATTACGCGGCCAACGTGGGAGGGATGGGAGGCGGCTTTGTCGGACCTAGCTCTCGAGGACCGCGCAGAGACTCGTGGAGCGGGCGCGAATTGCAGCGCAATCCAACGGAGTTCCGGAATACAGACCCGCCCAGTCCACTGTTGATATACATTTTCTGCATAGGAATGGCGGATAGCTCCCGATGTGAATCGTGCGACACTGACGAGACAATACAACATCTACTGTGTTCATGTGAACGTTTTGCGAGCGAACGCAACTTGCTACGCGAAACGTTAGAGACACTAGACAGTAGACCTTTTTCCGAAGAGAAGATCCTTGGCTCATGGCTCTACGCGTCGCTGGCCAGCAAAGCGACTCGGGCATTGCTAAGTTTTCTAAAGACGACCGGACTACGCAACCGCTTATAAGCGTGCAATGGACAAGGTCACATCTACACACGCGTTGCCCTTCACTTCTCTCTCTCTTCTCCTTTAATCCCCTACCCCTTCCCCCAGTGCAGGGTAACAAACCGGACGTGCGCCTGGTTGACCTCCCTGCCTTTCACTTCTTCCCTTCCTCCTCCTCCTCCTCCTCCTCCTCCTACATTTTCTGCAAGAAATGTTCAATTCATTCATTAAAAACACTGGTCGCTACATTTTTTTACTAATTGCAATGATTTGCAAGTAGTAGCTCTAAAAAGAGCTACAAATATTTAAAAAAGCAATCTTAAACTTAATGCGCATTAATACTTGTTTAGAGCTTCAATGCACAAAGCGTCTATGAACTTCCTTACTTAAACTTATATAGTCATAGCTTTTTATTATGACTGCTGTACACCCGAATTCCAAAACTCCTTCTAACATATACCCCACCTTAACTTTCCTGTCTTACTTTTTGCCTTCTCTCTCGCCCTTGGTAAGTAGCTGCAGGAAAGTTCGCCCCGTAAATCAGCACATCGGGTGCTATTCCCAGTGTTTGGTTGGTTGGTTCCTCAAAACCTTGGCGCAACCCACCTAGGGGGATAGGCCATGAATGGGACGGTGCCTTGCTTTTTAAATTAATTCACTTCTTGAAAGGAAGGGTTGGTTATGCTTCGCTTTGCTCACTTCGTTCTTTTCGTGCTACTTCCTTCTCTCTCTCATCTTTCTATTCACCTTCCCAATTTTCTACTCTCCTTAATTCTTCCTTCATGAAACATTGGGCAGACACCAACAGACAGACTGATGGTCACAGACCAAAATTTTTGCGTTCGAGTATCCCAAGAAATACCATTACCTTTTAGAAAAAAAAATGGCAGCATATCTACGGGGTGAATGACGGAGAGTGGGGCGAAGCATCCGTCCGTCCATTCGTTCTTGCTTCCGTCCACCCATGCGTCTGTATGTGGGACCGTCCGTGCGTCCATCCGCCCGTCCATCCGTGCGTCTGTTCGTACGTCCGCACGTCCATCCGTGCGTACGTCCCTGCGTTCATCCATGCATCCGTTTATGCGCCCATCCATCCATGCAGCTATCCGTGCGCCCGTCCACGCCTCTGTCTGTGTGTCCATTCGTCCACCTACTCAACACTCCCAGTACCACAGTCTCGCATATTTTCATCATATATTCCTCATATAGAAGCACCGCCATCCAGCAGACATTCCAAAGACTAAACGAGAGGTGGCACACGCACACTTTCTTACGGCTTGCGCATCGTGTCTACTTCCCACCTTTAACCACCTCAAGTTCATGGTATATACTAGTTCACTGTATTCATGGCACTGTGAACCAACGCTCGCTAAACCTTTCTAAAACCAAGGAGGTTACGCACAGCGAGTATAACGTAGCAACCCTTTCTTGTGAGATAGTGCTCAATGTACATGCCAATGGCTGCTAATGGGGAATGAGAGACAGGAGAACTTGTCTTTTAGTGAACACGCACGCTGCGAATTTTTTATTGTTCATCAACGCACAGGATAAATCTCCCACCAGCACCACCTTGCAGGTCAAAGTGTAAGACATGTGACGTACTACGCCGAGGGATGAACGGGTAGCGCTTTAAAAAGCTTCGCCCCTAAAAAAATTGTATGGCGATCCACTATTGCGAAACATACCGAGGAAGGGTGTTGCACGTATACCCAGCGCTTTCAGTTTGTAAAGTTTGCGTCGCTCCATTTACCAAAGCCTCCATGCCGCCAATGTTTCAGGCAAACAAGTAGGGCTTCCCGTGCACGAGTAGAATTTCGTTAGGCAGATTCACAAACTCGGTGTGCGACATGTCTGACGCTTTTTGTGACGCTTTATAAACTTCCTGCTTCTTGCGGCAGTTCAGATACTTGTACGTAGAAAGTTGCATCAGATTGTTTCCCCCGTTGCATATTTAGACACGTAGCGATGCAGCGTTAAGCCACCGCAGAGTTGTGCATTCACTCGATAAGAGAGGCGGTGGTGCCACTGCAGTCAGCCCCATGTATGAGCAACGCTTTAGTGATTTCAAGTTAATTATTATGATTACCTCTTGGCGATTTCTGTTAATTATAATAATCGATACAATATTTTATATTTTAATCTCATTCTCAAGTTTTACGCAACCTTAACCTTCCCGTCTTACTTTTTGCCTTTTCTCTTCCCTTGGAAAGCAGCTTCGGGAAAGTTCTCTTTGTAAACCATCAGACCAGGTGCTACACCCAGCGTTATGCCTAGCTTTGCTCATTTCGTTCTTTCTTTCTTACCTCTATCTTTCACTCATTTTATATACACCTTTATTATTCCCATCTATCTTTTATTCTTCCTTCTTGTGTTCGTTAGTATGCCTTTAGTTTAAGGCAAGTGCCAGTGATACATTGATATTCATCGATGAAAGTATATGTGTTTGCATAGTCCTGTATTTATTTCGTTGTTTAACTATATTTCCGCTTCTCCCCTGTATAATGTAAAAATGTACCCCCGAGGTTTCACAAATGAATACATGAACAAATAAATAAATAAATACATTTTTGGGAGTCACCCCATTTCATCTTCTGCACTCCAATGAAGTTCTTTTAATAACTGCACCTATAACCCCTTTGACATTACCTGCACAACTTCGCAGCACTCGCTTGGCTTCAAGGAAGCAAAACTTAAATCGTTCACGGTTCGGGCACGGCAGCTCCAGTTCAGAGAGCTCAGACTCTCGTGCTAATTTATTGTTTTGCTCGGTCCTTGGAACTACCGGGAACGAACTTCACTTACAGAATGCATGATGCAAAAGAAAGAAAGCCTATTAATGGTTTTTTTTTCAAAAAATCATTAATCTTCAAAACTGTGCCAGACAATTAGCGTTATTGATTCGCATACTGACTTACTTTGGGGATTTAGTTCAGTTTACAACGACGTCGTTGCCGTCTTCGTTGCGAAATGTATGGTTGGATATAATTTTATTCAATGTCCGGTAAGCTTTTACGCGACACGGGCCTAGTTCTCTTATGGAGGAACATCAAGGATTCGCCTCTGCGCCAACTCCTTGACTTGCTGTAATGACCACGTCTGGGCTCCGGGTACAAAAGAACAATAGTGTAGAACAGTCCGTGAATGTAATTAACACAAGGCCAGAGCCTAACTAACACACAAGAACATTGTCAGGCGCAAAGTCACAGTCTGTCAATCGGGTGTCGAAGGTGCTACCTTCGGGTGGTGAAAGGCGTCGAGAAAATTGACGCCTTTCACCACAGTACTCCGCACTGCAGTCTGTCTGCGTAGGACAGTACCAGAGAATACTTCTCTGTATGGTTGGGTGGCCTCCCAGCCAACTTAGAGAGGCTGAGTGTACCACTCTTTGGCGATCAAAACTAGGGAGCCTTGATACGCACGCCACACTGTAGTTGAGAGCCCTCGATTTCATTAGGATGCAGCAAGAACTGGATGAATGCAACGAAGGTTTCGACTATATAGCTTACGAACGAAGTACGCGCGGCAGCGCATCATGTCAAGCATCTGGTCACAATGACCACTCTGGACCTGCTCAATGTAGGGGTAACAGTTGACTACATGGAACGTGGACACGCTGGTGGTGATAGAGGCAGTGCTGGTCGCGGTGCAGAAAGGGCATGGTTATGAGATTGTACTCTCTCAACCAGAAGCTCTGAGCCCCTTCTCTCTACTGTAACACAAGGAATGGCGAACAGGTTGGTCAAGCGGCCTGGCCACGCTTGCTTTCAGCCATCCGCTTATGGCTGAGCGTAAGCGGCCAACTAGCCCATGAGGTATGTTTATCGGCGTTTTCGATCTCCAACACTTGTCAAAGAGAAAAAAAAATAGTTCAAGTGTTCTGCGATGGAGCGTAGAAGAGTGCACAACACAAGGACCGTGGGCATGCCCTCCGACACCTATCCCACTGGTTTTCTGTGGTCATGAACCAACTAAGGAGCCAGGCAGTGCATTGAAGGCGAGCTGCTTGTATATATATATATATATATATATATATATATATATATATATATATATATATATATATATATATATATATATATATATATATATATATATATATATATATATATATATATATATATATATATATATATATATATATTTACCTATGAATTTATTTGGTGTGTTTATTGCTTTATGTGTTTGCGTCTTACATAATGAATTCATTCTGATGAAACAAACTGCTACATGCTACAACAGCAACTTGGGATAAAAGTATAGCATGCTTACTTCAAAGACATCTTACTCTATTGTAGAATTTTCATACATCGCACTTAGCTCATCAAAGACAAAAATCAATTTATTATGCCATCGAAGGTTGCTCTTTTTCATTGATTAATTTTTATTCCTTTATTCCTGGCCCCATTCTTTAGAGACTTCAATACGTATTATTTTTCCCCTTGAAGAGTCCCTTCCGAGTGACCTACCCTCAATGAACTTTCAGCCTATCAGCAAAGTTTTCTCTTTCACACTTCCTATCTCAAAGCTTATTTTCTTTATAGTTCAATCTTGTTTTTTTTATATTCACTGTCAGGTATTCCCTCAATAATAGTCACTCTAACGAAAAGAAAAAGAATTGTTCAATCCCCTATCATGCCCCACCAACGAACAAGAACACTTCACAAACTTGATCTTCGTGTTCAATATTCACCTCTTTACAATAGCTTCTATAAATTTAAAATAAAAAAGCAGTTCCACAGACATTACATCAATATAATTTTTTTCTTTCTTCTAAACTGCATGACTGGTTTCTTGCAACGATGCCATTTTCTTTGCTTGATATTCTCGACGTTGCTGTTACGAATATTTTGGCGCCCCAGTGGTGCTCATAATCGATGAACCATCGCTCATTTCAGACTTCTGATATATATATATATATATATATATATATATATATATATATATATATATATATATATATATATATATATATATATATATATATATATATATGTGTGTGTGTGTGTGTGTGTGTGTGTGTGTGTGTGTGTGTGTGTGTGTGTGTGTGTGTGTGTGTGTGTGTGTGTGTGTGTGTGTGTGGAAGACAAAGAGAGAAAGCAAAGAGACACTTTAACCACGCAACCCGTAGTAAAGTACCGAGCGCCCATATATGGAGCTCACGAAAACCCGCTTTTACCGAAATGATGGATGAACATGCATTGATTTACCTGCGCTGTGCGAGGCCGGCAACGTTGCTGAATTGCTAGAAGAACTTAGCGAAATATTTTTATTACTCTGTATACATAATAAAATTGAATTTTTCATTGCTAACAAAAAAAAACGGCCCTGTGAACCGGGCACCACGCCAATATTTCTCTAAGCTTTATTTTTATTGTTCATCTTGTTTCCATTCTTATCACACAGTTCATTTCTGGGGATTCACCGGTCGCTTTCGTTCTTGAGGGGTGTGCCGCCCACCCCCCTTTCCGGTGCTGCTACGGATAAAGTGCGAGAGGGGGCTGTAATTGAAAGCAGCGGCGTCGGTGTGTGCGTCGAGGCCCTGTAGTCGAGAAATTGGCGCTTCGCAGAACAGTGGCTTCGGCCAACTTGACTGACAGGCCTGTGTGGGTATATAGGGAAGAAGGGGGTGTTTCAGAGCCAACTAACTTTCCATCCACGGATTTAGTTTCCGTCAAGCGTTCTCGTATATTATAGGATCGACAGATAACGACGAGTATAACGCAGTACACACGGCACTTCAATGGTGTAAGAAAGTGCCACTTAAGTCCGAGGAACTTTATATCGCCAGGTGTCAATCAGTAGAGTTCAGGTCGGGTCATGGATCGTTTTTCAGTGAGACATCCCGTGTTCAGGGGAAAATGAAACAGTCAACTGCGCCCGTCCAGGAGAAATATTAAGAGAGAAGTTGTTACAGTTATGGCTTTTACGTACCGAAACCACGGTCTGATTATGAGGGATACCATTGTCGTGGTCTCCGGAAAATTTGACTATTGGGCGTTCTATAAAGTGCTTTTAATTTTAACTACACGGCCCTCTAAAATATCATCTCGATCAATCAAAATTTAACCGCCGTAGCCGGGATTCGACCTCGCGACTTGAGGGTTGGTTATCATAACCACTATGCCACCACTACTGCGCGTATCCTGGGAAAAACTAGCGACCAATCAGAAAAGCGCTTATCACCGCGAAGAAGTTCTGAAAGAAACGGAAAATTTATGGAAGTATTAGGGCACACTTTATACTCAAAGAAAAAGGTGGGACATTATTCGTGTTCGCCATTGCATAATGCTGTGGGTGTGTGTTTTATCTTAGGTGTAATTACAGGCTTTCTTTTGTGTTTTGTTGCGTATGTCAAGCCATACAGAATATCTAACGTCGCTCACGTACAGGTTAAGCTATTTCAAGTATCTGCATTCAAGTTTGACTATTCGTCACTCATGTGCTGTTAGATTGTATACTGTATGTTGTACGTCCTCATAAAGGCATCAACATACCCTGTGATACTGAAAAAAAAATCGCCAACACGTTGCGACAAATGCCTGGCACTCATTTCGAAAAGTTTATAATATTATGCGCGAGAACACAACAATAACTCACTTCGAGAACCTACTTCTCGCCGTATCATCATGTGCGCTCGCCCAGGATAAGTTTTATGTACCGTTGAGCTTCAAGCACCACCGTAGAACTCACCAGCGAGTTGTACAGCGGTAGTTAAAACTTAACGAAGAACCAACAGCGCTAACATCAAGCTACAAAAGATTTCCCTCTGAAAAGACTACAACTTCTAGCTTAGTCACTGCGATCATTTTTTTATTTTTGTTTTCATCAGCATTACACATGCAGTATAGACCTTCCACAGAAAGCGAGGCTTAACCTCTCTGCGCTGCGTATTTACCCGACTAATGGGACCGGGGTACCGGTCGTGATTCAAATGAAGCCCAAGTGATTAGCCACGTGGGCTGCGACTTAGATCTTGCGCAAGGTTTCGTCAATACAGTCGCTTCAAAGTTTTCGTAAGATGAGCAAACTGTTATCGGGCCCATTGATCGCAAAATGACGACTGCACCGCCATTAGCTTAGCAAACAGCCCGGCGAGCAACCTACGGCTTTCCAGTAACCAAAATGCCGTGCAAAACGTTCGAATTGCAGCACGAAGTTTATCTCAGATATACATGACATTTGCTTGTTGCAGCCACGTGCCGGGGCAGAAAGCTTTTATCTCCAAGGGTCGACTGTCTGTGACCCGCATACACTTCAAGTTACTCTGTCAGAAAGTACTTTTACACTGGTCCGGTTGGCGAATGGCTTTTACTTTTCTAAGCAAACTGAGAGTGGACTTCTTCTCTCAAACTCTTTCTTTCTTTGTATCACACTGCCAATACACGCTAATACAACTTGTAGTTAATCTAATACCTAATGAACAACTGCCAGAAAATAATGTGATTTTAGGATTGGTTGAAACGAAAGCTGTTGGATGCATTTTTTGAATTCTTATATTTAATAATGAGTGACAGAATTAATGGGGAGGGATACAGATCTTCGCCAACTTCCATTCAATTGCTCCTATGTGTGCATGTTCTCTTTTAGGTGTAGGTTTTGGAGAAGTTGGCACTTAAGTATAAGGCCAGCTACACTCCTTTTCCCAGATAAATCTAATAAATGTGCTAAAACCATCGATAGTACACCGTGGATGAACTATTAATTAATTAAAACTACGCCACCTACAGCACGCAAGCACTGCAACGTAAACCAGGCAGTTTTTCGATTTGCCATTGCGTGAACTAAGCGTTAAGGGTGATCAGTTAACGCAAAATTTCTCACATCGCTCAGAAACGGCAATACCATTCATCGCACTGTCAAAAGCGAACCTATTGCAGTACACCCCTGATAATCTTTTTTGCTCTGCGATACACATACAAACAACAAAAAACCCTGAAAAACAAGCAACACCACTTCCACACACCACGGGCGGCCCGTGGCCGTCATGTGTGCGATGATTTTGGCCGAAGTCGACCACGCGTGACGCATCTTGCCCCAGAGACCGACGAATCTCCGAAATGCGGCGCCGGGGGCCTCAGGATGGGATTCGACGCACCTCTCTCCTTGTCGTCCAGCGGCGCGTCGCTGTAATTACGGTCCGCGCACCGGTGGCGTCGGGTGAAGGACCCCGTGACCACCACCTGCTGACACCCCCCCCTCTCATTCTCATCCCCCCCCCCTCACAACTCCGCGCAGACCCCTCCACGACTCCTCCTGGAAGCTGACCGTCTCTGGCCAAACCCTTTCCCTTCGCCCCACGGTCCTCGTTTGTTTCCTTCTCGTGCTCCTAACTGCTCATCGACCTGCATTGCGTGATAAGCAGACGCTGTGTGCCGAGGCTCAGACGGTCGGCCAAAGTTGCTTTTGTGGCCGTGGCACATATTATAAGCGCGGAGTCCTTATGCTTAGGTGCACGCCGATGACGGATTGATATGAGACAGCTAATCGACGCCATAACGAGTGTTCGCAAGCTTTCCGCTCTAATGGGTCACGAGAAATCGATAGATCAAGAAGTAGTTCCTATGATGATATTGATTGCTTTTGCTTTTATGATCGTGAAAGAACACTGTCGTCACGGTATCCTTTAATATGAAACTGAGTAAACGTTTGAGCTGTCTGTCTGTCTGTCTGTCTGTCTGTCTGTCTGTGCGTACGTGCGAGCGTGCGTGTGTGAGGGGAGTATAATGGTGTTTAAGCCAACCTAAAACAAGTCCGTAAAAGTTTTTTTTTTTAATTTAGAACCTGTACCGTCTTGTGAAGGACTCTATATGACCCATACGCACCATGATGTTATGTTATACTCGACTGCTGGTGCGAAGGTAGCGGGATTGAATCCCGACCTCGGCGGCGGAATTTCAATGAATGCAAAATGCTAGCAGACCATATACTTAGAACAAGATGCAGGTTACAAAACACCACATAATAAAAATTTCCGGATCCCTCCACTAAACCTTCCCACGAAATCACATCGTGGTTCTGCCAAGTAAAATGCCAACAATCACTATTGTTTCCAATAAGCGCACACTACATAGATCCCTGTTTTCTCACTAAACACAATACTGTGAAAGTGAGATACGAGGCACATTACATGATCGTCAGTTAAGGTCACTTACGCTCAACTTGCTGAGTAAAGTTCTCGGAGCTGTCTAGCACTGCCCTGTACTTTTCTGCAGGGGCGACTTAACGAGGCATCCGTGTGGGGGAAACAAAGTGCGCCCCTCGAGGCAGGCGTCGCTCAATTCTGTCAGGCAACAATTTAGTGAGGAGAAGGGAGGAAATGACGTGGTGTCACGCAGACACCCCTCTCCCAAGTTTTTCTTCGAGTCCTTTCGCCTATAAACTTCCTCGGCCATACGAATGCATGCAGAGGCCTCCGAGTTGGCGCCTGCGAATGCATTTCGCGCAGGCGCGGTTGCTGGCCTTCTGGGTTCCGCCGAAACAATTTCATCGATGGTCGGTGCGTTGGCCGTGGCTTTCTCCGCCGTGACCGCGCAAGTCCTTAGAGAACGCATTCGTTGAGCAAGTGAATGCGAAGTGGCTGAAACATGGAGCCTCTTATCATGCACTGTAAGAAAGGTATGCGGCTCATCCTGAAGCTGCTGCCAACGCCTCCTTTAACGACAGCGATGGCTTCGCGCGGGGGCCATACGTCATGCTTGAAAGAAGGCACAAGGGGCTGCCGATTCCAAGACCGTTCTACTTAGGGTTCTTTCATCTTCGAGCGCTCAGCGCAAGAGAACAGGACTGTGGCACCAGAGGCGAATGTGTGCGCGATGTGTGGCATAGGCGGATGTTGACCGGTCATATTTGCTACAGAAAAGAATCCTATGTAGTGCAAACATATATACCGCCATGACATTTGTCATGCAAATGCGATCCCACTTTTGAAAGCCCAACGATTATATGCCACCAACATAGTCGGACAAGGCGAGAAATTTTGAAGGCATACCATGTAACAAATAACACCCCACTTTGTGTACGTCTATTTTCTCGGCCGTCGCAGGACAAGAAAACTTTAGTAATCGACGGTGAACAAGCGCCTTAGATGTTTGACTTTATGTGCGTCTTTGTGACACACACGCCATCGTGTGTGTCACATCAACCCACTTCCGTATGTTGTTGTTGTTGTTGTTGTTGTTGTTGTTGTTGTTGTTGTTGTTGTTGTTGTTGTTGTTGTTGTTGTTGTTGTTGTTGTTGTTGTTGTTCACTAGTGCAGTAAAGTTTCAGTTGAGAGTGAGTGGTAGATGATGTGTGCGTATTGCCTTCCATGTCCGGCTTTTTTTTTTCGCTCAAAGCATTACTCCACCCTGTAGTTATAGTGCCAACGAAAAATAGTAAACACTTACTGTTTGTTGTATATGTCGTGCATGCCATGCGCACGCTGTTTAGTGAATGTATCTTACTTTACCGAATGCCTAGTTTACTTTCCAGTAACTTCTTAAATGTCGGAACCTTGCATTGTGCTCGTCGACAAAACTAATGGCCGTCGATTTGAAATGTATCTGGGAATCATACACCACTCCTGCACTCCAGGGGTAACCAAGTTGTACCTTTCTTTTTATTTTGTTTTCATCTATGCTGCAAAAAAGGACACAAAAGAAACAAAAGAACAAGTGACGCTTTTGAGCCGATCAGCTGGTTCAACGGTGGAACCGATAGAAATCGTAAAGAAACTGTATCAGCTAAGCATTGAATTTAATGATTGAAAAAATCGGCAGATCCCATGCACAGTGGGAATCGATGATATGCGAAGCACGAATGAGGAAGGTTGATAGGTCACTTCAAAATCAGCACAACGTTACGAGACAGGGGTAAGTTATGCCATACATGAATTCCATGTCATGATTATCAAATTTGGACGTTTCATTTACCTTCGTCATCTAATAACGTCACCTGATACCAACTTTGGTATATATGAAGGTAGCGAAACGGCCGCGAGCGTGCTATGAGCGTAGTATGTCGTCATGTTTTACATGACATCTATATCGTGATTATCATGTTTGAACGTGTCATTTACATTCGTCGTCCATTCACGTCACGAAATACCAAAATTGGTATATGTAGAACTAGTGAAACGGCTGCGAGAACGCTATATGAGCGTAGCATGTAGTCATGTTTTACATGAAACACATATTAGGATTATCAGGATTGGACGTGTCATTTACTTTCGTTGTCTATTGACTTCCCGTGATACCAAATTTGGTACATGTGGAGCTAGGGAAACAGCGGCGAGCGCATCATGAAGGGCCCATTATACACCGACGCAACGCAGACGCGCGCGCAGGCTGGGCGCAGCGACTCCACGCTAGCGAAGCGCGACCGGCGCGACCAGCGGCCGTCGACGTCACCCGGTGGCAACCGGCGTAATATGCGAGATGCTCATTTCACGCCAACGACGTTACTTAGACAGCATCGCGTCCCCCTCTCTTCATGATGGAGGGACGCCGAGTGCACTCAAACGCTATGCGTCAAAGCAACACAGCGCGTTTTTGCGAGTATATGGCAGGCAGATCCACAATAGAGGTAAGTGAGCAGATCCACTGATCTCTGCTAGGGGGAAATCGGTGCCTGGCTTGGTATTGCCGGCGTGGCGCAATGAAACGAACGCCGGCACGCACGCGCACTGGTCACGTCGAAGTTTAGAGGCGCCTTGAGTGTGGCATGTAGTCATGTTCTTACATGACACGCATCTCATGATTATCAAGTTTGCACCAGTCACATATCTTCGTAATCCATTCATGCGATGTAAGACCGAATTTGGCATATGTGAAACTAGCGAATCGGCCACAAACGCATCATCAGTGTGGGATGTAGTCATTTTGTTACATAACACGCATGTCATGATCATGTTTGGACGTGTCATTTACCTATGTAGTCCGTTCGCCTCACGCAATACCGAATTCGATAAATGTGAAGCTCGTGAAACGGTTGCGAGCACATCATGAGCGTAGCATGTAATCATGTTTTTACATGACACTCAATGATTACCATTTTGTACCGGTCATATACCTTCGTCATCCATTCACGTCCCGTAATACCAAATTTGATACGTGAAGCCAGCGAAATGGCCTTGAGCGCATCAAGAGCGTGGCATGTAGTCATGTTGTTACATGACACGCATCTCATGATTAACATGTTTGCATCAGCAACATACCTTCGTCAACCATCCAAGACCCCTCATATCAAATTTGGTGTATTCCAAGCTAGCGAAACGGCTGCGAGCACATCATGAGCGTGGCATGTAGTGATGTTGTTACATGACACGAATGTCATTATTTTCATGTTAGGGTCTGTCGCTTGTGTTCGGCATGCAGTCATGTCATACCGTACCAGTTTTACAACATATCATGTGAATGAAACCACCGTAAGAGCAGCAAGAGCATGGAATGTAAATCATGAGAAACATGTCATGATTTTCATGTTATGACTAGCCACTTATGTTCGTCATACAGTCACGTTATGTCATACCAAGTTTGGCATTGATACCATTATGCAGTCAGGGGAGCTAAAAGTCGTAAGCGGATAGATAGATAGATAGATAGATAGATAGATAGATAGATAGATAGATAGATAGATAGATAGATAGATAGATAGATAGATAGATAGATAGATAGATAGATAGATAGATAGATAGATAGATAGATAGATAGATAGATAGATAGATAGATATGCTCAAAGTCGCCGAAGTTCGCCAAGAAATTCTTCGCATTTAATAACGCAGTAATGGGCTGCACCTCGTCAAATTCACTGTTACTAAGAAGTCATGGTACGACACAGCCAGAAAGCGAGGCCGGCGCCCCATCGCGCTAAATTTTCAATGAAAATTTTCAATGAAATGTGAGGAGCTTGCGAAGAAATCGACAAGGCCTATAGAACAATACGTAGGAGCAAGACTTCCATCTATACCGGCGGAAAGTGGTTGCAGGAAACGCTACGCAGCGCACAAGACGAGTGATGATGCGGGCGAAAGGCAGAACTCTTTGTGAGCACGCAATGAAAAAAAATCACAGCATATCTACGGCGAGAATAATGATAAGTGAGGCTAATCGTCCATCAGTCCGTCCGTGCTTCCACCCGTTCGTTCGTTCGTTCTTGCTTCCGCCAATCGTCCACCCGTTCATCATGTGACCACTCCAAGTACCACCATGGAATGGAATGAAAAAAATTGCCCGCAGCTTCCCTCGGGGGAACACTGAGGAGGATGCGGAGCATATAATTGGTTAACGGGGTGTTAAAGTGCGACTTACTTGGGTCGATGGCTAAATTGGTTAACGTGGTTGTGAAATGGGGTGTTAAATGAGTGAACACGTACGACACGTATCCCGTTTTCGAAAGTCCGGGTCCTCTTGTCGACGCCTACGTTTCAAAGCGGCCGAATCCGGTGCTGCTGCTCGACGCTGACGTCTCTCAGCGGCTTCACGTTCTCTAAGTTGAGCATCTTCCGCTCGACGCCGACGTTTACGTTCGGCGTCCCGAGCTCTTCTCCGCGCTGCCTTGTCTTCGGACGACGACTTGGTTGCGGTTCCGCCAACACTTTGGCCGGCGCTGGTCGAAGGGACGTCGATCATTGCGACCTCGGACGTCGACGCGCCGTACAAACCAACCGACGAGCGGCAACTGAGCGAGCGAGCACCGACCTTGAGTATATATACAGCGCGACGGCGCATGCACTGTCAGCTGTCGAATGTTCGAGAAGGGGGAGAAGCGCAACGGCGCATGCGCGCGCGTCAGCTGCCGATGTTCTCGAAGCGCTACGGTGCATGCGCGCGCGTCAGCTGCCGATGTTCTCGAAGCGTGACGGCACATGCGCGCTACATTATACAGCTAGCGAATGTTCGTGAAGAGGAGAAGCGCACGCGGTGTGTAGAGGAGGAAGGGTGCACAGTTGGTGGAGGAGTGAAGCACGCGTAGAGGAGGAAGGGATGCACAGATGGTGGAAGAAGGAGGAGGAAGCTTGCGGACGGCGCCGCACCACAAGCCTCGAGTATTAGATGCTCCGCATCTAAAAACTTTATTTCAGTCCTGCAGGACGCGCTTAGCGCGTAGCGGGCGTCTCCCACGTAGGGACCGACAGGGAGTACCTGGCGGCCGCTTCGTGGGCCTGCTGGACGGCCCATTGCTGGTCGGCGAGAAGTGAGCTCCTGAGGGACCTCTCCCACTTGCTTGAGGTAGAGTCGGGAGGAGTTGTTCTACACTCCCAGAGCATGTGTGCGAGTATCGCTGTGTGTCCACATGATTGGCATGTGTCGCTGGCGTATGCATCGGGATAATAAACGTGAAGCATGGCAAGGTTTGGGTACGTGTGTGTCTGTAATAGGCGTAGGGTTAACGCCTGCGGTCGGTTAAGTTTCGAATGTGGGGGTGGAAAAATGCGGCGTTCCAGGTAAAAGTGCTTTGTAACTTCATTGTACGTAATTGGTGCATCCCGATTGGTATCCAACCCAGCAAGATGAGGTTGCCCTGTGGCAGTGCGGTCGGGAAGTGCGCGCGCTGCATCATGGGCGATCTCGTTGAGGTTGGATAGGGCGCCCGGCACCTGGCCGAGATGGGCGGGGAACCAGATGACAGTGTGGTGCTTCAGGGCACTCGGGTCCGCATTGCGCAGGATACGTAACGCCTGGTCGGAGATGACTCCGCGTTCGAAGGCTTTGATGGCCGGCCTGGAGTCGCTGTAGATGAATTTCCGTTTGCTGTCGAGCATAGTTATAGCTATAGCTACTTGCTCCGCTACTTCGGTGTTTCGGGTGAGGATTGTGGCTGAGTTAAGAGTCTGCTGCGCGGAGTATACCGCGACCGCGGCGAAGGCTTGGTTGTTGCGATAGGCAGCGGCGTCCACGAACGAGACGTTGTCCGCTTCCATATCTATGCGCTTGAGAATGGCGGTCGCCCGCGCAAGGCGCCGGCCTCTGTTGTATTCGGGGTGTACATTTCGTGGTATGGGAGCGATCGTGATAATGTCGCGGATTTCACGGGGAATTAGAGTCAACTCTGGGGGGTCCCTGGCCCTCGAGGAGAAGAAGCCGAGCTCGCGCAGGATATGGCGGCCCGCCTTGGTGGTAGTGAGTCGGGTCTATTGGACGCGTTCCTGAGCTTCGGCGATCTCTTCTAGCGTGTTATGTATGCCAAGCTCGAGGAGTTTGTACGTTGGAGTGGTGATAGGGAGGCCAAGGGCTAGTTTGACCACCTTGCGAATAAGCGCATTGAGTTGATCGCGCTCAGCACGCAGCCACTTGTGTATAGCGGCAACGTAGGTAAAATGGCACAAAACAAACGCGTGTACGAGACGCAGCAGGTTGTCTTCTTTGAGGCCATGGTGCCTGTTGGCTACTCTACGTACGAGTCGTATGGCATTCTCAGTCTTAGTCCTGAGCTTGTGTACTGTTTGGGTGTTGGTTCCGCAAGACTCGATGATCATGCCGAGGACCTTGATGGTGTCTACCCTGGGTACAGTACGACCATCTCTGATGGGGAGGGTGATATTGTGTTCCGCCGGAGGTTTCCACCCTTTGGGCTTGGCACCCCGGCGTTTGGGCAAATATATCAACAGCTCCGACTTCGCAGGTGAGCACCAGAGACCGGTGTGGTCGAGGTAAGACTCGGTGGTGTCGATAGCCTCTTGCAGGGCGGACTCAATGAAGCCTTCTGACCCTGTGGAGCACCATATGGTTACATCATCCACATATATAGTGTGATTTAGCCCATCTATTTTTGAAAGTCGTTCGGAAAGCCCAATCATCACAAGGTTGAAGAGCGTGGGTGAGAGAACGGATCCCTGAGGAGTGCCCCGCTGTCCGAGCTCCACTTCTTCCGACACGAGGTCTCCTACGCGGAGGACGGCTCTGCGTCGAGTGAGAAAAGAGCGGATAAAGTAGTAAAATTAATGACCTAGGCCGAGGGCTGCGATCGCTATCAAGATTGACGAGTGCGTTATTGTATCGAAGGCCTTTTATAAATCAAGACCGAGTATTGCACGAGTGTCCCGAGTGTTCCCGCCATCTAGAATTTGATGATGATGAAGTACCACCATCTCACATCTTTTCATCATATATTCATCATACACAAGTACCGCCATCCGGCGGACATTCGAAGGACTAAGTGAAAAGTGGCAACCTGCTACTACTACGACGACGACGACTACTGCATACATTGCGGACGCTTCACCTATGGCTTAAGGAGCTTCGCCCCTAAAAATGGGCAACGCGGCTGTCGGTCGCTTCTCCGTCTCTACAGGAAATAATCGAGTAGACAGGTACTTAGAGTAGAGTTCGCAGGGCTTGTGTTACTGGGGAGGTGCATGCTATTTTCACAATCTAACGTGCATGTGCATCCTGAGAAGTTAGCGCACAACGTATGAGTAGTAGAGGGAAACGCCGACGCAAAGCTTTGGGTACCTGATTATAAAAGCGATGACGTAGTATAAAAAAATAATCCTCACATCAGAACCGGTATTTCAGAGACAATACCCTGGCTGAGAAACGTGGTCAGCTATACGGAACAGCGGTGGCATAATAACTTCACGTTATACATAAAAAACAAAACAAAGACGACAAGCAAGTCTGTGCCCTCTAAGGAGCTTCTCTCTTTTTCACCGTACGAAGCGTTTTTTCTTGGAAAAAAGTGGACTGGAAATCCAAATTTGAAAATAACTCATGAAGTGAAGAAGTACGAGAAAGGCTTCGAGCTTTTGGACTCAGAACTTTTGTCCTCGTTATTACTTCTCACACAAGTCGTGTTTCTTGAAAAAAAAAAAATCTTACTTGAAGTTCTTTCTTCTCTTGCAAGAGAGTGCGTCCAATTTTCTGACGTAGACGATGTGTCATCATCGTTCATTTCCTTTTTAGCTCTTGAGAGACCAAAAATAATGCCCACTCCTTCCCCGAGCTTTGCATTCACTTGTGGAAGGTGACGCATTCCAACGTGATTGGCATTCTTCTCACTCTTCTTACCTGTGTTTTACTTACTTCATGAGTGGCTGTTCTTTCGAACTTTCCTCCAATAAAACTAGTCATTCCTTAATATTCCAGGCACTGAGGACTATGTCGAGAGTGCCTTGGTATTACATCTTTTAAGATCGGCCACACCTTGCCATCAAACTTGGCATTCTTCTAATTTTTCTGGCCTGTGTTTTACTTACTTCATGAGTGGCTGTTCTTTAAAACTCTCCTCCAACGAAACTAGTCATTCCTTAATATTCTAGGCACTGAGGATTATGTCGAGGGTTCCTTGGTATTACATCTTTTTAGATCGGCCACACCTTGCCATCAAACTTAGCATTCTTCTTGATTTTCTGGCCTATGTTTTACTTACTTCATGAGTGGCTGTTCTTCAGAGCTTTCCTCCGACAAAACTAGTCATTCCTTAATATTCTAGGCACTGAAAAGTATATAGAGAGTGCCGGGGTAATGTATCTTTTTAGATCGGCCACATCTTGCCATGAAAATTATTTCTAACCGTGTCGAATTTATCCCCCAAGTTGACGTGGCTCCG
Source organism: Rhipicephalus microplus (assembly GCF_043290135.1). NCBI lineage: Eukaryota > Metazoa > Arthropoda > Arachnida > Ixodida > Ixodidae > Rhipicephalus > Rhipicephalus microplus. The sequence goes on from NC_134702.1 coordinate 52,860,457, forward strand.
GTGCCTTACAAATATGTTGTAACAAAATGAATGACTGTGCGCGCAATATTGGCCCACAACACCACAGCTGTACCTTTTGAAAATCAGCAAATACGCATCCGCAACGCAAACCTCATGCCTATAATATAGGCTTTGTTGATGATTTCGCAGCTGATTATGATAAAACATGTCGGAGGGTTTTGTAATGGATGGACCTTGAAAACAAGCTCTCGTTGCGTAATTCACGTGTTTTGACACGTGGAGAATTTTTACGTTTCTGCCACGCAATTATATACAATTTAAGCAGACACTTTTCAATAAATGACATTCGTATAGCGTTTTTTGAAGCATCTTGAAGTAATATAGCGTGACTGTGTGGTACAAAAAATGCATGTCACGTAGACGGCCTTGTTTAAATTCTCACTCGAACCGAAGTTTTTTAAATGCGAAGCATTTCTTAGCGAACTTCGGCGACCTTGAGCGTATCTATCTATCTATCTATCTATCTATCTATCTATCTATCTATCTATCTATCTATCTATCTATCTATCTATCTATCTATCTATCTATCTATCTATCTATCTATCTATCTATCTATCTGTCTATCTATCTATCTATCTATCTATCTATCTATCTATCCGCTTACGTTTGGGTGCACTCTCGTGGTCACCCCCCTTAATTTGGCGTGAACCAAATTTGGCATGGAATGGTATGGTTTGACGAATATGACGCGCTGATCAGGACATGAATAATGTCACAATACCGTCGTGCATGTCGTCAAACGTTTCCCGTCAGAGAGCGACACATACCCACGGTCGAGTATGTGCCGCTGGTATGCGTTTATGGGCCTTAGGTGATTTATACTTGGTATCTACCCAGGAACGACGAGATGGACAATTTTAACGCACGAGCGTTAAGAAGTATCCGACATCGGTAGCGTCGACCCAACGAATGCAAAGAATAAATGTCAGCGAGCGAGCTGGATTTGAACCCAGGCATTTTGCGTGGCAACAAAACATTGTACGAAAGGGCTACACAAGGTCTGAGAACTATTTTTCAACTAGACGCTAATCTTCGTGAAACGTCAATAGTTGTTGTAGTACCGCCAACCCAATTTTATTAACATATTACATATGTACTCCTTTGATACAGTTGTCACGTCGGGTTAACGTCAATTGTCGTATGTAGCAGTGTCCAGGGCCAGCATTCTCGCGAGCATCAGCGCTTCGTATCAGGTTTTGCTGTTGATAATACACATGTTCCAGTTGACATCGTTGCGCAAGTGCGAAGAACTGGTTATATAAACATCTTCAACTCTTCAACATATGTCTGTGCGTGCAACCCTTGTACACACAATTGGCGTCAATTCATGGCGTGTCGCTCAATAAAAAAATTGCAACGACACGTTTCCTTCGCAGGCTTCGCATAACGTCGATTCCCAGGTACGTGGTATCTGCCGAATTTTTCCATAATTTCTTTTATGTGCATATATTTTTTTATTTTTCGGGTCATGGACAAAAGGATGATGTTTCGCTTACTACCAATGACGCTGACACCATCGCCGAAACAGAAAAAACCCGAGAAACGACCTTTTTAACTCTATCGCGCTAATACTACGTCGAATTCGATTTTCGAACTAGCATTCCAAAAACATCGTCGCTCTTCTTTCACGTAAAGGAACTGCTTTGTTTGGAAGGAAACGATTTAGGGTTTGAACACCGTTAGCACAAGCGAAACCACGCGAAACCGAGAACGGGCTTGTGGGGCCCTTCTTTCACTAAGCATTACTGTCCGACAGTCGGCGCTGCGGTGCCGTGGAGCACGCATGAATTCTGTCGATAGTGCAGCAGGGAGCTTTAGCACATGCAAGGCCACCACGCGAAAACTTGCGCTGTTTTGAAGGTTAACGTCAAGAAGTTATTTCTTGCATGAATGGGACTGAAATCCACTAGTTGCATTTCATTGCACTGAAATGGTCTTATATGGGTAGCTTTAGCAAATGAGATGAAATACCCAGACCCACTACGTCATCGGTTTTGTGTTCCACAATGTCCCACTAGTGGCACAAATCACATTCAACTATTGCACTGTTGTCTGGATTGTTAAAGGGCTGCAGTGAATAATATGGATTTAGAGTTTTGAAGCCCCGACCTGCCAATTACAACAACAGGTATTTGCTATTAGCCAATTACAACAACAGGTGTTTGCTATTAGTGACTAACTAGTCATTTAAATGTGACTAAAACAAAATTTTTCATTTTCACGCTCGCAAAGATGAGAAGTTATAAGAAGATACGCTATAGTTCCCTATCCAAAAATGACAAACATCTTACTCAACCACCAAGGAGTAAAGAAAGAGAGGACACAAAAATATAATGAATAGCAATGTGCAGTACTCACATAATGTCCGTAAATCGGTATCCGGCGTTCACAGCAGTCGTATTGCAGCTGCATGTGAGAAAAACTGGAACATCTGTCAACAAAAAGATGTCCGACACACCATTAACCAAAATAAACAAAACAAGGGGGCCACAACTCTGTAAAAACTTTGACATTTATTCACCCGTCAGTCAAAGCATATTACAGAACGAAAGGCCGCTATTCATGATCGTTTGTACACTGTTTCGTTCCATCATCAATATTCATTTCGTAGATGTGCGTCAATCTTTATTGTTTTATTTGTACCCTTTGTTTACCTTGCAACATGCATATGTGTATGTCCTTTTGTGACACATTGTTCTGAAGCTATGTTTGCGTGAAACATCGAATGTACATGTTCTTTCCACGTCATCTCATGTTCATGTAAATGAAGTATGTTTTATCATCACCGTTAATGTATGTCTAACAAGAAAATGTTCTGTCGAAACGTTATTGATGTCTGAGACAATCAATTTTTCTAAACACGGTATAGGAGCTGGAGGTCGCCAAAAATCTGTGTTATATCGGTCCAACATTTTCCTCTGATCCGGGACGGTTTAGCGCTCTCTCATAGTAGAGTACCGATCATTCTAAATCGTTACACTTTTTTTCTAAACACACAAGAACTGATGGTATGCGTAAGCACCATTTCTCGAAATAACCACGTCATGTCACTGCGAATTTTGTCTCTAAAGATCACGTTGGCTCTGATCTGCTCGTTCTGGTCAGAATTATGACAAATGGCTTGAGCTGAAGGCGGTGAAACGAAAGTATGTGTGCTACTTAGCTCTAGCTTGCCCTGTTTCAAAACGCGAGTACAGTACGCTTGCGAGTGTATGAGCAGAAAAAAAAAATGTCGCTAAGGGCGCATGAACTGAAATCAACTATGCCTTGTAACACAAAAACAATGGCTTTACGCCTTTAACAATACAGGTGGAGAGAGCTACTTGCGCTACTGTGTGAGAGCGAAGAGCTGTCCCCAACCTAAATGGTGAGAACGAGACACAAATGTTTGTGTTTAGAACAAATGATCAACAATTTAGAGCAGGATGTATTCTACTGCCAGAGCAGTGTTTAGAAACAAATGTTTAGCGATTTCTAGTACTTGGTAGTTAACTATGGGAGAGCAGTAAGCCGTCCCTCAATAAGAACAAGACGAATCGTGGTGTTTATATAAAACAGTTCAACGATTTGGAGTACTTCGTACTCAACTATGGCAAAACAGAGAGCAGTCTTAATTTTCAGAAGTGCCGAAAAGTAGGCACAAAGTGTGTTTAGGAAAAGTGGGTAACGACTTAGAGTAAGTGTGTTTAGAAAAAATGTTCAACGATTTCGAGTACTTCGTACTCAACTACGGGAGAGTACTGAGCCGTCCCGATAAAATATGTAAATGTTCATTTGTGAAGATTGCACACGGCACTGTCAATAAAGCCAAAGATGCGAAAGCACACTTCGATGAAATCATTTGGAAAAGCCCCAAAGCTCCATCTGGTTATAGTGCGCAGTTTGACCGCCTATCAAAATGGCTATATTTGCAAGCTACGCAATAAAAAAAAATGCAGCAGGAAAGAAAGCGAGTTTTCATTTTATCCTTTAGGAAAAGTACTACGAATGCATGGAATGGTGCTTGGAATGTTTGAAAATGCTGGGAACAGAGCCGCTTACACGTATGCTACAATTCTTCAGGAAACAAGGAACAACAACAACCACCACAAACCCTACGACATCATCTTTTCTGTGTTTTCAGATGAAAGAAAAAAAGTATCAATCAGTACGTCAATAATAACCACTGGTATGGGCCAGACGATGATCGAACAGTCATTTACCGGAGCATTTTGCATGACATAATCATAATATCTCCATCGCTAAAACTTGCGAGGCTTAAAACTAAACGACAGTTTCACAATCAATCCGAGCATACGCGCCATCGCAGGCTTAAATAATCACGTGGCGTGCGAATCACGAATGATGACGTCGAGATGATTATTCGGTACTGTTGGAGGGGATTACGAATTTTCGCCATGGCCGTAAAACTTCCGCCCTTGGATCGAGTTTCGCGTCTTGGGGATTAGTTCTTTCGGGTGCCAGGATTACGAAAACAATGGGAAATGCCGCCCGGCGCTGCTCGAAGTGCACTAAATGATTCCGAGATATGATCAGTGACAAAGCTGGCACTCGATGATCGCGCGCATTCACTTATGAAGCGAACGTCGAGCTCGTAATTACTGTCGCCTTTACACGCGCATGGTTTTTGTAATGATAAGTGACATGCACAAAAAAAAACAGTATAAGTTCATCCCTGTTTTTTTATAGTCGAAATCAGCGTTGTTTCTTGTCTGTGTTAAAGAAGAGGAGAGGAATGCGCACTTGCCTAAAAATCTTCTAGTCCATTTTCATGCTCATCAGCGAGAGAGCGATATAGATGGGGATGAAAAAAGGCATAACACTTGAACTTACGTAAGCACTGTTGGCTTCTTTGCACTTGGGGAAATGATTAAACGGTAAAAGATGTCGGTGCAGCAACGATTGCGGAAGCAACAAATTAGAGAGAGAGAGAGAGAGAGAGAGAAACGAGAAAAAAGGGAGGCAGGGAGGTTTAACCAAATGCTAGTATCCGGTATGCTACCCTACACTGGTGTTCGGGAATAGGGGGTTGAAGGAGGGAAACAGAGGTAGAAAATAAATAAGAACAAAACATGGACACACACGCAGACACAAAATCAATCCACTCAGAGGTGTTCCTTCAGGACAGTAGTTCGCAAGAAGCCCAGTAGCGCTTGCATGGCCTTCTTCAATGATGATGAGTCATGACGATGGCGCAGTATGCTTTCGTCTGACAGCGGCTGGTCATCTAACTTGTTTAGTGTATTAGAAAGGTATTGTCTTTCTAGGTTATATTCCGGGCAGTCACGGAGGACGTTGCGTATTGTCTCTTCATCATCTACTCAGTGAGCGTAGGCGGTGGTGTCGACCATCCCTATGTGGAACGCGTACGCACGGGTAAACGTGACGTCCAACCGTAGTCAAAAACTTGGTACTGATGACTTAGTGGGGCTCGAACCCAGGTCCGCTAAGTAGCATCCTAGTATTCTACCACTGAGCCACCTGGAACAAACTGTAACGTTATGTGATGTAATACCTCTAACACACAGGCACTATAAGGTAATTTAAAAAAAGGGGACGTCTTTAGAGAATGCGTTCGCGCGCCCCTACACGTAAATAAGGAGTACCTTGCTCCCGGCAAAGTTCAAGAGAAATTGGATTCCACGTCTTTGGCACACGCATGTCATTATGCATGCATCATAAATAAACATATATAGTGCATAGTGGATGCAAAGTGCATGGAGCTTAACAACTCATGTGGTCTTTGAGGACTTCATGTCCGACGCCCGTCGAACAATGCTGCAGTTTATTCTCATTTTAGGTGCGAAGCGTCTTAAGCGCCGGTGTGTCGTGTAGTCACGCTTCGTCGCAAAACAGGTATGCGCCACGAAAATTGGGTAAACCTCCCCACAAGATCGCCACCAGTCTGTTGAAAATGAAGGCACGAGTTAGCCTAAAAAATAGCCAACGATGTTATGGAGCTAACACACGCTTCGCTATCGTAAGGAACTGAACCGGGTATGCGGGAAGGGAGAACAGTGAGAGAGCGAGAACAACTTTAATGAATATTCCTGCAGAGCCAATTAGGCTCCCTCCACGCAGGGAGGGCAATCTTTCATCGCGATGCGGCCATTCCACGTCAGTCTTCTGCGTGTTACTCCTTGAAGTCTTGCTCCTTCGATTGCTACTTCCGCGATATATGAAAAATGAACGTGTGTGACGCTTTTCGAAGAGTTCTCACTTGCCTCGTAAACGAATTGTTTTTGGAGACGCACGGTGACTTTCAAGGTGGGTCAGAGTCGGCGTGCTGTAGGAGAGAGTACCCTAATTCTCTTAGGAAAAGTGAAAAGACACTTATACGAATGATCACATTACCACATCTGATTCATTTATATGTGGGGTTTACCGTCCTGAAACCATCATATGATTATGGGAGACGCCGTAGTAGAGGGCTTCGGAAATTTCGACCACCTTGGGTTCTTTAATGTGCACCCGAAAATGCTATCGCCACAGCCGGGATTCAATCTCGAGGCCTACGGGTCAGCAGCGGAGTACTTAAGCCACTAGACCACCGCGGCGGGGCACATTGCCACTTCTGTGAGAGTCAGATGGCTGCTGCCGGTAGCACTTCTATGTGGCTCAAATGACACCCACCGAAGCGTCAAGCGGCTCTACAACCATTTTAAGTTACTCAATTGACCTGTGCTCAATATTATCGTGCGACCAAACTAAGGAATAGATGTAATCGTTTGAAGTAACTCCAGTGATGTACACATGCCATTTGCCTAGCGACTGCGAAAAAGGAATAGTTCAAATTCTGCATTACAAGACAACAAATCCCTCCGGCAGAGTGACATAGAAAGCGGGAAAAGATGGTCTGTATTCCTTATTTACATGCTTGTTTGAGTATAGCTAGTCAAATGTTTGATTGTAATGCAACAAGTGTCATGTTGTGTAAGATAAACCGTAGGCATCGGTATCATCTTTGTATACTTAATTCTTAGGATTAAGAATAAATAAGAAATTGCTATAGATAGAGCCACTAGATTTATGACTGGGGACGTTGTCACTCGGCGCCCCGATTGTTGCCATGCGTTCACTCGTCCACGAGTGTATTTTGCCCTTTATACGAAGCGTAGTAGTGTATATATAGTCACCTGTGCACAAAGAAAAACAACTGTGTCACTCTTTAGGTCGCGGGATCGAATCCCGGCTGTGGCGGCTGCATTTTCGATGGAGGCGAGAATGCTCTAGGCCATTGGGCTCAGGTTTTGGTGCATGTTAAAAACCCCAGGTGGTCGAACTTCCTGGATCCCTCTATTATGGCGTCTCTCATAATCATATGGTGGTTTCGGGAGGTTAAACCCCTCATATCAATCAATCAGTGAAACTGCAAAATGTCTCGCCAGCGGAGTATGAACTCTGGGCCCCTTGTGCTAATGCTCACACCAATGACTTTTCCTGCATACTTCATTAGGTAGAATAGGACACTTTATTTTAAGTAAGTCCCGCTTGTAAGAGTGTATACGCTTTTCGCACTGCCCCGCCACGGTGGTCTATAGTGGTTAAGGTACTCGGCTGCTGACCCGCAGGTCGCGGGATCAAATCCCGGCTGTGGCGGCTGCATTTCCGATGGAGGCGGAAATGTTGTAGGCCCGTGTGCTCCGATTTGGGTGCACGTTAAAAAACTCCAGGTGGTCAAAATTTCCGGAACCCACCACTACGGCGCCTCTCATGCTCATATGGTGGTTTTGGGACATTAAGACCCACAAATCAATCAATCAATCAATCAATCAATCAATCAATCTTTTCACATCACTGAGGTATTTCTTCAAAAGTTTCTTTTCTCGCACAAGTACGCACGGGTGATAGGCTTGGCGTGTTTTCACAACGCTGACAGTCTTCCGCCAGTCTGATATCATGCATATTCCATCAACGGCTTGGCTATGTCGCATCGCATCACATTCGTAGCGCACCGCATGCGCCTTAACAGTGATGATGCGATAAGAAGGTGCGCAGCATTTTTGCTCCGGGTGAAACTTTATAAACTGGTTTGGGCTGACTCACGCATATCATCTGAATTTCTACATTAATTTGGTTTACATCATTTAAAACTGTTTCCCACCAGAAATCAGTGGTGGTCGATTGGCAACACAACCTCCTTATACATACGGTGCACTGTCACAAATCGGTGACGCCGCACATGGAGCTTGGTGCTCCGTCACTTACGCCATGTCACACTATGCGGCGTTACGATCTCGGTGAAGTTTGAGTTACTGCATATTATACACTCCCCGCCGCGGTGGTCTAGTGGCTAAGGTACTCGGCTGCTGACCCGCAGGTCGCGGGATTGAATCCCGGCTGTGGCGGCTGTATTTCCGATGGAGACGAAAATGTTGTGGGCCCGTGTGCTCAGATTTGGGCGCACGTTAAAGAACCCCGCAGGTGGTCGAAATTTCCGGGGCCCTTCACTACGGCGTCTCTCATATCATATGGTGATTTTGGGACGTTAAACCTCACATATCAATCATGCTTCTTATACAGATGAAAGAATGTGCAAACTTCAGGGCTCGTTTTCTTCAGTTAGACGCAATAGTAATGATAACTAACAGACAGCGATGCGAAGGAACGTATGGGGGATGTTATTAGAAGTAATTGTAATGTAGATGTGAAGAAAGAAAGGTCGACGAAAAGATAACGTGCCACCGGCAGGGACCGGTCGTGGAAATCAACAAATGTGTTTATTTTTGTCCTCAATTAACTACACAGAGGTTATACAACACGTTATATCAATGAACTATACCGAGGTAACGTTATGCGGATATTGTCGCTTAGCACAACTTCACTCGCGCATTTCATCCCTGCTTGTAAAAGAAACTCGTCGGTGGATTGTGCAATTATTTTAAGCAATGCTGTCCGGTTTGGGGAGAGACCATTTACCTGTTGGGAAGCAACAGTTGAATGATCTCCCTCAAAGCCGGGCAGCATTGCAGAGCATACGCGTGGATGTCGGCCAGTCGCCCCGCGCGAAAGCGCACCAAGGAGAGTGCACATTTTCCTATAGGAATGAGAATGTCGTAAAGTCTTCGCCAACCCGCTCTTCTTTCCTCATGTACGATCGGGATATAGCGTGATCTTTACGACGTGCAAAGTGCAAAGCTTTAACTCTGAATTTTAATCGATTAAGAGGGTAGGTGGTGTACCCGTCACGGTGCTCAGCTGCAGACTCGCTTGGTCGCGGGATCCAATTGCAATAGCCGCGTCCGCGTTTTCGATAAAGAGGCGAAAATGCTCGAAACCCGTGCACTTTGACTTAGGTGCATGTTAAACGTGGTCGAAATTTCTGTAGCCTTCCACTATCACTTCTGTCATTAAACCATGGGTCTGGGACGTTAAACTCCGTCCATTATTATTAGGGTGGACCGTATAACATGCAATGACAAAAAGATGACAAGAAACTAGCTTGAACAAAATAAATAATAAATCAGGAAAACGAAAGGGTGGTTCTGCTACTCTAGACGTCTTCCTGCAAGATAAATTTTAATTTCAGTGAAGTGCGTTATTTGGAAGACTTTTTGCCCTTTTTGCGTATCCGGATTGCCCCGTCCCGCCCGTATAGTTAAAGTAAACGATCACGGAGACTTCAAGTCACAAAAAACAACAACATTAACGCGACGGGCTTACGTTAGAGTAAGCTAAGGGACAACGAGACCTTGCATGGGACAGTGAGTCAGCGACCATGAATTCCAGCCGCAGCAGTCGGCCAGAGCGGGTGACAGCATCCGTCCTTCCTGGCAGCAAAGTCACCTCAATCCTGTGCTGGGTGTAAGCATCTGCAGACTGCCCCTTTTGTAGCGCGCAGATGGGCCATGAATGCGCACTTCACTGTGCGAAACGTGGCGCTATCTCTGGATAGACGGTGTGCGTGGTTCACCCAGCTTTCACTTCGTCCAGCGCATCCTCTATTTTTATAGACGATAGTCTTTCTTGGGCACCTTCGACGCAAAAAATTTGGTCTGTCTGTCTGTACTTTTGTCTGTTTGCCCACACTTAACGGTAACCTAAACGGCACCAAAGTGACCAAACGGCCGACCCCATCCGCAGCACCCACCAATATTGCTCATGGTCGGGCGTTCATACTTGTGGTATATGTCAATTAAAAATGAATTATTGCGCATATTTGAGGTGCCATAACAACTCGTCAATATTTTGTATGTGTATTTTTTACTAGAATAGGCATACATAAGTAATTCTAAGGACCATAGCGTTTATCATGCTGCACTGACCATGCAACGCTTGCACGAAAAGGCAAGTGTTTCCAACGCTTTGCAACTCCAGGTGGTCAAAATTTCCAAAGCCCTCCACTACGGCGTCTCTCATAATCAAATGGTGGTTTCGGGACGTTAAACCCCACAAATCAATCAGTCAATTCCAACGCTTTGCTAAGACGACATGGTGGTGACACCTACCCGTCGCCTTGCGTTCTACACCTTATCTCCTCGGAGACAGGCGCGCACGCCACACGCTTTTTTTTCTTTTTTCGGTTCAATACAGATGCGCTCGATAAAGCCATTCACCACCCTCTTCTTTAGCACTTTCCTGCTGTCATTCATTTCGTAGCCTTCGCTTGTGCTTAGCGGTAATGGGGAGAGAACCTATCACGTGGTGCCTCACGACGCAAATCATATGAAGTAGTTTTTTTTTTCTTCAGCTGTGAACAGACCAGTAGGATGGAGTCTTGCATTCGTCGTTTTTACATTATTGGCAGTCCCGATGGCTCTGTAAGAGATACGGTGTTTTGAGACCGTGTGTCACCATTCGTGACGCTAGGCGGGGAACCAATGTCGAAGTGTCACTGTGAGGCTGCTGCATGTGCTGACATAAAGAGCGCTATGTAGTAGCAGTGGCATTGCTTCGAGCACAAAAGAACAAATCTGCCAGACGTATGATATTAGAGAAGTAAACTTGTCTATCGCACCTCCGGGAGGAAAGCGCTCGGACACACTTGTGATGCAAGCAGCCCTACCCTATACGCGGCGTGGCATCGCGACACTCCCTGAACTAACCCTCGTATTCTAGAACGTCCCTTCACTCAACGCTTCACCTTCACTTGAAAAAGCCGACGGGAGCACCATCTCTAAGAACGGAAAGTTACTGCATATCAAGGATAGTCTGCTGCGATTCTTGAGTAGCGCAGCGCCCTTTTCAGCCGAGTAGTGGCGCACTCCTCAACTCTGTCAAGTGAAGGGTGGAAGTCGAGCCGAGGAGCGTTTGTGAATACGGGTGTAAGGCGCACTGACAGCCTCCGTTGAGGAGTGCGTGTTTGCACTGGTGTTGAAAGAAATAAAGGAGGTATTTCTCGGTCCGTATCAAAAAACGATGCGAATGTCGGCTATTCGTAATTCAATGCATGTGATCGAGAAATGGTGTCTTCCTGGAATGTGCGTGGTTGCCGGACATGTTCAAATACAGAGCAAATTATTTTGTACCTGGCCCCAGGTTTACAAAAAAGTAAATAATCTTGACCCCAGTTATAACGTGTGGGCGTGGCCAGCGTAGCACTCTGGGTCGGAAAACACAGGTGATAGCGAGTGAACACTGGCGACCATCTAGTGATAAGGAAGACCGGAGTGCTTTCGGTGTCATTCATTCCATTCAAGTCGCGGTACCCACATGTCCTGCCTCACCCTGACAAAGATGGCTCCCATCTAAAGGGGAATACCAACTTAGCCATGAATTACTTTCGAGGAATCCTCCATTAGGTATGGCCGTACATGTGTTTTTACGTGCATGAACACGTACATATATGCATACACAATCTGGAATTTTCGACCGGAGGAGAGGGGATCAAAACCCCCCTCCCCTAGTACCACCCCTCTGGCTATGTAACTGGCGGCTGGCAATCTATGCAAATTATGGTGTGTGCACGCCCCCCTACAGGACACCTGCAACCTGTACGACCATCTACAAAGCGACTCTAAGCGAGATACACATCCGGGAGGGTTTGAGCAGTGGCAGAATTTCGAACGAACGTTCTACAATGGGAAATGCACAAAAAGCTCTTAAATTCCTAAAGTGACACTCAAATCAAACAATGAAATCGTTTATATTGATACAGTGTACTAAGAAGACTGTAATGTCGTTAATTTCACCATTGTAGGCTCACTAATAGACAAGAATGTCAAGGTTCAATTTTCAATTTCGAATGCTATCACACCAGAATCAGTGCTGCTGACGTTACAGATATCAAAGTGTGTTTTTGATGTTCTGGTGACATTGGCACAATAAGGTTTTCTGTAACTTGGCATGTTTCAAAAGTTTTCGTGCTTCACTTTTGCCGATTGTGAACTAAACAGGCCCTAGCATACGCCATCAAATTCAATGACGTCACGAGAGTTTAAAGGTGGCATCGCCTCCAGCATTTCCTTTTTGCAAGTTTTCTGGCTTACTAAGCATGTTGTCCCAGCAAGCATGATTGTTTCGGTATTGCGGAAGAACTAATTTACTAATACAAGAAGAAAAAACGTTCATCTCTTTAGGGTTCATTTACACACAAAAATACACCCCCTTATTTCAAAAACAAAAATAATAATTGTTGTATGCATGATACTCTGTATGCATGGTCAGCACTCTTAAGCACCGAAGAGGTGTCTCTTCACAAGCAACATAGCTAGCAGTAACGAATGTACCGGTGTATAGCGCGCATTTAGCAACGAAAAGAATCATGTTACGACATGTAATGAGGACACGGCGATGTGCAAAGATGGCAAGTAACTGCAGAGTTGCTTGCCATCTTTGTACTTCGGAACACAAACAGGAACACATACAAACAAAACAGGAACACATACAAACAAAAGCGTAAAAACTTCAGTATGTATTAACCATTATTCGACATCAGCGTAGTAAACCAAAATTTCAGTGATTAAAAAATATTACCGCCCTCTGCTCCAAGGTGTGGGTTCACAGCGTACGCAACAGGCGTTTAAGTTTTCAATCAAAATAGCACACCGGCAAAAGCTGTGTGGAAACAGACATAAGATGCTATGGCTTCACGAACATGAGTCGAGAAATCAGGAGAGAATGCTGAAGAGTTATAAGCTAACGAATTATATTCAACACGATTGCTTTTTGTGCGGCTTTCTTCAAGCTATACACACAACTCCCTCTTCATCCTGTTTAAGCGCTTGTGGTCATCTAAAGGGTTTTTTTTTTCTTTTTTTCAAGGCTTTCGGACGTCTTCAACCTTGATGATAGCCACAGTCACACGTTATAGGTGGCGATACACGGTACACGTCAGGCGCGCGTCTTGTCTTAGTTTTTGTATTGTGGGATTTCACGCTCTCACTGGCTTCCCCGCGGGTACAGAGGACGAGACGCCAAGAAAAAGCGCAATAAAAAGAAGCAATGAGCAAAAAAAGAAAAAGTGGACGGACGATATAGTCCTCATATAGCCTGCACACACAGCCACACGTATACCACAATCTTACACGCACGTGCACCCTTCTTTTTCTTAATGTGGACATTTATTTTCCATCCACGCCTTTCCTGCTCTTCGTCGTACCTTCGAAGATGAGGCTCAGTCTGAAGGAGTGTAGCAGGACACACACGCACTCACTGTAGGCGAGGCAGCTCGCCCTTGAGACGACGTCGTCGATGGCGATGGGCTATCGGAACGTTGGATCTCGCCCTGGCTTTTCCTGGTTCTTCCACTATCTAGCCACGCGGCATAGGTGCTGGCTTCAATGTCGCATGGAGCAGCGCCAATTTGGAGCACAAGAGCTGACCAGGAGAAAGCTTTTCGCTCTTCGTTTTTTACTAATCCGCCACACCTAGGACTTTGCTGTTTCTGCTTGTGTGTTATCTGCGGGGGCTTCATACTGCCCACACCAGTGTTCGTTCGTTTATCCGCATTGACATTGACTGATTACTTTCTTGGACCGTTAGACACAGCACGGATTTTGTTTAGACAGCGTCACTGCGGGGACATCAAAAGAAACCGACATGTCAGTGATGTGGAAGAACATCGTGTTATAAAGATATAAAATGCAATTACATTTGAATACATTTTCAACGGGAGTACAATATACACCTGGGTTCAGAAAGGAGGAGGCGAGTGGCCTGGTGGCGAGTTGAGCACGAAGTCTAATTAAGAAAAAAAAGTATCGATAAATAAAAGCGAAACAAAAATTATGTTAAAGAGACAGGTAGGAGACGAGTTATTTTGTCTGTTCCTGAACTCGTTTTTATGTAACAAAATGGCTGTAAGATGATCATCAAGTCCTTTTTCGATAGTAAGCAATAGATCTTAAAAGAAAAAAGAAAAACTATCTTTAAAAAAGCTAACAATGGGAGTTACCAATGCTTCTTTCCTTAAAGAAATCCCCGCACAATAAAAAAAACAAGATTCCAATTTTCATATGATTAGTTTAGAATATCTCAAACCTAAGCTACTGGCCATGGAGTGTTAGACTGAGCTAACTCAGCATGCCTGCCGTAAGCTTTCGTATTTGTATACTACTACTAAATACACCTTATTTATAATGTGAATTCTGCAGTAGGTGTATATTGATCACTTAGTATACTACTAATTACACCTTATCGCAACAGATAATGTGTGTGCTAATCACACTCACTTCAGTTTTTCTCAGGCCAGGGATGAAGACACCGAAATCGTACTGCAACAGTTCAAATGCAAGCATTAGTAAAGGATTGGACTGTTTCTCCATTGAGACCAATCGTGTTGCCAGGATTTTAAATGCGAACAATTTCTTTGCATACTCCAGGCACTTTGAGTATCTATCTATCTATCTATCTATCTATCTATCTATCTATCTATCTATCTATCTATCTATCTATCTATCTATCTATCTATCTATCTATCTATCTATCTATCTATCTGTTTGTCCGTCAGTCCGTCCGTCCGTCTGTCTGTCTGTCTGTCTGTCTGTCTGTCTGTCTGTCTGTCTGTATGTCTGTCTGTCTGTCTGTCTGTCTGTCTGTCTGTCTGTCTGTCTGTCTGTCTGTCTGTCTGTCTGTCTGTCGGTCGGTCGGTCGGTCGGTCGGTCGGTCGGTCGGTCGGTCGGTCGGTCGGTCGGTCGGTCGGTCGGTCGGTCGGTCGGTCTAGCCACCGCCTACGTCTGTGTGCTCTGGTGATCACCCCCTTAAGTTTGGGTAAACCAAAATTAGTATGGGAGGGTAACCATGAATTCTTAGTAAACACGAACAGACAGCATGGCATATGAGAACTGACACGGACAGAACGCTCTGTCCGTGTCAGTTCTCAGTTCTTTCTATGCCCTTGTCTGTTTGTGCTTACTCACAATACAGGGATGCAAAGCAGCTAGCCCACCAACGTGTTTTAGCAATGGGAGGGTAAGATGGTCTGGCGAATATGATTTGCTTGTCATGACGTAAATAACGTCACAGTATTAACACGTACGTCATCAAACCTTTGTCGCCGGACATGCGGCAGAAACCTGTGGGTGGGTGTGTGCCACGGGTATGCGGGTATGTGCCACAGGTGTTTGACGATGGGACGGCGAGAACAGACATGGCAAGTGTTAACGCGTGAGCGTTAGCACTATCTATGAGGGTTAAGAAAGAGCTAAAATCGGCAGCGTCGCTTTTACGAATGCAAAAAATACATGTTGATGTTCCAGCAGCAATTTAAGTCAAACATTCTGCGTTTCATTAATAAATTTTAATCAAGTATTCTACCAAAGAGCCAAGCCCGGTCTCGGAACTATACTTTTCAAATAGCCCCTGATGTCGTGAAACGTCCATTGCGGATGCAGTGCTGGCTATCTAATTTTATAACCGTTATATATGTACTCGTATGATACAGCCGTCACGTCTGGTTAACGTCAATTGTAGTTAGGCGACATCCGCTGAACTAGATTTATGTAGCAGTGTCCAGGCCTGCCATTCTCGCGAGCACCATCGCTTCATATACGCTTACCTCTTCGGCTGTTGCTAATATACAGGTTGATGTTGGCACCGTTACGTATCTGTAAAAAACTGGCTATATGAAACATATGTGGCTTTTAATGCACACATATGTATGCATATGCGGCTTTTAATGTACAAATGCATGCCTGCGCGTGCATTCGTACATATGTTTAGTGCCACTTTGTAACGTTTCGTTCAAAAAAAAAATCACAAGACAGTCACCTTTCAATTGCATGCTTCGCATAATATCTATCCCCAAAGTACGTCTCTGCCGAATTCATTATATATATTATTTAAAATTGTGCTGGGGAAAAGGTTTAGGGCACGCAAAGGCAATATAATTACAAAAGTTATGTGCGTAGATATGTGCCCTTTAGTTCGTCCATTTGCGTGCGATTCTGAGCAATCCTGTAGGTGCACGTTACAAGGCTAGGGTGCTCTCTTTTGTATGGCTAATCAAATAGGCTGATGAAAGTAATTAAGCTGAAAAGAGTTTAATAGTCTACACTATACCTCATGCTTCTGACATTTACGCTAAGGTTGTTCATAGCGTACGTACCGTGTGGAACGTATCAAACAAAACTGCTTCGTTCGTGACGCCCGAACTGAAAGCGTAAGCCTCGAATACTTTTAAAGCTTTGTTGATAGAAAAGAACTTCATGGACACTAAGTGGTGCCATAAAAGTCCGAAAATTAGTGTGAGCTGTATTTCACTACTTCTGAACCAACTCACGCAGTTCTTTTTTTTTCGCGATTTCACAAAGTTCCAAAAAGATTTCTATCGATTACTTTTTTGGACAAATTGACTTGGGAACTGTGCAACTGCCTGCTTTCACACAATATGACTTGCTCAATGCTCCGTGGGTGTTAGTATAAACGGCTTGCGTTTTGCCCCATACCCTCGCTTGTGAAAGTGTCTAATTTTCACGCAACCTTTTCATTTCAAGAAGGTTGTGGCAAAGTGTTGCCCAATCAGGGTGAGCCCTTACAAAACAGTGCGAACAGATTTATTGAGTGTGTATGCGTCCGCTCCTCCACATTTCTCGGTTTGCCCGCTGTTAGTTGTATAAAGAGAGATAGAGAAGGAATACAGAAAAGGTAGAGAGGTTGACTAGACTACGTGCAGTTTGCTACCCTACACACGGGAAGAGGGAAATACGAAAGTAAAAGAGAGAGAGAGAGATTGGTAGAAGGAGAGACACGTTTCACACACACACACACACACACACACACACACACACACACACACACACACACACACAGGGCAGGTTTTCACAGGCAGTCACTTCAAGAATTTTAGAAGGGCTTGTGTGGCTCCCTGGCTGATATATTGTGCAGAAACTCTTGGCCACTCTCCTGACAATAAACGAAATCGCCTGGATCTCCAGTGTGCCTTGGGGAGATCGTTCCTTCACTTGGGAACAGATCTTGGGTCCATGGTGTAACTACATGACGTGGTCATGTTTATGTTGGGCCGGTGTCGTTTGTTGAGAAAATTTCAAATGGTAACTGTTAGACATGCTACGAATAGAGCTGTGAAGGGGCAGGAATCAATGGAGGAAAGAAAATACGATTTAAGCATGGGTGTTAGCCAGTTTATTTCAACCGGTATATATGCTGCGCTACACGGTAGGAAGTGATGTGGTAGCTTGAAGGTGAGCATAGTAAAGGATTTTGAGTGAGAATTTATTATTATTATTATTATTATTATTATTATTATTATTATTATTATTATTATTATTATTATTATTATTATTATTATTATTATTATTATTATTATTATTATTGAAAAGAGGCAACAGATACTGCAAGAACGATGGGAAAATAAAAAAGTTGAAGACTAGAAGCAAAAGTAATTAACAAAACACGAGAAAAGCAATCAAGTCTGTGAACGGGTGGCCAGATCCATTGGGTACATAAATGTTAAGCAGAGCTCAATGGGCCTGGTCACGTTCACTATAGCACAACCAGTCAGAAAGAAGCAGTCGTTAAGGTTGCGAACTGAAAGTGCATAAAACTGCACTGTGCGACGCTTGCGAGAGAGAATGGCAAATCTTACCTGAGGGGAAAGTATGGCGTGAGTCAGAGAATCGTGCGTGCACGTCATTTTGCGCGTACCTATGCTCACGGCGAGGGTTCGGCTTGAGGGTGTTGCCGTGACTTCGCCGTAACTTGTACGCTGCGTAAAGAGGCCGCGATAATCTGGGCGGTGACGTTTTCTATTTCCGCACGAAAAAAAGAAAGGAAAGTAACGTTACAAAAGAAGTTTATGTGAAAAAAAATAAGGAATATGCGGCAGAAACTTTATCTGTTTGCCCTCTAACGGCACTCTTCAAGGACCAGATAGTTGGAGCGGAGACCTTGCGCTTTTTTACTGCTCCATAATACACAGCGGGACACTCTCTTACGTCGCGGAATGAGGAAGTACTCGTGTCTGCCAACAGCCGTTGCGAATCAAGTAACCGAAAAAAATTATATTGTCGCCTCCTCTTGTGACTTTTTTTTCCAAATAAAAAATATTACGGGGTTTTACTTGCCGAAACCACGATATGTTTATTAGGCCCGCCAGATTTTTTTATATTTTATTAAAGTGTCTTTCTTTCGCAGTGTCTCCATCTAAACGTGGCTGTTGAAGGCGGCAGGCCAGCATCATGAAGCATAGCAACACGACGTCTAACTTGCTAAGGTAGGCATACCAAAGCGTAATACAGTAGCCGTAAACTCAGGCACTTTGGTCTGTTGCCTTGCAGTCTTAACATGAAAGATGACTTTCTGTTTTCATGAGCCATTACCTCCCCTAACAAACCGTTCATCAAGTACTTTCAAGCCACTCACGAGATACCCAGTTCACGAGAATCCAGTTTAAATCAGAAAATTTTTTTTTGTGTTATACCGTTAGGTTTTGACTTATTAAGATTACGGACCTTGATTTCCTTAGTCCTTGTGTCCATTTGAGCCAGTTATCTTGCACCTGCCGTGATGAAAAGCGCACCAAAATAGGGGCTGGCTTGTGAACCTCGTCTTGCCCTGATCTTTTCAGTAGCCTATATGGGCGTCGTCTACATCGTATTCTGAGAGCATACGAAGCTTCGAGCTACTTGCCAGTAGGTTCACTTTTTTGGAAACATTTTCTTTCATTTGTCGCGTAAGCCCGTGTACTTCAAAATATAATCGTTTACTGTATTGGTCTGCACCGTTCTTTTCTTATTTAAACTTATCCACTCTGTGGTATTCCATGCGTTTTTCAAGCTTTCTCAACCGCATTCTAAAGCAATAATTTACGCCTTGTTTTTCAATTGATCGCACTTGCGATGACGTCCGGTGAATTTTTGATGCTCATTCATTTTGACGTAATCCCATGACATTATCATCTCATCAAATGTCATCATAATATGTGGCGTTATCACACTGACGTTGCCGCTTCGTCCAAGGTGGGCCGATACCGTGGAGGTACAGCAAGAATAACGTGAGTTACAGATAGCATTCATGGGGCATTGAAGAACAGATACAGTCAACTGAGAAGAAGAAGACGACGACGAAGAAGTAGTCTTTCGCCTTCGAGTCTAATGCTCACAGAAAAAGTACACTATGCTTTCTTGGCCAATCCCTCTGAGTGGGTAGGAGCCATAATTTCAAGGAAACAAACAACTAACATTAGGATAGTTTTAGGTGCATTACATAAAGCAGCACTGAATTATTATATCTTCAGGAAACGGCCGACTTAGGGAGGCCTAAGAACACTATATTAAACTTCCCGCGTGCAAACGCAAGGCAAACAGGTCAGTTAAATTTAAATCTTTCTCCCTGCAACAATGTTTATGGCGAACGATTGTTATAATTCTTCGCAGCTGAAACCTGAAACACTGTGCCTCTAGAAATGAGAACTATGCACAGCTTCAGCTTTTCTTGTAAACCATTTTTCTTGTCTAGTAATTTGTAGTCACCTTTCATGCGTAGATTGTACATTGTTGAAACTTCCATATGTGTAAAAGCAATCATTTTCATGACCAACCATGTGCATTGCTACCTTTTATGTGTTCCTTCTACTGGATCAGCTACTAGCCACGTACGTATCATTTGTATACACGCCTGGATAAACTCTTTTAAATTTGATTTGATACACTCTCAAAAAACGCCAGGGCTGCGCGAAAGGCGCAGCACAGTCACAGCAAAAGCTAAAAGAGTGGCCTTCCAGCATTTCGAAAACACTCATTAAGTAACCACTGCAAGCACACTTCCTTGATGCCAACTAGAGCATTATTATTGGTTTTTGGGAGTAGTGGCTGGCATTTGCTATGCTATTTTTCGTCATTCTGCTGAGAAGCGTGGTATCCGCTAAACAGTTGCAAGGAATTTTATGCCAACTGTTCATGCAGTGGCTCACAAAAATGAGGAATTATGGCTGAAGTTGGTATGCGCCCCAGTTAATATGGAAACAAGAACACGCTTTTGTAATGGGTTGAAGCATAAGACGGCCCACTCGTTACGCTATTCGCATTGCGCGACGACTGGTAATTGTTCTTTCGCTGTTTTAAAACGCCCTATAAATCGTATTAACGCGATTGTTTTCCTGATATCAAGCCTGCCTAAGGCAAGTTTGCCATCAAGTAACTCAGCATAGATCAGTGATAGAATACTGAGCTAACACACAGCGGACACGGGTTCGAGCCCCACCTGTCATTATTGCTAATTTTTTTCTTCATTTTTTCGCAATGTGGCTACGGACACCGGCGGTGGCGGCAGCGGGCAACTGCGTGTCACCTGAGTTGTGTTCTCATAACAGCTTTCGCTTTAAAACACAGAGTACGGGAACTAGAATTAAGCCCGGTTTCCAAGTACCCTCTCACATTCACGAGGCTGGCCGGTGGCTGTATTTTTAGACAGACAGACAGACAGACAGACAGACAGACAGACAGACAGACAGACAGACAGACAGACAGACAGACAGACAGACGGACAGACGGACAGACAGACAGACAGACAGACAGACAGACAGACAGACAGACAGACAGACAGACAGACAGACAGACAGACAGACAGACAGACAGACAGATAGATAGATAGATAGATAGATAGATAGATAGATAGATAGATAGATAGATAGATAGATAGATAGATAGATAGATAGATAGATAGACAGACAGACAGACAGATAGATAGATAGATAGATAGATAGATAGATAGATAGATAGACAGACAGACAGACAGATAGATAGATAGATAGATAGATAGATAGATAGATAGATAGATAGATAGATAGATAGATAGATAGATAGATAGATAGATAGATAGATAGATAGATAGATAGATAGATAGATAGATAGATAGATAGATCTTCCCAACTGTTATAACCACAGAAGAGACTGGTACAAAAGAAAGACAGGAATATATGTCAGCTTTCATTCAAACAAATAGAAACTATAATTCCACAATCGCACCTCAGTTTAAATATAATTAATTAATTATTTAATTAATATATATAAACAATTAATTAATTAATTAAGCGGCGGACACAAAAGGCCAAAACAGCTGTTTGTCGTAGGCCCAAACCCAGTCACAAGGAGCTAAAGTGAAGCTCTTCGCATTCAAAAAGCGAACGATTTCGCTGAATGAACCCGAAGAATAAAATGAAGGAGCTTTTTTTTCGTTAATATTCTCTCACTGTGTTTCTTCGGTGAACAAAACATCTACTTCATATAACAAGAAAATGTTGCAAACAACAGAAAAGACAGAAAGAGGTAGAGAGATAAATGAGGATAGAAGGCAGCGATGCTAACCAGAAAAGCGACTGGAACACGCACAGCATGGTGTTTAAGTACCAGGTGCAGTACAAGAAAGTATTTCGCTCAGACGCATTAACGTACGTAGTTCGTTCCGAGCGGAACCACGGGCTGCTGCTCTTCAGGAGGTAGGCAGGTAGACGTCACGCCCACAAAGTGCTACGTCTTTTGTTTACTTCTTTGTTTCATTCTGTACGTTCGCTTAAGCTAAAAAAGCCGCCTACCTTCACACACACACAAAATAAAAATAAATAAATAAATAAATAAATAAATAAATAAATAAATAAATAAATAAATAAATAAATAAATAAATCAGAACTTCTACTTACCACACATTGAAAGAGCTGTTCGATCTAGTGCACTTGCAAGCACGTAATGGGTGCTTCCGGGAACAGTTAAGAACGGAGAACATCCAACATTTGAAGCTATACCTGCTTACTTTCTTTACTGTAGCTCAGATGCCGTACATAACACTTATTCGCGCACAAAGGTAGCGCGTAGGAGAAGACTCTTCTTTGGTGCGTATATTCCACGCAAAATGAAAGGAACACGCCCCCTGCCCAAACACGCCCCCTGCCGCTGTGAGCAAAGGGTTGAAGGAGAATTCTTGGACCGAGGGCAAACGCGGGGATGTGCCATGAGCTGAGCGTTATAGTGAGCTGCATTTGCTGCTGCTGTTCTGCAGCCCTTTCTGGGGAAAGTTTCGGTTGCACAGAAACATGTTGAGCATGCCCGACATAACTTTGAGTGCCTGTTGAAGTTGCTGAATGAGACATTCCTATACATGTTCGTCTGTTTAGCATGCGCCATGTTGTGAACAGTCTTCAGTGTATAGTGCGCGTCCACGTACCGGAAGACGAGTGTACATCAAATCATTGTAATATACCGCGGTCACCGGTAATCATACCGCCCTTCTTTCCCTTTATCTGGTGAGGTACAGACAGCTATATAGAGAAACGTTTTCAAGGCCATCTTCAGTTTTCTCTTTGTTAACCATAAGCTGCTTCTTCGAGTGGCGTTGATGTCTTAGACAATAGTTTACCCAGCCTGTTTCTTAGGTGGGATATATGTGCTACACAACCCTGGTTTCTGAGCATAAATTTCGTAAGCTATATAAGCGCTGTAACTTTGTGTACGTAAAGAAAAACCGATTTATTCCCATGATGCTGTTCTAACTTTGTTTCTAGCGTTCCAGCTTTCAAGCAAAGGCTGTACGGTAGCGTGGCAGTAACTGTATCGGTGAAACTTGTAGGGGAGCTACTTGTCAAAATTAAGATGAAAAAGAGAGATAAGAATGAAATATTTGTCGCTTTCCAAGCAAATTATTCGTTCGCAATAACGAAAACGCCACTCGTGCCGCCAAACGACGCTTGCCAAGCGAGATAACTTTGGGGAAAATGTACTTGCATGTGGTGAAGCTGCAGTAAGGTGGCCGCACTAGCTCACCTTGACGTCATGGGATTTAACGGGGGCTGATAGAGCTTGCATATTTTTCATCAGTAAGCATAAATCATCATGTCTCTTACTTAACAGGACCAAGAACTTGACACCATATGCTTCAATAACTTTCATTCAGCAAATGTAGCAAGCGAGAGAAAAGAATAAATTAAACTTTGCGATATTATACTGACATTCGGGTGCTGAAATTCTGCGGCTAAATTAAGAAAAAGTGACACTTCGTTTTTTCTTCTAATAACAAGCTCATGATGGCGAATAAATGAAATAGAAGCTCTCTAAAAAAAGTTGCCTGCGTAAAGTAACGCCACATTTTAATTTAGTGTTCCTTCAAGCATGAACATTTAGGTGTGAAGCAGTTGAGGCACTGGGCTTGTCGGCGGCTCCCGTCATCGTGGTGTGTTGTTTTGCCATAGTTGGTCAGGCAGGCTGGTATGCGCCGCATTGGACTATTAAAATCAAGGAGCCCAACAAATTGCCGACAATGTTAGTGGAGCTGGTACACCCTTCCCTACACGCACTAGAGAACAGAAACCAGGCAGTATATAAAGGAGACGAACACTGCATGCTTATCCCCTAACCAGGTATCACGTTAAACGCCTTTCCCTACACGCAGTAGGGAACAGAAACGGGGCAGTTTATGAAGAAGAGGAACACTGCTTGCTTATCCCCTCCCCAGGTATCACGTTAAACGCCTTTCCCTACATGCAACAGGGAACAGAAACCGGGCAGTTTATGAAGAAGAGGAACACTGCATGCTTATCCCCTCCCCAGGTATCACGTTAAATGCCTTTCCCTACACGCAATAGGAAACAGAAACCGGGAACGTTATGAAGACGAAGAACACTGCATGCTTATCCCCTTCCCAGGTATCACGTTAAACACCCTTCTCTACACGCAATAGGGAACAGAAACCGGGCAGTATATAAAGAAGAGGAACACTGCATGCCTATACCCTCCCCAGGTATCACGTTAAACGTCTTTCCCTACATGCAACAGGGAACAGAAACCGGGCAGTTTATGAAGAATAGGAACACAGCATGCTTATCCCCTCGCCAGGTATCACGTTAAACGCCTTTCTCTACATGCAATAGGGAACAGAAACGGACAGTTTATGAAGAAGAGGAACACTGCTTGCTTATCCCCTCCCCAGGTTTCACGTTAAACGCCTTTCCCTACACGCAATAGGGAACAGAAACAGGGTAGTATATGAAGAAGAAGAACACTGCACGCTTATCCCTTCCCCAGGTATCACGTCAAACGCCTTTCCCTACATGCAAAAGGGAACAGAAACCGGGCAGTTTATGAAGAATAGGAACACTGCATGCTTATCCCCTCGCCAGGTATCACGTTAAACAACTTTCCCTACACGCAATAGAGAGCAGAAACAGGACAGTTTATGAAGAAGAGGAATTCTGCATGCTTATCCACTCCCCAGGTATCACGTTAAACGCCTTTCCCTACACGCAATAGGGAACATAAAGAGGGCAGTTTATGAAGAAGAGGTACACTACATGCTTATCCCCTCCCCAGGTGTCCCGTTAAACGCCTTTCCCTACACGCAGTAGGGAACAGAAACAGGGCAGTTTATGAAGAAGAGGAACACAGATTGCTTATCCCCTCCCCAGGTATCACGTTAAACGCCCTTCCCTACATGCAACACGGAACAGAAACCGGGCAGTTTATGAAGAAGAGGAGCACTGCATGCTTATCCCCTCCCCAGGTATCACGTAAACACCTTTCCCTACACGCAATAGGGAACAGAAACCGGGAAGTTTATGAAGAAGAGGAAGACTGCATGCTTATCCCCTCCCCAAGTATCACGTTAATCACCCTTCCCTACACACAGTAGGGAACAGAAACCGGGCAGTTCATGAAGAAGAGGAACACTGCATATTTAGCCCCTCCCCAGGTATCACGTTAGTAGAGCTGAAACACTCTTACCTATACGTGCATCGCCCAGCCTCTTTTTTTTTGATGGGGGGAGAAGTAGCACTAAACTGAAACAAAAGATGGGCGTTCTAGTTGTAAGGATTGGTGCAGAAACTAGTGAAGGAAAAAAACTCCGAGCAGCATGCAAATAATGAGAAAACGTTTTCTTCGTTTACTTCAATCACGCTTAAAGTCTTTGTTACGCTGCCTGTTCGATATTTAATCACTCACAATTTCGTCGCGCAAGCTCTCCCGTAACAACTTCTAGATTTAGGCACTCTGGGTATTGATTTCCTCTTGCTACCACACTCCATGCTTAATGACAGCTGTTTTTCTTTCTTTTCTTCATGTTTTTATTTATTGACTCCCGCCCCGCCGTGGTGATCTAGTGGATAAGGTACTCGGCCGCTGACCCGCAGGCACGGGATCGAATCCCGGCTGTGGCGCCTGCATTTCCGATGCATGCGGAAATGCCGTAGGCTCGTGTGCTCAGATTTGGGTGTACGTTAAAGAACCCCAGGCGGTCGAAATTTCGAGAGCCCTCCACTACGGCGTCTCTCATAATCATATGGTGGTTTTGGGACGTTAAACCCCACAAATCAATCAGTCAAATCAATTTATTGATTCCCCTGCCTAGAAGAATAAGTACGTTCCTAGCTGTTCAATGACGTTTACTTGGCACTGCGGATAAGATAATATCGTAATGATAATTGTTGAAGTTTACGTCCTAAAACCACGATATGTATATGGGAGAAGCTGTAGTGGACAGCTCCGGGAATTTGGACCTCCTATAGTGTTGTTGAACGTGCACCTAAATCTAAGCACACGGACCTCAAACTTTTTGCCTCCTGCATAATGCGACCGGGAGTAGATCTAGAGGGTGTCGTGAAGGGAATTTTTCGCCTATATTAAGCAGGTGTGTCATAGCAGGTTGACGTTAGGACAGACACCTGATTCTTATACCCGTAAGTAAACACGCCGCAGAGTTTGTGTTTTTTTTTTTTCTGGGGTGGGGAATGGTAAAAGAGCACCATTTTCTCGATATGAGTTCCAAAACCACTTATCGGTCATTTCGAGTCACTGTTTGTCAGTTGTGATCAGAGCTCGGTTAGCCTAGGAATCGAACCCAGAACCGACTGCCTTAGAGGCGGACGCTTAACCACTTGTCCATCACTTTTTTTTTTCTTTCTGCATTGACATTGTAATACACTGGTTACACTTGGCCACAGTTGCGGTAAGGCAGTTTGCCAACACGCCCGAAACGGTCTTCTTACTCTAATTAAGCTTAGGAGCACGGAAGCTTGGGAAAGTTTGTATGACACGAAGGAATAACATCCCAGCACCCAAAACAAGGACAGACGAAAAAGAGAAGACGTAAGCAAAAACGAGGTGTCCAGTATCTTTCGTCTCTCCTCGTTTTCGGTGCAGTAACGTTATTCCGTCGTTTTATTCTACCACTCTCCCTCTTTTGTTTCCTCAATTGATCATTTTCTACATTCCTGGTGATACGGTATGAAAATCTGGTAAATCGACAAACCCCGAAGCCCGCCGCAAACATTCATACATGCGAAGCGATATCCAGTCATGAAAATCATTCGCAGCCTCGCGGAAGTTCGTATTCCTTTCCTTTTCTTTCAGAATAATGCGGGGGAGGGCTTGGAGGTACTCTTCCACGTTAGCGTTCCCTACCTGCCGTCTGTGCATGATCCATCACACCGGCGCCGGCGAGCGTGTTTCGAAGTCGCCCGCGGTTTTGAGGTTTATAGTATTGCGGATTCTGGACGCACAGCGGGAACCAGGAAAGCCATCCATCTTGTGTCGTCCTGCGACGTACAATGCACCAGAGGATCTTTCCCTCTCAAAGGGGAAAGGAAATAAGCGAGAAGAGAACGACGCTGTTTCTGTCGTTCTGTTTTCTTCCTCTCACATTGCTCTTCTCTGATGTATGGCGTCCGAAGTCGCCTCGGGGCACCGTTCTTCGTATAGTTTCGAATTTCCGGTGCTTCGCTTGGTACTGGACTGCAGAATGCAGATATAGCTCTCTCTCCTTCCGCCTCTCCCCGTTTCTGTGCGTGCACTCTTCCCGTTTTTCCTCAGCTAAATCTTCAAGCTCACAACCATCCAGTCTACTCGCGCGATGCTTGCATAATGCTAGCACAGTTCGCTGTGAACGCCTCTATAATTCACTGTCAAAAGAGCGTTCCCGAAATTGCTTGCTCTCTGCGAGGTTAACGCATGGTTCCGCCGATATCGGCGTTATTGGCGTTAGAACGAAGCAGGCTTAAGGCGCTAATGGTTTTCTTTTCCGGCGAGCGCCGCGCGTAGTATACTGCCTGCTAATGATTTGGGGATTAACTTTTAGAGCATGGTAAATGTTGTCAACTGGAATTATAGTTGAGACAGAGAGAGAGAAAGCAAGAAGAGGGAAAATAGGGAGAGTAGTCACACGAGCGTCCGGTTTCCTACCCTTCACTGGGAATAAGGGAATGGGCATTGACAATAGAAAGCAAAGCACACGTAAAAAAAGTATAGCAGTTAGTCACTGAGACCGCAGCTGCTCTGATCTCTAGGTTTCCTTGTTTGCCGCAGTGGGTCGTCTCGTTGTGCGACGCCGATTCACTGTGACATAATCGTTGTACTACAAGCGTACATGTTCAAATACTGCGAGACGCGTTTTTTTTCTTAATTTTCATGCAGCTGACCCGTTACACGTGCTACACTGTCTTGCGCACGCCGCACCGCAATATGGAACGTTTGCGATTATTTGAGACTGTTCTCATAAACTTGAGAACGCAACGCGAGCAGTTAACAGTTCTCTCCGGATCTAACGCGACCACACCGTTAAGTCCGGAATCTTCGATGCCCCTCTTAAAATTCTGACTTGCCTTACTGCTGATCAGATTACCGACGTACTATGCTGCAGTGTGATCAACGTTATCTCATGTACAGCGTGTACTGTTTGTAATTTGACTTCAATTTTCTCGGGCACTCATTTACCGAAGGAAAGAATTTTGTCCTTGTGGACCAAGTGCCATCTTCTTCAAGGCCACGAGCGCGTAACAATATTGACACATATCGGCTCCGCGTAATAGGCAGGTATAATTTACCTCACATTGAAGTCATTTATTTTAGATGAAGATGCTTTTTTTAATTAGTGGATTAGAGGTGAAATATATGATCATTTAACGCTACGAAATTACATGTAAGCCCAAAACATAAATAAACCTAAATATTCTATGATCACTTTTGTACAAAAAAAAAGCGAGAACTTAGATATTGAATAGAAAATATCTGCATTAGCATGCCACTTTTTTTCTTTTCAGGATCTCTAGATTATATATCAAGAAATTAGCAAGAAGTTTTAGAATATAAGAATAACATTGCAAGAAAATAGCACCAATATTATATGAACGGAATTATATCTACGAAAGTTAAGACGGCAACTTCAAGGCTACATTTTATAAAAAGAAAAAAAAAAGAATTTCTCACTGAAGTCTTATTCCAATAATGAAACTATATTTCTTCGTTATGCCTCACAAGCTAAAATTCTGCAAGAATAATTTTCGAATAAAGTGACTAGGCCTTTTAAACGGTGGCCGTAAATTGGAGGCAAGTTTTTTTTCCACGTCGACATATTCAGACTCTAATCTGCACCACGGGTTTAGGTTTGAAAATGCGTAACGGCATGACGCAAGCTTATAGTACCCCTTTGTAAGCACCTTTCCCAAAGGACATTGCGGAATCAGACACACGCTTGCAGCTCTCGTGTTCTTATTTGTTCTGAAAATCTCGAAGTGGTTTATTGGCACTTCCTGAATAAAGATTCGTGCTTCACTTGAGTCCTAATTTTATTCACCTTTGAGTTTTAGTGATATTATGTTGTACCTCTTAAGGCCATTGTAACTCGACTGCTTTATACTATAATAACTGTTGCAGCTTTACATCCAAAGACCAAGATATGATAACGAAAGGCTCCGTAGTAGAGGGTTTTGAAAATTTCGAACCCCCAGGGGTTCTTTGACGTGCATGTCAATCTATGTGCATGGGTCTGCAGCAGTTTGCTGTGGTAGGGAGAGAAAGAAAGTGAAAGAGGAAAGGCAAGAATGCTAACCCGGTTCGGGGTATTACGTTAGCTAGCTTTCACTGCGGTGCAAACATGTGCGTTAGAAAAAAAGCTAATTAGAAAAGAGCCGATTTCGCTCCATGACACAGGAAGGGAATAAAAAAAAAAGAGAAATCGAGGACGATGGAACCACTCCGAGCATCTATACATGGTGGGCTGCACACCTCAATATCGAATGCCCTCGGTGATCACTGGCAGAAGCAACAAATGCAAAGTTTGGAGCGCCCCTAACAAAACTTGATTGAAGGTGCTGATTGCGATTACCATAAGAAGTTCGAAGTCCTGATTAGCCGATGTAATTATTGCCTTGCGTAATGAGACCCCATGACATCATTGTCTTGGCGTTCAATTCGTTTCTCACACTGCCTTTGGCGAACGCGCGAATAAAGGTTCGCAGGACAAGAAATGACAGAAGAAAAGTGAGATGGAAGGACAAATGAGCTATAGACAAACACGTGTAACGCAGTCTTCATTATGCAACTGAATAATCATAATTTTGGAAAAACATTCATTTCTCAGAACGCCCCGCGACCCATTTCTCCGGAATTGGGCTGTATTTCATGGTTCTGAGGCTGCGGTGTGAGAGTATTGTGGCATGAAGTATCAGGAATGTTCTACGCAGATGTGTGCAGGTCTTGCACGCGTGGGACGTTCGTAGAAACAAGACTGTGGGTAAGATTGCACTCCGAGAAAGCAATTTAAAAAGGACTGGTTCATGAGAATGAGCTCCTATTTCTTCTTGTCGTGAGACTACGGCATAAAGCAGCTTTTCAGCAATACGTTACACCAGGGGTTAGCAACCTTTTCAGGTGGCCCCTGGCTATAAGTCCCTGACTGTGCCACTGTTACGGTGACCTGTATAACTCCGATGACATATCCACTATGTCCAGCGCAATAGTACCTTTTAGCAAGTTACGGAAACACGGTACGCAAATACGGTAAAAATACGGTGACGCTCCTCCTCTCGAATGACAGTGCATGCGTCCACTGGACGACAGGTGTCTCGTGAAGAATGCCTGCGCTAACAGGCCGCAACCAGACGTGACAAGCCCACAGTGAATTTTTAAAGAGCTTAAGTGATGTTGAGGTGCCTTCACTTGTTGAGGTGCCTTCACTTGTAACAAGTGTAAAGAAGAATGGTATGTATCTCCGTATAAACCTTCCGTATTTACCATATTTCCCTAACTTGCTTCTATAGAATATTCTAATTTCCCGAATGTTCTTTATAGAACTTCCACACGAATGTTTGCATTTTCCACATAATTTCTTCCTGTCATTACCTATGCTCGGCAACTGCTTTTTCGACAGTCTGTGGAGGCTACAGAACGGAAGCGCATGCCGAAGCGCACGCCAAAAAAAAAGTGTTTAAGTTTACTGATGAATTTTTGTCATTTGCGTTGCTGAAATAAATGACGCTTTTGTTATTATGAAGTTCCAACAGTTGCGGGAACTCTTAGACAACATGCAGTCATTGTTCACTTTGCAAGAACGGTTTCCTTTTATTTCCACTTCTAAGACAGTAAACCCTTTTAAGCACAACCATTTTCCAAAGCAAATATGGCGTCCATGACGTAGTGAATCACTCTGAGGCCGCAAACGCCCTGTTTAGGTTCTTCAATGAAAATATACACGTAATGTGACCATAAACTGTACAGTGAACCGTCGAAATGTTTCTCCCATTCACGTTTTTATGTATTCTCCCATTCACGTTTTTATCATTTTCCAAAACGAGTTAACATTTCAAGCGAGCATAATGGAAATCAGCAGCAAGATGTCATACTAAATGGGCAGCGACACGAATGTACAGAAGCCCCGGCTCCGTATACTCTTCACTCCCATATTAAAAATAAGTTGTCACCTGGTATAGCACTACGCGTCTCGCGCTACCTAAGACAAATGTAGGCTACCCAACTTCATCTCCGTCCTATCTGCACGCCCATGAAAGAAACTTCCACCCGCAGATCCCACTATATGAGCATATAGCCTTCATTTTCGTGTACTAACACATTAGAATTTAGCTTTTCCCACCCTACGATAATCTTTTGGAATTCCCTGTCAGGAAGTATTTGTTCACAACCATTAAAAGCGCAGTAAACAATCCCGAGGTTCAAAAATTGTTACCAACAAAATCATGTGCACTTTTACTTCGTGAGCGTGCATCCGCAAGAATTTAGCGAATACGTGCTACATTCATGACGTTACGGGGGTTAGAACAACGGTTTCAGCTGGTTTAAAGTTTTAGCGTGGGCTTACATCTCTCCTCCCTCATAGAGTGGGGAAAGGTGTAGCCCAACATCGTGACTGGTTTAGACCAAATGACGAGCTGCGCGCTACATAAAGTCGCCGCTCGGCGACTATTCACCACTGCTCGTGAAAGGGCGATTGGTCAGGCGTAGGAAAAGAGTGCGGCAATTGTTTTTCGAAATAGAGGATCTGCGTAGCACTGTAATATTCGGAAAATGTGATCGCCATGGTCTAGCCTATGAATTTCCTAGCTTTCTTGGGGGGTGAGAAAAAAAAAGTTAGAGCCTGTTTACTGGCCCTTTAAATGAATACAATAATGCAGCCAATAACCACATTGCACGTGAGCTCAAATGCATTCGCGCCACTGTTTTCTGGAGAGCAGAGGGAGTCGCTGGTAACAATTTTCAAAAGAGAGAAAATAGCTCTAAATAAGTAACAAAAACGTTTGAAGACGGAAGTACAGTAACGAAACAAAAATGAAGTATAAAGTAGACTCGGGGGGTGTTTGCATTGGCTGGTAAAAGGACGAACGCGCCAACAAGAGTTAAGCATTTCGAAGGACCACATCTACAGGAGGAAAAAGAAAAAAAATCTTTGATGAAGCTGTGGAGGGTTAACAGCTAATGACAAAATAATTAGCGCACCAGGAGGCACTCGCGTCGCGATAGTGAACCCCACTAGCACACGCGATGTTGAGACGTTGATCGTTCTGTTCTGTTGGGTGCCACGCAGTTTATCATGTTGGATAAAAAAAAAGTACCATATAGTTGATGATGTACAGCACTCCGACCGTTTGTGCGGCGTTCATTCATTTCGTAGGAAATACAAAAACGAATGAAACAAAATAAAACTACGCCTCTCGAAAAAAAAAGGCACAATATTCCTAATCAATCATCGAACCACTACCAGCCTATTTATTATCTTTCGGCGTATGCTTCAATGCATGACATAAGTTACGTTTTAAAGAACAGACTCAAAACATAGCGACCGCCCACTCGTAAAAGTGATGACGACCGAAAAAGAGGAGGGGCCGCAATCAACGCTGATGCGTTCGAGGAGTCCTCGGGTGCGAAATTTTTCACATTTATTCGCAAGTGCTCTCAGGTATGCCGGAGTTATTCGTGGTGTGTTAGCAAATGCAGCCAGCAGAAAGCGAAAAAAAAGTTGTTTCCGAAGACCCGTATAGTTGCGCTTCGTTTATGTCACTCAAACTAAACTAAAGTAAAAACGTACAATAAATGAAAGTAAATGACTGTAACGGTAGCAGCATTGTGCAATATAGGCTCTAATTGTCTTGCACTCACCTGCATACTTGTAAATAAAAAAGTGCTGAGGTTGAGCTCTCCCAAGCGTAAACCACGAGCGAAATGCAAGTTTGGCCGAAACAACTATGCACAAGGGGTTTCATTGAACAATCGCCGGGTCATGTGGAACGGCAGCAGTGAGGCTACGAGCGAGCAGGGCGCCTTTCTGCAGAGGGACACGTGGCGTGACGTCACGCATTCCAACATTGCACTGAGGTGGCTCAAGGTCACTGCGATGAATCCCTTACGCCAGAGTGAAGTTTTCGCTCTAGAACAAGACGACATCTTGAGTCATTTATATCTCAGGAATAGATGCACGCTAACGAAACACCTCACTTTTAGTTTGTTCTTGACATCGTTCAATACCCGTGAGAGTTCCAATCATGCGGGAATATAAAGGGGCCATCCCCAGCAAATCCAAATCGCTCCACGATATCGCTGTCTCGACTCCATCCAGTAATAACGCGCGAGTATGCGCCAAAATATACGCAATCGGATTTGGAATGCAATCGTTACACTATCCCAGCCGAGGACTCAAAGACACGGTTCTTGATGCAACAATCAGTCCGACTTTGCGGACAAAGGTTACCTCTCAGTCGGTTCGTGCCTCGAGGCAATGGGCGTGCGCACAGTTCTCCATTGAGGAAAGCTAAATAAGTAAAGTTCAAGCCCTGCTATTTCCAACCACCTCTCACAAAGAATGCATTGCAGACAAGGTATACGGTGGCCGCCCCTTTACTCTTCCCGCCCACTCCATTAGCAAGCTCGAGGCGGCAAACGGAATATTCACAACAGGAACTTACACGACTTAGTTATAGGGGAAGTTAAGGAGACCGAAACGGCTGTGTTAAACGAGGAACTACAACTGCCCGCTAAAACTTCCGTTCTGGGTTTTTCTAATTGCCTTGTCCTTCTCGCGTTCATTCATGTTTTTTTGTCTGTTTTTTTTTCTTGGATTGGCACAGATGTTAGCGCCCATCCTGTGTCCGTCTTTGTGTATGATTGCCTGTTCTTTCGTCTTGTAGTTCGCAAAAGCTATGAACCACCTCGCCGAATCTAAGGTTTTGCATAACTAACCAGCACATGCACATATAAATCTCAGAGCTCTTTGTTTAATTTCACACGTCCCTGGTCAAGCCTCAGGTCTGCAGTCTTGTTTGTCACTCCCCCCCCCCTCCCATTTTGTTCTCGTCAACTTTCTAAACTGCAAGTGAAGCGGATAAAGTAATTGAGCAAGTAATGAGTAAGTTTACTGTGTTTTGTGCCTGAAGTAGTTTAGTACATTAGTAACGTACAAGTATACGCTCATACGCGGTAAGGTAGGTAATGGCCGCCTTGAAGAAGACCCTTTCTCGAAGAACTTACGGCCCCTATGTAGCACATTAGTGCATTCTCTTTCACTCTCTGAATTACATCTAGCAATTGAGACTCATTTAACGCAGGTGCCATTTGGATCATACCAACTTGATGCTGGCCTTCGCGGACAGAACATCAATGATTATGATACGACGGCAATTTTGATGCTATAGGACCGGTCTAAGTGAGCAACTAGAGTACAATGTTGCCGTAGTTGATTTTACAGTGAATAATTTTGCAGTACTCTCATCAACCTTGAGCACCGATTCACTGAATTGAAATCACGCGGCAAACGCGATTCTCGCTTGTGTTTTATATACTTGGCCTCAGATAGACAAGTACTTGCCAATGCAATGCGGCGACTGAATGATCGGCCTCTACCTGTGCAAGTGCTATTACAGCAACGTCCGCATGCCTCGACAGCCCACAAGGCAGTGAAAGCCCTGCTGTGTTTCCTCAGAAAGACAGGCTTGTGTGAACGCCTCTGTCATGCGGTAGAGTTCTACACACTGCAGTGAAATTACTGTCAGTCTCTCCCCCACACTTTTTCTTTTCCCTCTCTTCCCTCTTTCTCGTCTTCCTTGTCCCCTTCTCTAATCCCCCAGTGTAGGGTAGCCAACCGGATGTCTTTCTGGTTAACCTCCCTGCCTTCTTTCTTTTGTTGCTTCCTCCTCCTCCTCCTCCTCCTACCTATTACAACAACGGATGATACTAAATGCATGCAAGGCAAGTGGCCTCGTTGACGGCGCCCTACCGACAAATGGCGCTGCCTATACACGAAAGATATAGGCTCCCCACCTTATTCCGTTTTCCAATAATGCGTTGCGCGGAATTAGCGGAAGCTTGGTTGTTCTTGCGCGCAAAATTAATGCTTCCGATGTCTCGCTGATGCAGCCGGTGCTTCGCCAAGCGCAGACTGCGTTTACGGCACCGCCATTTTGCTTAATTGCTCGTCGTAATCGAGTGCCTCTGCTTGTGCACTCGATCGCTATATAACGCGAACGCGCTCCTCATGCAGCTGCTGCCACGCTTGTGCCTATAACGAGACGACCGCCGTGCGAGACATGGATGAAGGTACGAATTCGTCCGGCCATGCAGAAACATATTGAGTGCTCTGCGAGACGGAGCCTGGGTATGCCATGACGCCCGAGCACGTGCGCTTATGGGATTCAATGATTCGTGCGTGCCGAATACGGGAGCTGAAGCGGAGCTGATTCGCCGTCGCGAACTGACGCCCGAAGTTGAGCGTGCGGAGAGAATCGGGGCTCAACTGTAATTAGCTCGTTTACACGGGTCCCGATAAAAGGGCAACAGCGCCGTTACCAGAGTAATCGAGGCATTGGGAAATGGGCTCTCCTCTTTCGTTCTGATAATTCGTACTATGCTCTACACTATGTAGCGCTGCATGACAGGCAAACAGGCTAACTTTGAAGAGGTAAAAAAAAAGAAAGAAAAAAACATGAAAATTACTGAACAATATTTTAATTATAAAAAGTTCAGCCCCATTAAAATGAGAGCTCATGCAGCGATAATCGGATATAGTGAACTAAATACAAACTTTGGCACGCTAGTTCTCACTTCAATCACATTAATTATTTGTATATAACGACAAAAAAAGCGCGAGTGCCACCACTATGTCCACTATAAAGAATAAATATCTCATGAGCATTTGGATCGAAACTAAAAAGACAGCATAAAAAGCAAAATACCATATTTTAACGATTGTACATTGATTCTCCTGAAATAGCATATGAAAAAAAAAGAACAGGCAAACGTGGACGATTGTTATAAAGTAAATTAATTTACGCTGTCGCTGAACACACACGCACACACACGCACACACTCACCCACGCACACCCACGCACACACACGCACACACACACACACACAAACAAACGAACAAACAATCTTGAATACTAGTTTGAGAAGGTGACTTCATGGTCATGCTTCCAAGCTATGCATAAAAGCTATTGTCAAGGCAATACAGGGGGATCATTTTTGGAAAATTTGCTAAGAATCGCCAGCAATGGGCCGTCCAGCAGGCCCACGAAGCGGCCGCCAGGTACTCCCTGTCGGTCCCTACGTGGGAGACGCCCGCTACGCGCTAAGCGCGTCCTGCAGGACTGAAATAAAGTTTTTTCATTCCATTCCAATCACCACTGGGTTGCAGGTCGTACACACAACAAAATAAAGTATATGTTACGGGTTGAGCCAGAACGTAAGCCTAGCGTCGTAATCATGCCGCTGCATGTCCGGTTTCTTGGTGTGTTTTTTTTTTCGGTTTCAGTTCTATGTCGACTTACAAAAAGAAACTAGTTTCCGGTTTATATTGTAAGTCGACATCCTAACTTCGGATTTCAGGTTTAGATGAATGCGTCAACCGACATTTGTGTAAATACAATGATGATTGAGATACAGTTAACATTCTTTTTTTTGTTGTTGTTTTACAAGTGTCGTTGTAGCGCAAAATCCATGGTTAAATTGGAATTATGGGTATACCTTTCTTACGTAACAGCGAGCACAGGCCTCTTTGTCAAAGTTGCTTCTGGTGTAATTGTCAGCTTCACATGTATCGGTGTACTTGATCTGAAGCTTCACAAAAGATAAGCACGGATTCAGCTCACTTATAGTGAAACCAAGAACAATTACTTTTCATATCTCGAATCTTCGCACGTACCGAATTCCCGTGATAAAATTGGCAATCTCTGTCTTTACTGTTACAATGAATATCAGATACAGCGAACTAACTCGGTTCACGTGACACTTCGTTATCAGGAGGTTCAGCTTTATAAGCTCAAGTAACTCTCGTGACTCGCATTAACGCCTACTTATGGCTGTTTTCTACGTTTTCTACGAAGTTTGCTTGACATGGAAGCCCGAAGGCAAATTTTTGAAAGAAGACAGTTTCCCAGCAGAACTCAGCTAGAAGATTGTCGCACATGTGCGCCAGTCGTGCGATGACTCCAGAAACAGCAGAGCTGGTGGCCTTCCCTCGCATGCCCAACCCTCGTCGTCGTCAGCGGTGGCGGCGGCAGTGGTGGCAGCAGCAGCGGTGGCGGTGGCGGCGGCAGCAGCAGCAGCCGCCGCCGCCTGACTGCTCACTACTGGGCGAAAGCCTCTCCCATGTACCACCAATGAAACTGGTCCTGTGCTTTCTGCTACCACATTATACTCTGGAAACGTCTCAACATTATGTGCCCACCTGATTTTCAGTCAACCTCTCAAGCACATACCTCATCTTGAATACCAGTCAGTTATCCTTGTTGACCAGCGGTTAACCTACACACGTGCTACGTGCCCAGTCCATCTCTTGATTTCTTCTTGATTTCAACTATGATATCCTTTACCACGGTTTGTTCCCTAACCTGCTCTGCTCTGTCCATGTCTATTAAGGTTACACCTATCATTTTTCTTTCCATCCCTCGCTACGATGGAAATTGCCCTTGATATAATGTACAATGAAATACTGTTTATTTGAACTTCAAAGTGACCATAAAACGCGCAAATTAAGCGAAG
The DNA here is from genome assembly GCF_043290135.1 of Rhipicephalus microplus. NCBI lineage: Eukaryota > Metazoa > Arthropoda > Arachnida > Ixodida > Ixodidae > Rhipicephalus > Rhipicephalus microplus. The sequence goes on from NC_134702.1 coordinate 52,898,115, forward strand.
TTTGGATTAGCCGGTGGTTGCTAGACATCGCGTCACAGAGCCCGGAAGAGCCCGACGAAGCTACCGCTGGACTTGTACAAATGGGCGCTACTGTACGTTCATGGCACGTTATTTTGTAAAATATACTCATGAAGCTCCAACGGTAGATAGAAATTAATTGACCAGTCAGCAATACGCCAGAGAGAAGCACAGGCATGCATTCCTGCGAACAGTGAGTCTTAATGTCCAAATATATGATGCTATTTATGCTCCAAAGCACGTCAAAAGAGATTACGATGTAAGTAATTAGTAATTTTCATTTGCTTGCGTTTATTTTCTCGAAACTATATGAACATCATTTGCAGCTTGCCCAACGGAGCTCCAGCACAGCAGCCGAATTCTCATCTGCAGAGAAGGCTGCTGTTTTGGTGTTTTGTGTCTAGTAAATTTGGTGTGCTGTGGTTTTTAAACGTATTGCGATTCCTGGCCGACTTTCGCGAGAAGCGATGCAAACCAGTGGTTTCAAGTTCGAATTAACCGTCGTGAGTACCGACGCATTAGAATTACTGGGAGCCTTCCCCCATTAAAATACACAGGACTGAGCCGAGACAAGGGCGTAAGTTTGAATTCAACGAGTTTAAATTAACAGGTTTTCATTGTACTACCCATGGCCATGATTTGTCCTCTCTTTTCCTAATTTATCTCCTCCTTACTCTCCTGCTCATCCCACTTCTCTTCCCAACGTCATTGCTAAAGTATACGATTCAATGATATGCAATGCTTATCCAATGCTCTACCTATGCAATGCTTTTACTGTAGAAACTATGGCTTACAAAAAAATGACAACATTAAATACCTGACATTTTAGACGAATACCCAGGTATGATAAACCTATACCGCAAAGTAGAACCTCCCCAACACCAATTCAAAAAGCAAGTAAAAGAAATATTGTTTTCTGTGTTTTAGGGTGTAGTGCTCAGTAATATATTGAACTATTGGGAAATGCTGTGCCATGTATATGTAAAATTCTTTTTAACAGACACTGCCACATTTGTACAACCTTGTCGTTGCTTTTTGTTTTCCTGCTGTACTTTCCTCTCAAAGCCATAAAAGCAGACTTCTTTATTTTATTGCGGTTATGTTAAATTGTGAATGACATCACGCACTGTCGTAATTGCTGTCTAGGTTATGTAGCCAAGTCAGGCACCTTTCGGGCCTTTTGCTGCATCTCCCAAGACAAATTGTCGTGAATAAAGTCTGAATGAATGAATGAATGAATGAATGAATGAATGAATGAATGAATGAATAAAAATATATAATGAAAGTCTGAATGAATGAACCCTATCTCCATCGCCTGTTTTATCTTCTCAACTCACATCTCACTATCCCACCACCTTGCTATCGTGTGCTATGCTTTGGTGTGTATTCACTCTCCTCAGCGGATTCAGGGGGATGGTGGCAGGGGCGATACCCACCCTCTCTCTCTCTCTCTCTTAAGTACTTGTCATTCACTTTCGATCACCAATTAGGACAAATGAGCGGGACCACTGTGAGCACAAATTGTGTTTTAGTGCTGATAAAAACAAAAAAAGTCAAGACCACACTCCCTCTCCAGTGTTACTTCAAGCGGCCGCCTCCTTCCCCTAAATTCACTGCCTGTATCCGCACCTGACTCTCCTTCACATCTCCTACCGTTGCACTCCATAGCTAGATATACTCGGCTTTTCTTTTCTTTCAGCTTCCGTTTCTTCTGTTTCGCAACTTTCATTACAAACGAGTTTATAAGCTCACGGAGAGAAGAAACAAGGTCTTTATCCTCAGAGAGGCACCGTTTAAGGGCATTAGGTACGCACTAGGCACTCACGGTATCATCAGGGATGCACTTTGACCGGTCTAGTTAGAGAGGCATGAGACAATGCCCGCGCAATCATGCATCGTGAAGGCTTTCTCGTACAATACGAAGCTCTATCAATCACCGTCATAGGAACAAGCCGGAGTGCAGTTACGCCAGGCACGGTGAATCCGGAGAGACGCGAGGTAGGAACAATGGTCGAGACCTTTTGCTCGCATCGCGCACCATCGTATAGTAGTTAAGAAACCTGCCGGGAGTTATTCATCGTGGCGTCACTGCTCGGACTGCAGAGGCGTAAACGTGAACGGAAGAGATGAGCGGCCAAATTTTTTGGGCCTAGAAAGAGATGTTGAAGAGGTCAAGTTCAGAGTTGCCATACCCGCTTAGCTCACAAGGCGGCAATGAAGCTTCTATTTCACAAAGCAAGGAACATTTGGTTACGAACGCATTTGCTAACGAACGACACGAGTTCACGTGCTTGTTTCGTGTGGGATTTAGCTGATGTAGAAATCATTAAGTTTCGGTCATTGAATTCCTCGTTTAAAGTAAGACACTTATTGTGAAAGATGGATCTTTAAGCTGTCGGGCGAAACAAGACTGAGGCTGGCAACAACGAGTTTACTATATATGTGTTGGTATTTTCGGGCGAAAATGTTGTTAGAGTAGAGTTGAAGTAGCTTGAGAGCAATTGAAGTTTTATCGATGTTCTAATCTTTATGGTTCACTAGCTTCAATATAATTGACATATACATCTTAAGAGATTGAAAAGAGAAACGTTCAGTCGACTAAATATATATAAATATTGGCGGAGACAGCGTATGTGCTGATTTGGAATGAAAACATCAATTCGAATCTCGACTACGAAATAAAAAAAAGTGGCATTTGGTAGAAAGCTGAGCTGTAACATGGTCAAAGATAACCGGTAGCTGGCTAGCGTAAAAGCTTCATCAATAATTCAAAGAAACCCTGACGATGGTGACATCCGACCACACCACAACAGTTTTTCATTAAAAGTACAAGGCTGGTACCCGCAGCCATGCCACAGTGCGCGGGAAAAAGCGGCTTTCTGCAGATATTGCGGTTAGTACAACATGGGCTAACCGCTGCGGTCTCTGCTTCCACTAAAGCAAGAAAGCGGAACACGTTAGATGATGTATTAAATGAAAAGACAGAATTCTTGACGCTACAGTTGAAAAAGAAAAGCATATATACAGTATACTATTCGCGAGGTTCACCCGTCTTTCAGGGAAGCTGTATAGAGAGATATATAGAGAGAAAAGAAGATATAAAAAAGGCGGGGAGGTTAATCGAGGTACTTCTTCTCTTCAATAATGTACGCTCCATGTACCTGGTAAACCCGCCGGGTTCAGCGCTTGTCGTCACGTCCGAGAACACAGAAGCGAAGCAGTCGTAGATCCGAGGCTTGCACCGCTAGGAACCTAATACGCCGTAATTAAAGGTTAAAGTATGTTCGCGCGTAACGTCTACTCAACTTCTTATTGTAGCATCCTCAGATTTAACACCGTAAACAAGGTGAAAAGTAAAATTACAAGAAGGAAGGAAAAAAGACAAGAAAACAGAGCTCGGTGATGCTCTCATCAGCGAAAGATAAAGAAAGCTGGTGCACCGAAAGCATTTCCGATGTTTCGTTGAAACGCCTCGTAGAGCCTCCCCTGCTCACCGAGAGGCACATCATTAAACCTCCCTTTCTTCCATCTGCCTAGCCAGGCAGCCTTGGCGATCGGAACAAGCACAAGCAGTGCCTTAACATGACAGAAGCCTCGTTTCCATGGGAGCCAATGCAGAAGGTTGAACGAACCGAGCCTTGCAGGCACTTTTTAAAGAACAAGAAAAGCATTGACCACCGTTGTTTGCCAGGGAGTTATTGACGAGTCCTATTTATATAATCTTGTAAGGAGGCCTCTTACTGTATTAACTATAGTGTTGGAAAGACAGTATGTGCAGTTCGTACTTGACACTCGTATATACAGTCGGCTTTGAATGAAGCGTTATCAACTGCAAACATTTTTGACCTTGTATACACCTAGAAAACTAATTAAAAATACTTTTGTTTAGGAGTAGGGGGGTATAAACAACAATATGGGACCATCAGTTTAAGTTTAGATATCTTGGATTCGTTGCTAGAAGCGTGAATTCATGAAGGCGGGTGTTATTCGTTTTTGCGACCCGATGAATATGTGGACACAGTTAAGCGGGAATCGAAATTGCGAGAGGCCGCGAAGCTAAGGCGGCCAATACCAATATGAAATAGGTTGATCTTGAGAGCATGCCCTGTTGAAGATGAAAAAGGTAAATATCGAGGATCGATACTAGGATACTATATATATATATATATATATATATATATATATATATATATATATATATATATACGGCTCTATATTTCATCCACTCTCGCTTTAAAAGAATGGAGACGCATTCGTCCGGGTCACTGTGCCGAACCGTGTTCTGTGTGCTGCCACTGGGGACTCAACAATCACGCTCGAGTTTAGTTTGCACGTCGTTACGAGTTCGTTGAATCGTTGCAGTGCAGCTGTTCTCCGTTACGCCAATCTGTACTCGGAGTCAACGAATGAATACCTCCTCCTCGCTGTCCAAGTTAACGCAGCGGCTATGCGACTCCCTATAATGACTCACCTCGCGTGATCAACGTCTGATACGCTTGCTCATTAATTCGGAAGCTAACGGGTCAGGGATGCCGTGACCGGCTGGCTAGACGAACTCCGCCCGTGCTCGCGCGCACGAACTCTACATCTGCGCTCTGCTTGCGATCGCTCAGTGTTGGAGGTGCCGTGGCCGCTCGCAAGCTCGCTTGTCCACGGGGATTACGTGCTTTTCCGATCCCCGCATTACCAGCGGACGGTGCCCAATTGATACTGCGAAGGCCGGATTACGCGCGTTTGCCCTCTCGCTGCACAGTAAGGGGAGAACGTGACGGTGGCTTCGAGGAAACACGTGGGAGTGACATTTGGCAGTATAGGTGCAATTGAAGCCCGGACTGTTGACACAGTTGGATACAATAACATTGACATTGTTACGGGGATTACAAACACACGGAAGAGAGAAACGAGTGTGTTTGCAATATTTAAAAGTAGGTGCGACACCAGAGGGCTAATAGCATCTCGCCCTTTGAGCCCGCTTCTTCATGAATTCGTCTACGACGGCGGAGCCATGCCCACTGCCTGGTAACATCCCCCCCCCCCCCGGTGGACGAAGCGCCGTCCTGATTGACCGCTAAGTCAATCAGGACTAGCAGTGTAGTAGCGTTTTAGTCGCGACACATGAACAACATCAGTAGGTGGTGTGGCAGAAGATGAAGGTGGTTCAACGGGAGTGAGGAGGTAGTCGACGTCAGTGACCTTGCGGAAAACTTTGTAGGGCCCGGTGTATTGTGGAAGGAGCTTCTCGCACAAGAATTCACGCCGATGCGGCGTCCAAAGTAGGACGAGGGAGTCAGCAGGGTAGTCAACGTCGCGGTTCCAGTCATCGTAGCGGTCTTTTTGTGAGGCCTGAGAAGCAGTGAGCCTAGTGTGCGAGATTTGGCGAGTGACACGGGCTCGAGAAGCAACGTCCTGAGCATACACCGTCAGTTCGGTAGTATCAGAAGGAAGGAGTGTTTCAAATGGCCACGCAGGGTTGCGGCCGTACAGAAGAAAGAACGGAGAATAGCCGGCGGTGTCATGCCGTGACGAATTCTATGCAAACGTAACGATATAATAATAATAATAAACATGGCTGATCCGTCTGTCTAGAGATCGGTACCACACGAAAGTGAAACATGTCTTCACGGAGGGAGTTGAACATTTATTGTGCGTGGTTTCACCACAAATGCGAAGGAATGAACGCTACAGCAGCGAATGGTAATGTCACGCGAAGAACGGGAGGAAAACAGCTCGGAACTTGCAGCGGGGACCTCGAGCAGAGAGAATGCATGAAATGAGCATACAAAGAACGGATGCGGACATACAAATGACACAGCTCGGAACTTAAAGCGCGCTACTCATCGTTGTTGGTGTTGGGGCAAAATAATATGTGTTCAAGGTAACGTTAACCACAAATAACCGGCAAGAAGCGTCTACGTATACAGGACAATCATACAGCACAAACGTCTCGAGATTGTCATTTTGGTATCAGAAGCACGTTAGTGGCAACGTCAGCAGTGATGTTCCTGGAAATGCAACCAACGGTAGTGTGAACGTCAATCTGCCCGTTCACCACCTGTCCTCTAATTTCACACTGGTCATCGCCGTGTGTTAGCCCGTTCCTGCGTCACTTCTCACTGGCGTTAACGTTGAGCAGCGTTTTTTATCCGGAGAACGAGTAAGCTTGAGCATTCTGAAAGCACAAATCCCGCAGACTATAACAATTCAATGGGACCACCGTAAGCGCACATCAACAGCATTTATGCTATGGCAGTGTTTTCGTGCTACTAAAAACAAAAATTTCAAAACCCTCCCCCTCCCTACCTACGGTGCAACTTGAAGTGACCCCCTTCCCCCTTTTTTTCTAAAATGATTCACTGGATCCACTCCTGCCTTGATCTATACTTAACACAATCCAGGGCTACGATGCTCGCAAGCACGATCGCTACATATCAGCTTACTGCTTCTGATGTTAGTGTCCCCCATGTTGTTGTGGGTATCTTTACGCAACTGTAAACCACTGTAAACATATCCGACTGTTCAATATTTATCATTAACTGCAGAAAACGAAAGTAATGTAAAACAACCTCGGAAGAGAACAGCGCTTCGAGATAGGTAACAGTACACTTGAAGTTGTAAAAGACTACGTCTATTAGGACAGGTAATAACTGCGGAGCCAAACCCCGAGATTAAAGTACCTAGAAGAATAAGAGTCATTCTCAAATCATGGCTGGTCGATTGCCACTATCCCTCAAGAGGAAGGTTTATAACAGCCGCATTTTGCCGGTACTTAGCTATAGAGCAGAAACCTGGAGGCTTACAAAGAGGGCTCAGCTTAAATTGAGGACGACGCAGAAAGCAATGGAAATGAAAATGGTATGTGTAAGATTATAAGAGACAAGAAGAGAGCAGAGTGGATCAGGGAAGAAACTGGGGTTAAGCATATCATAGTTGAAATCAAGAAGAAGAAATGGACATGGGCCGGACATTTAGCGCGTAGGCAGGATAACCGCTGGTCATTAAGGGTAACTGACTGGATTCCCAGAGAATGCAAGCCGGTTAGGGAGAGACAAAAAGTTAGGTGGGCAGATGAGATTAAGAAGCTTGCCGGTATACAGTGGCAGCAGGAAGCACAGGACCGAGTTGACTGGCGGAACATGGGAGAGGCCTTTGTCCTGCAGTGGACGTAGTCAGGCTGATGATGATCATGATGATGGTGATGATGTACCAATAAATAGGTGCATACTTCATATGCAAACACTTATAGCGTCATGGCATACCTTTTAGCTCAAGGTAAAAAAAATAACACTGTGGTCCCTTTTGCGCCGCACGCTTCGATTAACATCGATTCCTGTGGTACGAGGGCATTGTCGAATTGTTTTTTTTTTATGTTTATAACTACTGCGTGCGCCTCCTGTGCCCACAGTTTGCTTCTTCCTCTCGTTTCTTATTAGTTCCAACATCTTCCTGCCCGCAACAACAGCTTTTGGTGCCCCAGTGATGAATAGTGGCGTTCACTCAATTTTGTTGCCACATACCCGTTAAACCAACATCGACAACAAAATATTCGATTGAGAACACATTTGCTGTTAAAAAACAAATGAAACGAATTCAGTAAGCATGCTGCTGCTTGCTGCGCAGCAAACATAGTTGTAGAACGTGCGGGAAAATTATTGGCTGCGCCACACCAGTTGAAGAAAGTTTAAGAGCACTCCATCCCGCGCTGTACACGGGCCGAAGTACGGCCACCGCAGGTATGACGTGCTCCCTCCGGCAACACGGCTGTGCTAGGGAAGCGCATGAGGAATCTTGCTCTTCCCAGACGCATCTCGTGAACGAAATGAATCAACGACCTGCTCAGATCGATGGCCAAGAATCACCGGATCATTCTTCAGCTCCGGGCGAGCTTTTGCTGTCTCACCACGGGAGTAAGCAATTTAATACACGCAAGTCGAAATTCTCGAATGCTCTTTCTATGCGGATGAACCTTCTTTTCTTCCATTTCTCTTTCATTATTATTCGTGGTAGGAGAGCAAGGAACGGTGGAGTTTGGTTTCGAAAAGGGCTCTTTGCTTACTTGCGGTGTTTTTATCAGTGTAAGTTGACTCCTTCCACCATTCGGACTCTCCTTAAAGTTGAATTAATTTTATTGAAACATTTACGACTCAAGTTGTGTGATGGTTGCTACTGTTCTCTGTTAATCGCCCCGCCACTGTGGTTTAGTGGTTAAGGTACTCAGCTGCTGACCCGCAGGTCGCGGGATCGAATCGCGGCTGCGGCGGCTGTATTTCTGATGGATGCGGAAATGTTGCAGGCCCGTGTGCTCAGATTTGGGTGCACGTTAAAGAACCCCAGGTGGTCTAAATTTCCTGAGCACTCCACTACGGCGTCTCTCATAATCATATGGTGGTTGTGGGGCGTTAAACCCCACATATCAATCAATCAATCTTCTTTGTTATCGGAATTCAACGTACGAAACTGAGTAGAAGCAAAAAATGGTAGAAGATGAAGGTGATATCCCCCCTCATACACACACCCAAACGTGCGCGTTCATACGCACGCACACTTTTGTTTACCTGAACACTCATGTAGCCTCACTGCCGGCACATTGAACCGCATCGCACCTGATGTACTAGAATGATCGCGAGAGGGCAAAAGCAAGGGCAAGTGGCGCACACCCCCGCAATCCTTTCACTCTCGCAGCGCCATTATCGCGGTCTGCGTTTCTCGCTCTCCGCTGCGCGCGAATAAGACGGCGAGCTTGCGCGGATCACGCACACTCGCGAAAGGCTATAAGCAGCTCGCCGCCGAGCACGCTGCCCCGTAATCGCCTTCGCGCCGCGTAAGCAGCTGCTGCTTTCGCCGAATGTCCCTCCTGAGAGCATCTAGCTCCTTTTGTTGGTGAGGCGAGCGCAAAGCATGCCGATGGTCTTCCCCCACACCCGATGGCGCACGGATGTTCGCGGCCGCACGCATGGCCACTACACCAAATGCTACGCGAGGCCGGTGATGTTACGGGTAGCCGACGAAAATGAGATCGCTGCTTTCTGAGAAGCGTTCGATCCACTCCTTTACTCCGTGAAGAACATCGCGCAATGCAATGACTCCACTATGGTGCGCTCTGCGCAGCGGTATGGCAGATGAGCACGGTGTCGAAGAAAGGAAGCAAACAAACATACAAGCAAACAAGCAAACAAAAAACAAGGAAGGAAGGAAGGAAGGAAGGAAGGAAGGAAGGAAAGAAGGAAGGAAGGAAGGAAGGAAGGAAGAGAGAAAGAAAGAAAGGAAGGAAGGAAGGAAGGAAGGAAGGAAGGAAGGAAGGAAGGAAGGAAGGAAGGAAGGAAGGAAGGAAGGAAGGAAGGAAGGAAGGAAGGAAGCAAAAGGGACAAGACAGGAAAGTTAACTCGGCAACAGTCCGGTTGGCTACTCTACGCTGGGAAATGGGGAAGGGGAATAAAAAGATGAGGAAGAGATGGGAAGGAAGGAAAAAGAAACGGGAAATAAATGCGCAGATGTGCGTTGAAGACGATCGAATGAGCTAGAAGACCATGCCACAAGAAGGGTAGAACGCTCTCCGTGTTTATTGGGTGTACGCTTGTACGCTAAGCGCCCTACTTAACCAGTCTCGCTTGATTCCTTCGCTTGTCTTGGTGTTGTTCGCCTGTGCGAACGTCCCATTCCTTGTTTTCTCATTGTTTTGTTTTTTCTCTCCAGCGTTGGTTTGAATCATTTCTTTCAAAGCAGTTCTCTTACCGGAGAGAGCTGATAATTATACAAACTCTAAATCCGCTGATAGGGCCTTCGCTTCTGGTACTGTGTGCAAGGAAGTTTTTAGAACTCTCACTCACAAGGAACAGACCCGCCACCACACTATTATTTGATTCCCTGCTCACCTTGGCTCGAAGGTCGGGGGCTTTCCGAATGTCAACAAGCTATAGCCCTCTCCAAGGTGCTAGGCTTCAATTACCGCGCCGGGACTTGCGCGATCAGTCTCCAGCCTACATTTTAGGGACATTTTGACTACCTTCAATGAGATCACAAGGCAGTATCAATGATGCCGTTGGTCCTTTCCACTGCCACACGAAAAGTTATCTAGACCACAGGCAATCTCCCTTCGCATGCTTCAGACGGGAACATAACCAAGCCTTGTAACCTTTTCATTACTCCAAAATTTCAGAACTTTGTCCGGACTGCCACGATTGCAGTGATTTTAGCCACATGCTCTGGAGGTGTCCCACTTTAGAAGGGAAATATCAAGAATTATCTGAAAATATCTTTCATTTCATGCTCAAAAGCCTGGTCTTCAAACAACAGCTCAAGGCTGTCCAGAAGGCCTATGATGCGTCGGTGAGGCTAGGCCACCCCGTTCCCATGTGGGATGGCCCGCGATCCTGCCATACAAAAAACGGAGCTGGAATCCTTCAGCACCCCAATAAAGTTTTTCATCCATCCATCCATCCACCCTTTCGCCACTGCACGTGCTGCCTTGTGATATCCGTGCAGCGTTGCGAAAGCAACGACGGGTTCACTGGTGGCCATTCAGTGCACGCCATGCACCTGAGAAATAGGCAAGTTTTTGTTCATTAGAGCACGCATTATTTATCTTCGGGAAACATAGAAAAACGTAACAATTTTGGCGAATTATCAGATCCTCATTTCAACCTGTGCGCAAGTGGTAAGCGTGTTTTACTTTAAATTTGGACAGTGGGCGCGCTTTTGTCATGTATATTTCGCGATTTGACGCCACACTATGCATAAGGGAAAACGCTGCAAAGTGACATTGTGTAGACATATGTTGGCTGCTTTAAATAAATATTCACTTAGCCGTCGGCGCCCGTCCTCGTGTGTTTCCATTGCTTCGTCCCGTATATTCGCGTTGTTTATTCCTTTTTTGTACATGTACCACCTAGCCCCCCTTTCGCTGCTTGTAAAGATATGGGCCTTTCCGTTGCTTTTACACCGTTTCTAAACAATCATAATTAGCATGTCACGTAAACTGTTGATAATAAACCAGGGTGGTCATACGCCGCTCACGCATCAAAAGGCCCAGTCGGTTCGCCCCGCTCCCAGCTTTGACCACCCTGCACGGTTATACTGAGATGACAATCACGCTCTTCCTTTCTACCTCCTTCTCTCTCTCTTAAAACTCTCTTGTCCTTGTTCTTGGGGTTTGTTCTCGGCAGTTCGCGACCCGAGCACGCGATTCCTAGAAGGTCAGTCGATCGTGCCGCGGGCGCGCGGACCACTCCCGCCCTCTTTTCCCCCTTGCTTGCGCGTCACCCTCCATTTCCCGCAATTATTGCACTGGTTCGCAGCGCACTCGCTTTTGCTGCCGCCGCCGTCGCTTACTTTCATACAGGCTTGCGTGGTGTTGTCGGTCTCACCGGTCGCCGAGTGGTCGTCTCGCTTTTGTTTTCTTTCTCTTTTGTTCGCTTTTGTTCTTCGTCTGCTCGCAATGTCTCTCGCTGTGCTTGATATTAGATGTTCGTATGTGTAAATTTTGTCCCTCGCAGCACGCGTAAATTAGTTTAGATTGGATTGTGCTTCCCAGTAGCAGGAGCATCAGCTGTGCTGCAGCAGCAACAGCGGCGTTTCCGAGGGAACGATGACGAAGGAAATAAGAGGACGACGTGATTGGTGGCTTCGCCCATCAGAGGGCCGAGAAACTTGCGCCGAAGCCTCATTTGCATTGGCGATTGGCTGAAATGCAAAGAACATGATTATCGAGGAGGAAGAGTTTGGAAGGGAATTTTAAAAGAAAACGAATAGCAAGGAAGGCATCCAGTCACCGGAATGAGCACAGACAATAGTGACAAGAATTCAGCGTCCGAAAGCTGGACAAGAAGATTTGGCGAGTCGCGGCCTTCTGGAATTATGTGGAGGGCAGCGTGGGCGAAAATATGAGAGGCAGCTAAAATGTGTCACTGCGTAAACCTCCAAGGCGCACAGCGAGCTTTGTTGTGCTTGTGTCGCTTGTCGAATGTGATATCTTCTAAAAGTAAATAAATAAATGAAAATATCATAGGTTCCCTTCTGTGCTGGTCTAAAGAGCCAGTAGACAATCCCGAGGTCCAAAAATTGTTATAAAACGAAATATGTGCACTTTTGCTTTGTGAACATGCTGCCCCAATAATGTTTCGAATACGTACTAAATTAAGGAAGTTACATGGGTTAGAGCATCCGTTTCAGCTGGTTTCAAATTTTCCCGCGGCCTCGCCACTCTTCTCTCTCACAGAGAGGGGAAGGCGTAGCCTGTCGACGTGACTTGCTTAGACCAATTGACGAGCTGCGTGCTACGTCAAGTCACTGATCGGCGACTTCGCGTCACTGCGCGTGAAAAGAGGATCGATCAGGCTTAGGGGAAGAGCGCAGGAATGGTTTTTTAAAGTGGAGGCCCTGCGTGGTGCGCAGGCGCTGTTATATTCGGAAAACGCGATCGCCGTGGTCTACTCCGCTAATTTCCGTACTTCTTCGGGAGTGTGAAACAAAAACGTTAGAGCCTGTTGACTGGCCCTTTAAGACTACTGACTTGAAGACGAAAGCAAGCTGGTGAAATCATCACCATCATAATTGATAGTAGTCGTGACGACGATGATTATGATGTTGGTGGTGGTGAAGGTGGTGGCTACTTTTTTGCATCGTGCACTCAGAACGTGGCTAGACCGCCACATTACAGCATCTATCCTGAGCACGTGCTAAACCACAGACTCAAACTTCACCTTGGAGGAGTGGCAGATGTCTCTACGCATCCCCGCTCCTAATGATCAGCTTACGACTGTCAAGCGGGCTTGCGAGGTGTCCTACTAACTTGGCTTTCTGGCCCCTACGTGGGACTGAGCTGGATGCGCGACCCAGTCGCATTTCACAGAAACCAATCAAGTTGTTTTCCGTTCCATTCTATCTGTGTTGACGATCACTGTCTCACGACAACCTTTCCCGTTTGTGGAGGCATATAAGGTTTTAGCCTTGAAAGGCCCAAAGGTTCGTGGGTTGTGCCCAATGATCAAATTGAACCATCGGCGTGAAAACTCATACATCGCAATGAGTAATGATTGAACACTGAATAGTGCAGGAGTCCACGCTTGCACAAGCTGGTCTCGTCGAAACGGTGGCTCGAACGATATTGTCATGTGCAATAATTGCTCACCACTCGAGTATTTATTATCCCCTGGATGTGTATCTTTTTTGGACACGCACCATGCTTGTACTAAATGGGCATACGGGAGATGTGTGAGGCCTAGCACTATCTGTGTTCTTCTGAATAACACAATTTCAAGGACCATAATTACGGAAAAAATTGAAACAGAAAAGTAACAGAGAGCGTCATATAAAGTTCTATATAAAGCGTCATATAAAGTGGCTAAGGTACTCGGCTGCTGACCCACAGGTTGCGGGATCGAATTCCGGCTGCGGCGGCTCCATTTCCGATGAAGGCGAAAATGTTGTTCTAGGCCCGTGTACTAAGATTTGGGGGCACCTTAAGGAACCCCAGGTGGTCGAAATTTCCGGAGCCCTCCATTATGGCGTTTCTCATAAGCATATCGTGGTTTCTGGACGTTAAACCCCACATATCAGTCAATCATTCAATCAATAAATTTATCATCAATCCAAACTATAAACCACAATAATCTTTAAAATTTTGATAAGCACTCTATGAGGTCACCGGTGAGTGCTTGAGAGGCTACACCTTGGCTATAGCCAAACTGTAGCCTTGGCTATAGCCAGGGCAAGACGTTGCCTTGGCGTTGGGTGCCGCCTTGGATATAGCCAAGGCAGCGATAAATTTTGTTTGTCGTTGCCTGGTGTTGACTAATTTCGTTTATTCGCTATAGTTGGCCATTGCCAATGCGTAGCGTGAGAAGATGCGCTTTGCACATTCGACAGTTTCTATTATGAAAATCGACCAACCTCATTTTGTTTTTCTAACACCAGGTTGTCGTGTTACAGGTAGCGCTCTTGCACTAGTGCATTCCTTACTTAAAAACATTGCAGCGTACTTATAGTAGAATGCACGAGCTCGTAGTCATAAACGTGTGCTCACGGGTGGGAGGGTTGGTAGGAAGGCGCGGGGTGGGGCAGCGTGGTGGTTGCTCGCTTCAGTCCTCTAAACGGGATGGCCGACTGCGGTTCGTACCTTGAAGCAGTTAGACCCTTGACACCATTGTTTCATGTCGTGTAATGTTATGGTCACGCATGCTTTTTTGACGAGAATGGCAGCCAATGATGGCTGAAGTTGCGCTTAAAGCACTGTTTGCTTACTACCCGCCCAGGAACACGGGGGCCAATGGCGATCCTCTGTGAGAAGCATGACGTCGCTTCATTTTCATTTTCGCCTATGTTGCAGAGCTTGCTTTACTTTGGACTGAACATGCGGGAAGAGGGGGGGGGGGGAGAAATGCTCTCGCAGTGACGGTGTAGCAAGGCTTTCTCCGCAAGAGCCGTGATAATCAGCCTAAATTTCCTAACGCGCAGCTATAACCTAGCTAATTAACAATACCGCGGAGGCTATAACCGGTGTGCGCAATACAATTACGTCTCTACCAGCCAACTATGCGAATTAGCGTTCCCGGGATGTCTCGGGTGAACGAAAGGAGCGCCGTTTTCTCGCATCCGAAAAAAATGCTCGTACCGAAGATGCAGTGTAGTCAGTGTTTTCTTCGAGACTGCATCGGTTGGGGTAGGGAGGGGCGAGAGAATGAGGTCCAACCCCCGAATCTCTCTCTCCAACGTGTAACAGCCGAACTCACAGTGTTCGAAGAGCCGAGCACGTCTGACTTCTCTGACTCACAAGGCGAGGAACAGAAGAGAACCCAAGTAAGTGGGGGGAAAAACAGCTTTCGGGTGGCGGGGCGAGTGTGTCAGGAGAAAAGGCATACGCACGTGAGTCAAAGAAAATTCTCGAGAGGACCGCGCTGAAATTATAGCTAGCGCGGCGTACATACAGAAACGCACTTTAGGGGGCCGCGCTTAACGCTGAATTAGAGCTCGCTGCTCCGAGGAGAAGTTTCGCTTCATTTGGAAATTTTCCAAAAACAAACAAACAAACTTTCCGAACTTGACAGATTCGCACGAAGTACACGCCTTCGCGTTCTCCATTGTGCACGAGTGTTTTCGTTCGCGACTGGTGTCACGGCCGATGTGGTGCACTCCGTTAGGAGCAAAAGAGCAGGTTTTCTCCTTGTTTGAGAGCAACCAGCGTCTTCTATGTCTGTTGCGAGAAGAACGTATATACGACGAGTCGTCTCGGGTTGCAGGCCTTTCCGTCACCTCGCACACTTCGCCCCACCCGCGCCTTCCTACGTTGTTTGTTCTTATCATTGGAAGTGTGACGGATTTCGATGTGCCCCGTTCGGTAGCATGTACGTACTTTAAATTGTCTCGAAGGTGGCGGAGAACTTTTGAGAGAACTTTTTTTCTTTCTGAACAGGTGTTTTATGAGACTGCGAAACGATAAGTTCGAGGCCATTTTCGTCGGAACGCTCTTCGTTTATGTTACGCCTAAATATTCCTCACGTTAGGTGGTTGCCGGTGGTGTTTATTTTAGTGTTCACGCGAAGGTGCCACGTCAGAGTAAGAAACATGCGTGCTTACGCCTGTTGCTTTTCAGTGTGGCTCATTAAGAGCGGGGCTCCAGGAGTTACCATGTAGTTAATTTCGGTCAAATAAGATATACGTTACCGTAGCGTTTATTAAACTCTATTTTTACGAAGATGTGACCACGTTTGAATTATTTCGTTATATCAATATATTCGTGATATAGAGAAAACTGTATTTTTTCATACTTCAAAATATAATATAGGAACGTAACGACAATCAAAAGCTACCGCGGCAATTATTTTGCCACCAGCAACTGCCTGCGTGAGTGGGAACTCGGCGAGTGTTCGACAGGCTTGACGAACAGCCCATTGTCGGAGGAAAAGGTCTTAGGACACTGTCTGAAACCGTCCTCACAGCACAGAAATCTTTGAGAGCGTTGTTGCGTTTCCTACGTACAACTATAGTCTCAAACAGACTTACAGCAGTGTCGTCTAACCCATTGTTCTCTATTTGTTTTGCTCTTCCAATATTTTTTTACAGCTCTCTTCTATCATCTTTTATTGCCCTTACTGCTTCCCAAACCCAGAGTGGCCAGCTGGTCTGAAAACTGGCTCACTTCTTAGTCCTTCTTTT
The DNA here is from genome assembly GCF_043290135.1 of Rhipicephalus microplus. NCBI lineage: Eukaryota > Metazoa > Arthropoda > Arachnida > Ixodida > Ixodidae > Rhipicephalus > Rhipicephalus microplus. The sequence continues at coordinate 52,914,279 of NC_134702.1, forward strand.
TCTCTTGCTCCTCCTCCTTCCTCCACCAGAGCAGCCCGAACATGGTGCCTCCCTTGTGCGGCCGTTAGTCCCGTTGGAGACGAGGTACACGCAGTCACGTGAAGCTGTGATAAAATGCAAACTTGCGAAGAATGAGTGCAGTGGTTGCGCAAGCAGGCAACGCAAGAAAGCTGCACGGAGATGACCAGTGCCATCTGTTGCATGAATAATTAATTAACGTAAGCAACCGCCGTGTTCCTCTGGGAGCATTTACAGGGACGAAAAATCACTACCACCACTAGCGCCAGTCGGTACGTAAAGGCGCTACCGACTTGGGTGCGGCATGCAGTCTCTTAATACAAAGGAAAGATGAAAGATGGGGCCGTGGATAGGGCAACTACATGTTTTACTGAGCTAACATTGAAGAGCCCGCCCGAAGGAAAAGCCATCAGTGTTATAATAGGATAGAAATCACTAAAATTTTGACCTTCTCGTTAGACGGGAAAGTTCACAGGTATAACGTGGCAACGGAAAGCAAAAGACTTGGCGAATTACCAGATCATAGAAGAGGCGTTTTTTTTTTTTGCAGTGGGCGTAGTCAGGCTGATGATGAGGATGATGAGCTGAAGCCGTAGATGTTTCAATCAACCGAGAACATACATGGAGTGTGACTTCACTCCCCCATAGTCAAAATGAAGTAGTACTGTTCTTTAGAAGAAGCCGCGCTGTGGAAACGGTAATAACCAAATTATGACTTGACACTGCCAAGAGATGCATGGTGTGTCTTGTACATGATAGAAGAAGCAAACAGCTCAGTTCGTTCGTAACTTCTCAAGAATTCATTGAATGAACAGATTTCGTTCTTATAAAATATGATAAATGTTCAGCCTGCCACCAAATTCTGTAAAAATAAATGAAAATTTTCAGTAGACGACCATCATCGTTGGATTAAATCCTCATTCAGCCTCTCCGCATTCCCTGCATTCTATATCCTTGGTGAATCAGCAACATCCCAAACTTGAACAGTACATGAACTATGCTCGTATGCCGCCCATGGTGTTGCGGCCACTTTGTGACGTGCTTTATGGCATCATTTTAAACGGTGCCTTCAGATTCCGCTTGTGAGCTTGGTGTGGTCTGCCACGAGGTCACGATGACACGACGACGCCATTGGCTGGAGGGAGTTCTTTAACGGCTAAAAGCCGCGTTTTCTCAAAGTTCTATACTCGGGGACAACTTTCAGTGGCAACGAATGGAAGGCTACGGAGCCAAAGTGGGCATGTGTCATCGCTTTAGAACATAGTTCCACGAATACGCCTGTGTTTTTTGCGTGAAAGTAATAAAAATAAGACATTGTTTTCTACTAGATGCTGTTTATCAAGAGACGCGGCACGCGCCGAGGAGATATCATTCTTTGTTGTTGCTATCTGAAGAGTCATTTCACGTTTTTTGCGCGTCTGAAAACGTCGCTCGTTCAACGTGCACCTTACAGTCAAAATGGCGTCTTCGACATCCCGACGACTCGCTGAAGGAGCTTGCGTCGAATTTCTCTCACAAATGGTAGTGTAAGCAGGCGTATACCAAGCTGTGTGCAGTAGGATTCGAAATGCGAGCCGAACAGGACTATACTTCGCGGAGGAGTACGGGAGCGGTATCTCCGCCCACGTAACCTTCCCTTCATTGCCACAGAAAGTTGTCCCCGAGTATAGCCGAGTGCGGTATAATTTCTTCCTCCGGTGCAGGATGACTAACCACGCACATTCTTGTTAACCTCCTTAACCACTTTTTTTTATTTCTACCAGCTTATTCGGCTATTGCATTCGCATGGCTGACTTATCCAAGTGCGACCACTGCAACTGGGTATCACCTCTTGTTCCACTGTCCCCGCTATTAACAAGTTCGCCGGACTCTCCAGTGTGCATTAAAAAGGCGCGACGATCGGCCCTCTAATCAAGTAAAGATGTTGGGTTCATGGTCTCACAGTAAATCAGCGCAGAAAGCCACACGAGCCCTGCTGCAGTATACTTGAGAGACAGCCTGTGAAACCCGGCCGTGCACCGTGTGTGTGGTGTACAGTGCGCATCTTTTTCTCTTTCTCTCTTTTTCTCTCTTATCTTTCTCCCCCTTGCGTAGGGTAGCAAAACGAACATAGTCTAGTTAGCCTTCCTATCTTTACCATATGTCTTCTCTCTCTCTCTTGAAGAAAGAAAGGTCGCGAAAACGTGCAGCATATGCCACACTTGAGAACATACTGAATTTCCATGTTTATTGTTGGTTTCTGCCTATCATTGCTGTTTCTTTTTTTGCCCCACATTAAATGAATTCTACTTGAATCACTTGACCTAAGAATTTACATTACGCTCTAGTAGCATATAAACAAATCGCAAGAGCTTTTCAGCCGCTTTGGTAATCCTTCCTTTTTGTTTACAGGGTGTTCTCCTTTTCATTGCACAGATGAAGAGCAGCTGGCACCTCTATGACCGACAATCAACATTCAACATAAATTTAACGACAAAAAAAAGGAGTAAAGAAAGCTTTTCGACACCGAGGCCGACAGAAACCTGCCATCATAGCTTAGAATAACGTTCAGGAAGCGCGACTGCCACTTTATCAGTAGGGTAGTCGTGAAATCAAGAAAGAAAGAAAGAAAGAAAGAAAGAAAGAAAGAAAGAAAGAAAGAAAGAGAGAAAGAGAGAAAGGCGGGAAGCTGTGAAACACTTATGCAGAACGACATCCTCCGGAGGAAACATGAAGCACGCACAGCCTCTGCACCCCTCACTTTTGCAAGCACTACCCATGTCTGCCTTTTATGCACATTTTCGCCTGCCGTACCGGACGTGTAAAAAAAGAGCGCTGAGTGGTTCAAGTGTTTTTGTGGCGGTTTCCTTGGCGACCACCTTCTGTGAAGGTAAAGCTCGTTCGGTGAACGTGTCACCGAACAGCCACACTCTACGCATCCCTTTGCGCGCGTTGGAAAATGAAACTGGACATTGTCGTTCGGGAAGTGTGTGGCTAAGCTTCGTAAAGTGCAAATATGCGCCCCTTTTCAGGCGAACGCTTTAAGGCCTGACCCGACGTACGCGATGTGGTGCGTCAGTGTGTGGCTTTGCGACGCGTCGCCACGTCCTCTTCTGATAAAGAAAGAGGGTGTGCAACTTGGCGTAGCCACGCACCCTCTCTCCCTCCATGGGAAGAGGGCGAGGCGTCGAAAAGCTATTTGCTGATGGGTTGCAACGCGTACGTTTGGTCAGGCCTTTAGATGTCGCGTGAAACGCTAAAAATGACTGATGATGATGATATGTGGGGTTTAACGTCCTAAAACCGCCATATAATTATGAGAGATGCCGTAGTGGAGGGCTCTGGAAATTTCGACCACCTGGGGTTCTTTAACGTGCACCCAAATCTGAGCACACGGGCCTACAACATTTCCGCCTCCATCGGAAATGCAGCCGCCGCAGCCGGGATTTGAACCCGCGACCTGCGGGTCAGCAGCCGAGTACCTTAGCCACTAGACCACCGCGCCGGGGTGCTAAAAGTGAGTATCGGTGACGTTAACGTCAGCACAGGTGATGCGAAAGATTGTCATCGTAGAATGACGTCATCACTTAACGATGTCATGACGTCACAGCAATATTTTGTGACGTCATCACATGACAACGTCGCTTTGTTAAAGATGAGCCTGTCACAGAGGCACTGCAAGGGCACGTGTGATGCGAAAAACTTGCGATTCCTCTAGTTCCGGATGCAGTGCAAAACCGCTGTGGCATACTTTTTTTTTCCTCAGCAGACTACCCACTACTAGCTTATGCCCCAAGTGTGCCGTGCCAGAAGAAGAAGAAGGGCTGGGTGCAGTGGCAGCGGTACTAGGGCTGAGGTAGTCGAGTGCTCTTTTGTCGTTAGTTCAGACGTCCCCGTGGTGAGCTCGGCCGTCGCGCTCCTAAGTGCGGACCACTTCCCCGATGGCCACCCGCCAGCGCCGCGGTAACACGACTGGCCAGGGCCGACGTCGTCATCAGCGTCAGCAGGCACGGCAGCAACAGCGCGCCGACTACCAAGCCCAACCAACCAACGGCCAGGAGGATGAAGTCAACCAGCGCGGGATCCGCGACGAGGTTCCCGTGGGCGTCATGGCAGGTCCGTTTATGGGGCCTTTCGTCGCTCAACCCCTGTATTACATTCCATCTACGACACAGGTATGCCAACCAGTCATCTTTCAACAAGAACCAATCGTTCCTGTTGGGCAAGGTGACGGTGCCTCCGCGACCAAAGAATACATTCGACTCATAGAGGGATCCCTGCGATGGAGCCAGCAAAGGAGCCAGCACAGGAGCCAGCGTCGAGGCCTAGGACAATGGCGTGGCACTGGCGAGCCGCACGAAGGCTCCCGTGACAACCCTACGCCGCACGCGGTCGGTACTGAGGAAGGTGATGGTGATGCGCCGCAGAGCCCGACGGTTTCAGAGCTAGCCGATTCTTTGGAGGGCCTCGAGCACCAGCATTATGGTCCCTTGCAAGCAGACAAGTGCCCACGGCCACTTGTCTGCAGGGGGGGGGGGGGGCTATCTGTGGCATACTTTTCTTGTTCTTCTGGCACGACACACTTGGGACATAAGCTAGTAGTGGGTAGTCTGCGGAGGAGAAAAAAAAGGAGTTGGAACAATGGCGGAGATGCATTAATAAACCACGCTGTGTTTTCGGAACCGCGTTTCAGAGTGCTATACCACGTTGTGTGTGGAAAGCTTTCCGATGGTATCAATGCAATCTCTTGAGAAGAAAAATGTGTATTTCGCCTTCCACTCGTCTTGCCTTCCATCGTCGCCGTCCAACAATCCCACCCTTAGTATCGTTCGCATCTTGCTCTTCAACGTGCGCCTCAACTTCTGCCGCTGTGCACCCGAACGTTGGCTCGAGTTTGTAGGCCGCGGGAGTGTGTTGCAAAGAAAGGAGAAAGAAGGGGCGGCGGGCACGAACGCGAGCCGGGGCGCTGGCTCACTCAGTTGATCCTTTGACCTTCAACGCAGCCAAACGATTGGGTCAGGGTCCCCTTCTTCATTTCTCACACTGACCATAAAACTTCTATCTCCATTGTCCTGCGTCTGTGGTCCTCAATTATGATTCTTTACTATGAGACCGAGGAACGTTGTCGCAGCAGGCGCTGCACAGTTCTTTCTCTCCTGCGCAACTCATAGCTGAAATGAGCGCAGGACTTCTAGGAAGAAAACGCGTGCAGTAGCCACAAGAACTGCTTCAGTGCCCCAGGAGTCCAGGATGATATCGAAAGCGACGACATCGCCCACCTCGGCGGTATGGTGCGAAGGAAACTCCGTTCGTTTATTTCTCTGGAAGCATGTCCATACTGTTCTTTCATGAACCTCGAGTAAGTGCTCACTGAAGCAACGACAGCCGGCATGCCTCCCGGCAAGTTTGCTGCAACGAGGAGGTGTTGGGGAAATCTCAGGAACTCAGTGCAAGTGCTTTCACAGAAACTAAAGCAAACGACGTAACTCAGCCTTCTATATTTTCCTTTATGTTTGTACGAGGAGAAAGTGCACGAAAATGTCATGGTAAGCGTTTTGCCCAGGGCACTGCAACGTCGGCCGGGCTGTAATCTCGCACAAACCAGTAAGAGTTGAGTGGGGGGAGGGGATAGGGGAATTGATGGTATGTTGTATGCCGCGCTTCTTTTCCCGCTGCCAAGCCTGTAACTATTCGGTATGCCTGTTTCTTGTTTTGCCGCGCGGCAAACAGCAATTATCTCAGACTACGACGTGAAGCGCTGCAGCCGCGGCGGTAGTGATGACGACGGGAAGTTGGCGGGAATGTGCATGAAAGTTGAAGTGGGAGGAAAAACAGGGGAGGGGAAGTGGTGGACGATGCCGTCTGCTCTGTTGAGTCCAAACAGAACCCTTCGGGCACGCAGCGCCACCATGCTCGATGGGCGACTCGCCTGTGCACAGGGAGCGCAAGTGTCGCCAGCCGCTGCTACTCCTCTCCACGAAGCGAGCAGGGTCCTGACAGCGCGAATCGGCGCAATTAGTGCGCCGGGGGGGGGGGGGGGGGGGAAGGGGGGGCACCCTTTAGTCTACATAGGGGGTGCGATGCGTTTAATGCGTTTAAGTTTTGAGCGAGAGCGTGCCGCAGGATTTTAACGAGTCTGCAGCGTCCGAGAAAGCCAAGGCCCATTTGGGCACCACGAATTCGGCCCTCGAATGTGGCTCCAACTCGGCGAGACGTAATACACTGACCAGACCCTTCCTTCCTTGGCTCGCGAGCGGCGCGCGTCGAAATGGCGATAACGAGATATTTCGGAGAAGTTGCAGAAGGTACTACGGGTGGATGGAAAGGAATGTTGAGTCGGTGTACGGACGACCTCTAGTTCGTTTTCTCGAACAAAGCGTATAGTTTTCACTTGCCTCGTTCAACCTTCTGGCCTAATATTCGTTAATGAAAATATTTTAAACTTGCGTTGTTATGACTATTTTATTAGCAGAAGAAACTTTGTTTTTCTCTAATGAAGTTTCAACTTCACCATTAGGCATAGGTCACTGACAGGAAGTTATAAATCATACAGAACGAAGGTAGTGTGAACTTCAAAGACAAGAACTGCTCTAGTTGGCCTCTCTCTCTCTCTGCCTAAGTATCTTTCGCTATCTTTCTCTTTCTAAACGCTGTTCTTCATCCACGCCGCTCGAGAACGAGACTATACGAAACTCCGATGTTTTTTCGATATTCACCAATATCAATAAAACCTTGAACATGTGTTCTTGTTGGTACTGTTGTAATATGTTCCAAATCATACATTCGTAATTCATTTAGTTTAAAATAAACAAAGTTTAAAATTGGTAGCTTATTATGGATACACACTTGTAAATGCGGGTCACCCTGTGTATGTGACGTAAGGGACTACTCTTTTTTCAAAAAACCCTGCCTTCCCGAGCTGATGGATGGGGCGCACGCTTTCTTCTACGAGGCGACGGCAATGGGAGAGCAGTTCAGTTTTGTCAGCTGCATACAGCTTGTTAGCTGTCATTGACGTCGGGTCTTACAATATTGAGCAACGAGGAAATCAATCCGGGGCATGTCAGATGCTTCACGCGCCGGCGGGCCGAAATCAACAAGCGATGCTTCCACCCTCAGATATTGTAACAATACTGATTGTTGGTCTAGTTGGTATTTGCTTACTGACATGCTTTTGTGTTTGTTTACTTTGTGTGTGTGTTATTTTGTGGCCAAAGCACGTCACCCTCAGATAATAGCTGCAATGGTTGAACTTGTTACTCATAAGTTCAGACGAGCTGGCACAGCTTGATTCCGCGTCGGATGACATCGACAACTTGCTTTTCGCTCTATTGCTCCACCCTGGCCGGCCATGGCTGGGTGTAGTGGATCTCGTGACGTCATCGGCGATGGATTCTCGTGACGTCATCTGATACCCACCATGTATGACGTAGCAGCTCCCTGTTTCGGTGTCTGTTTTGAGTCGCCATTTATTGCTTAATTGAAATTTTGACGAGTGCCTGGGCAAAATGAACCACCTTAGCTTTTGCAGGATGGTAAAGTACCAGCAAAACAACATTATCTCAGTATGGCCGAACATGTACCGCAGTTCTTCTTTAAAACACAGCTAAATAGGCATATATCAGCTAATCTCATATATTGGTTGATGTGAGCTTAAGTAAAGTTTGTTCATGACACCCTCAATCTCGTAAGAGCGCTTAACATGGAGAAGGCGAGCGATTTTGACCGTTGTTGGCGGCCTTCGAATAGAAGACTATGCAGGAAATAAGCTTGCATAGCTTTCATTGCAAGGCACACCCAGCACCCTCGTTCCGATACATTTGTGCAGCGGGACAGATAATTCCCACGGATGTCAAGCCAACACGCATATGAGTGTAAGCGTGGTACTCTGGCTATGAGAAGGTTCAAGTGGAATGAAATGTAATGAAAAAAGATGTGTTAAAATGAAATATGAAAAAATGCGGGTGACTAAAATACTGTAACTTTCCTAGCCCGCCACACAACGCCCAAGTCATTTAAAATACCGGAGCGATTCTCAAGCTTTCGCAGTGTGCCCAGCGTGCGGGGAATGTTTTCACTGGCCTAAATACATATCCGAAGCGTACCGTGTCGCTGCTGTCACACCGTACAATATAACCATGTATTAAGCTATACACTGTGTTAACTGCATACAAACGTTTTTGACGCACCGGCTTTTAAACGGCGGTTTTCAAACTTCTTTCGGTTTGTGTGTAAACTCACTTGGCACAGCTTTGAAGTGTACTCTGAGGATAGGGCCTTTTATATCGAAACACAACCTGCAAGAGTGTCTGTCGTCATTGCTATCTGAAGAGCCCATTTATTTTTTATCTTTCAATTTGATACGACAGAACAACGCTGTCTAAACGAAACAGTATGCCAGTTTTAAAAAAAATACAGAGACTGAAATAATGGCGAAGTTGTCTCCGGTTCTTTCCTTAACTCCGAACATTGCAGCCTTCGAAGGAGATGAAACCATTTATTTTACGACTCCTTTGGCGACGGGACCGAGTTTCTAAAAAATGAAAAAAAAAAACTCATTGCCGGTTTTCGGTTTTGTTATTTTTCGGGCGGCTTCCCCTCGCTGTCGTCGTCGTTGTTGGCGACGATGTATGTGCATGGAGATCGGGGCCCAGTCGTCCGTTATATAGAGTGGAGATTAGAGGAACAGATAGAATGTCTCACGTATACGTTAAGTCTGTCTTTTTTCTGGTTGATGCTTTCAACTTTTTCTACGGAGTTGGCAGTCATCTCGGCAAGTAAGGTACACTCACGGAATGGGCGGGTTCAAGCAGCTTTGTAACGGTGTTCGAATCGTCGGCGTATTTTGATTTTGTATTGAAACGAACTATGGTCCCGTTTCAGTCTTCGAGAGCCGGACAAAGGCGATGCAAATAAAGAAGGGACTGTTTCAACTCACGTCAGTACTGCTATAGCAATGTTGACTCAGACGGCCAAGAGACTTCAGCATTGTTTACTCACGTCAACAATGCTTTAGTCTTTCCTAACGTACCATATACCCGGACAAAATATTTGAACAAACAGCACTAACGCACTCTTTGTTGCATATAGTCTGCTGAGGAGTCATAGTCAGGTCACGGAAGGATGCCTTTTCGTCCATTTCAATTTCTTTTCTCTTACGTTGTAATTACTGCATTACACTTAACGACGCTAATTAGTGTTACCCACCATTTCCATCGCTAAATCATCGCTTTGTTTCATTTCGTTGTGCCTAACTAAAAAGCGAATCCTTCGAAATGATTCCCCCTCTTCAGCTCAAGTAGGAATTTGAGCACGAGAGCAAGCTTGAAGATAGAATTCTCGCACCAAGCTGCCCTCTATTCGGAATGACACATACTCGCCTGTGAGCGTGTCGAGCTTATGCACGAAAACAATTCAGTGTGTTAGGAATAACGTAATGAGCTAGCCGCACACTGCTGTTATGAAATTGATCCCTTGTGGCTGCGAGGAATGCTAAAGGTAAATGTATCACGATAGTAATATGGAAGTTTCCGATTATGAAAGAAACAGAAACGTGAGTGCGGAATTTGAGAGAGGACTTTTTTTTTTACGAGTCAATAACTTGAGATGCATGATTTCACAGCGGTGCTCACATTCCTTTCAAAAGAGAGAGATGCAAGAGGCAGGGAGATTAACCAGATGCAGTTTCAGTATGCTACACTGTGCTGGGGGAAGGAATAGAGGGGGCGAAAAGAGGCGTCCAAGAAGAAAAGAGAGATAACAAAATCACGAGTGCACTTGGGGGGGGGGGGGCACATTCGGTTTAAAGCTCCTAAAAGTTCAAATCCGGTCTACTGGTGGATGCCCACATTTGTTGAAATCGGGTACTTGTGTAATGCTTTAGTCGCTTTCTGCGCACTCGAAGCACACGTCCAAGGTCCCAGAATATGTTCTATACGGAAAATGGTCCGTATGCATTTGAATCTTGTTATCAGAAATGGAGTAAAAGCCGCGAACTAAGCGTGAGCCATTATCATGATAACGAGCAATGAAAGAGACAAAGTTCACGCAAAGCTACTCACTTCTAGCCGTAACGTAATTTCTAAGTAACTACAAAAAATGGCATTTACTGCTGTAATGTACCTTTTGTTTCTGGCCATTATAATGTGCTCGTGCTTCGTTCGTCACTGCCGGCTCGACCAGGTGATTCAGGGCAGTTTAGAGATTAACTAGTGGGAGTGTAAACAATGTATTACTTGAGGCTGAGCTGTTGCAACCTGGGAGGAGGGAAGTTGGCAGAAACGAATGCGCAAAAATTTGTATCGCTCAGAACTAAAAGACGAAAATAGCAAAACTATAGGCAAAGCTGGAAGGGAAGCAGAATTTATTAGGCGTGCGAAATGACTCACTATAGCCCAACTTTTAATCATACGAAGATTCCTGTATAATCTATCGTCATGAACAAATTCTGATAAATACAGCCCCGCATACCAAACAGACAAACTACCGTACGCGCGTACACATACACAATCATATACACATTCACACTTTCTCACCCACAATCTTCTGATTAGTGCCTGCAGATCACAAACCATATGGAGGTCCCTCGATGCGAAAGCATTTCTCTCTTCTTATAGACGCCCCTCGCCACCGTTGGCTCCGGTAGCCCTGCCACATACTCTTCTATATTCCCGTAATAGGAGAAGAAGCGAGTGGTGTGATTCTCCATCTGTATTAGCATCGCACTGTGTGTATAACCTTACCTGCGTCGCTTTTGTTTCAAGGGCGCACATACATCGTTGCTTATTGAATGAGGTGGGCGTGCTACCGACAAAAACATTGCCCACGGCCCCATGCCCGCGACTAGGGAGGCGAGGCAAAAAAGATGGTGAATGTTAGTTCTTGACAGCTGTTTTTTTTCGTTGCCAAGGAGGACCTTCGTTTCTTTTTTTTTTCTTTTTTTTTGATGATACACGTCAGAGGCGCGTCCACGCCAATGCCTTTTTTTATTTTTTCACGCAGCAATGAGCGCACGTAGTATTCTACAGTTATCTATACTCCAGGGCTCGAGACAAAACTATGAGGCCATCGACGTCGAACCCCTCGCCCCTCTCCTTTATCACGTCCTATCTAAAAGCTGATGTGCCATTTCAATCCTGAATTGGCAGTTTCGCTTGTTACCTATGCTTGATTGTAACTTGTGACGTGCGTGCTGAAAACAACCGTGATTTGTAACGCAGCTTTGTAACGGATTGTCGATTTGCCTAGTTTTTTTTTATTTCTTCATCTGCAAAGCTTTCCTACGTCACTCGCGCACTCGCGAAATGCACCACGGGCGACACAAAGCATTCACAGAAAAGTCACGATTTCAGGGGCAAATTTCTTCGCTAAATCTGGCGGGAGTCTGGCAACAACCACCGAGACGTCGGGCAACTGAGATATGCGATTCCATACAGAACCTTGCCCCCTCCCCCAGCCTTACGACCCTCTCTCCAGCACCCCGCTAAGTCAAGTTGATCCAGTTTTGGCGCTCTGTGGGAGAAGGTTGTCAGCTCCTGTTTCAGCCGTACTCGCAAGAGACCCGTGAATCTTTTAGGGGCGAAGCTCCTTATAGCGGCACCCGTTCGTCCCTCGTAGCCGTTGTATTATGTAACAAGAATAACATTTTGACCTCCAAGGCGGTGCCGGTGGGAGATTTTTTCTGTGCGTTGTTGGACAATAAAAAATAGTGCTCAATGTACATGCCAATGGCTGCTAATGGGAAATAAGAGACAGGAGCATTCGGCTATTAGTTAACGCGCACGCTGCGATCCCTATTAGCAGCCATTGGCATGTACATTGAGCTCTATCTGACAAGAAAGGGTTGCTACGTTATACTCACTGGGCGTAACCTCCTTGGTTTTAGAAAGGTTTTGCGAGCGTTGAGCCGCAGTGCCATGAATACAATGAACTAGTATATACCATGAATGAACTCGAGGTGGTTAAAGGTGGGAAGTAGATACGAAGTGCAAGCCGTAAGAAAGTAAAAGCCGAATTCTCCTGTCTCCCATTTCCCATTAGCAGCCATTGGTATGTACATTGAGCACTATCTGACAGAAAAATGTTGCTACGTTATACTCGCTAGGCATAACCTCCTTGGTTTTAGAAAGGTTTAGCGAGCGTTGGGCCGCAGTGCCATGAATACAGTGAACTAGTATATACCATGAACTCGAGGTGGTTAAAGGTGGGAAGTAGACCCGAAGCACAAGTCGTAAGAAAGTGTGCGTGTGCCGCCTCTCGTTTAGTCCTTGGAATGTCCCCTGGATGGCGGTGCTTCTATATGGGGAATGTATGATGTAAAGATGCGAGATGGTGGTACTTTTAGTGTTGAATAGATGGACGAACGGACACATAGACAGATGCATGGATGGACGCAAGAACGGACGCAGGGGCGGCTGCATGGACGAACATAGAGACGGATGCACGAACAGATGCACGCACGGACGGGTGGATGGACGGTCACACAGACGGACCCGTGGACAGACGGAAGCAAGAACGAATGGATGGACGAATGCTTCGCCCCACACTCCATCATTCATTCCGTAGATATGCTGCCAATTTTTTTTATTCATGGAGAAGTTTACCATACGTGACAGACGTATGCCCGGACGGTTTGGTGCTTGAGTCGGCATGACAACGTTCACGCATTTTATATGTAGAAAAGTATTATACGCTTACGCGAAATGTTCAATGATTTAGAGTTCACAGAACTTTACTATGGTATGGGAGAGCATCACGCCGCTCCGTGGGCCTCACATTTGATGACGCCGTGTCGACATGCCTTGCTGTGTCAATGTGGCTCAGCCACACTGTGTTTTTAGAAAGAGGTTTTAATGGTTTCTACAGTTCCTACTGAACTATTGGAGAAACCATCCCGATTATAAGACCACCATGGCTCAAACCAACTAGTGGCCTCCGCTCTTTAATGATAAAGTGGTTAATGATTTAGCGTGCTGGGTACTCTACTATGGGAGAGCATAAAACCGTCCCATGAGCGTCACGTTTAATGAGGCCTGGTTGGCCCGAATATCACATATTTGACTCCACACCTCTCAAATTTTAGTCAACCGTGAGCAGCAGAATGCTGCGTACGAAAAGCCAGAATTAAAAGTCGGCACACAATACAGAAGAAGACTACCTTAGGCACACTGGCTTCCAGGAGCTAGTTTCTCCGCGTCTTGTCCGGCATTCAAGTCAAGGTTGACTCGGACCGCTTGGGTTTGATTCAATATATGCACAGCTTCTAGCTTTTTATTTTATTCCTTTCTTTAAGAGTATCAAAAGAGCTACTCCGATTTACTGGGGCAGCCATGCAGCCTACGTGAACACAGGTACGAAAAGAAGGCAAGAGTAGCGCGGGCCACACGGGACCGTGGGTCAGTATTTTTCCACCGGCAGGATTACTTCAGAACTCCCGCGTTACCAGCGTTGATTTGTCCCTGCCACCTGATGAACGATATGGTAGTTTCGACCTGAAATGGAATGTTTGGTTGTAATCTATGTTTGCCAATGGCAACCTCCTTACGTGCATGCTGAAAATAAATATCATGTCTATTACAGCTCTTTTTTCGCGCCATCTTCGATTAAAATCACCAATTTTTTTATATCCCACCCCCCATTTGGTCGTGTTGCCCTCGTTGTGTTGGTTGCCAACCCCTTCAATACGTCAATAGGGATGGGTTAAATTAAAGAGTTTTTGTGTGCATATGTAGAAGGTGAGTGCAAGGTGATTGCGAAAACCTTACTGAAGTGCAAACCCTAGATGCCTCATCAAACACAAAAGGTGACAGTCGGCGTCAACGTATTAAATCACAGGATGCAAGAATATCATCACGACGGGATGACGCCACCTTCTGGCGTCCTCTTAGCCTTATTGATCGCCAAATAACGTGACATAATCGTGCCGTCATATCACGTGGACTGCATGATGACGTAATCGCATGGCATCATTGCTTAGTCCAGTGTTGCCACTGGTGGTAACTTTGCGCTGGATACTTTTCGACCCATTTGGTGACGAAACTTACCAGTGGGCACCACGGCTATTTTCTTGCTACTTTTAGACTTCTGGTTCACTTATTGAATATTATTTTATTTATTCGCCAATAGTAAAGACTGTGCTCACAATATTGCTCTGGTGCTATTTGGTTACAAAGTTCGCGATAATACAAAATGACATAGGCTACTTTGGCTACTTCTGGCTTGAGTTCTGGCTTCTTTTCAAATCCACCCAACGGCAACCTTGGCTTTGTCGTAGGGGAGCCTATCCCGCAGGTATGTGAGGTGCAGAAAATACTGCGATGCCCGTGATGCCGAAGTTAAAGATGATAGTCCTTGTTAGGTATGTGAGGGGCAGAAAATACTGCAATGCCCTTGATGCCGAAGTTAAAGATGATAGTGCTTGTTCCGGAGGTTAAATCTGGTAAAACGTGAATTCTCCGTACATCCACTGATAGGGACGTGTCCTGATAGGGACGTGCCCTATCAACGGCCGCGAAAATTTTAGGACTTATATCCCTTAAAATTATTATTATTATTATTATTATTATTATTATTATTATTATTATTATTATTATTATTATTATTATTATTATTATTCCTCCCTATTCCGCGAAAATCAGCGGATTTGACTGCAAGTCTAAGCCAACTATGGGCGCGCCAACGGACGCTGGTCACGTCAGTTGCGCCTCGCGTTGGAACTCGCGTTTCGCTAGCGTAGTCTTACACCGTGCCTGTCATGCAAGAAGAGAGACGCGTTCATAGCGTTCCCTTCTGACACTGTCATTTTCTCGAGAGGAAGCGTGGCTACTACAGCGCGATGGATGGACAAGGCTCGAGCTTAAGGAGCAAACTCCTAAAGGAAGACGTCTTCCGCCTTGGAGTCATCTTCAGCGAAAACAAAAAAAAAACGTGCGAGTTTTAAATGCGACGCATTTCTTAGTGAACTTGCGACGCATTTGCGACGCATTTGAACTTGCGACGCACAAATGCGACGCATTTCTTAGTGAACTTCGGTGACTTATGTTAATGACACATCCAAGCATGATAATCACGACACGTGTGTCATGTAACGACATGACTACATGCCACACTGATGATGCGCTCGCGGCCGTTTCGCTAGCTTCACATATGCAAATTCGGTATTACGGGACGTGAATGGATGACGAAGGTATGTGACTGGTGCTAACATGATCATCATGAGATGCGCATCATCTAAGAACATGACTACATGCCACACTCAAGGCGCCAATACACTTCGACGTGACCCGGCGCGCGTGCGCGCCGGCGTTCGTTTCCTTGCGTCACACCGGCGATGCCACGCCACGCTGCGTTCTTTTGACGCATGCGCGTTTGAGCGCGCCCGCCGTCCCTCCGTCACGAAGAGAGGAAGACGCAGAGCTGTGTGCATGACGCCGCCGGTGCGAAATGCAGCATGTCGCATTTCGCGCCGGTCGCGCCTGGCGTCAGACTATAGAGTGCTCGCGTTTTGCTAGCGTAGCGTCGCTGCGCCCAGCGTGTGCGCGCGTCAACGTTACGGCGGAATATATTGGGCCCTTTAAAACGCGCTCGCTGCCGTTTCGCTAGCTTCACATATACCAAATTTGGTATTACAAGATGTGAATGAATGGCGAAGGTATGTGACTGGTGCTTACATGATAATCATGAGATGCGTGTCATATAACAACATGACTAAATGCCACAATCATGATGCGCTCGCGGCCGTTACGCTAGCTCCTGATATACCAAAATTGGTGTTACGTGAGGTCAATAGATTACGAAGGTACAAACATGATATTCATGATATGCGTGTCATGTAAAACTTGACTACATGCTCTCAGTGGACTGATTTTGTGTGTGCGTGTGTTTCGGTGTTTTACTCTTATTTATTTTTTAACTCTCCATTTCTGTTTCAACCCCCTATTCCCCAACCCCAGTGTAGGGCAGCATACCAGATACTAGCATCTGGTTAACCTCCCTGCCTTCCTTTTTTCTCGTTCCCCCCCCCCCCCCCCCTTGACTACATGCTACGCTCATAGCACGCTCGTGGCCGTTTCGCTACATTCATATATACCAAAGTGGGTATCAGGTGATGTTAAAAGATGACGAACACAAATGACACGTTCAAACATGATAATCATGACATAGAAGTCATGTACGGCATAATTTACCTCCACCTCGTAACGTTGTGCTGATATTAAAGTGACATATGAACCTTCCTTATTCGTCCTTCGCATATCATCGATTCCCACTGTGCGTGGGATCTGCCTTTTTTCTTACGTTGAGAATTAGTGAAGTTCCCATTCAGCAAAGGTTGGAAGCTGTGAGGCAAGGAAGTTTGTCTGGGTGCCCCTGGTCAGACGTGCTACCTAGTGAGAGTAGGGCAGGACACGCTAAAAATTCAAGGAAGGTCAAGCATCGATGCGGTTCTGGCAGTTTGCTTCGCAACATCCGCATGTGCGGTCATGCATAGAAAAATTTCTTAGCAAGTTTTATTCAACGCTGACATCCTACGTGAGTATGTCAATATTAAGCTTGATATCAACTGACGTGTCATTGCAAAGGCTACCGACCTTTGTTGAGAATAATCATCAGCCTGACTGCGCCCACTGCAGGGCAAGGGTCTCTTTCCCGGTTCATCATTTAAGCCAGTCATTTGCTCGCTTCGGTTACGTTATCCTCGCAAACGTATCTCAGTAAATTCATGCTGAGATTCCCCAAGATCACGGTGTTCTGGCACACGCTCTAACGTTTGCAAATCCTTGCGAGGTGCACATCGGCAGGAGCCCCACTGGAGGTCCTTGACTACACAGGACAAGAAAAGAAAGCTTTGTCCTGTATGAAGCATTTTATGTTGACACGCACCCAAGTGTACGGCCATTGTGCGTATAAAATGATAGGAGAGTGAAATAAATGTTTTGACCTCTTGATGAGCACCTTTCTATTCATTAATGTAACCACATCTAGCTTTTTTGTTTGATTTTATGCTTCCATTTGAATCCCGAAACAGAGGGGCACGACACGCACACATATTGTGCAACGAGAAGCTTATGACATGTGACGTGAGCCTCGAGTATACAACGGAGCTTCATTGTCGTAATTTGTTCACATCTCTTCCAGGTACAGCAGGTATCATTTGAACGTTCAATGGGCAGATCTTGTTTGCAATACAGCCGAGCCCAATGCCATAAAGTAAGCATCGTGGATACAAACAGGATACGAGAAACACAGCAGGCTTAGTTGACAGAACCGGAGGCCTTTGCCATCCTATACGCACTGTAGGCGATACCATCACGGCTGACCGGCGGCTCCTTTTCCATCTTCCCTGGCCGTTGACCGTCTGCAGTGTCAATGTGTGTGTGTCTGTACAGTGAAAGTGTGCCCAGAAAAAGAGCATCACCACCGCCGCCTCTTTGCTGCGAAGACCACCACGAGCACTCGCTGACGAGCACGAAAAGACTATTACGCAACGCGATGCACGACGCAGCCACAGTGAGCGACCAAAGTTACGAGCAGCCATCTTTCCTCTTGCACTTTCTCTTGTTCGTGGCGGCGTTTACCAGTGCCCGGCCGACCACAACAACAAGGGCTCCTTCGTGGTGTCCGGTTCCGAGAGGTCTTATATAAAACTGGACGTGGCTCTCTTCAGCGCTAAAGCTAGTTTTTCTGCGACATTTCTTTAGTGCACGTGTGTGCGGAACAAAGGAAGCCGACGTGCACGACATTGCGGCCGGTGAACTTTGAGGTTCATTTTGAATGGTCCTCGCCGTGACTTGGGTCACTGCCGCATGCACATAAACATATAGGGTGGGGAGGCGGGTTGTAGGCAAGGAAGGGGGGGGGGGCACCGATTTCGCGCCTTGTACCATAGCTCAATCGGACCTCTCACGTGTTTTTTTTTTTTTTTTTGATCCACAAGGTTATGGCTTCGCATGTCTTTTGACGATAGTGGCAACGAAGGAACCCCGATGTGTCAGTGAAATATTGTTAATTCCCTATCTTTAAACCAGTAAACCAGCCACGAAACAATGTCATGCCTTTGTGAGAAGCCCGCCATGTATTATTTTCATTTTTGAATCCAACAACGAGCTCGTCTTTCTTCGGACTCGACCAGGAGGAGGAGGTGAAGGGGGGTGAAGATGTCTGGAAGATGATGGGGGGCGGAGGGAGTTCAATTTGGATTTCTCTCTCGATAACTACGCAAAGTCACCGGGTTTTAGCTTTGCCGGGGAATAAGAGATACAACCGTTCAACCAAATCTTTAACCTTGGAATGGTTTTGTGTGTGGCTACGTGATCACTGGCACAACATTGCGGTGAATATGGTTTCGTACTACCTGCCTGCGCTGCTAGGGTCTTTCTCACCAAAAGCAAAATGAAAATGCATTTACAGCAGCATGGCAAGAGACGTATAAAGCCCATTATGTGGAACCGATCTGCCATCTCTCGGTAGAGTACATCGTACATACTCTAAATCGTCGTTTTTCTAAACACGCAGAAAGCTGCACTTAGCAAAATTTGGAAATTCCGGCAGGTGCGGGGCATTGTTGATGAAGAATACAGAATTTATACACGCGCGTGCATCTGTAAAAATTATTATCAGTGCTCGATTACGAGCCTTAGTACTCAACTTTCGAGATCGATTATTATCTTTTTACTATTGAATGCGCTGATTTCGACGAGCTTTAAGAAGTTTCTTCAGTGGAGGAAATGACGCACAAATTTTTGGCGGCGCCTGGCAAATCGTCCTTACAACAGAAAGATTATTTTCTCGAAGGAACTATATACACTGTATGTGACCAAAACGAACAAATAATGCAGAAATGTTATCGGGCATAGTGACGTTCGAATCATAGAGAACTCAGATGTACGGAAAGTCATTAGGAGAAAGCGTGAACCGACACCACAGTGACACAACCAAATCGATATTTGAAATCTCGGTAGTGCTGCTTTTCCGGTCCCATCATCATAGGTGCAGTAAATTGAGGTTTTATCAAAGTTATCAGGTCGAAGAGTGCTTGAAATCGCAAAAAAAAAAGAGAAGGCGGGATAAATACCATAAGACTGTGTGACCAAAGTTAAACGGTCGTTGAGGTTCACTTGCGTACATTTCTATCAGTGTAATTCGCTGTTCAATGAAACTTGTCGAGTTTGGTTTACTTCGTCTCATTGCTTGAATTACGTTTTATTCATTGCTCGTTTTTAGTCGATTCACACTGCCAGTCTTGGGGAGCTCCGGAACATTTGAATAAATAAGTGTATGTATGAATGAGTACCTGCCCTAGTGTATCAGCGACGTTTTATAGTGGGGCACCAGTAGCCGTCAACATCATGTTATTATTATTATTATTATTATTATTATTATTATTATTATTATTATTATTATTATTATTATTATTATTATTATTATTATTAAAATATACACAAAGGGCAAAAATATAATAGGAAACGAAAAGGCTCATGACCATCACCAAGTCTCACAACACTTGTCTACTCTTTCCAAAAGAGAAAACATCAATCGGAGATGAAGCTAGCAAGTAATGAGACAAATGAACAGGAAGCCTAATTGAAGGAAAAGCGGCAAAACGGAGTCAAATTCATAAACTTACATTATACTAGAGAAATAAATAGTGATAGAAACAGAGAGATAGAGAAAAGAAGGCAGAGTACTTGAAAGACAGTAAGAATGGGCTAGAATGTCTACCATGCTATTAGGAGGCGTATCGGACAAGTTTGAGTGGAGAATAACAAGACCACTGTCAATGCAACCGATATAGTAACCTTTCCGTGCCCTGTGTCACGGACGGTCAATCGGTTCGTTAGCTAAGAAAGACATTTTCTTTTTTTTTAGCGTGTATAAATGAACAAAGGGCGACGTTTCGACAAGCGGGCTTCTTTACGAGACTTCAGTGGCAGCCCTTTAGAAGAGAAGTCCACTCGTCGAAACCTCGGCTCCAGCGCCCAACCAACAACCAAGGAGGTTCAAAAAAAAATTGCTGGTGTGGAAGCTCTCGCAATGCTTTGCCAGCGGTCGTGAAGCCAGCTTTTGCCCTTCAAACATTTAAGAAACATGCTATTTTCTGGTGGTGCCCACTTATAGATCTAGTGACTTCCATTTGTTGCTCTAAGTGCTACGTTAACTATAAATTAAAAGATAGTCGTTTACGAAGAAATAACTCGCAGAGTCTAGTATAAGTGACTTCATCTCCAATGAAATTTGCCTTGAATTTGAGGCTTACTAAAAAAAATAGTAACACAAGGACGCACTTTGAACACTATCTCACCCTAAAAGGTTGCCTCGTTAAACTCGTTGGGCATGCGAGGAAAACCCTCCTTCTCAATCCGGTGAAGCAGCAGGCAGTACTTGACCTCGCGTGGGCGCATCGTGTAGACATGCTCTTTTAGGGCGAAAGCGGCACCCGTTCGTCCTTCGTAGTCGTAGTCGTAGTAGTAGTGTGTAACCAGTCTTACGCTTTGACCTCCAAGGTGGTGCCGATGGGAGATTTCTCCTGTGCGTTGTTGAACAATAAAAAAAAATTCGCAGCGTGCGCGTTAACTAAAAGCCAAATTCTTATGTCTCTCATTTCCCATCAGCAGCCATTAGCATGTTCCAGTTGGAAACTTTAGTAGAAGTGTTAGAAGACGACTTCCGCTGTCTCTCATTCCCAGTAGCAGCCATTTTTTACCTCCAAGGTAATGTCTGGTGAGATTGCTCCTGTGCGTGATTAAACAATAAGAAAGTTTTGTTCAATACGCCGTTGATTGATTAAATAAACCAACGAAAGACGCCAGATGTTTTCTAAAAGCAAAACGAAAAGACGTCAGATGCTTCTAAAGCAAAACAAACAGAAGACGCCAGCTGCTTAACGAAAAACGTCAGGTGTTTCCTAAAGCAATGGTTTTATAATCAAAACCATATCGATACAGGTTTGTAGTTGCCGATGCTCGTTGCCGTCGGTGTGTGCTCGTACGGATAAGGATGCCGAAAGGCGGGCGCGCAGGGCCGCGGTGGCGCGCGCTCGCAGACAGGAGAAGTGAGAGCCCGCGAGGCAGAAGCGCGCCGGGAAGCTGCGCGCCGTCACCGCCAAAATCCTGCTGTACGGGGACAAGAAGCCACATCAGCAAGGCAGAGTCGGCAAGATCCCGCCGTACATGAATAAGAAGCTGCAGCGGCACGTCAGCGTCGGCAAGATCCTCCCGTACGGGAACGAGAGGCCACATCAGCAAGGCAGCATCGGCAAGATTCTGCTGTACGGGAAAAAGAAGTCACATCAGCAAGGCAGCGTCGCCAAGATCCCGGCATACGGGAACAAGAAGCTGCAACGGCACGTCACACTCTAAGGCAAAATTACCAGAAAAAGGAGTAACGGAGCCCAATAGGCGCGCGCGATTAACGGATAGACCATTGAGGAGCAACCACAGAGGGAAGCGTGCCGCGCGAAACCAAGGGATGAACGGCCTGGGCATCGCAGGCAGTGCGAAAAGCGTGGCCAAGGTGACCAGCCCTCCTTCTCCTTCCTTCTCCTCATCTGCTGGCTCGGTCTTTCCCCGTATTTTGCCGGAGACGGTTGCCGTTGCGTTGCGCTCGGAGTGCTCCACCATGGTCGGCTGGATTCGACGATCTAAGAATTACGACGTGGTGCTTGTGTGTACGCTTGCATGAGCGTTGGCTGCTGCTTTTGCGTTTCGCTGCACCCATGAAGTCTGAAGCAAGTTTTGACACGTCACCACGCCACGCTGTATATCTCTTGCTTCAAGATAGTCACGACCAACACACGACAGCAACAGTTGGGAAGGCCAATATGGCGGTCGAGAAGACAACAGGCATATCGGATATATACTTCAGTCCGACTCAGGGCAGAAAACAGCGCTCGATTCTAAGGCAAGTAGGTTATCATTCTTTATTCTACCCTACATGTCGTGTGTGCGATATGGATCGCGCTTGCCGTCAACTGGCTCGGTCGTGTTCTATGTCGCACGCACGAAATGATCGCGACGTTCAGCTTCGGCGTCTGCAGTTCACCTGTGCTTTGCGACCGCCTGGAAATTGGCCGCCATTGCCGTCGGCCTCCCGTACGCTCGCTCGTCGAGTGCTTGCCTGTCTTCGCCGCCGCGATGAGCTCCCCGCTGACGATATTGGGCTGAGACCTCGTCGCTGTGTTGGGAGTCGTCGAAAACACGTTGCGGGTTCTTGTAAAGAGGTTGGTTGTACTAGTATGTCGCGTGCTGTAAGTGCACCAGCACGGGCTGGCGGGGCTTTCGCTAGCGTCGGAACTCACTGAAAATTGGTCGTCATTACAGTTGGCTTTCCCGTCAGTCGGTAGCAAGAAGCAAGGCGCCATCCGTTGGCCGCGGCAGCGGACTCGCGTTTGTGCGCTGCACTCGCTCGAGTTTGTGAAAAAGGGCCGCATTGCCGTCGATTTCTCCGGCGCTAGCTCCAAACCAGCTCGGCGCTGTTCGTGGAGGCGGCCAAGCGTACGCTCGCTCTCCTGTTCGAAGTTCGCTGGCGGCAGACACTCCGCGTGCAGCGCCGTGCTTGGTCTCGCGTTCGCTTGCTAGAGCTGAACGACGTCGCTTGCTTAGGACTCGCCAATTTGTTAGCGGCACGGTGTTGTGGCTGCTGCTGCCGCTCCTAAGCTGTTGCGCTACGGGGATCAACATCAGTCTTTGACGATGTGTGACATCACGGTGAATTTATTAGCATGTCATATCTTACGTATGTTTTCATTTCACCTTGCACGTATTTCTCATATGCATATGTATTCATCTTCTGTGACGTGGGACTCACTATTTTACATACTTATTGTGCAGCCGTGGGCACACACCGTGCTGAAGACTGTGTCGCTGGCGTCTGCGATGCCTGTCATCCATCTCTTTCGTCAGAGCAGCTTCAGAAGGACTGTGCGAGATGTGAAGGTAAAGTTATTTGTGTGTCATATTTTAACGCTTGTTTTTATATTAACGTGCGCGTACTTGTCATATGCGTGCATCTTCATCTTCTGTCATGTGTGTCTCACTATCTTTACTATATTATTGTACGTGCAGCCGTGGGAACACAACAGGCAGAAGGCTGCGTGTGCTGGCGGCTGCAATGCCTGTCATCTATCGCTTCCGTCGGAGGAGCTCCCCAAGGAGTGTACAAGATTTGACAACGAGACTGGACTTGTACACTTCACCATGAACTCACTTAAAAGAATGGAGAAACTTCATGTGTATGTAGAAAAATAAAAGATGTCGGTGTCTCACTTTTGTCTTTCGCTGTTGCCGTGACTGCAAAAACAGTTACACATAGGTGGCCAACTACTTTTTCGCGTGTTCCTTTCTGTGCAATTTGTTGCTCACTGCGCAGAAAAACAAGCTAAAAACTATTAGGCCTGGCGCAAAATAAGCAAAAACAATGTTTGAACTCGGGACAAAAAGTCCATCCGATTGGAGTATTTGAGTGGATCAACCGTTCGTCCGACAAGGTGGAACTGTGAAGACTAACGGTATCCCGGTAAGGTGTAAATGTGGGGATCAACGGTGGTCCTATAAGGTGCAAATGTGAGGACTAAATGTTAGTCCTTTGAGGTGAATTGTGGGACTAACGGTTGCTCACTAAGGTGTAAATGTGAGCACTAAATGTTAGTCCCTTGAGTTTGTCTGTGGGTACTAACTGTTAGACCCAGTGCCATTAGTCCTTAAGAGATTAATGATTGTGGTAGCCCCATTAGTCCCCAAAAGGACGAACCACACACCCTTTTAACACCCTTTTGTCTTAGAGTGCAGCGTCGGCAAGATCATGCTGTACGGGAACAAGAAGCCACATCAACAAGGCAGCGTCGGCAAGATCCCGCTGTACGTGAACAAGAAGCTGCAGCGGCACGTCAGCGCCGGCAAAATCCTTCCGAACGGGAACGAGAGGCCGAGGCAGCACGTCAACGTCGCGAAGCAGATCTTGAAAACGTTCGACAATGGGAAGCGGCGAGGAAGCGCGCATATCGCCAGGCAATTAACGGAAGAAAATTTCGCGGTATTACTTCCAGGAGCTTCGCTCAATGTCATCATCATTCGCCTCGTGGATATGCCGTCAATTTTTTTGCAGGAGACAAACCTTCGTACGAAGCTCGACGCTGCAGTGTTTCAGGAAAGGTTTCATGTAGAGGCCTTCTTCTCACTCACAGATGCACGTGCACGTAATACAGGAGTTGTTTTCATGAACGCAACGTGGAGGAGTGGTGCTCCCTGTCTTGTTGACACCGAAGGCCGTATCATAACAGTAGATGTGGTACTTGACTGCAAACAAGTCAAGTTTTTCAACCTATATGCGCCCGTAACAAGGTCAGAAATGAACGCGTTCTATAAAGGTGTCAGAAATTTTTTCATGAAGCCGATATAATATGTGCTTGTCGGAGGTTTCAACTACGTGCTCGATACTACTCATCCAACCGGCCAAGGCACCACCAGTTTTTACGCCAGAAAACTACAGCAATTAGTTCAAGATCTCAAGCTGCCAGATGGGTGGTTAACTCTATACATGGAGTTGCGTTCGTCGCAACCCGCGCTTGTGGCATTCACCAAAGCCGAATTGATAGAGCTTATGTGCTCGAGGACTTTTTAGCGAACCTACAAGCATGTGAGGTGGTCCAGCTTGCGCCAAGCCAGCAGAAACTCGGCGATCACGTTCCGTTACTCTTCACGTTTAACGTGAGCACAACAACGAAAATCCACAAACCATGGAGGATGGACCCAACTATTCTTCATGGTGACGAAAGCATTTCCGTACTTCAAACTGAGCTGGCAGCATCACTGGCAGAAGTGGGTTGCATAACTTCGACAACATGGGACCACTTAAAATCTCGCTGGCGCCTCATAGCTCAACAGGCAGGAAAAGCGCGCCACGCTCGCCTTACGGGCAAGATGAGTGAGATTCTCCGACGCATTCAAATATAGAAAGAGGTGAGTCAACTACGTTCGCTATGCTCAAATACTTTGAAGGACAAAAAATTTAATATCAAAATCTCCTAAAGCAGAAGTCTCAAGCTACAAGGCTCGCAAGAGAAATGCACTTATCGACAGATGAAGTTGAAAACTTGACATATGCGCAAAGAAACCGCGATCGTCGATGCCAGCCCCGCTACGTCAATGAGGCGCTGAAAGAGGATGGTACCATTGGTAATGGCCCGGACGAAATTCAAGAAGTTTTCCAAGACTACTTTGCAAAAGTGTTTACTGCAGACCATGACGCGAAAGACGGCGAGTTTAGTGCCAAACTCTCAGCCTTTTGCGAAGGCTTGCCATAACTAGGCGGGGAAGACATTTTAGTATTATATGTAGACACTGATAAAGAAGAAGTATGGTACGCCCTAAAATCAATGAATACGTCCACGTCACCAGGCCTAGACGGAATACCCAACTAGGCGGGGAAGACATTTTAGTATTATATGTAGAAACTGATAAAGAAGTATGGTACGCCCTAAAATCAATGAATACATCTACGTCACCAGGCCTAGACGGAATACCCACAGGATTTTATATGCGTTTCTTTGATATCTTGGGAAATGCGATCACCGATCTCGTGAATATTTTGTTGCGTGATGGCCAAAAACGACAGTCCTTCTGCGAAGGAAGGGTGATTATATTGCTGAAAGAGGGTATGGAGCCGTCAGATCCTAAATCGTGGAGGCCCATTACGTTTCTAAACATAGACTATAAGTTAGTAGCCACGCTGCTATCACGGCGTCTGCG
Organism: Rhipicephalus microplus; assembly: GCF_043290135.1. Lineage (NCBI taxonomy): Eukaryota > Metazoa > Arthropoda > Arachnida > Ixodida > Ixodidae > Rhipicephalus > Rhipicephalus microplus. Next base: position 52,940,015 of record NC_134702.1, read on the forward strand.
GCCTTTCTTGGAAGAGATTGTGTCCCCCTTGCAGTCATGTGCAGTACCAGGACGTTCCGTCTTCGTACCTCTTACAATCATTAGAGACCTCTTCGCATATGCCAAAGAAAAACAGATCTCAGGAGTATATATTTCTCTTGATCAGGCCAAAGCATTTGATAGAGTTGAACACGGGTATCTCTTCGCTATTTTGCGCATCTTTGGCCTCCCAGAGCAGTATGTGCGACTGGTAGAAATACTTTATCGGGATCTATCAAGCTGTCTTTATTTCAAGCCCCGCCGCGGTGGTCTAGTGGCTAAGGTACTCGGCTGCTGACCCGCAGGGCGCGGGTTCGAATCCCGGCTGCGGCGGCTGCATTTCCGATGGAGGCGGAAATGTTGTAGGCCCGTGTGCTCAGATTTGGGTGCACGTTAAAGAACCCCAGGTGGTCTAAATTTCCGGAGCCCTCCACTACGGCGTCTCTCATAATCATATAGTGGCTTTGGGACGTTGAACCCCACATATCTATCTATCTGTCTTTATTTCAACAATGGAGTGACCAGAAGCTTTGCCATTCAAAAAGGAATGAGACAAGGCTGTCCGTTGTCTTCGGTATTATTCATTTTGTCTCTAGAGCCTTTGATTAGAAAGGTTGAAAACTGCGAGCGCATAGTGGCTTTTCCGATGCCAGGCAAGGAAACCTTCAAAATTGTCACATACACCGATGATATTTCGGTATTTTTTCGTAACTTGTCTAGCTATAGTACATTCCTTGACATTTTCGCTGAGCATTCCTATCTGTCTGGTGCTCTTTTAAACACCACCAAATGTAAGGCATTACACTTCAGAGGCTTCAGAGAACTATTGCCAGGAGACTTTTAATACGTTCAAGCTGTTAAGGTGTTAGGCGTTTACTTTGAGGAAGGAGATGTCTCAAAAAGAACCTGAGATGACGTGCTTAGGAGATCCACTGATGTCATAGCAGCAGCCACTTATTTTAACCTGTCATTAACGGCAAAATCAACAGTCATCAAGACACATGCATGCGCTTTTGCGTTTTACATTGCACACATCACCCTTCTACCTCGCCGTGTTACAGGACACTTCGCCTCTAAGGCGGGGACCTTCCTCTGGGGAGGAAAACCAGCAAAGGTACAAAGGAAATTCTTACAGCTTCCCACAAACCGCGGAGGCTTGAGTATCCCAGACATAGCAACATTCACTAGAACGCTGGCTGCAAAAACAACACAGAAGCTCTTCGATAACATCAACTACCCCGGGTACAGGCTCTTGATGTACTGTAGCCGTACACTAAAAGGTACTTTCACGGCCAATCCGTACATCGGACCATGAGCAGAAACTCCGCTTAAGTTTTACAGAGCTGTCAGTGGCTTAAAACGAACAGTGGAATCAAAAGGTTTATGCAGTCTGAAGATGTTCCATCGCAGGAAATAAGCGAAATGGTGACAAGTAGCACACTGAGCAAAGAGGAAGAAAAACAGCATCCTGCGCGAAGAAATGGAAACGATGGCATTGCAATCAGGTACCTAACCAGGTGCGCGAATTCGACTGGTTGAGAAGATGGGGGCATTGCCTACGCGTGACCGGTTAGCACATTGGGGAGTCGTTCCAAATTACCGCTGCCCAAACTGCGACAAAATTTTGAGAGACGGCCCAGCATGCTCTGTTTCAGTGCTCGGTGGCGAGGGGCGTCTGGCACATGGTACAACGCCTCTTTGGATTTCGCACTGCGCGCAAGGGAACATGGGCTGTTTGCAAGACTGGTCTTTACAGTGATCTTGTACGTACTGTGACGGCGACGCTGTTTAGCGGAAGTACCGCACAAGCCGCATAGAGGCGCCTATCTCGCACTACAGAAAATACGGCTCATTGTGTGGAATCACCTAGATCAGCCTCTGGAAACGCACGGCGAAGAGGCTTTCCCTCAACGATGGCACACATGTTTCTTCAAAGTGAGAGAGGGACAGCTTGATTGATTTGTGGGGTTTAACGTCCCAAAACCACCATATGATTATAAGAGACACCGTAGTGGAGGACTCCGGAAATTTTGACCACCTGAGATTCTTTAACGGGCACCCAAATCTGAGCACACGAGCCTACGACATTTCCGCCTCCATCGAAAATGCAGCCGCCGCAGCCGGGATTCGAACCCGCGACCTGCGGGTCAGCAGCCGAGTACCTTAGCCACTATAGACCACAGCGGCGAGGGAGAGGGACAGCTGAAGTTTTCAGTTGTACCGTACTAGTCATGCACCCACTCTAGTACGCATGCATAAGTGTTATCCTGTAAAATGTGATTAACTTGATTCCTTTTAATTTTCTTTGGACTTGTAACATTTGGATACCCAGTGATCAATTAGATTTTGGTGCTCATTTGTAAGGTGTATACACTGTCTTTACTTGATTTCGATTTTTCGTTTGTGTAAGTACAAGTTAAGTGTACAATAAACTTCCCTTTCTCAATCGCCAAACGTCAACAGGTCATCATGCCCTTAGTAATATGGCTACCGCAGCCGCCATCTTACGGTTGGCACAGCTTCACTTGTGGGCAAGAACTTCCACTCCAGCAACGTTTTTGAACCTTCTTGCGCACAACCCGTGTTCACGAAATTTTCGTCTTTCTAATCTTCCATCTACCCCTGAACTTCTACCTTTTTTGATTATTTTAACGTTGTTAGAGATTTCGTATATACGTTTAAGATGTTTGGGTCAACAAGTTATTCATCAAAAAATCAGAGTTGCACCATCGCATTACGTTTACGCGACAACTGTGCGTATCATGATTGATAAGGTATACCCAACTATAGCGTCTGTCACCCTCCGTAAGCGGCTTATAAAAGATCTCGATGGATACGAAAAGTGCGATGTTAATAAATGCAGGCGTATCACAGGTGGATATACCACAGCTGCGACTCAAAAAACCTTTATGTATAGCTAGAAATGAGAGCAACGCGCCAATGTTTCTTCCCCTACTTCGCAATACTTTATGGTGTATTCGGTGTTTTATTTGGAAGCGAATATCATTACTCACTTTCACGCATAGCTCACGCCTGCTTTAAGAACGTGTAGTTCCTGGGTTAGCTGGCAGGAGGTTATTGATTTCCTTTACACAAGCCTCGTTTCCTTTATAAGCCCGGGATTTCACTCTTGCATCCGCGTTCTGTTTGTTGCATATTCGCTGCTGAGTCTCTCATCATTTTTAAATACATTTACAGTGCAACATGCTGCATCTTATGGATTCCCAATCGATCTATTTTGTTATTTCGCAAGTGCCCCTTCAATGCGTATCTCCTATCCTCGTTTCGTTTTCGGAGAGCCTTCTCAGATGAGCTGTCTCATCAAGTGCGCCGGCTTCTTGCATATAGATGCTACGCGACACAATTTCTCACTGGCACTCGATTTGATACTACGTATAGCTCCATTCTAAAAAGAAGAGGGGGATGGGGCCGTGGCACTTACTTTTATAAGACACCTTCGATGCGTGTGGCCAACAAAATAGATATTCACCCGTTTGCAACATGGAAGGAATATAGGTTAGCGTAAACATCTACGAGTAAATGCATGAATCGCTGCTAAAACGTTAGCAGAAATCGTAAGCTGAGACAAGACGCCGAGATGATGCTTGGAGCAATGTAATCATGTTACGGAGTTTCCCCTCCTACGAATATCGTTCTTCCTCGCATCCTACAAAATTTATCAATTGAATGTCATATTTCCTTTCGGCCCGTTGATCTCCTTTTGGGATTCAGTTTTGACTTTACGCATTGAAAAACAGTCTACTTCTTGCCTATTAGAAAGGTCAGATGATTGGCCACTATTCGTAGAATAACAAGCTTTCTCCCCTTTCAGTACGTGTCTTACGAGGGTTTGAAGGCTGTAGACCCGTGTGCTGAGATTTGGGTGCACGTTAAAGAACGCGAGGTGGTCGAAATTTCCGGTGCCCTCAACTACTGCGTCATTCAGAATCATATGGTGGTTTTGGGACGTTAAACCTCACATATCGATTGAGGGTTCGAAGGCGCGAATATCTTTATTTAACTGTCGACTGGTTTTCGCCCGTCGCTGAATTTATTACGTTGTGCTGTAATGCCTACAGTACACTAAAATTTTCTTTCTCTCTCTCTCTCTTCCCAATTTACCTTCCCACTTCACCCCTCCCAAATGGGATCTGCTAAAACGAATAAGTAGCTTAGCTTATTTCTCATCTTTCGTCCCTCTTCTTATGAACGTTCAATAAAATTTATTGGTGCTTAGAAGTCAAAATAGCCCGAACACATAATCCTGACGGATTACTTACGACAAGTGGGGAAAGTTAGCACTTAATTAAGCAATAAGTCATGCAAGTGCCGAGACAGCCAAACTGGACCGCGTATAGACAAGGTTGTTTCAGGCCTTACCTTGTTGATGACGGTTGCTTCAAGGACGTAGTTTGAATTTAGCTAAGTCACGCCAGGTAATTTCTACGATGAATCTCAGCTCAGAGAGATTAGAGTTAAACCAGACCCACAGTCACAGACACTACGCCAATTTCTAAACTCCAGAGACAGAAACTCACGCTAAATCCAAGCGTTCGCATTTCTCATCAATCATAGAGACGACATGGATATCCAACTGTCCATAGACAAATTCGCTCTAAAACCAAGTGTTCGTGCCTCTCATAGATCTACGGGCTCGCCGGCGTTGATTTGTTGGACTTCCGTGAGTTCGGGATCTTCCTGCTGGCGCAGTTCCCGTTCTTCCCGTTCTCCCATTTTCTTTAGGTTTTTCCCGTTCTCTATAGTGTTGGGCCAACTATCGGAGTAGTTGGGCACACACCCGTTTATAAATCGTGGTATTACACAACATTGCGGCAGATTTGACAGCTTGCACATTAAACGAAAACGGATAGAACGCCAAACATATAACAAGTCAACGGATATTATCAGTCTTAATATCACTACAGAGACTGTCAGAACTCTTTGTAAGTCTCTTAGCATCTGCATATTCTCGCACCACCACTTCCTCTGCCAGCCAAGCGATTGCTTACGGAATGTTGCAACAAAATGGTCAAGAGAAAAAACTCCACACCATATCCATGGGGTGAATGATGTTGAGTGCGGCGAAGAGGAAGAATCTGTCTGTCGGTCTATGTATGTATGTATGTATGTATGTATGTATGTATGTATGTATGTATGTATGTATGTATGTATGTATGTATGTATGTATGTATGTATGTATGTATGTATGTATGTATGTATGTATGTATGTATGTATGTATGTATGTATGTATGTATGTATGTATGTATGTATGTATGTATGTGTGTATGTATATATGTATGTATGTATGTATGTATGTATGTATGTATGTATGTATGTATGTATGTATGTATGTATGTATGTATGTATGTATGTATGTATGTATGTATGTATGTATGTATGCATGTATGTATGTCAACTATACTAAATCATCACCACTGCGAAAACCACTAACGCTGTCTAGTGACACTAATTCCAAGGACATATGCACAAAACGTCATCTGTTGAGCACTTTTCAAAACTCACTCGAGGTGGTTACATACTACTACTACTACTACTACTACTACTACCACTACCACTACTACTACTACTATTACTACTACTACTACTACAGACGAGGGAACGACCCACACCTTAAGGAGCTTCGCCCCAGAAATTCGGCAGATGCCACGTACCTTGGGAATCGATGTTATGCGAAGCATGTGCATGCAAGCTGACTGTGTCGTATTTTTATTGAGTCGAACATAACGAAGTGTCGCTAAAGATTTGTACAAATACACGCACAGACATACGTTAACACCCGCACATGTTTTATATCACCAGTTGTTTACAGTTGCATAATGATGCCAACAGCAACATGAATAGTTGCAACACCAGAAGCTGTAAGCTGATATAAAGCGCCGTTTCTCGCGAGCATCGTAGCCCTGGACACTGCTATACATAAATAAACTTAAGCGGATGACACCACACTACAATTGATGTTACCCGGACGTGACGGCTGTATTATAGAAGTACATATGTAATGTTTATGAAATTGGAAAGCCATCACTGCAACCACAATTGCCGTGTCACGAACATTAGGGTCTATTTGAAAGGTTGTTTCGAGACCTGGCGTGGCTCTGTGGTATATGCTTGACTGGCACGCAGAATGCTACAGCCCGATTCCGGCTGGGAAAATAACATTTAATCTTTGCATTCGTCTGGTCGACGCTGCCGATGTCCGCTTTTTCTTAACGACCAAGCGTTAAAATATTCATGTGTGTTCTCACCGTTCCTTGGTATACCTGAAGTGTCAAACACATGTGGCACATACCTACGTACCAGTGGCACATACCCACATTCGAATATGTGCCACGGTTTTTTGGCAACTGATGATGTGCGCGACGGGATTTTGACATTGTTAATGTCATGATCAGCGAGTCGTATTTGTCAAATCATTTTGCCCTCCCATACTAATTTTGGTTTACCTCAAGTTAAGGGGTGATCATGAGCACCGAGTCGTACGTGGACGGACAGACAGACAGACAGACAGACAGACAGACAGACAGACAGACAGACAGACAGACAGACATAGATAGATAGATAGATAGATAGATAGATAGATAGATAGATAGATAGATAGATAGATAGATAGATAGATAGATAGATAGATAGATAGATAGATAGATAGATAGATAGATAGATAGATAGATAGATAGATAGATAGATAGATAGATAGATAGATAGATAGATAGATAGATAGATAGATAGATAGATAGATAGATAGATAGATAGATAGATAGATAGATAGATAGATAGATAGATAGATAGATAGATAGATAGATGTTCAAAGCGCTTACTGTACTCAAGAATATGCTTCACCATTTACAAGTCATGTTTTGCTAGAAAGCTTGAACGTAGCGCAATGTTCTTCCTATGGACCAATAAGCAACTGCCCCCGGCCCTCCCTCAAGACACGCAAGACCACGTCAACCAATCATCGTAGCATTCACGCACCATGTTTGTGGGTGGGTATACAGTTGGCTCAGCGTTTTCTTTTACTTCGTCATTGCACCTGCGATAGAAACCCGTGCATCACCGTGGGACAGCAATGGCCACGTCTCATGGTCTATGACCCCTTCATCGAGGTCTTTGCGACAGCCGCTAATAACACACCATTTTTTTTTTTTCCTCGGAAGACGGGAAACCTTTGCACGTAATTACCTGCCCACATCGTAGACAGCTCTCCCTGAAGCTAAAGGTGCCGACACGTCTAGAATGGAAGTTGCGCGATGCACGAATCACCAAGGGTCGCTCAAACCGACGCGCGGATTCGCGGACACAACAACGCAAGAGAATAACAAACAAACAGCAGCACCGGCGGGAGCGAGGGCGCAGTCGAACGCCGAGGACAACAAACTGCTGCGCGCGGTCAAGGTCATGCTTTGTTCCTCGTTCCTATAGATAGATCCCAGAAGCGAGCACGAAATGCCGGTGGTCGAGAGGCGAGACCGCGTCGTCTGTGTTACCTGTAACCGTGAAGCGAGGAGAAAGTCAACGACCACGGAGCGAAACGGAACGTCAATAAACGCCGCTTGCAGTCTGAACGCCGCCGTCTCGTGGACAAACAAACGCATTTCTCCGGAACACAGAGACGAAAGGAGAAATGATTGTAAGGTGGTAATTGTAGGTCGGGGATGCCCCCAACAATGCTCGCTGAATGCGTCACGGGGCCCAGTCTACGGTGCCCGAGCCAATACTAGGTCGGGAAAACCCCCCATAACGCGAGGCAGAGGAGACCCGTCGCGAAAGGGTGGTAACCTGCAAATGGTCGTTGCGTGAGCCACGGAGCGACAGTGCTTTTCTCGTTCGACGGTGTGGCAAGTGTATACGTCGTAGTGAGCGCAGATGGCTTCCATAGAAAGAAGGGGTGCGGAAGTTTCCACGACCATTCGCAGCAGCAACGTCATAATGCCTATACATGCTTCGTTGCGTCCGTTCCGCCTGATGGACGTGCAGAAAAACAAGACGCTCTTGCGTTTTGTATATAGTATACGAGCCGAAGTTCTCTCTATAATGATGCCTTATTCTCCGCGAAATATCTATTCCACACTTTCACCCGGTTCGACTCTCGATCTTTCTCTCCCTCAGCTTTCCCACACCTGGCCTGCCATGCCCTCAAGGCGGGCCGAATGAGTCCAAGTGAAATTACACGCGCACAACTTTGCGATGTCTCTGACCACCTATAATGTCGTTCAATGAGGGGAGAGCGATGTAAAGGAAAAAATGGCAAAAAAAAAAGGTTTTTTCTCGGTGGTTGACTGAGCTGCGTCCGGTTTACTCTGGTCTTGGTCGGCGCGCCTAAACCCGCGTACATTAAATCTAGATCATTGACTTGTCGGCGCACTGTATAGTTAAATGCAGTTAAGGTTGCTGGGTAGTTAGTCGAACGAGCGAATGCTCCCAGCAGCAAACTTTCCCTCTCTCTCTCTGTCTCTGGTGTAATTTGAGAGCTTCGCGTGTAGGCACGCTGGACTAGGGAAAATGAGAAAGACGCATGAAGTGCGTGTGAACGCAGCACGTTCTCGCAGCACCCTGCAGCTTTGCCCGTTGCCACGTATATATAATTTCCCAGCTCGTAAATGGTGCCATTGCAACACATCGGCCGTCCCCTTGTGATCTGTACGCGCAAGCAAAACACACGCCGGTCATTGTACGCGTAATGTAGCTGCAGCCTCTAAGTCTTTCCAGCCTTTTTTTTTTTTTTTTGTACGCTCTTTCGGAAACGTTTATTCGGTTTCTTGTTGCTTGTACTCGTTCTAAACAAATCTGTGCACAAGATGGAAGGGTTGTGACGTTGTGTGCACAGGTGTGCGCCTGGGGATAGCGGGGGGGGGGGGGGGGGCAGGCTGGGTCGCAAAAGCTGCCTCATACATTCACCCCCCCCCCCAAGCGGGCCACCCTGCGCACGTTTCAGTGTGCGTGTGTGTGAGTGAGTGAGTACGCGCTTTATTTTTCTTTATTCTTCCATTATAGGTACAGCATATCAGTTATTCCTAAACTGGTTAGAATCCCTGCATTTAGTTTCGATCCTTTTCCCATCCATTTAGTGTAGTTGTGAAGGGCATAGTAATGAGCGTTTTTTTAATTTATTTAGACAAATCTTCGTAATAGTGGTTAGCCAACAGGTGTCACTAGCTAATAGTCAGCCAGCATCCGCATTACGAGAATTTCAGATTATTAAGACTATAATAATAATAATAATAATAATAATAATAATAATAATAATAATAATAATAATAATAATAATAATAATAATCTTGGTGTTTTCTTAGTCCACTACAGCTGTCTTTGCTTGTCCACTGTCATTGCTTTTTTTCTGAGATTTTCATGCCTTAACGTGGTTCTGAACATTCTACATATTCTTCTCCTTTTCATCTTTAAGAAAGCCTTGCGCATTTTTGGATATATTCCACACAATTCACCCCCCCCTCCCCCCATCATGATTCTCATGTCGCCTTTTGATTCTTCACATTTTGCGATAATTTCTTTTTGTCTGTGCATATTCGCTCTTTTTGGTTTCTTTTTCCGAAGATCGTATTGTATCGTTTATTTTTATTATTTTATTTTAGCGTGCGCCTGCACAAACTAATTGATTGATATGTGGGGTTTAACGTCCCAAAACCACCATATGATTATGAGAGACGCCGTAGTGGAGGGCTCCGGAAATTTCGACCACCTGGGGTTCATTAACGTGCACCCAAATCTTAGCACACGGGCCTACAACATTTCCGCCTCCATCGGAAATGCAGCCGCCGCAGCCGGGATTCGAACCCGCGGACTGCGGGTCAGCAGCCGAGTACCTTAGCCACTAGACCACCGCGGCGGGGCGAGTGTGCCTGCACAAAGACCTTATAGTTGTTTCTGGGTATGTTTCATGGTTGATTGATTGATTGATTCACTAATTTATTGAATAGTTATTGCTTTCTTTGAAAATACGAAGAAGGAAGGAGGAAAGTTGCTCATACGCTATTTTACCAGCCCCAGACATCTTTACAAGACAGGAAGTTTGGAATGTTTATTTAAACGGGAGGTCTAAATACAGAATATTACTTAAAACTTTGTACAGTTCACTTGGCACCACTATATTTTCTTTGATATAGTTTTGTGCGAAAAAACTTTTCGTGCTGATCCAGAGAATGTCTTAAATTTGGTTTTGCGTGTCATCAAAAGCGCCAGAAATTCTCATCAAGCTGTCCCACCGTGGTGGTCTAGTGGATAAGGTATTCGGCTGCTGACCCGCAGGTCGCGGGATCGAATCCCGGCTGAGGCGGCTGCATTTCCGATAGAGGCGGAAATGTTGTAGGCCCGTGTGCTCAGATTTGGGCGCACGTTAAAGAACCCCAGGTGGTCGAAATTTCCGTGGCCCTTCACTACGGCGTCTCTCATAATCTTATCGTGGCTTTGGGACGTTAAACCCCACAAATCCATCCATACTCATCAAGCTGTCCGCAACAGGCGCAAACATGTGGAAGTGAGTACAAACATTCAGTTGCGCTGAAAAACAGAAATGAAGTTTAAAACACATCGTGCAGCGACTATGGTGTCCCACGTATCAGCAGAAGTTTCTGAGCACCGAGCCCTCTGGTCACTCTGTGTCTGATGCAGTTTTGATGACCAGCTGGTGTCACGCCTTCCACTGAGGCTGTGGTGTGCGTTTACCGTTGTGAAATGCGATCGAGTGCCGACAGAAGGACAAATAACAAGAGCAAATGCATTAAATACAACTCAAACTATCATTTTGAAGGGATACGCATCCAACCACACCAGACAGAAAAAAAAAAGAATGAGAGAGAGGCGGTTGGGATTTCCAAGTTTTGAAGAAGAGATAAGAAAGCGAAAAAATTATCGTCCCAGATGGCTGCGACAAAGAAGTTCGATAGTAACATTTCCCGCGTGAATGAACACTTTTGCAGACACTGATCCGCTTTAGCTCTTGGCTTTTCTTTTTTTTTTCTTTCGAACCTACGGGATCTTACTCGTGCAAAGCGCGTAATGTGCACAACCCACTGCTCATGACGTCGGTCGTGATAGGGCTAGTCTTATCGCCAAGTTGCGCGTTATAGTGATGTGATGGTCAGTGCAATAAGTTTATAAAGCGGGGTCTAATGAGACACACAATTGTTTTCGCGACGCGAACTATACGAATCCTCTAGTATATATTAATTGTTGGAGTTTTACGTGCCAAAACTGCGACAGGAAGGACGCCGTAGTGGAGGGCTGTGGAAATTTCGACTCCCCGGACTTCCAGATAACGTGCACCGAGATCTAAGCACACCTGCCTGCAGCATTTCGCCTCTAACGACACGTGTGGCCGCCTCCAGTCGGCATTCGGTTCCGCGACCAATGAGTCAGCAGGCAAGCACCATAATCACGTGATCCCCGCGGTGGGTAGCAGAGCCGTTACTGTTATATTTGAACGAACCTCAGTTCTGCTGCTTGCATAATCAGTCTTGGTAGCAGTGGAATTAAGGAAAATTGCTGATTCCTGTTCCGAAAATTTTTGAATAAAAAACAGGAAGTAAGCTTCCCTCGTGACATCAAAAGTTTGCCAGAAAAAAAAGAAAAGAAATTGCAAAGAACGTGAGCACCAAACCTCAGATGCGGATACGAGCCTCAGACAATCTGTGCATGATTCCACCTCGGAGCAAAAGTAACGTTGCTTGAATAAGTTTTGTTGAAGTAATTTCGTTACTTTAAAATTATTGGTGAGATAAGGTTCTCAGCCAGCTGTAAATTGCGATGCAGTTTAGTTTCTGTTTAACATTTAAAGAACAATATATAGTAAAGTAATTTTATTACTTCCGAGAAGTAATCTTGCCATTTCTCGGAATAATATTTAGGAAAACACCCTTCAAATGCGCGCACAAACACACACGCACGCACGCACATACAGACGTACTCACATGCACACACACTCGCTAATAAAAATGACAAGCAGATCAGCACAAAGTTCAATAGGAACCTCTACCAATCTTTGTCATAACACCTTGCAAAAAAGTCGCTCTGAAGCTTGACAGTGACGTCCCTATTAGGACTATGCGCTTTTAGACTATAAAAGTATACGTATGTTGTTATTATTACTATTTCTAATAATATTATTAGTAGTACAATAAGTTGCATTATTGTAGTAGTAGTCAAGTGCTTAAGAACACAAAGGGCTGTTCGCTATAGAAATGAGCTGCTGCGACAAAGCGGCGCCGACTCGGACAAGTTCGACAGATCGCGTGCGATGAAACACTCTGAACGGGGAAGGTTTATTCGGAGTCACGAAGAGGGCTGCACCCGTCGGGCTCGAACTGCCATCCGAACCATTTTGGTAATGCTGTCACCGAGCGGCGATCAGGATCACTTTGCCGAAAGTCAAACAATGGGTGCCGCGTTATCACGACACAGTATGTTGCCGATGGCGCCAGTCATAAAGCCAATCTGGCGCCTTTTCGCGACCGGTTCATGCGTGTGCTTGAAGCTTGCCTTCACCCGCAGTGGTGGTGCAGTCGTTATGGTGCAAGACAGCTGACACGGAGGGGGCGAGATCCATTTCCGGCCGCGTGGGGCGAACTTAGAAACAGACTAGATGCTAGGGGCCCCGTGTACCTAGATTGAGGCGCTCGTTAAAGAACTCCCTGTGGCCGCGGTATTTACGGAGCCCTTCACTAACACGTCTCTCATGATAATACCGTGGTTTAGGTACGTATTACCCCACAAATCTTTATTGAAGCTTGTCTCCGTTTCCAAAAGCAGGTATCTCCAAAGGTGGGCGATATTGGTGCTGATGTTTCCCTCTCAAGCTTCTTGCGCTCGATATTGAGGCGAGTGAGCCCCCGTTTCGCTTTTACAATGTGTCACCGACATCTCCGGAGGTGGCATATGTTTGCTCCGCTGCCGTTTCACGTGTATATACACATTACGCATCTGCCAAATTTGGATGTTGTAGGGACGAAGCTCCTTATGGCGTGGCTCATGCGTCCCCGTTCTGCGTAACCTATGACACATACCCACATACCAGTGGTCCATACCCGCCCTTGGACACATATCCGCATGTTCACATGTTACGAAAAACGTAGCACGGCGTCGTTATCGCGCTCTCGGTGTAAACAAAGCGCTGACAGCAGAAATGTGGTACATACTCTCGTTTCGACCTTAGATTGTTCGCTGGATGGCGGCACTTGCATATGACGAATATACGATAAATAAAAGCGAGATCGCGGTACTTTAAGTGTTTACTAGAGAAGAGACAGACGCACGGACGGACGCATGGACAGACAGACAGACAGACAGACAGACAGACAGACAGACAAGTATACGGACAAACAGGCAGACACACGGACGGACACATGTACGCATGCACAGACGGACGCACGCACAAACAGACGCATGGACAGGTGCACGTACGTATGGACTGACGCACGGACGCACGGACGGATTGATAGACGCTTCGCCCCACTCATCATCATTCAATCCGTGGATATGCTGTGAGTTTTTTTTTTTTTTTTTTTTTGTCTTCAATACGTTCTGGCTCTCAGCAAGGCCGAACGGAAACGCGCTGCCCGTTTTTTTTTTCTTAACTATTATGGAAGCCGAAACTCTAAATGGCTCATCAAAAGAACAGTGCTGGAGTCTTTAGCCGCAGCATGACGGCTGGTTTTCCTTTGGCTGAGACACGCCGTCACGAGTGTGCTTCCACGAAGATCAGCGGAGCAACACTTGCTGACGTATATCAGGCGTTGTTTAAGGGGAGAGGGCATCACGCTATGTCACGTCATTCTCGCAAGCCTGTGTTATTTGCACATTCCTTGCCCACCTAACATCTTGCTATAGCGTTCAACTTGATCTCGGTAATCGCAATCAAGAAAATCAATCTATAAAGAAACTCAAAAAACCGCACAGGGCCTTTAGCAGTCGGCTAGGACGACTCAAAGGCATGCCTGTTTAACTGAACATTACATCTACGTCGGACTTACATTAAAGAACTCACTCTAATATAGTTTTAAATGTAATAATACCTGATGATTGGCGCCCCGAAACTCCGCATACCAGTGGCACATACCCAGGGATGGACAAGTGCCGCTGGCATGTGGGCATGTGTGGCATGTGGACATGGGTAATTTTAACGCCTATGCGTCGAGCAAAAGCTGACATTGGCTGCGTTGACCCGACGAATGTAAAGAAAAAAAATGGCAGCATATCCACGGAGTGAATCATGGACAGTGGGGCGAAGCATCCGTCCGTCCATTCGTTCTTGCTTCCGTCCGTCTATGCGTCCGTCTGTGTGACCGTCCGTGCGTCCATCCGCCCGTCCGTGCGTGCGTCTGTTCGTGCGTCCGCACGTCCATCTGTGCGTACGTCCCTGCGTTCGTCCATGCATCCACCCCTGCGTCCGTCCATGCGTCCATCCGAGCGAGCAGCCATCCATACGTCCGTCCATGCGTTCGTCTGTGTGTCCGTTCGTCCATCTATTCAACACTCCGAGTACCACCATCTCGCATCTTTTCATCATATATTCCCCATATAGAAGCACCGCCATCCAGCCCCGCCGCGGTGGTCTAGTGGCTAAGGTACTCGGCTGCTGACCCGCAGGTCACGGGCTCGAATCCCGGCTGCGGCGGCTGCATTTCCGATGGAGGCGGAAATGTTGTAGGCCCGTGTACTCAGATTTGGGTGCACGTTAAAAAACCCCAGGTGGTCGAAATTTCCGGAGTCCTCCACTACGGCGTCTCTCATAATCATACGGTGGTTTTGGGATGTTAAACCCCACATATCAATCAATCAAGCACCGCCATCCAGCGGACATTCCAAGGACTAAACGAGAGGTGGCACACGCTCACTTTCTTACGGCTTGCGCTTCGTGTCTATTTCCCACCTTTAACCACCTCGAGCTCATGGTATATACTAGTTCACTGTATTCATGGCACTGCGGCCAAACGCTCACTAAACCTTGCTAAAACCAAGGAGGTTATGCCCAGCGAGTATAACGTAGCAACCCTTTCTTGTCATATAGGGCTCAATGTACATGCCAATGGCTGCTAATGGGGAATGAGAGACAGGAGAGTTTGGTTTTTAGTTAACGCGCACGCTGCGAATTTTTTATCGTTCAACAGCGCACAGGAGAAATCTCCCACCCGCACCACCTTGCAGGTCAAAACGTAAGACTGGTTACACACTATGACTACGACTACTACGAGGGACGAACGGGTGCCACTGTAAGGAGCTTCGCCCCTAAAAATGTCAGGGTCCCACCAAAAATCGAACCCGAGCATTCTGTGGGGCAACCAAATATATATTCTACCCTTGAGTCACCCCAGGTCTCGCAATTACTTTTTAAACGCACCGTAATCTTCGTAAAGCGTCAATTGGGAATGCAGTGATGGCTATCCAACTTTATAAACATTACATATGTACTCCTAAGGTGCAGTCCTAACGTCGGGTTAGGATCATTTGTAATTAAGCGCAATGCACTGAAATGGCGCGAACAGACATCGGTAATTTTATTTCGAGTGCGTTAAGAAAAAACAGTGCACCTCCACGAAGTGAATGACGACAAATGGGCGAAGCTATAGACGTTTATGTCGCTGATTAGAATAAAGGACAAACGGACAGATAAGGATATTCACAGATAATGGAACGCACTGGCGGACGGACGGATGGACAGATGGAGGGACGGAACGACAAACGGCGCGGGTAGTCAAGTATTGTGCTGTTGGGTAGTTGATTACGCAAGAAGTTGGTTATTTACACACAAGTTTTCGTTTTCTTTGTTGTTCTGCAGTTGTTCAGTTTCGGTAGGTGTTTTGTGGTGCGTGATGGGCGCCAACTATAGGTCGGCCCTAAGGAGCTTGGTCCCTAATAGCTGATATTTCCAGCGTTGTCCGAACAAACGGTACCTATCAGCTTACCACTTGTCATCGTTGCTGGCGACTTTAATATGAATGTTTCAAAACACAACCAGACCAAGTTCCCGCAATACATGAAAGAAGTTTTCTATATTGACCTCGATCCCAAGATCTCGTGCCCACGACGAAGAACGGATTTGTCACTGATCGCTTCTTCCTAACAGACTTCAACAATTTCAAGCAACTATACTATACCTCACACGTCAGTGTAAAAGGGTTCCTCATTGCCGCATCAACGAACGATTATAAGAACAACTTTACTTCTGATGGTGCTGGCACTTCACAGTGATTTGGCCAAAATTAGGGAGGTATCATCAGCCCACTCGGCGCGTATTCGTGACCCACCGACACACTGACGTCACAGCAACGTCACAGATGTGTACGTATTCGCGATGTGATCGCACGTTACCACCATCCCGTGCTAATGAAACATTTCAGCCTACCACAGTTCATGCAGATATAGCGCGTCTAGCTAACCTCCTTCTATCTGCATGCTTCGCATAACGTCGAATCCCAAGGTACGTGGGATCTGCCTTTTTTCCCCCAAGTCGTGGAGGCGATTGCATGTAACGCTTCTTTATCATGAAATCTTGAAGGAGCAGGGCTTCTGACCAGGCTAGTTAGTGAAGATACATAACAGCTTACAGCGCACTCTTACACACGGGCGAAGAGGAGACACACGAAACGAGCGCTTGTCTTAGTGTATCTCCTGTTGGTCCGCGGGTAAGAGTGCTCTGTAAGCTATGCTTAAAGTTGACCTGAAATATTATAACATAACAACCGAATTATTTTATTAAAGCAGTTACCGGAGTTGGAACTCCCAGCTATTCCCGGAGTGGGGATGGGTGCAATGTTTTCATTCTGGGGAGTTGAAAGTAATGCGGCAGGTTGCAAATCCCCGGAACGGAATTAGATTGGAACGAAGGCACCCATTACGCAACACTGTCAGTGACTGACAAATCGAGAACAATTCGAATGAAGTGAGTAAAAAAAAATAATCAGCTCTAGAGAGAATCGATCCCAGGCCTTGTTTGAGACGAGCAGATAGTCTGCTGCAGAGCCACGCTATTCTTTTAATCTGGTCCGGAAAAAAGAAACAATGCATGAATGTCATGCGGTGGAAGGGGTCTCCTTGACGCATGCAATACTGCAGCGCCATGCTAACCTCCAAGGCGGCCGACCCAGTGCCCATGAGACGTCCCGGCACGTCGTAGCACGGCACAAACATCTTTTTTTCTTTTTTATTCCTTTTTTTCACGAACATTCTACTCTTTTCCGCCAGTCATGCAAATTACCTCAGTGGCTCTCCCTCCCTCCCGCCAAAACGTTTCAGACGTCGACATGCGCCGAGACACATTCACCCCGCGTCAAAGTAGAAACATGGTATGTAGTGCAGTATACAGTGCTGTACATGCACCGTTCTCTGCATGCCACTGCTGACCGTTCCGCCTTGACCTTATTTAAGTTTTTTACTTCTTATATGCGGACGCTTACTTCTTCGAGGATGATTCGTAAAAGGTCCGGAAGAGGAGAAAAAGAAAGGTAAGGACGGGAAACATCGGAGCGAATGAATAAAAAGGAAAACAAAAAAAAATAGAAGCCAGCAAGGTCTCCACTGAGGCGAACTTTCCTCCACGGAACTGTGGGCGCTACCGCGATGGTGGATGCGGGGAAAAGGAAGCAAAGAGGTGACAAAACAGCGACACGACGAGCAATAAGTAGAAGAGACAGAGGGCAGGAGACGTGGCGATAAAGTGAAGAAGAGGTAGGCACGTGTGTGTGCAGAAAACCCAGGCATCGTGCGAGAAGGACGCGATGAGCTTGTCGGGACACGCTTCCGCTACGCCTCGCTGCCTCGTCTCGCTATACTCCGTCGCCTCTCACGGCGATGATGATCGCGTCGAGGAGCAGTTGGGCTTACATCTTACCGTATAACCACGGCCATCAAGTGGACGAACCACCCATCGCCGCCACTGGCCGGGATGACGCCAGCCGAAGCGCTTCGATACTTCGACCCCAACGCCTGGGTCTTGTAAAGCGATAGCCGCAAAAAGTGACAAGCAGAAAGATAAAAAGGAGAGGAGTTCACTTATACAGGAAGGGAGTTTAAGGTGTTGGAGAAGGTGGTGTGAAAATCGAAAAGCAATCATGTCGCCGAGGCGCTGAGGCGATGTTCTGGTTTTTTTTTTTCCTATTAAAATGTAAATCGACTCAGTGTGTTCTCGGTCGCCGATGGCGGGTGTCGGGTTGGCTGGTGTTGCGTAGGTTGTAGTGTGAGCATCTTTAAGTGTAAATTTGATATTAAAGATGACTTTCGTAAAGCGAAGATGAAGGGTTTGCTGAATAAGCACGATCAGCTTTGTATACACGTACATCTACGCCAAACGAAAAAAAAAAGGAAGGGGATACCAAAGAGGCTAAGAGTTATGATGAATAAATAAAAGTTCGCATAGGTTTTAGATTAGACGGAAATAAATTCATTCAGTACTATGACAGAAAATTTTAGAGAAGTACCGATTGCTGGGCGAGAAGATAACTCATCTTAAAAGGGGTGCGCGAAGGAACTGAAGCACACAGGGTACAAAACACGTCCGCCTTTCTGTCTGTCCCCCCGTCCACATCTGCTGAGTGAGTCATTGAACTATAGGCAGTCACGAACCACGACGAGCTAGGAAGGACAAACCCACCGCTCAAGAAGCTTCGCCCCTCAAATTCTGCTACGTCCCTGGCCGCACTGGAACGATAGTGAAGCGTGTAGTGTTCAAGTGCAACACTGGACCTTTTGCATACCCTGGTATAAGTGGTCCTGTACCCGCTCAGGAGGCTTGGCGGTTATTCTTTTATCTATGTAAACGGACACCACTCTTCTTTGTGATGCTTCACGCTTATGGCGCGATCTGTTCTAGTGTACCTGGCTGCGTCTATCTCTCTCTCCGTGTGTGTGTGTGTGTGTGTGTGTGTGTGTGTGTGTGTGTGTGTGTGCGTGTGCGTGTGCGTGTGTGTGTGTGTGTGTGTGTGTGTGTGTGTGTGTGTGTGTGTGTGTGTGTGTGTGTGTGTGTGTGTGTGTGTGTGTGTGTGTGTGTGTTGGTCGTTGCCGTATCTCTCTTGCGAAGCTTTTTCTGAAGTTTCTACTCTACTTACTTTTTAACAGAGTCAAAGGCACATGTAGATTTTAGCGCTGTCTCATACGTATACTGTATAGTACAAACATGGAGTGCATTTTTATTTCTGGGTTTACTACATCATCTGTTCATTTTTACACAATTGTTTAGTATAAAAAATGTACTCAGCGGCATAGATAACAATAACTAGTGCGAATATATTTTCTATACACACATTACTTCTACTTACATGATCAATACTACAATTAAATATAGTAGAAAACAGGCACCCAAAGAAAGAAAGAGAGAAAGAGGAGAGGGTACACTAAAGCACGTAAGCAATTTATTGGAATGTTCCTAATGAGATATTGGTGAGTAATCTTCCGACTGCTGCTAAAGCTCCACGGCTCTTCCTACGAGTCATTTTACGCTCTCAAGAGATATCTCGCCCTGCCAAGTTCATAGCTGTCTTGGATAAAAATTCTGAGCCACGACTTCACTCGCCAAAGATACTACGAAATTCGCACAACCAAAAAGATGATCCCACGCTGTAAAGGTGCTCACGCACAACTGTCCCCTTCTATAAGCTACACGGCCAGAATATTCAGCCGTTTCAAGTGACATCAATTTCCGGTAGTAGTACGTAAGCTTCTTCGTGCAATTTTTTTAGGGGTTCTCGAAGCAGCCTGGCCCATCGCATATGTGAGACAAGATAAGATAACAACGACGCTTTCATGAACTGGCATCGGGATATTAATTCAGCAGCCTCACGCCCCGGTAACGACAGCGGTAAATTAAATCGCATCGCGATAAGGCACGGTGTGGCGGAAGAAGCTTCGCCCGGCATGGCGAGGCCGAGAGTCCAGATCAAGTGGACCCTCCACTCACATACCGAAAGATATTGGCATATTACACCTGAGGTAGGCGCACCATGCACTCTCCCTCACCATCGTTCTCGCGACAGGGAGAGGTGGCACTCCGCCAACTCCAAACGCATAATTCCTCAGCCTCCTTTCCACGCATGAATTCTACCCTGACCGCGGCCACGACGCAGACTCTTGTCCAGGCTGTGGCAGCTCCCCAACAGTATTTCATGTCACGGAGGAGTGCGCCTGAAAGTTATTTCCTCCTATTCCCGCTATCTTGCGCCCCCTGCGCGCACCAAAGAGTTGTGGGACGATGTCTTCTGCGACGGGCTTCCAGAGGTACTCCAGGCCTTGGTTCAACGGGCCCGGTTGGTCACCGAGATCATCATAGAAAACCCGGACTATGGTTCCCTTCCACATGCTTTGGTTACATATACTCAATGAAATATATACTCTCTCTCTCTTTCTCTTTCATCGAACGAGAAGCACTCGACGTCCTACCATGGGGTGGACACTCCCTATACGTCCCACGTACGCGCTATCGCATGCTGATACGCAGCGGCAGCGCCGCTTTTACCACTGGCGGCTGCCGGGTATACAACTAGAAATAAATTACCAACGAAACATTTCTTACATGCCGTTACTGGTGAGGTCACCAAATAGAGGGAAACAACGAAAAAATCATAGCATATCCACGGAGTGAATGATCGTGAGTGGGGCGAAGCGGCCGTCCGTATGTGCGTTCGTCCGTGCATCCATTCGTGTGTCCGTACGTGCACCTTTCCATCCATCCCTCCGTCCATGCATCTATTCATGCATCCGTCCGTTTGTGCTTTCGTCCATGCGTCCTCCGTGCGTACGTCTGTCCGTGTATCTGTCCGTCCGTCCGTGCATTCATCCGTGCGTCTGTTCACCCATCCATGCATCCGTCCGTGCGTTTGTTCATGCATCCGTCCGTGCATACGTCAGTGCGTTGTCCATGCTTCCATACATCCGTCCGTCTGTCCGTCCTATTGCAAACACTTCTACTGGAACAACGCTATCTAGGAAATGAGACGAGAAATGATGAAACAGCTCCTTTTATTATAGTGTCCTGGAGATACTGCTGTTTACGCCTGACACAGGGCAAGGTTAGACTAAGAAGAGCTTCGCCCTAAATCTTGGAGTAGGAGGGTTGCCGCGGAAGCCCTCCTTCCCCACTTCGCATGCAAGCGGAATGCGGTTGTGCCTTCGTTAACGTCCGCTGGCCACGTTAGCGATGCTGCCATTCGTAAAGATTTGTTCAGCTTTTTTTTTCTTCATGTGTTCTCAAGTGCTGAAAGTTCGGCTGGCCGATTTCTTTCAGATACGACACTCAACCAACACAAATGAAATTAACTTTGTTATTTTGCGTCTTGTATTAAAATAACACAGACATACACGTAGTGGTATAGTGTTATTCTATAAAATCAGATTTAATTTACAGCTGACGTATGGACATAATGCGCAAACATTGAATCTACAATATACGACCTAACGTAAAGATTATCAACAGCCACGAATAAGACACGTACAGTCTTTGACTCGATCACATTTGTTATGACGAAACCGAATGTTTTCTTACGAAACGTACCAAACAAGACGGAAGTTCAGAGACACGGAGAAGCCTGAAGCAATCAGAATTGTTTCGAGAGAGGCAGTCGCTGGAAACAGTGTTTCGGCAAGCTGACTTGTCCTTGTCAGGACCACAGCGTTGCTTTGAAGAAGAGAAGTTCATTTATCAGAACGTTGGCTGCAGCTACATTCTCTGTAATGACTTCTAGAAGCATTTAGTCCATCACATGCATTTGAGAGACAGTATTAGAAGACCAATAAATATTCAAACCATGGCTACATAAATTTTATGAACAGGAAAGAGCCTATAATTACTTGACATCATTCGAACATCATGCTAGAAGCACAAGGAGCGAAAACTATGTAGCCGAGCCAACACGAAATCAAGCCTTTCGATAAATGCATTTGGCCGACAGCAGTGTGGCTGCCATTTTGGCCAATTTGCCTGGCGACACTGCACTTCTGTCAGTCCAGTCAGGCTTCCGGAGAACTGGGTTTACTCGTGTACTCTTGCAAAATTCACTACCTGATAAAATAACGAGTCTAAATGCTTATGCTTACACATTGCCACTGGGAAACCTGTAAAACCTTCACGGAACTAGAAATCTTCGGGTAAACACACCGCATAGCCGCGAAAAACATGAGTTCCCGATGTAGTCATCTTCGTCAAATGCATAGTTGACTTTCTCGGCGTAGCTCAATGCGGCTTCCGTTCTCTGCCCGCCACAAGTTGCTTTCGCCCCACCGCGGTGGTCTAGTGGCTAAAGTACTCGGCTGCTGACCCGCAGGTCACGGGATCGAATTCCAGCTGCGGCGGCTGCATTTCCGATGGAGGCGGAAATGTTGTAGGCCCGTGTACGACACCATTATAATGTACGACACCATTTATCTCGTTTCGAAACTTTCGTTTTAAATCAACTGAAACGGTTGACGTAGGTCCCCGGGACTTGTCGTATCCCTTGTTACTAAGTGAGCACTTCTCACGTAGGAGTATGCACTTTTTGGAATTAGGTGCACGACCCTCTACGCACGCCTGTTTTTGGGAGGTTGTACTTAGGCATGACAAGGCGCATCTAGCCATGCTAACTTTCTTAATGAAAACGGATTTGTCCTCACGTTTAAATACATTTTTATGTGACTATTTATTTGTGTTTACGTGTGTTTTTTTGTTTTACTTTTCTCTTTTGTCTCCTTTTTATTCCTTCTGCCTTTCTTTCCTCTACGCCTCCCTTTCCCGAAGGAGCAGACAGGCGTTGTGCCCCTATAGGTGGCAGTTGTGAGCTGTTCTTTTTTCTATTTTCTCTGTGTGTTCGTGTTTTCAATGTATACAAAACAAATCATAATAATAATGATGATTTCATATAGTAGTTGGGAGTACAGTAATAAGAGGCCTCACAATGTTAAGAAAATAACGACGTGCTGCAATCAAGCAAGAAAATCGTACCCTAAAGATGACATTCGTGAATCCATTGTAGGGGATCTCATTGTTGACGAGTCATATGGCTTCAAATACTGAGACATTTCCTTAAATAGGTAGGTATGTGGGGTTTAACGTCCCAAAACCACCTTATGATTATGAGAGACGCCGTAGTGGTGGGCTCCGGAAATTTCGACCACCTGGATTTCTTTAACGTGCACCCAAATCTGAGCACACGGGCCTGAAATATTTCCACCTTCATCGGAAATGCAGCCACCGCAGCGGGGATTCGAGCCCGCGACCTGCGGGTCAGCAGCCGAGTACCTTAGCAACTAGACCATCGCGGCGGGGCGCGTTTTCTTAAATAAAATCAGTGTTTTTCTATAAGGACATTCTGTTACGGTGCGGATTCTGACAATTCGTCTCTTCAATTAATCATCTTCATAAGCGTACGCAAGATTCCTTTAACGTGCGAATGTTCATCATCGCCTCCCCCCCTCCACCTCCAATCAGGTCAATGCATGAGATATACTCTGTGCACCCCCTTTTTAGGTGACTATTGGGGGCGGGGCACCCCTCTTCTTGTGCGCACGCTTATGAACATTACCTACGGACCTTCTAAATATGGCGGCCATTGGCGAATCCGGTTTTCTGTAGACGCCTAAGTGTTCTCTCCGTATTATTTTAACTTGAAAGCTGGATCTTGGGGACATGTAAATAATAGAGATTGGGATGTGCGGCTTTCCTGCACTCAGTAAATGTCAATTGTTTATTACGGCACCTTGAACTGAAACCTCTGTCAAATGCAAACATCGCAGGAATTTGAGAGACGATAGAGAATTGACCAGAATAATAGTTTTTACTGGGGGTCTTGAAGAATATTTTGTGTCTGCGAAGGTATTATATGTTTCGTTGTTTTGTTGAAGCTTCAACCAATTTGATGAATCGTACAAGTAACCACGTTTTTACAGAAAGAAAGAAAGAAAGAAAGAGAGAAAAAAAGAAAGAAAGAAAGAAAGAAAGAAAGAAAGAAAGAAAGAAAGAAAGAAAGAAAGAAAGAAAGAAAGAAAGAAAGAAAGAAAGAAAGAAAGAAAGAAAGAAAGAAAGAAAGGTAGGTCTTGCAGTTACTTCTGGAAAACTCCATTGTAGAGCCAGAAGAACTTGTTCGGAATGAGGCAAATCCTCAAAAAGCTTGAACACATACATGGATAGCCAACAGTAGAGGCATTC
Source organism: Rhipicephalus microplus (assembly GCF_043290135.1). Classification (NCBI taxonomy): domain Eukaryota; kingdom Metazoa; phylum Arthropoda; class Arachnida; order Ixodida; family Ixodidae; genus Rhipicephalus; species Rhipicephalus microplus. The sequence continues at coordinate 52,964,170 of NC_134702.1, forward strand.
ATCATCCGGCACTAGCCAATGAAAACGAACCTGAATCATGATGACTCAACACTGGTATTAGGCGGGTAAAGGAATCAAGCTTCTCATGCATCAACTCGAGGTCGTCCAGAGGATGTGTGTCGACGCCGACGATCATCACCTACCAGGGCCTCCATGTGTGGAGCCACTCACTTTACTGGGGAGGCCTCTAAGCCTGGTCCCTAAGGAATGAAGTAAGTTATTTTGATGTGTTCGATTTGTGTTATACACATTTGCTTTAACGTTGAAATGTTTTAGCTTACATACTGTTTTCAATATAATTCGCAATGTTAGTTTGTGCCGATTCTGCCAGATATCCAAAGACTCATCTTCCTCCCTGTTTTAACTCGATACACGCTTCTGTTTTTCTAATGACGACCCAGATACTTGCTTCTGTATAGTCCAGTTTGCCTGAACAGAAAATCAGTCGCACTACTAATCGGTATACACCGGTTCGGTTAAACGGGGGCACCTGTCTTTTTATCTTAACTCGAAACTAATACTGCGGTTTCTTAATATGCCTATTCCGGGCCGACAAATAGGTGTTTCGGGGTGGAAATTTCTTCTCATTTCTCTCAAAATCGGAGCACGTTTCACCGCGCAATGCGCATGCTACGCGCGTGCAATGGGGCAAGCGCAGCCACGGAATTTCCTCGTCACTTCCTTGCACCAGGGTCAACGCGGTGGTCGAAGAATCGCCTCAACTCGCATACTGATGTCCGGCGCCACCACCCTGTCGCGCAGTCGCCGGTGGTCTGTTTGCCCCCGAGACAAAGGAAGGGTGCTAAAAAATCCTATGAAGCGCAGTAAAACTGGTTTCGGTGGCTACGCGAAATGCACGCCTGACTTGAGGATACACTCCATTGCCAATACTGCTCATCTGTTCGCTATACTGAATCTGTTAATAAGCGATATGTCTTCAGCGCGGAAAAGTATATATCGCTGAAGAAGGTGAAGTCTTGAGGTGATGACGGTGAAAAGTGCACAAATGATTGAAAAAATATAATGTCGTCAGAGCAGTCCCCATAAATGAGAAAAGAAGGAGGCGTTTCAATTTGAGTCGGTGTATCAGTAGTCTGAAAGTGTTCTGAAAGGAAATCGATGAAATTGTTGCATCGTCGGGGCTGTTTATTGATTCTCTTCTTCGCGATCCTTCTGATTCTTATGCGCACACTGTCGTGCCAGCCCGCGCCTTCGCTAAGCTGGATGACACGTGGGATGATACAGGAGAAGAAAAATGGAGTTGCGTAGCTCCTTTCGTTACGCAGCTTCGATTTGACTTATATAGATTGATCTCGGCGTACAGTATTTTGTGTGTGGCGAGAGAGCATTTAATCAAGCTCTTGAATATAACAGTCGAAAACAAAACTCATCTCTCCCCTCGCTGCTTAGAACTGTTAATATCGTATACCTGTCGAGGGGGAAGAACGCTGCAGCGGAGTTTGCAGTGTTGGAACACCCTGTAAAAAAACTTCGCAATTTTCAGTTCAATTTTATGAGTTTTACCACCACCACGCTTATCCTTTTTAGTATGTCATACATCCAAAACCTCACACACGTACACTTCGTTAACAATTTCTGGGATCTTAATTATACTACTACTACTACTACTACTACTACTAATAATAATAATAATAATAATAATAATAATAATAGAAGAAGAAGAAGAAGAAGAAGAAGAAGAAGAAGAAGAAGAAGAAGAAGAAGAAGGAAGAAGAAGAAGAAGAAGAAGAAGAAGAAGAAGAAGAAGAAGAAGAAGAAGAAGAAGAAGAAGAAGAAGAAGAAGAAGAAGAAGAAGAAGAAGAAGAAGAAGAAGAAGAAGAAGAAGAAGAAGAAGAAGAAGAAGAAGAAGAAGAAGAAGAAGAAGAAGAAGAAGAAGAAGAAGAAGAAGAAGAAATAAATGTGGCATTGCACATTCCAATACTACGCTATGCTTATGCGGAACGCTGTAGTGGTTAGGCTCCAGAAATTTCGACCAGCTTGGACGTGCGCCCAAATCTAAGCACACTGGACTCCGGCATTTCGCCTCAATCAAAGTGCGGCTGCCGTGTTCTCAATGTGATCCCGCGATCTTCGAATCATCAATCAGGTGCCACACTATTTGATCACCGTGGCGGGTCAATTTTGTGGATCTATCTTCGGTGACGGGAAACCTGTGAAGACACTACATCGCGCTTCAGAAATGTCAACGTGTGAAGTTAATGTGACAAATATTTCCAGAGCATGCAACATACGCATATGTAAACCCTGAAATTTGGCACTCGACCTTGAAATCAGGTCAGCATTATACGATTTACCAAATAAGTCACATTGTTCATTTTGCATCTCTTTTGCATCTCTTTTGCATTTGCCTAAAACCATTCGAAAGCAGACGAGATCTTTTTCTTTCTTGTTTTGTAGCATTGATGTTCTCATCCCGGATTGGTTTCTGCATCTAGCTTGCTTTTGTATTGCCTCCAAGATTGGGGACAATAAAAACTTTCTGCCGCTCACGGCTGTCGGTGGGCATCGCACCTAGCCACCCATTAAGATATTGCACTGGTATGGCAAGTTCATCCATGTGTAGTAACTGCAACTGTGTGGAGATAATTGATCGTCTCTTGTGCCGCTGTCCCCCCCCCCCCCTCATTTCGACAGCATTACCGTACTCCCAGTGGGCCTTGACGAGACTCAATGATTAGACTTTTGGTCAAACGACTTACATATTAGCTGAGAAATTTGGGGTGGCTTCTCGAATAGAATTACGAGAGGTCGGAAGTTGACGCAGGCGCAAAGCTATGGGTCAGCATACAATGAAACTAACAACTGAGCCCTGGTGTCCTATCTTGAGCACATGCAGATTGTGCACTATATGCGGGTGACGCATAAGTATAGGAAAGACCGATTTTAGTAAATGAGCAGCTCAGCATCTTCGAAACCACAGACACCAAAATAGAGGTACTAATATATTAACTACGATAGCTACCGATAGCTATACAATATACGACAGCTATTGATATATCAATAGATACGACATCTACCGATAGCTACCAGTATAAATAATCCTCCGTTGATGCAGCTGCAAGATACCACACACAACTGTCTCAGTTTCTAAGTTATGTTCCCATTTCTAACAATATCTCTTCGTATCTTTTATAGGTCAATATCTCTTCGTATCTTTTACAGGACACCATTGTGGAAAGGGTTACGATGTAAGCCTTTGGTGCTTCATGGTCCACGCAAAGTGACCATCGGTGTCGCCGGCGTCAGCACGGTAAGGTAAAAAATCGTGCGATTGTGACACCGTATGACACCACGGCATCGCATGTCACTGAATACCTATAGGCCTGCGTCCCGGGTAGGGAAAGTAGAGGGTGTCCTTATTTGGCAGAAAGTGAAGTTACCATCCCCATAATCATCACCTTAGTGCGACGTCATCGTGACATAACATAACGTAAAGTCATCGGGATGGCGTCATCACAGGCTTTCGTTGCTTGTTCAAACGTGCGCCCATCCTGCAGGCGCTGCACAACCACGTCGGTTGCACCAAGATTTTCAGGAAGTTGGGGCAGGGGGGGGGGGGGGCAGTCATGCAGTGTCATCCCCTGAGAATAAAATGATCGCTTGCATTTTCGAGTCTGCTAAGGCACCTGCTTTAAGGACGCACGACTTTGCTCTGGCAATAGCACTCCTGCCATCATCATTGATGATTATCAGTAATTCAAACATCACCACTAGCACCACCAACCCATAAACCACCACTGTAATATGCACACTAGACGAAGACAACATCTTACGAAAAGCTCGATAACTCTAAGATGATACGCTGTCTGGTCATCGATGCATATCACACCGGCGCGAAGGATGCGCGGCAGTAATGCACCTCGGTGAGACGATATAGATGCGACTGCATCTTCCCTGATAACCGCAGCACCATCGGCGTCAATATAAGCAGCGACGAAGAAAACAGGGTCGGTATCACCATGCAGAGAGCATTTCCGAGAAACAGCTTTTACGAAGAGCGTGCGCAGCAGAACGGGCCGTATAAGAGCGTTCATGCATACAATGTGCTGACGGCCCACGCAAATTCTCCCCTTTTTTATGCGTCTATGGAGGAGTAATCCCACTCCCGTATGATGGCATTGTCATCAACTACGTTTTTGGGGAAGATATTCGGCCCTCGCGAAACACTACGGGTTAATTTGCTATTTTTATTACATTATGGTTTCCCTCTTACTTTTTTGATAAGACACTTCCCTTGCCCACGTGTTCTATGAATGCACTTTACCATTATGCCAACCACGTTAAAGCAGATTGTTTATGGCGCAAACTGCTTACGCTGTCATTTTTTTTTTGCCGCAAAATATTGAAACTTGTAATGAAGACACAGTTTTACGTTTACAGCATCGTCATGATGAGAGAGCTGGTCGTATGCGCTGTTTCGTATTTAAGACATAAGCCATACATGCCTCACGAAATGCGAAATCAAAGCATCGGCGATGAAGGCGTCAACACGGGTGATGCACAAAATCATGAAAAGGTGATGACGACGCTATACTACGTCGCAGGTCCCAAGAATTTGCGACGTCATATACGGGATGCCACATGTAGTCGTCATTCCATGACGTCATCGGTTGGTCAAGGGTGGCCGATCACGGACGCAGTGCGAAACCTTATGTGAAGAAAGGCTTTAGGAAGTGGTGGAGGTGGGGGAAACCCATACATTAGATGAGCAGAAAATGAAGATGGCTTCCGCCTTCCACTTGTCTTGGGCAAATGCATGGGGACACAGTGAACTTTCAGTAGTGGTACGAGAACCCCAAATACCTTGATATCTGCAATGTATGGTGCAGGCTACTGCCTTTGGCCTACATATATTGAAAAGCTTGATTCTATTTGTGAACTTGCTGGGGTTGGGTGCGGCATGCTTCGACAATTACAGCTTTTTGTTTTGTTCTTGTGGCTCTTGCTGATGTTGCAGTAAATAAAACTCAGCAGCAGTAGCAGCAGCAGTAGTAGCAGTTGCTGATGCTGATGCTAATGCTGTTGTCGTCATCGTGTTGTTGTTGCTGCTCGTTGTCTATGTTGTTGTTGTTGTCTATGCTGTTGTTATTGTTGTTGTTGTCATCATCGTCGTCGTCGTCGTCGTCGTCAGTGTTGTTGTTGTTCTTGTCGTCGTCGTCATCGTCGTCATCGTCGTCATCGTCATCGTCGTCATCATCATCATCACTGGGGCGCAAAGGCACAAGGAGCGTGTCTTCCATAGTGCTGAGTCATTAACGAGCATATCTCATAGTCGAGATGCATGTCTATAAAAAATTACCTGTACAGACCTATCCACAATGTGACCACGTTGCTTGAACTGTACTATGCCCTTAGACGGTGCTCATGCTTTATACCCACCACGTGGAACTGATTACTCTTTCCTCTTTTTTATTCTTCTTGATTTTTCTTTCATTTGTGTTATTGTTATTATTTCCGTGATGATAGGATAGCTGGCTCTTACATAGTCTGCCATTTCATATTATATATATATATATATATATATATATATATATATATATATATATATATATATATATATATATATATATATATATATATATATATATATATATATATATATATATATATATAAAAATAGCTATCATCCAACATGACTTATTTTTTGTTTGATGGTGGGGGGTGGAATTGTCTCGGCTGATGTTGCGACGACGTTCAGCGTCGGAACGAAGCCACTATGCATTGATAACAATGCCCTCAGGAACCATAATATACACCCGCCCGGAAATTACGTTCCTTGTTTCTGCAGAGCTACGCGGAGTAAAAAATATGCGAAAAAACTTCCCAACACTGATTGCAGCGGAACCGCCTCGAGTGCGTAATTAAATACGGTAATATTGCCACTCCGAAGGCGCGTTCCGTTGGAGGTCGAATTTCATATGCCATGTAGATGATTGCTTCAGGCATCCGCACCTTTGTTTCACAGAGTATCAGCAGCTCGGCTTCATTGGTTACTTGCATAGTCACACACCTGGCGGTGACGTCAAAGTCTGAAAATACCTCAAGGGCAGAGCACCGTCTCGCACCTGTAGATTGGAACACGCAACGTTGCAATAACAGGTTTACTAAAGCCCAAAAGCCTTCCGTACCGTGGTACTCTGCCACTAAAACTTGAATGTGATGTCTGTAACTCATAAAAGCGGATCAAAGCTATTGACAACTTGTGCCTCTCAGTGTCAACTTTGTTAGCAGCTTGCACCTCACTTTGCGAGTGCGTGCCATTTATTGAAACTGAACGTTTGTGTTCTAGTTTGTGACTACTCACCCCTATTATTCTTCATTAAAAGATCAATAAGTAAATTGAGTATTATGGGTAGATTCCTTACACGGTACCAGAGAGTAGGCAGAATTTTTTTTCGGGAGAGGGAGCACACCGTTAAAGTGGTCATTTTTTGTGTATATATGCCATGGCGAAAAAAAAAATTAGGAGGAGGGAAGGGGGCGCACGGGCTTAGTGTGTCTCTTCTCTCCCTAGCTACACCACTGCGCGGCACATGCAGGATTGTCAGATGTTGAACCCATACAAGGGACCATACATAGGAACATACTGGACAATCACATGTGGGAGATAAAGGCATTGGCGAAATTAGGACACCTCGATAGCACGCATGCAGGTTATTGCCACATGTTGTCTTTAGGAGGAATCACGCAGTACACATCCACAGCATAACTGATTTCATAAAGGCTATCAGGTCTATACGTCGTTACTATAGCTTGCGGCCCTGCTGCGGTGGTCTAGTGGCCAAGGTACTCGGCTGCTGACCCGCAGGTCGCGGGATCGAATCCTGGCTGCGGCGGCTGCATTTTCGATGGAGGCAAAAATGCTGTAGGTCCGTGTGCTCAGATTTGGGTGCACGTTAAAGAACCCCAGGTGGTAGAAATTTCTGGAGTCCTCCACTACGGCGTCTCTCATAATCATATGGTGGTTTTGGGACGTTAAACCCCACATATCAATGAATTATAGCTTGCGGTGTCTGCTATCTGGCCAGTCCTGTAACAATGCTTTATCGACCTTTTTTTTTTAGAGAGATCACAGTGCCGTATAACGCCAGCAACGCGTGTGCCATAACCTGGGCAGACCGGAAGTGGGCGGTAAACATCTTTCGGCTGGTTGATTACGATGAGCTTGGTCGGAACTTCACAACCCGCTGAGCTATAAAGTAATGCGTATTACAGTTTTAATTCTTCACATTCGCACGCCCAATTCACTTGTTTTTTTTGTTTTTTTTTTTGGAGGAGGGGGTTTTTTGCACTGCGTGGAACCTGGTTAAATACTGTGGCCGGGGGCTTAGGCATAATGAACTTACTCTTTCTCTAACTACTGGGAATGCCCTTCTCTCCCTGAATTGAATCGAACATTGAAGGCAAGGGACGGCTTTAAGTTCTCCCATAGTAGAGTACTGTGTACTCTAAATCGTTACCCACTTTTTTCTATCCCCACTAGCGCGGAATTCCGTAAAACCCTCAAACCTGCTGGTTAAAAAAAACTTCATCGTGTATATTCCAGCATCGAAACTTATCCATCACCAAAGTCCGCTGCGCAATGAATTTACACGCTGTCATTTTGCCCTGAAGAGCGCGATTCAAGTGCTAACCAGAAAAGTAAGTACAACATTTTAGCTTTTCTTCGTTTGTCTTTTTTCCCCTCAGGACGGGCATTAAAAAACCAAACTTAGACGACGCTCGCGCTAGGTCATCTAATTGAAAACGCGATACCGTAATTTAGCCCCATGGGTATCACCTTCAACAATGTCGCAAGGGGAAAAAAATGTTGTTACACACATATGTCATTGGCCGCTTCAAACTATCCTAGAATGACTGGACGTACCACTGCTAAATGCCCGCAAAGCCGTGCTTGATATTGAAAATTTTCCAAGAGCCCACAACGTGTCCATAAGATGTGACGCGCATCTGCGATATTACACACTTTTTGACGGGTGGGAAGTGTTAAACCAAGCACTTGTGTCATAGCTCATCTGTGTTGACGCTGGTGCGATTCTGGCGCACAATATTGTATGCGTTAATGGAACTACAGCTACAATATAACTTTGTTGGAGCGTTTTTTTTTTGTTTCTGTTTGTCGTGACTTCACGCAATGGTGTGGCTATGTGTTAAGACACCTGCTTGCCGCACATATGGTTTCGGTTCGATTCTCATCCGGGCCAGATGCTTACTATTAATTTGTTGGCATTTTTATCGCATTTTCTCTCTCGGAAAACGATGACCTCTTTCTCCCAACCTCACATCGACAACTGTATGAGTTAACGCATTTTTGAGGAAGAAAAAACAGTACATCTTTATCGGCATAAATTAGAATAATTATTTTTTATCCCACTCTCTACTACCAATCAGTTATAATGCTTCTTCTTTTTTTGTGTGCGTGTGAAACTGAGACCACTTCAACTTGTCCACTGTTGCGTTATCTGCGTAAGTAGTTTGACTCACCCTAAACCATTGACTGGAAAGCTATGCGAGGCCCTTACCTACAGAGACGATTAACGACGCCCTTTTTGACAATGTGCAACAAAGAACACTCGCTGTTTCCCATACTACAATTCCCTCGCTTCTTATCTTTGAATTACTGCTCAAGAATCCGGCTTCGAAGAGAGAGATAAAGATGCAAGGAAAGGCAGGGAGGTTAACCAGATGCACGTCCGGTTTGCTACGCTGCACTGGGGAAGGAATGAAGGGAAGAAAAGAGATATGAGAGAGAGAAGAAAGGTACACACAATCACGAGCACACTCGGGGAAGCACTCGCAGCCTACAGGCGGTCGCTCAGGTTAGTTGGCTTCAAGTAATGTAGTAGCGCTTTAGTCGTTTTCTGTGCGATCGAGACACACGCCTGAGGTCCCAAAATCTTCTGCACAAAGAATAGTCTAGAGTCCAGATGGTTCAGAACCATCCGCGCTTCGAAAGCGTTCGACATTCCTATAGTCGCGGCGCTTATTTAACGTTTATCATCGCAGTCGACAATTGTTTTAAAACAATCGAGCTTTAATCTCATTATCTTCGATCAACACTCGTCCACTATGTCTTAATCAAAATTCATTTTTCGCTATCCTCGCTGCCTCGATAAATAATTCATCGAGCGGGTCATACTTCTTTGAAAAGACGTTTTGTCGCGAATGCAACGTACTTCCGTCGGTATCACGAAGTTTAAGCCCAAAAGCGAAGCAAAGCTACACGGACTCAGGTCTGCCTGTCTTTCGAATTTATAATATTGGGGGGGGGGGGGGGGGGGGAGGGGAGATTAAACAGAAGCTTTAGATTTTGGAGAAATACTGAGCATTTTTCTCGCGGAAGCGGTCTCTATAGAAGTGAGTCGGCGCTTCGGCGTCGAAAGATAGTGCACTCATGCGTTTATTCCCGAAGTAATGAGATTCATTGCTTTGTGACTCAAAGAGCGAGCACGCGAAGCGATATAATATGCCAGCCCCGTAAAGCCCCCGATCAAGAACTGTAAAATAAATATCAAGAAAAAAATAAGATACATGGTTGCGGATTTAAATTTGAAACGAAATCGTATAACGTATGCGGATCAGTCGCACGCATCGAGCACTCTGGGAGTAGCGAGGCGTTCAGTCTCCAAGTCAATACCAGTTTTTTTTTTCCTTTCGTTTTTTTCCCCCTCTTGTGCGTTTAGGTCTTGACCAAGCGTCGGGAATGTAGTATAAGCCACCTAGGCTTTTACACTAGGCGTTGGAAAAACAAATAACACTTGTTCAATATACGTGTTAAACTTTAGTTGGGGCCCTTGGGCCTTCAAAAAGAATACAAACCATGGTCCATACATCTACGCGACAAGCGGGAGAAGCCTGTTCGATTGTGATACAGGCGGCGCGAGTACTATTTGATAGGTCACACGTCCAATTGATTTGAAGTTTTAGGGATGGCATCCACATCCCTAAAACTTTAGGCATGCTTAGTATGCTTACGCCTTAGGTATGCTGTGCAGATGCCAGAAACTTTTACCAATGCGACAGAAACTCGTGGTATATAATGCACTCTTTGCTTCACACCTGCGCTATTGTCACCTCGTTTGGTCAAACAGCACTAAACAATCATTAGAAAATTTAGTCACACTACAGAAGCAAGCCCTACGGGCAATTGTTGAGGGTATTGCTGGCACCTTATAATGAGCAAACGCATTACCTATTTTTGAAGTTCAAAATTATCCGAGTTGACCACTTTTATGACTATCAGCTTATAAGTTCTTTTAAACATGAAACAATAAAGGGCAGTACTCATATAAGGAACATCGCTAACTTGTCAATAAATCAATCATATCGCATAAACCGACACACCGAACATTGGGCAGTTCCGCGACCACGCAAAAACTACGGTTTTCAAACACTTTCCTACAGCCCTCCTTCAATACTAAACAAATATAAATTAAGTGATGACAACATACGTCATATTTCGAAAAAGAGAATGCTTCAACTAATTTTATAAACACCAATGTTTTTGTTTATGATTGCGTCTGTTGAGAATGTTTGTTTCATACTTTTTTGCTTCTTCTCTTATCAATTTGCTTTATGTATTTCTTTTTTACTATTGTGACAAGTAAGAATGCTTGTTAATGTTTGCTGCAGCTGTTATTCTTCTAGGAGGTGGGACTAGTCAAGCTGCCTACATGCAGCTTTTATCCCACCGTCCTTGTTGTTTAAACATGTTTTGATATATGTGGCAATAAAGTTCACTTCACTTCACTTCACTTCACTTCACTTCACATTCTAGTAACTTTGACACTGACCCGTCTGCTAAGCTAAAGGTCATAGGATCAAATCCCAGCTGTGGCTGTGGCATTTTCGATGGAGGCGAAAACGTTTGAACCAGTATACTTAGATTTAGGTGCACGTTAAAGATCCCAAGATAGTCGAAATTTCTGCAGCCTCCAACTACGGCGTCTCTTATAATCACGTCGTGATTTTGGGACGTGAAACCCCAGATATTACTATTATACTGACCCGTCAAGTTTTCGTTTTAATTTTCACTGTCTTCGTTCCCCCCTGTCAAGTAACAAAAAAATGCAGCGATTTCTGGTGCACCCTAGGTAGAATGATATTATGCATATAGTCTGCTGTAATATGATACGAAATAGGCAGACGGTATACCCTGTTTCGTGAGGTCTCGGTTTGACGATATATGCGCAGATAAGCTCCGGCAATCTCTCTAGAGAAGAAAAGGAATATAAATATTAAAAAAAAGGAGGTACCGGTTTTTTATTTGTGCGAATACATTCGGGCGTCCATACCTTTTTCTTTTTCTCTATCTTTTTTGTGTATTTTTTTGAAAATTCCTGTAGCAGACTACTTTCGCGTTGCAACGTTTGCCAACGAGGCGGCAACCGGCCGCTGAGTGCATCTGGGCTCTTGAGCTTGCCGCCAATAGTAATGTTGCCACCATCGCCGGTTCCTTGCCCAAACGACGGGCATTGAAAAAAGACGGTAAGGCAATATATTCTACCACTTTATAGCAAACTAGCTAACTAACTAGCTAACCAACCAATTAACCAAGTGACTAACGTACGAACGAACGAAGGGACGGATTGACGGACGGACTGACGACCTGATGAATAGCTGGGCAGGCGAGTGGAAGAACGAACAAATTAGTCAATCAAACATAAATATTGGCATTTCCTCATCCGTTTAAAATTCACTGTCAACCCTATCAATCATCAAAATTGACCTGGAAGCGACGTACGGCTCTGTCGTACAACACCGAGTGTGGAAGCCCTTCACAGACCCTGACCAGCGCTGAATTCTCCTATTCACGAAATACATTATATTACGAAGTAAATGAACAAAAAAAGAAAACAACAAGGCGTCTGTGTCATGTTTTTACTCGCCGAGCAAACAAGGACATCGATGAGCGCCTCAAGAACAGCGACAAAAGGAAAACATTTGTACAGCACTTGAGTGCCGGTGCGCGTTCATATCACCGCAGGCTTTCCTCGATAGAAGACGAATACGCGTTGTGGAAGAAAATGAACCTATAAACAGCTGAGGTGCAGAACGGATGCAGCATGCGGTGGGCGTTCGCCAGAGCAGACCGCGGACGTTGATAATCAAATCAGCGTCGAGGAAGGCGTGGCTGTGCTGCACGCGACCGAGTGCAGAGCATCGCACTGGGTGCGTGCACTGAAGCTTTTCCTTTTACGTTGTGGCACTGCATTTTATCTCTCAACAAGTACGTACATCCCATTTCCTTTTGTTTACGTGTGCTCCTAAATAAAGTTACCTCATCCTTCTCTGCCCTCTCCTTGGCTTTCCCTTTCCTGTTCTGTTTTGCCCTGTAATAACTGTCTTGTTTTGAATAGGTTCAGGTCCGTATTGCTTTATATAGTCGTCCATACTTCTTATTTCAGAAACGAGAATTCCCATCCATTTCCCGATATCGGCTCCGAATTTCCGTCTTGTACACTACGTACGCTTTGCGGGCAAGAAAGCATCTATTTGAGGCAAACGCATACAGTTCGGCGTGACTTATTATTTTGTTTATTGCTTCCGGTGTTGTTGTCGGTGCTCGTTGTGGAATTGGTGTTGTCGTTCATGGGCAAGAGACAATCGATAACCTTGTTTGATTCTCCTTATACCTTTAGGATCCGGCGGTGCTATTAGATCGCGAGATGTTGATTCCCCCCCCCCCCTCTTCTCTCTTCTTTACCCCTCGAAATGCGGTTCGTGTGTTCTCGGGAATATTATATTGCTGTCATCCCTCTTATTTCCCGCGATTTTGTTAAAGGTGGAGATCCGCGAGAGTTGGTTTTCTTTACTTTTCCTTATTTTTTTTGTGTGTTTGATGAAAGGATGCAGACCTGACACGTTCCGGCCACAAATTGGGCAAAATATAAGGTTCAGCATCGTCCACATTTCGGGAAAAAAAAATATGTTTGTAATCTTGTGTTGCCTCTAGAGACAGCAATGTCGCTCGCTTGAGGCACGCAGTGCTCCACAAAACCAGTTCAGCATTATAAGCTGCTGCAGTATGCTCTGCTTGTAAGCAAACTTCTTCAACCAAACACTTTTTCAAGTAGAAGCTTCGGGGTGGTGAATGGGGGGGGGGGGCACTATCACTTTCTGGGAAGTCGTTTTTGCCTTATCATGCAAAAGCACCCAGTGGATTAGTCATAGTTGGCTTATACAGCCACTGGACGAGAGGTGACGCTGTGCTCGCATGGCGTAAGGTTAGCGCGGCGTAGGGCACCTAGATGTGCTCCTTCTGTGCAGGGTGGAGACATGCCTTTGTGGACGCCATGGATATTGGTTCAAACATTCCCGTTCATTGCCAGCCATTGCGTCGCACGCAGTGATAGATCGCTTTCAATGATGTGTACGGTAACTTGGCGCGTCTTCGTTCTCTGCGCACCAATTGATTGACTTGATGTGTACCAAACTTGGCATGACATGAAAAGAACATATGGCGAACACAAATCACTGGTCAATACATAAAACTCATGTCCCGCCTGTCATATACGTCATGAAATAGATGCTTTAGTCATGGAGCTCTAACTTTCATTCGGTTTACTTGATGTACCAAACTCTACATGACAAGATAAGAGCACATGATGAACGTAAAGGACTGGTCCTAACAGAAAAATCATCCGAGCATGCGCATCGAGCCTCTCTAGCATCGCGGTGCGAGCCGCGCCGCCTGGTGGGAGGCAAATTACGCTGGCGCATGTGGTCGAGCTGAGTCTTTCTCAGACTTAACGTAGTCTGCGACGGCCGGCTGCCGGAACCGTCCGTGGGTGCGATTACGGGGCTCGTGGGAACGGGCGGACGTCGATGACACCACATTCACGGTATACATTGTATGTGCTGTGTTGTTTGCGTGTTCTGTTCTCTATGTGTTGTATTGGCATCATATTTCATTATTTGTCAAGACGCTAGTCATCTATCAGATTTCGTTGGCGACCTCGCCGTTTAAAAGCAGCTTAATGTACACATGTTAACTGCACTATGGAGTCGGCTCTTTGCGCATGTGCAGAGAGCGACTTTGTCAGACACCACAAATTAAACACATATGCTCTCTCATAGGACATATATTGAACGGACAAAAGGTGCATGTCGTGAGCCTAACTGTTTAAAAATTTTCAAGATTTAGAGTATTAACGATTTCAATGCGCAATGTGCTATTTTGTCCAAAATCGGTCAGGATATTATTACATACGCAGCGCTGTCGGTACTCAGCCGTTCATGACTATTTCTCGTACTCGTACGTTCACGTATTGCGTAATCCCACTGAAAGAACAGGGCGGTCGTATCTGCCAAGCTTTTCTTTGATTTGAACTCCCCTCCCCCCCTCCAAATCACGCGCACGCACACGCGCACTAACACACGCCTACACGCAACAAACACTCTCACACTCAAACACAAACGTTGGCACAGGCGCTCGATCACCAGCATCCACAAGAAAGTGCTTGTGTTTGCCGTTGCTTGAATATACTGCTGTGGATTCCTCAAAATTTCAATCTTTATTACTCTATAGTAAACGCCAGTACTCGCAGAAACGCCTGATATTTTGTCCTTATTTTCCTGCCTAGATTTCTCACACTACCAACGCGAATTCCTAAAAAGCGAAATAGAGCGTCTGTGCTCGTATTTTCCAGTAAACTTTCGCTTCAACAAAAAGACTTGGTTTCATGAGTAAGGTGCGAGAAAAAAAAAAGTACGGATAGCCTACTTTAGCTACAACGCTGAGAGCAAGCAAGCAAGCAAGCAAGCAAGCAAGCAAGCAAGCAAGCAAGCAAGAAAGAAAGAAAGAAAGAAAGAAAGAAAGAAAGAAAGAAAGAAAGAAAGAAAGAAAGAAAGAAAGAAAGAAAGAAAGAAAGAGAGAAAGAAAGGGAAAGGAAACGGTTATTTTGATATTCGGTGGCAACAGCGAGTGCTGCATAGCAAGTACATGATGCCACCCTGCCGCAATTCCAACGACGATAACTCGGGGCATGCAACGCCCAAAGGACTCGGCGACCCGCTACTGCATTGACGCGGTGTCGTCGTTTCGTCAACTCTTCTATTCACGGCAAACGGTGCGTAACGACATGAGTGTGGAACGTCCCCCAAAACCATCCTTGCAACTTGTAACACATCTAAGTTCACCTCATGATCGCCACGGTAATGCAAATAAGACACCTTTATGAGTGGCAGTGTTTTTCTCAAAGTATGCAAATGGGTTGGGGTATTGTGTCTACTCGTCATTACGTGCGAAAACATTCACTTTGACAATGAGCAGCAAAGATGTATAGACTTTTATACGTTCTGCATACAGTATGCAGGAAAAAGAGAATCATTTGCAAATTATTATGATAACTAGGGTTAGTTTATTGCAGCCTTTACCCTATATAATCTCACCAGCATGCCGTTTCCTATCACCTGCGTCCTGCTCCAGACATCCATGCGCTTTTCCTCTAATTGGCTGTTCGCGCACTGCCCAGCATTTTATTACTATTTCGGTGAAGAAATAACTGTAATTACACGTTCATCATTTTTTTCTTTTCGTCTGCTGTCAGACCAGGACAAATCGATCATATATGCCTAGTTGTCTTTCGCAAAGAAGTCATGCCTATACGGAACTCCATCATTATTTCAATGTGCGAAGAAGCATTTGCCAGTTTCTTCGCCTGTGTTTGTTATAATTTTATCGAGCGATCCCGACTCCAAAGCCGAACTCGTTATTGTAATCGGTCTGCGCATTTACAAACGCCGCGCGCTCTTTTTCCACTATCGTCGCTGGTTACTCCATAGTCTACTCCAGTTCTCGCAGGCAGGCCTGATGTATACTTTGTGTTTGTTTTGGGTGGAAGGCTCGAAGCATGTAGCTTCATTCTGGGCGATATGAAGGTGCGCCTGCCTGTAGGTCGTCTTTAATTGGCCTCGTACATGATCTGCGCTTGCCCCGGAGAGAAACTAAGTGAACGTAACGATCTAGAGAAAAGTTGAAAAACTGATTTAACGTTTTTAGTCTATACGCGAGCTGTCTCTGATTACCAATCACCGCAACTATGTTTCTATATTTTATAGCTATCACAACTTCTGCAACTGCACACTACAGTCATTGAGCCAGCAAACGTGAACCTCAATCGAGATGCCAACTAGCGCACTTTATGGTCCTTATGATTGGCCGTCAGGAGGCTGCAGGTAGTCCTGATAATGCGTTTCTCTTCTCGATTCCGTGAGGGTCGCGAAGAATTGAGTTAGCTGAACCTACATACATACATACATACATACATACATACATACATACATACATACATACATACATACATACATACATACATACATACATACATACATACATACATACATACATACATACATACATACATACATACATACATACATACATACACATACACATACATACATACATACATACATACATACATACATACATACACACACACACACATACACACACACACACACATACATACATACATACATACATACATACATACATACATACATACATACATACATACATACATACATACATACATACATACATACATACATACATACATACATACATACATACATACATACATACATACATACATACATACATACATACATACATACATACATACATACATACCTCTCTCGCCTTAGTTCTGTATCACGCTTTCCAAGGTGTTAAGAAGCTAGCCTGACTAAGCATAGTGCTTTTGATTGATAACTTCATTTCCCCCAGAAAACGAACATGAAACTTTCTGCAACGTAATAAAATTTTGTTTCAGTCAATTTATTTAGTTTTCATTCAGACAGTAATTTGTGAAAAATGACTGTTGGGCCAGTGTACAAAAGCTTGCGCAGTCAATAGTCAATATAAAAAACATATAGCAGTATGTTCGTGTTATGCTATCCGAATAAGTTTCGAAGATATTACATTACATCGTGCAAATGAAAGAGGCGTCATGATGCACCCGTCCCGACATTATTGAAGCAATTGATATGACATGCGTGCGTTATACAAGTTTTGAGCACATCTTTGAAATGAGTCATGGCCACAGCTTTAGAGCCAGCCATTTTGATGATCGTCAATGCACGCTTCATTTCTGTACCACTAACCCCTGGCTCCAACGAAAAGCATATTGTTACATTTCACGGCATATCCGCAATACCAGAGCGCTATGTTCCACCATCACTCGTAAGTATACACCCGGCAACATCGAGGCACTAGCCATCCAACGCTTACTCAGCAGGATTCCACCAGAACATGATTAAGTGCATAAGCCGCCTCCCGGGTCACCGGAGTCGTATTAGCTTTGTCAGCTTCTATGAACCTGCGAATAAATGCGTTTGCATAATTTCTGCTCTACTCGGGCCTGTTTGTCTAGGGCCATGCATAAATGTATGCCACGCTGCTCGTGTGGGTAGGTGAGTCTCTGTTTACGGCCTGCGCCCACGATTGCCTGCGCCAACAACACTGAAGCTAATTTATTTACCCCGGAGTATAGAGCGTACTATAACAACGAAGTGCGTGGAACGAACTTCAAAAAGTGTAGCCCAACCAGGGTCAAGCCGCTTGTGGCGCTGGAAACGGTAGTCTGCGGGTTGTTGTCATTTCAAGAGTCGCGCACGCCTCCACCAAAGTGGTGTAGAGGTATTAATTCCCATGCACTTCCCGCTAGAAAAAAAAAACTGGGTTCGTATCACAGTTGTAAAAGTTGAGTTTTTCTTTTTTGTTTCTCCCTTAAAACTAATTTCAGTTCTTACGCACTGCTACGAACTTTTATTTAAAATGTAAATAAAGATAGAAAAAAATTGACAGTGAGCGTTGTAGCGCCATCCCACGGCATTCAACGAAAACGCAACGTACGGATCCAAAATCTCCGCGAATGCGAATAATTTCGGAAGTAATTCAAGAAGTCAACAGTTAAACACTACGCTACGCAACTGCCAAGTCACAACAACAGAACACTTTCCGAGGCGAAGGCTCTTGAATTCAGGCAGTATCCGTCGATGACGCGGAAATCATTCATGGTTCAATATACTTTTCCTATAAATCAGTTTTGTAGGCTGCCATATTGGATTGGAATGCACTTTACAATGGTATCATCACAGAAAGTGGTAATATGTACAAGTACAATGATCAGTATTGTCTACAGCCCCACTACAGTAGCCACATTTCAAGTTAATAAGCTTTTACAGCGAAAACTTTTATGAGATCACAATACGGGTGCACGAGATAAGACAACCACTATCGCACGAGATAAGATAAAAAGCTCAGTGAATTAAAAAAAAACACACCAACTGTACTAAAGTGCTAATTTGGCCGGTTGGTATATGATCAACGAGGCGAAAAACAGCGCGAAAACACAAGACAGTGAAACAGATGAACGAAGCGGTGACTTACAACCAAGGTTTTACTCCATACCTGGGGGTATGTACTGTAGCACACGCAACACGAAAGGAGAGAGAGGACAACAGTGACGCGGAACGTTTTTTTTTTTTAATGAGATATTTTTATGCGACTCAAAAAAAACTGTATGGAAGCATTTATCCACTTGACAAACACGCAACTTCCCTGGTGAGGAGCACTAACGAAGTTACTATCACGCACAAATCACCTTTCTTTTCACTACAAAACGCCTCGTAAATCTCACGTGCTCGTTGATCCTTGTGTCATCGAAGTACATTGAATTGATCAAACACAGCATGACAGCCACATACGGAACTGTGGGTAGCTAAGCGGCTGCCAACGAAACCCCGCGATATAGATCGCGCTGTTCTTTGAGGCGGTAATTTACACAGCGGCCAGTTTGCCCGATGTAGCAGCAGCAGCATGAGAAGGGAATTTCGTATGCCGCATTAGGTAGACATTCAACACACTTGTTTGCGTGTTTATTAAATGCGAAGCATTTCTTAGTGAACTTCGGCGACTTTGAGCATGCATATCTATCTATCTATCTATCTATCTATCTATCTATCTATCTATCTAGCCTTTTACGTTTGGGTGCTCTCGTGGTCATCCCCTTAACTTGGCGTCAACCAAAATTAGCATTATCATGGGACGGTAAGATGGCTTGCCAAATATGACTCGCTGGTCTAGACATGACTAAAGTCACAATCCCGTCACGTACGTCGTCCAAACACCTCCCTCCACACAGTGGAACATACCCACAGGCGGGTATGTCAGGGTCCCGGCTGGAATCGAACCTAACCATTCTCCGTGGCAGTGAAGCATTTTCCCACAGAGCTATGCAAGGTCTCGGAACTATACTTTTCAAATAGATGCTAATCTTCGTGAAACGTCAATGGTGGTTGCAGGGCTGCCTGCCCAGTTTTATAACATTACATATGTATTCCTTTGATACAGCCGTCACGTCGGGTTAACGCCAATTGTGGTTAGTTGTCATGCGCTAAAGTTGGTTTGTGTCGCAGTGTCTAGGGCCAGCATCCTCGCGAGCATCAGCACTTCATATCAGCTTCTGGCGTTGCTAATACACATGTTCCAGTTGGCATCGTTACGCAAGTGCAAACAACTGCTTATATAACCATCTGCAACTCTTCAACATATGTATGTGCGTGCAACATTTCTACATATCTTTAGTATCATTTTATGACGTGTCACTCAATAAAAAAACTGCAACACGGTCACCCTCCGTCCGCATGCTTCGCATAACGTCGAATTCCGGGTACGTGGGATCTGCCAAATTTTTTATCACACATGCGAGGCTCTTTGTCCTCTTTCTTCATCTCATGGCACACACTATAGAGAACTTTATTCTTGCTGAAAAAACAACTCCGATACCATTTTATGTGCTACCTTTTCGAAACAATGCGACCGCTCATGAAATAGGGTAATGAACGCTGCTTTTGAAAGTGGGCTTTTTTCTTGAACACTACATGGTTTAGTTGGCTATTTCAAGTCTTTTAAACGACTTTCGGCTATGAAACACAGTAAGTTGTCCGGGTATACTGCCATTCACAGACTGCGCACCTGCGAGTTGAAGATATATATAGTACACAATGTGTGATGGCATGATCGCGTCAACGCCGCCCCTAGACAAGATTTTGCGATTGCTCGCTTGAGAAGTTTCGATTGCGCAGAACTGTAGGGTAGCAAACTTTTCTCAGAGCGGGGAGCGTACTGCCAGTACACGTCATCGGATAAAAAGATTTCAATGTCAGCAGATCGGAGTTTTTTAGCAATGGGTAATTCAGTGGTTAGTTACAGTGTGCTTAGCGCTTCGTCAGTTCCTTTCGCTGTCTTGTGTATTCGCGCTGTTTTTCGCCTCGTTGAAGAACACCAAGGGCACAATGGGATTTGAACCCGGGTCCCCTGCTTGCAAGCCTGGTATTCTACCATAGAGCCACGTCAGCGCTTGGAAGGAACCGCTTTGTGAACTGGCCTTAGGCAGCAGGCTTGATGTCGGGAAAGGAATCGCGTTAATACGAGTCGGGTTGAATAAACTTAATTTGGCTGATGATTTTTCCAGGGGCTAGGGTGCTAAAGATCCACGGCTCGAGGAACATCTTCCGAGGTCCTCGGCGATGGTCCTGGCCCGCTGGACGGCCCACGCCTGGTCTCCAGGATCCCCACCGAACAGAGCGACTTCCCATCGCTCATCAAGGCGTGCCGCTTCAGAGGGTCCTGCAGTTGGCGTCGTCCTCTCTCGTGGCTTCTACTTGTTCTTTGCGCATTCGCAATGTAAACATGCCATGTCGGCCCGTTCGTATTCGGTGTCACATAATGCAAATCGGGCAACGAGTGGGCCTTCGAATGCCCCAACCCTTTACAAAAGCTTGATCTTGTCCGCCTATTAACTGTGGAGCATACCCAGGGGAATGATGTGGATTACAAAAGCTTCTGGCATAATTCTTCATGGTCGTCAGCCACAGCCCAAACAGTGCTCGGTGTCACAAAACGCCGATCGGGCAACAAGTGGGCCTTCGAATGCCCCAACCCTTTACAAAAGCTTGATCTTGTCCGCCTATTACCTGTGGCGCATACCCAGGGGAATGGTGTGGATTACAAAAGCTTCTGGCATATTTCTTCATGGTCGACAGCCATAGCACAAACAGATTGCATGCACAAAGTCACTTGCAAGTGTGCAGCGGGCACCATGCTTCTCTGAAGAATGACGAAGGATGGCACAGGGAATGCCTCCATGCTACACAAAGATTATTGTGATTATTGGTGTAGTGGGTACCCTGAAAGTGTGTTTTCAGCAGTTACCCGAAAAGCTTAAAATAAGCTCTAAAAGGCTGCACTTCCGGCTTTCGCTGTGACAGTCTTGCGCGTTCCGAGCAGGCCTGACAGTTTTTTTCGTTTTCGTGTAATTACTAAGGTCACGTTTTTGTAGTCTGCTTTTATGTGCTTTATCCTCATGGTGCGTGGCAATCATTTCTGAAAACCTCTCCCCCAACATATTGCACCGTCGGAGACCCTTAATGGTAGGTGAATGGTGATGATGATGACGACGACAAAATATCTTCGTGTTTTCCTGCAGTTCTGGAGTTTGTGTGTTCCCAGGCCCCTTCCTCCCAGATTCTGCATCCGAGCTAGTACTATACGTGGTGTCAGAGGCTTCCAATGAAAGATAAGGGCCAATCCCGATAGCAGTGCTGTTTACGAAAATGGCTCACGATGTCACGTGACAACTTACCGCGTTCCCTTGCATACCCGCGTAACTAGTTAACGCTTGCTAATGGTGGCTATTGACGGTTAAATGGAGACAAATTCGGCCGATGATAAGCAGTGTTGGCTAATTTCGGCTAAGGATTGCTACTGCCTACTCACGTTGAAAATATTTGCCTTATAAGTCCCTAAGCTTGTCTTCATACACCCTTCAAACCGATACGGCGTTGTTTACCGATTTCCGGAAAACGCGGGCCTCGGTGATCATGGCACCCTCAGTGAGTGTACGGTGATCCCGCTCTCCATCCACTGTTTTATCTGAGCATGTAAGTTGTCACGAGGACGCGGGCGCAGTTCCCGGTCAGGGCGGCCTCGTTTCGGTGCTGTCATAGTGTAACAACACCCATGTGCACTCTCATTTTTTTTTTAACCTGAACGCCCCAGTGTCTATCACCCAGTCCATAAGTGCACTTAACGGAGCACAGCGGCAAAATCAACGATAATACGTGCATCCCCCCTGCAATGTCCAGCTGTTCCTTTCTGTCTTGCCCAGCTGTACTTTGCTAAACTGTTCCAGAAACTGTACACCAGGATGACCGCAGCAGTTGACTATATTTGTTCGATGCTCGCGCGTTCAAGCTTTAAAAACACTCAGCAAATCCACGGAGTGAATGATGGTGGGTGGGGCGAAGCGTCCACCAGTCCGTCCATACTTCCGTCCATCTGTGCGTCCGTCCGTGCATCAGCCTATGCGTCCGTCCGTGCGGCTGTCCGTGCGTCCATTCATCTGTGCGTCAAACACACAGATAGACAGACGACGGACGAACGTGGCTAGCCGCGGATGATTTATGGTTTGCCGATACAACTCTCGAAAGCTTCGCCCCAATCATCATCATTCACTCCGTGGATATGCTGTGAGGTGGATTACGTACGTGCGTACATACAGGTGACGACCTACCCACGCCTTAAGGAGCTTCGCTCCTGAAAATCGGTGGGTGCACATATATCCATGTACACCTGTGAGAAAAAAGTACACGATCTAAGGAAGTGCGTCCCGATATTGCCGTCTGTGCCTTCTAGTGGCGTTGTTGTCGAGAGTACCGTTCACGCTGAACTCACCCAGAGGAACGCCCTCGACAGCACGACGCCTCAACAGCAGATGGCTCACCGCAAGACAACGCCCATGTGAATTTCAGCACGCACTCCTACGGTCCGTATTTTCACTCGTGGGATTGCGTTAACGAACCTTAAGCAGCCGAAATCAATTCGGAGCCCTCCACCACGACGTGCTTCAAAATAATATCTTGACTTTCACGTGTAAAACATGAGAAGTACTACAAGTATGTTTAACCGTCCCTAAATCTTCTCCCTTCAATTCGTGATTACTGCTGATAGGCTCCATAAGACAGCGCTTTTTTTCCGATAGCAAGAACTACTTTCCCTCGCTTACTTTCAATGCAGGGAAGCAAATGGGATGCTGATTTTTTTCAACGGTTTTGCCATTTCCTTAGTTGTTCTCTATCAGTCTCTCCTTTACAGCGTGGATGGTTGCAGCATCATGGGTAGTGAAACAGCCTCAGATAACAAATACACTTCCCCAAAATATTAATCAATTTGTTCGCTGACAGCAGAGCCCGACGAATGCGACAGCGTCTCCGAAGTTCCTGTCACCATGACACATCGACTTTCGACGTGAAGTTAACGCCAGAGGAGGCTCCCCTCAACAACGTCCGTTGCTTTGCTTATCCAGTTTCTTCGTCATGAACTTATTTTCCAGGCTAGTCTTCCATTTGACTGCCACAGTAACAGTGCTTGTCTTCTTTATTTGTTTTCACGCTGGCAAAGGCTTTCCTGGGAGAATAACCGACCTGCAGACGTTACAAGACAGTTATGGTAACACACTCGGAGTGGGGAGTGCTCATTAATAAACATGTCCTTCCTGAATTCCTCGGCTCCGCAGGCAAGGCAGAAAGACAGTAGGGCGACGTGCGAAGCGGGGCACCGCCGACGCCACCGGGGGACCCTACGACCCATGAACAAGATTATGCTGAAGAAGAAGAAGAATTACGCGAACAGGACACCGAGGAAATTAGAAACAAGAAGGTAAAGAGGGAAGAGAAGAGGAAGAGGCGAGGAAGTTGAGAGCACGATTAGCTGAATCCAAAAAGGAACGGGAGAAAAGGAAAAATCGAGGGGCTAACAGAGCCGCGAGACCGAGACAGGCATCGTTGAAAATGTACATCGCGCGACAGCTTCTCAGCTAACGTTGTACGGCAGAGAAGTCGGCGGAGGAGACAACCGACGCTTAATTCGGATTCTGATTTGAAGAAGTTGAGGTCTTCTGCTTCGAGCCGAAGCGCATTCTCTGAACTCTACACTTTTCTTTCGTGCCAAGAGAGTTTCATGTGGGACGACGGAAGTTCGAATGAAATCTGACACGAATGCCTCAGATAGGAAACGGGCAAAAAAAAAAACACAAAGGACGGCGTTGTGTATTTATATAGAAGTGGAAAATGAAAAAATGGGCGTGTCTTGGTGCTGCCCTTAAAGAAAAATAAATGAGGGCGTAGAACTTCGTATCTCTAAAGTTCTCGCATAGTTTCTTCTCCCGAGCAGCAGCACGAGCAAATAATATACATATACGAGTAGTTGCTTTGTATTTATGTAGTTATTTTAACGTTTTGCTTTCTTTAAATCATTTAGTCTTGTCGATATTTTGCCTCATGGCCTTCGAAATAATACAGCTCGTTGGCGTAGGTGAAGCTCCGATTTTCTCCACGCTGTTTTATGGAATTTTTCTTCATTACATTAACCTCACTTCAAATTTTAGGGGCGCAGCTCCTTAGGGTGTGAGTCTGTTCATTTTCCGACGGTGTATATAGCCACCGGTGGCACATACCCGAAGGAGCGGTCCTTAGAATGTCCGCTGGATGGCGGCACTTGTATATGATGAATACATGATTAAAACATGTGAGATGTCTGTACTTGGAATGTTTACTAGATAAACGGACGGACGAATGGACATACAGATAGACGGACGCAATACAGACAGACATAAGGGCGGACGCTTGGATGGATGGATGGATGGATGGATGGATGGATGGATGGATGGATGGATGTATGGATGGATGGATGGATGGATGGATGGATGAATGAATGAATGGATGGATGGATGGATGGATGAATGGATGGATGAACGGACAGACAGACGGAAAAACGGACGTACGGACGGACGGGTGCACCGACGGTCTCACGGATGGACGGACACATGGATGGACGCACGGACGGACGCATGGACGGACGGAAGTCAGAATGAATGGGCGGACCAAAGCACGGAAAGACAGACGAATGCTTCGTCTCACCAATCATCATTCACTCCGTGGATACGCTGTGATTCTTTTTTCTTTTTTTTTTTTTCACCTGGCGCTATACAGAATATGAGTTAGAATTCAATTCCGTCTCGGTAAACCACCTTCCCGACTTTCGCTGCTACACCTCTCGCACCAAACTAAGGACACTCGTTCTTCCTTCTTTGTGTGTGTGTGTGTGTGTGTGTGTGTGTGTGTGTGTGTGTGTGTGTTTGGTTATCTACAGGCTCCTTTCCTTTCTACCTCTATACTCCGCATCTCCTTTTTCACTGCTTCCAAAATCTTCGGCATGGAAAAGCTTTTCTCTCCACGGGACGATAACTCAGGGGCCACACGGGAAACGGCTGCCATTACCGCAGCTATAGAACGGTGGAGGAGCACCGCCTCAAACTGGTCGTTGAGCGTGTGTATACGACAGACAAGACACAAAACACACCCTCCCCTCCGAACAAACAAACAAACCATGTAGGCATCCACTTTCCCTGCCACCCTCCCCGAAACAACACCATCAGACATCACGTTTATATACCTTTCGATCTGTCTCAGTTCTTTAAACCCTTCGCCCTCTTTTCACCCACAAACGCGCACACACAACAGAAACGCAGTTCAACTTCGATACCACTGAAACCGCCGCCGCCAGCCTTTTCCCCGCTATACCGAGTTTTCGCGGTGTGTTTTATTTCTTTGAAGTTTGTTGCGTCGAGGGGACTGTGTCGCTTTCTCTTTCGGTGCGTGCTTTCGCCGATGGAGGATAAGTCAACCAGTCTCTCTCACTGCCACGTTTCTTGCTCTCCGAATCGAACTGGGACGAAATAGCGATGCGCGAGTCTGGCAGACAACACAAGCAAGCACGCACTTCTAGGAGCACGGGGAGGAGGGGAGAGGCTGGCTCAAAAAAAAGAAGAAAAAAGAACAGAGGGAAAGATACCTGCGTAGGAAAGATCGACCGACGAAGGGAGAAGATATCGGGAAGGTTACCAGAAACGATGGCCGAAACAAACGCAGCAGCAGCAACAACAACAACCAACAGGGGAGCGATCTTTGGGCATGCTTTCTCGCGAGCGAAAAGAAATAAAAAAAGGCGTCCTTTCTCGCTCCCGTCTTTCTATGAGCTAGCCGCACAATTGCGCTGCGGCAATACGCACGCACCTCGAAACACCACATGTGCAACCTTTTCCTCTCTCTCTCTTATCGAACAAGTGTGTTTTCCCTTTATTTGAGGGTTCATTTAGAAACGACCGAGTTTGCGTGAAAGGAGCAGGCTAAAGGTAATATCGGGGTCTTCCCACTGCTTTGTTTGATTACGAGTTCTCATTCCTCTGTGGCACTTCTCGATATTCGCCGGGCCATTTTCTAACTCCTCCGTCAAGGGAGGGGGGGTAGCGTGAGATGAGACACGAAGAGCCACCCTTCTCTTTCGCTAAGAAGGGTCGGTGGCGGCGTCGACGCCTTCATCTATGGAAGGTGTGCATGCAATTTCGATTGGGCTTCGAGCTTTTCGCGAGAAAAGGAGAGCAGAAAAAAAAAAAGAAAGGCCGCTGGCAAAGCGAAAGGACGTGGCGCTCGAAGAGAGCGTGGAAGCACTGTGGTAGCGGAGAGGTTGAGAACAAAATAGGGCAAGGAGGAAAGACGGGTGAGGAGGTAAGAAGATATAGAGGGCGAGAGGGTCGATCCGGCCGCGCATGCGCGGTTGCGAGCGCGGAAGCGAGCAGACGACACCTCTTAAAAACAGGTGGACCTCGGCGGATGCCGGTCAATCGACGCTCGGCAAGCAACGGCCGCAGCGCAGCGCATCGAGTACGGCGTGTTGTAGGACGCCGAAGAAAAGCACCGGTTTCCCCTTCTTATTGCGCCATCGGAGGACTTGGAATACCCGATGCCATATCGGAGACCGTGAAACGGACTGCGACATCACAGCGAAGGGGGTTGTTTCGAGGGGGACATTTTTTTTTCTGTCCTGCGCTGGACGACGAACTTCACTGGCTGACAAGTCGCTGACGGTTGTTCGCCCTTTTTTGTTTCTTTTTTGTTTCGTTCGCCGTTTTTGTTTTTCGGCACACCTCCGTCCCGACGTGCTAAGGGACCTCCGCTGTCCATCAACGACGTGAAAAAAGTTGACCACGACACCTAGTTCTCGCCACCTGGGTCGCAAGAGCAACATGGTGAGTGTACCAATGATTTCTTTCGAGTCGTGGTGAGGCCAGTGGCCGTTGCTTTAGGTAAACGTCTTGTGATGCCCGTGACAGGCTTTACAGCTCGAATGAAACGACAATACTAGAGAAGAGTTAGGCTGTAAAAAAGATAGCTGAGCGAGTTTGTATGTATCCGTAACTCTCAAATAATTTATTTTTTAAAGCAAGAAAACATATAAGTACCTTGTAACCAGCATAGCGCATGTGCAGGTCATGTGAGGGGCAAGCATAAAACGATATGGCTGAACGGAACTTAAAAAAACTGTACTTCCTACCTGTTAGAGCCACCGAAAGTTGACTAATACATTTGTTTGTACATCTATTGAAATTGAAGGCTTTCTTACGTTTGCGTGTTAGTTTATCTCTATGTGAGAACGAAACATCTATATCGCAAAACACGGGATCACAATGGCTTAATATACAATGATCTGACAAGAATTAGGCCTGTGTAGAACTTTTTTTAAGTGTAGACATATCTAATAATTTTTTATGAGCATAACGCCACACGAACGAACATAAAGTCATCGCATGACCTCTTGCAGCTGCTGTCACTGCGGTCGATGAGCGCGGAAGATGTTGTGTGCTATACCTAGTACATTCAAGGTTACGTTGCTTGGATAGCATGTGCTACAAGTGACAGCTGAAACTAGGTCTTGATATTTCGATGGCCAAGGTAGCACAACCATGTGCGCGCACGAATGAACGTTTATATTACAGGCTGGGCGTTATTATTGTAAGCTCTCACCTGCTGTTTTCGCGTCCCTTGCCTACGCTTTGATGTATGGTTCAGGAGCACTCCGATAAGAGCTATAAGAGCTTGCGTGGGAAAATAGGGTCGCTACATTCCTATAGTGAAGCAGATTTTCACAGCAGTTAGTCAGCCGCGACGGTTATCACGTTCTTGGTTTATCTACATATACGAAATAAAGGCCACGTAACGGCGCCATATTTAATCCGGGGCGTAAAAAGAGGATGCCATATGACAGACACGTGACAGAGAAAAAAACGCCACGGGAATTGGAGATTTGTACAATAATAATAGTAATGATAGTAATTGTTCGTGGTATAACGTCCGAACGCTACGATAACATCGTGAGTGATGCTGCAATGGAGGGCTCTGGAAATTTCGACCAACTGTGGTTCCTTTTAAAGTGCGCCTAAATGTAAGCATACGCGCCTGAAGCACTTTTCCAGCCATCGAAATGAGATAGATATAGAAACCGGCTTAAAGATATTTACAAGGTGTAATAATAATGATTCTTGGGGGTTCAAACATATCAAAACTACCGTTTGATAATATGTATAACGTGTCGTACGCAGGTACGTATACATATCGACATTATCGATCAGAATTGCAAAGAGTACTTGTAACGGGTAGCACTGCACTTGCGACAACATTCCGAGCAAACCCGGGCATCGCACGAAAAAGGAGAGAGAGAGAAAAAAAAGGAAAGGCAGGGAGGTTAACAAGGTTGAGCCCGCTTCGCTACTGTACACGGGAAAAGAGAGAAGGGGAGGAAAATAACGAAGAAGAAAAAAAGGGGTAAAGGGATACGCTAGCATGCACGGTGGTGTGTAAGGTGCATGTCCAGAAAGTCATAAAGCTGTGCACTGTCACAGCGTACCGGTCAACCTCGACTGTCTCAGATTAAGTACATGCATTGCCATCCATCATGGTAAAGAAGGCTTGCAATGACTGGCTCCAAGGTATCTAGAACTTGCAGTGCGCTTCGAGCGAATGGTGTTAATCCAGTGAGAAATGTGACCTGCGAAAAAAAAAATATGTGAGGCTGTTGCTACCTTCCGGCCAATAATAAAAGAGGGGAAAAATATTGGGTTGCACATGGACGTTATTATCGATAGAAAATTTAGTGACCACAGTGACATGATAATGCATTCTCAACGCGAGTAAATTTTTCAAAGTAATAGTACTTGATGTTTCATGTCCCGAAACCACCATATGGTTATGAGTAAGTGATGCCGTAGTGGAGGGCTCTAGAAACTTTGACCATAAGGTGTTCTTTAACGAGCACTGACGTGGCACAGTACATGAGCCCCATCCCCTCCCCTCCCCCTCCCCTGAAATGCGAACGCCGCAGCCTGGCTCAACCCACGACCTTAGGATCAAGTCAACACACTATTTACACTAATAACAGCAGCACACGGTTTGTGGTTGGGTACCTGTGGGCTCTTGCCAACTGCCACGGGATGAAGAAGTTTTTACACGCAGCTTTCTCTATTATTAATACGAAAAATAAACATTATCATTAGTACCGAAAAAGAAGGATCGGAAACAGCTCGAATCACACGTGCATCAACCATGGTTGTCACCAGACCCAAGAAGGAAGCAGATTCCATTAAAAATACAGTGCATGTGGGAAGTGATTTGAGGTTCGGAATGTAGCTTGAACCGCGGTAATCTTGTTTTTAATAGATAATAAACAACTATTCGCATATTCTGCTCAGTAGCTATTACGTTCTTGATCACATTATCACAGGTAATTAGACTCCTAAAGAGCACACGTGGTGTTATGAAAGCAATACTACTACTCTATACAGAAGCTGTATATCATTAAAGACTCTAAGAGGGGTGAGGGAAAACAGAACGAAATCTGCGCATCTCACTGTATGTATAACACACATTGTTTCACAAATGATAAAACTTGTTCATTCACTCACCGGCGCTACCACTGGACTGGTTTGATATCAGGACGTTACATCGTTTCAATGAACTCCACGATGACGAGACCATTTCTTTTTTTATTTCTCAGTTAATCGTAATTTTTCTTTAAGAATATTAGGTAAAAAATACGGAATACTGTCTCCATCGTCCGATAGAAAACAAAGAAAAACCCCATTACACTCTGTTCCAGTGTTTTCAGCTCTATTTTCTTGTTAGTACCTTAGTGCAAGCAAGTCGTTGTAGTGGAATGATCAGCTGCGATATAGTATCGTATGAGAATTTACCGACTTAATGTTTCCCACCCAAGCGATGTATAATGTACGATTACACTGACGCGCATCCTCTAGCTAAAGTTTAGCCCCCCTCCCCCCTTTCATAATTTCTAGCAACTTCTACGTCCGCTCCATGCATTAACGCACAGTCCACATTGAAGTGAGCGCCCAAGTTTGGGGAGGTAATGGCGATTCGTATGGTGGAAAGAGGTAGCAGCTCGCCACCAAAACGCATCGAAGATACCTTTGAGGAGGAGAATTTTCTCCCATTTGGTTCTTCGTAAGTACGTGCTCTTGGACACGAAGCTATCCTCGAAGATGGCTGTTATGAAGCCCGTACGGCACGCACGGCGTTTTCCCACGGGCTTAGCCACCGCCCTCACGGTTTCCGGATCCCCTTTTTTTCTTCTCTACGTGCTTTCATCCATCCGCGTACTTTACTACGCTTTCGCACTCCTCTTTCGCTTCATCTGCTTCTCTTTCCCTTTCTATTGCTCTGTTTTCATGACTCTGCCGACAAATAAGCCGTCTGATATGGTTCTCGAGTATTTTCGGAATAGTTGTAAAAACACAACAAAAATGAACCGACGTTTAAACTGCGCGAGATTGAAAACGGGAACTGAGTGAACCCACCTCCCCGAGGAAAAAGGAATTGCGCTATTTGTTTTTCGGATAATGCCTCTGCCGTCCAGTTTATTATCGCTAATGTTCTCGGTTATTGCATTCTTCTCGAAGATTTTTCCGGTGATTGCGATCACGTGTAATTCGCTCTTAAACGGTGAAAAATGGGGGGGGGGGGGGGGACGCCTTGTGTACTTTTGTCTAGCAGTTTTTTTTTTTAATATTACGTGGGCGCCCGTCCATGAAGACATCTTAGAGCCTTTGATTGCTTTTCCAAAAAGTGATTTTGTGAGTATGTACATTTTATCTATCAATGTGTTGCAGGCTTTTGCGACGCTTAATAAGAGACCGAATATCGCTTTTTTCGTCTCTGGATACCGATGTCCTCTATTGTCCCCAATGTCCTCTACACTGCCCTCTATTGGTTTAAGTTACCAGAATCTTCGTGTATAACGATATAACTTCGTTATGTTTGTCTTCATTCGTGACTAACTAGCCACGGTTAGCCTAGTGGTTATGGGGCACGTTAATAAATTTCGACGGAAGCGAACTACTTCAGGCCTGTGTACTCAGGTTTACGCGCACGTTAAAAGTCACCAGGCAATCTGAATATCCGGAGAAATCTTCTACGGCGTCTATAATGATAATGTTGCAGTTTTAAGGCGCTAAACCTGAAGAACAATCACTATTATACCTAGTTTGACGTTGCGCACTTTTCACACGTATCCAATTTATGCTCTCGTCGCTGTGACACCGTGCCTCTAACAACGCCTGTGACATTACGGCGCTATTCCAGTTTCGCTGCAGGCAAACGTTTCAGTCGTCCTAATTCACGCTGTAAATGGTTTACCTTTTTATTTTGTGCTAGTTGTATCTCACATTCTGTTTACTACTCCTGTTTACCTCGCCGTGTACTCTGCCAAGTATACCACTACCCGCAGCTCCGAAAACGGAAGCAATTTGAGACAGTTGCACTTTAACCCAAAACTGAAACTTATTCTAAGCAGTGAAAGTTATCTCGAAAATCTGGTCCAAACTGCTTGAAGGGCCTAGATGTGCCGTTAAAGCCATCCCTTTGCGATCACTAGATATTGGAAGGCAGCTTTATTCACGCTGTTGTATACGTAGGCGGCGTAGCAACCAATTGAGACGGATATTCGCAAGCATGACTATTTCCATACTTCTATAACGCCTTTTTTTTTTGTTGGCCACCTGTGCGTTTCGTATTATAGATCTCTAGCACTAAGCCTCCGAAAATAAATATAAAGAACTGATTTATTTCAAACTGGGTTGCAGAGGCATGTATGGTCTTCTGAATGCGTACAGATGTGGAAAAAAAAAACAGAACGCACTTCACGCATTGATTTCATGCATAGGTGATTGTTCATATACATTAACGCGAAATTAGTTTCTAAAGTAGCGAATCACTGCAGTAGACCCAAAGTTTTGGCAAGATAAGCATCCCCTACGCGTAAATGACTGTTTGCTGCTGCATTCATTTTTTTATTCCATTTTCCATTATTTGGCTGCCATTTGTGCATCGTAAAGCGAAAGAATCGCGTCCACGTGAACTGAATGTCTTGCTTTTCTGTTAGGCTACCTGACTGTGCGAAAAAGCCAACCTCTCGTTTCATGCTCTGATGCATTGTTTGTAACGGGAGTTGCTACAGACGTACGTGCGCTAGACCAAAAAAGGGGACCGGTGTTTTATAAAATAGCTGTATATAATACGTTCGGGGTAATTGGTCGACTACAACCGCATACGTGCTTGGCCTGATCAAGAATCAAAGGAAGTTGGCGACCGAGCTGATTCATCGCGTACTTTGTCTAATCTGGACTTCTTTGTCACAATGCAGCCTTGCAATCTCACAGATGGTTCAGCTCCGTATTCGCAAGCACTCTTTCATTACTCATTAGAGGAATCAACGGTGTCTTTCGTAACAATATCAGTGATTAGGGGAGAGAGAGAGAGAGATAAGTTTATTTAGAGAAAGGCAGAGAGGTCGGCCTGAGCGATAGCTTGCTCTAGGGGATCACTAGAACACCTCATCTACTTTTATGCACCATAGGTCCGGTAACGAGGTTGTGTGGGCGCCGGACTTCCAAGAAAGACCGCTTTCGGAAAACATTGCAATCGTGTAGGCAGCTGGTTTTGAAGACCTGCCACTAGATATGCTAGTGAGGGTTGCCTTTCTTTCCACTCAATTGTCGTTCTCTTTTTCCTACCTTTTTTTTTTCTTTTCGCTTGCCCAACACGCATGCAAGGAATCAAAAGTGACTGCATTTATTAGTAGCAATTTTACCTCTTCTTCTATAACTAATATCAACAAAAAAACTAGCGTTAACGAGTAACAGTCTCTTATATATCATAATGTTTTATTCATTTAATCACAGAGAGAGATACCGGTGAAGGTATATAGATATGGTTCGTCAAGAGAAAAGATGATGACGTGTTGCGCAAGCAAGATCGTGTCCAGTTGTCTACTCTATAAATGGCGAAGGTTGATTGAGATAAAATAGCAAAATAAATAAATAAATAAATACACAAATAAATAAATGCTACGAAATATAACAGAGACCTGGTCCACTCGAAATCACTCGTGGCTGAAGGCTTGCCCACGACAACGGGTGTTCATATTTACCAGTGTCATTCGAAAGTGGCTTTTCTCTATCGCTCGATGTCTCGGAAATAGAAGTCGTGCCATATGCCCGCTATACTTCCCGCAAACCTCCGTGGTGGCGCGTACCTTTCGGCACATACCTTATTCGCGCTTCACTTCCCTCCAGTACCACGATTTTCCCTAACAACTAACAACCGTGCTGCGTAGGATTCGCTCACTGCTCAGACCAACGGGCACACGTGCCAAATTTGTACAGCGTTGAACCCACGCGCTCTCGGTTGTTCGTCATGCCCAACGTATTTGTCAGGATCACGTTTTTTCTCTGTGTGTGTGGAGGTGTAAGCTGTGGCATTTCAGACACTGGCACTGTTCTCTGCAGTCTGTTACGCCAACTCGGGCTTGAGAGTGACGTAGTGTCACGATATCTGCGCGAGCTGCGTTCCTCGCGCTTTTGTCCGTCTATTAAGCGGAAATCCTCGCACGCGCCACTTCAGAATGGCGCGTATTACCTACGCTTCATGGAAGCGAGCCGTTGGGAATCGCTGGGGAAGGTGGGACGGCCAATTTCGAGATCACATTTATCTATCATATAGGTATAAGCTCCTTGTGTCGGAACAAATGTTGTCGCGTGTATTTAAGGTGATTGCATACCGTAGTTTCCTTGTTATAACGCACTATAGCGGCTTTCGTTAAGAATGCAAAAGTGTATGGTGGTACAAAGAAAGCGCTAGAATCGAGTCCTACAGCCAAATCTGGGTCATGTGTATTCTAAATTGCATTTCACAATCTCGAATCTCATATCTAGATCTCGAGAGTGAACCACACGTTTAGAGCAGGACAAAGCTTCTGTCATTATTGTAACGGTATACCTCGGGCTGATGTCCTACGAATGATGTCTGGTCACCTGGCCTATCGATCAAATTAACCGTTATTTTACGAAGTAATAAAAAATCACTATTAACAGAATGTTACCGACATTCCGTAACTGAGTACTCGTCGTAGCACTGCGTTTTAAACTTTCTGGTATATAGGGACGCGCAATGCGATCAAGAAAAAGTTTTTTTTTTTTTTTCTGTTTCCTCTCGTCATAAATGGGGCGTGCCTTGCACTCGAGCAAATGCGGTAATACGCGTGTCGTCCGGAGCATTTCCGTCGCTCAGAAGAAACGGTGCAGAGGACATTGCTCAATCAAGTATAACAGCCGCGTATACAGTCGGCCGTTCTTGCACCGCTGAGGTAACCCCTTTGGCGACGGTGGCAATAAGGCGCTGCGTCGTGTAACCTCGTTCTCCTTTATACACTCTTTCCCTCTCTCTTTATCTCCATCTCTGATCGAATTCACAAGCGCTGAAAACCAGAGCTTGAGACATTCGTTCTGCAGGAGATAATCGGAGCGGGAGCTTAACCCGCGTAGTGTAACGACGCACCGGCGTGCTTCTGTAACGTGACTCCCCATTTCGCTAAATGAATGAAACCGCTTGTAAAAGCTTAGCGTTGTAGCGACAGCTGCACAAACACAGTTTCGCGGTGGCGTCGTAAAGTCGCGTTCACACTAAGCGTTGGAGTTGCGTAGAGAGCCTTGATGTTGCGTAGAGCGCCACCTTCACGGAGACAGTGCGCACATGAAGGCTCTCTAGAGTGGCGCACTGTTGGAGCAGATTTTCAACAAGAGATGCAGAAAAAAAGATTTCATGCAGCAGAGAGGTTAACCATGGGAGGGAAAAACATGGTATGCAACCGAGAAGATCACGACGTGCTGTACGGAGCAATTTTTTTTTCTATGCACACTAGCTAATCTGTGCGGCTGTTCTCTTTATATCTAATCTCCGCGGCAATGTGGCTGTGGTGCTTGACTGTGGACCCGAATGTCACGGGATCGAATCCTTACCGCGACGGCCAGATTGCGATGTAGGTAGGATGATAAAAGCCCGCGGCGCGCTTAAATTTCGGTGCACCTCAATAGCCCCACGAGGTCGGAATTTCCGGATACTTCTGCCATGGGATCTTTTAACGCAATATTCGTTTACTAGGTGGTTTCGCAGAAATGCCAGCGTCGTGGGTTGTGAGCGAAAAATAATCGTCTTATGCGTGACCGAAATATTGGGAACGATGCAAATAATAGAATAAAGAAACCCTGCGTCAGGACGGGGACCAAACCGGGGTCGTTTGGGTCTGAGTGGAGATCGAACCCGGGTCGATTGCGCGCAAGCGGATTTTCTACAGCATGGTCACGTGTATATTGTGAACACTTCATCTGCTTGGAAATGCATTGAAAGTAGCCTTCATGCTTTACAAACAGACGCGTCCTGCGTATACATCCTTCACAATGCAGCATGAAATATTGCAGTAATAATGCCTGGTACAAGCACCCATATTCAGCGGGTGTCAGACCATGCGATTATCATAATGGCTTCGTGGTTTAAAGCCGGCCACCCACTACAAAAGGCACGCACGCTATACTGCGCCTATTCTCTGAAGGCCACGTAGTGGGTGCATAGCAAGTCGGAAAATGTTTCGTGGTGTTTCAAGTACGCACTAAGAACCGGATATCGTTATCACGTTCAACTGCTAAAGGCGAAGCTTTAGGGTACCCTAATTTTTTGTAATCATCTCGTGGTTTTTGAAGTTAAAGTTGGGACAATTAATCTTACCTCTCTTTATATCGTTTACCCTCACTTCATGGTTGGCTGTCGTTGAGTGGTCACCGCCAAGTCGCACAGTACACATGCTCTCGCGCAAGAGAAATGCGTCACGCGTTTTCGTCCCGGAATAAATTTTGGGGGGCGCGTAACAGAGTGTCGCGTGAGAGCGTTTGTGTTGTGTGACGGTTGAAATGGTACGAGAGCGGTTTGCAAGGGCAGTCCTACTTTTCTGAACCTGTGGATGCTTCTGCAGAGGAGGATCACGTTCGTGTTGGGCACCGGCACTCGCGTCACCAAGCAACGCAATCAATAAATAGTTGTCTAACACGTATAGCCGACCATACCGCTACACATACATTCTCGTCAACGACTCCCTTTTACATGGTGAACAACTTTACAAAACAACGAGTATAGTCGCAATATTGCTGTCAAGTTCGTCTCACTTGAAAACAACTGTTTTTGCATCACTCTATACATTAGTTTCAATGGTTCCCTGAGGGGACCTCAAGGACTAAGTAGACATATCTATTTGTGAAGTCTCGTGCTTTGCATCTGTTTACGTGAAGAGCCGCTTCGAGTATAACGACGTGTGTATTCCCGAGAGCAGTTAACAAGAAGGTCGACTTCCCGACACGGTGTCGCTCCCCCGTTTTGACGCGCCTGTTAGCAGACACGACTAGTGCATTACGAACAGGAAACAAACGTGGCCCCGAAAAAAAGGTAGGAAAAGCCTACGTAAACATCGTAGGACCAAAACATAACGGACCATGTAGGAAGCGTGATTCCTCGTAGCTGCATGGTCAGTCCCCCCACGCCCTCGCGCGTGCTGCCACGTTCGCGTAGTTCCGCTCTATGCACGCGCGCCCCTTGACTCGCCCTACCTGCGTATTCGGCTGTTCATACATCGTGTTACACGTGCCGGGTCGCCGGAACCACCCCTTTTTTACGCCGCTTGTGTATCTAACCTTTTCGCTACTCTGTAGCGTCTTGCTCAGGCCTAGAGGTTATGCGGAAGCGACACGACCCGGAAAGACTAGGAAGTCGCTCCTGTTTCTCTTGCTCGCGGATCTGCTCACATTTGGTGACGCGGTTAATGAGCCAGCTGTCGCAGGCCTTCCTTAGAGCGCAACTTTAATGAATGTGGTCTCGGCTGTACCCATGCGGTAGCCTTCGGGGCCTCGTCAGACTTGAAAGGTGGCGCAGTCGGTGGCGTCCGCAAATGATGCGAAAAAAAAAAATCGTCATCGTACGACGACGTCACCCTGTGACGCCATCGTGGCGTCACATGTTGATTTGTGACGTCATCGCTAATACGTCACTAATGCGTCACGTGACGTGACGTCTAATGGTAGAGTCATCACATTTACATCGTCGCTAACTCACAGGTTGGCGGATCCCAGAGACCTGCAGTATAGCGTCAGATTTCAAGACCTTTCAAGGCCTCCGATCTCGAAGACAATGCAAAACAACGTTGAGTGCAGGAAGCTTTCGGGGCAGCAAGATCAATACAATCGAGTGAGAAGAAAAAGATATTTCTCGTTCGAGTCGTCTTAACTAAACGTGAAGGGGACCGATTCAATGCGTAAGGGATTCGATAGGGTGAGGGAAACTGATCTAAGACATGGCTGGCGCGTAAGAATAAAGTCATTCCTCGGTACTGCTCTAGTATTAACTCCGATTTCACCAGCCGGGGTGAATTGGTGACTGCGGCATCGCACTTGGGCTCTTGCGAAGCGATTATAGCCTGTGCAAGGACGCGGGTTCGACTCCTTGACACGGTGGCCGAATTTCGATATAGACTCGAATTCGCTAGGGGGTTTAGATTTCGATGAACACGCACCGAAGAGCCAAGTATGCTTTAAGTTACTATGGAACACTCGGATACACAGCGTGCCTCGCACTCGCAATCAGATAAAGGTGTCCGCAAATGAAACCCCAGCTTTTAATCTTGTTTTTTTTTTGTCCTCATGTTGAAATATTCTTATATTTGGTAGCTCGTACCTCTGGGGTATCTGGTGAAACGAACATTTCTCTTTGTTTTCAATGCCTACCACATTGTTGAAGTGTTCAAGTATAGGAATTAACTTCCTTTTTTTTTTTGAAGAAGGGACCTCGGCATAGAAATTGCCTCTGTTCCATCGCCACTATTTGACTCTCTCTTGGCTTACTCAAGTTACCATTGTTAACGAGAGATCTGATAAGATTAACAGCCTTTTTCAACGAGCTCAACATACAGTCGAAACGGCTTGCTTTGTATATATTGGATGTTCAAAGTTAAACTCTATGTGTGTGTTTTTTTCATTCAGAACTGGTAAGACATGCAAAGCAAAACTAAACTTTACCGTGGTATATCTTAGAGCACAGGCATGCTAGAAAAATTCTTCCAAGAATAACTGTATAGAAGCGCGACTACCTACAACTTCTCAATAAAAATATGCCCACTTGCTGCAGTCACTGAAAAGTTACTTATTGAGTCTTAACTAATGGGGCCACTGACAGCCAGAATTATTTCCTTAATTTGTGTACCCCTCGATACATAAGTTATCTGCAAAGGTGGTTCTCACGTTCTTCCCAGAGCTGAATTTCAAGAAAATCATATAGCTTAACTTTTGACACCCGGTATATGACCATCATATAGGGCACTGCGTTCGTGCGAAACCGAAATTATGCACACGACCATCCAGCGCAAATTCTGAAGCTCCTTTAGGCTGAGAGATTGCGTAGGAGTACCTCATTACCGGAGTCGCTACACACAGTGCGGTTCTCTGCACCTTCCAGAGACCGTCATTTTAGATTACGCGAACAAAATATCATCTCAAGTTGCTGACGTCATGTTGAGTCCCAGCCTATTGTATAGAGTGAATTGAAGCGGGATTTATATGTCGCACCTGGAGTATTCAAGTTTAGAGCTATAGAGCGAGCAGGGGAGAAATTCCATTACTGGGGTAAGCGATGCATGTGGGCTTCGCCTTACGTTCCAATCTGGTACTAAGTCCTGTGCAGTACCTTGACCGAAACAGAATAGGTACGGCAATACGCTTAGCACTTTAGTAATCCGCAGCGTAAACTATAATTTTAGCTCACCTCAGGCACCACGTCAATGCTCGGACAAACTATTTAACTCTAACACCTTCTGTCATACAAGTTATCATTCGTTTCTTCGGAGAAAAAAAAAAAACCCGTCTGCTACAGTTTTCAGTCGCTTTTGTCCTGCCACACACGTCTACCTTAAAGCTGGATCATCGAATTCAGGTTGTCGCTGGAACCAAAGTTGCGACAAGTGGTATTTCCTTCGTCAAGGTACTAAAATAGACGGCGACTCGCTTTTAGAAATCGCTCTTCTTTGGTTCTTCGGAGGCGCCACTCATCGAAAGCCATCATGTGTGTTGAAAAGATTCATATGTGTGGCGGGTGACCTAGACTGATCACAAAGACTAACGGGCATCTTTTTTTTTTCTTCGAGTTTCCACGTTTTCATGTATACTCCGGTGCCCGTAAAGTATACGCCGTCCATTAGTGGCGTATCATCCAAACCAACGCCACGGGAGCCGCGGGATTGAACTTCATCGTCAGAAACCCCTCAACGCACACACGCGCAATCCGTGAGCCATGCACAAGGTTACAGCTGTTCACAATTTACGAGCACCGGCTTATGTATAGATCCCTACCGAAGTTTTCCTGGTTGAGGCGTTAACGAAATGCTTTCTGACAGTCGCTTCAATTTGGTCTTTTTTTTTTCCTCACACTGCTCCCCCTTTTTCTTTTTTTCTGGCCTTCGCACTCGAGAACGTGTGAAACGTGCTGCTTGTACAAGACACAAAAAGCCGAACGGGAACGCACGTGCGAAGGAGGGCTTGTGGTCGCATTGAACAATTTATAGCTCACGTCTCCGGAACCGTCGCGACACTCTTATACTTGACGTCAGAGGGCGTTAAAAAGAAGAGGAGAAATTCGAGAGACGTGAAGATTATAGGAGAAGCACAATGTATGGAATGGAAGATAAATTAGGAAGGAAACCTGTTCTGTGACCGCGGCACCGGTTTGAGGCGGAATAATATAACCTTGACGACGTGGCAGCGGCGGTGAGACGGTGTACAAGACGACGACGACTGATGAATCTAACAGTACTTTGGAAAAAAAGGCCGAACACTGGTTTGTCAGCTACACAGAAGAAGAGGTAAAAAGAAATTCTTGAAAAAGAAAAAAAAAATCTCCTCCCTCGATCGTGATGCCGATCTCCAGTCCTGCTCAAACCTATGAGCAACCTACTTTCGTGACTGAGCGTATCGTATATCTATATTCACTTTCTTTTCTTTTTGCTTTCCCCTCACTCCCTTTGAAGTTCACATTGATACTGAGTTCGCTTCTCGCTTTAATATGTCTCCGCGACGTACCCTACTGTATCAAGAATCGAAGCACGCACGGAAGAATCGCGAAACAAAAAAAGGACACCTTCACCGCTACCGAACCGTCGATTGAGCCGAATTCCGCACCACCGTTTTGTTTCATTTTTATTTCACGACGAGAGGGAAAACCGACATCGATACCAATTTATTTCATCCCTTCGCGTTACACTCTTTGCTCTTTGTCCGAGAGCGTCGAATCAAAAGGCTGGATATATACGAAGAAACATGCAACGGAATGACGACACCGAATTCACAAGACGTGCACGTTGTCTGGCGCGAGCGTGACCCCACGACCTCCGCTCCTTTCGACGAGGCGTTTTCGATTTTTGTTCATTTCGTTTGTTACGACATTCGGGTCGCAGCAAATCGAGTTAACCTGCTGTCGTGGCAGTTTTCGATATCACGCGGCTCTCTAGAAGCGAAGCGTTGGCGCTCTTTTTCCGGTACGTGACCCGGCTTGTTGAAATGAACGCACGGCCGGCGCAGTCTTGCGTATATAACGGGCTTCTTTAAAAAAAAATGGGCAATAAAGTGTGACCGTGTGTGTTCCAGCGCAGTTCTGTATCTGAAAAAATTCGACGTTTGTGACTCACTTGAGCAATGTCTGTAGGACGTGAGGACGCATTTACATATCTTAGCTGAAAAGTAAGATCGCATATATCGCACCCCTTATACTTCTCCCCAGACTACACGAAGTGGCGAGAATGGGGCGCTTTTTTTTACCCCGGTTTATTCCTCAAGTTTGTGCATGAGTCAGCCTGTAGTGATTAAATCTACTATATTTCGTCTTTTCTTTAACCTCACGCTGTTTCAACATTATAGATTCCCACCTTTTATATTGTGTGTCCTTCTTCACTCGATAGTTTTTGTTCTGTTTTGTTTTTTATGCGCAATTTTTTTCCGCTTCTCTTCAAAACTTGGCAGTCTTTGTAACCTCCACGGCTATGACCAGCAAGCATCGATTCTCATCGCCATAATTGTTTCGGCGTATGCAGCTACACCTATTGGATGGATAACGAAGCCCTCACGATAGATATCTCACTTCCCATCGTGTAATTCAAGAAGAAAAGTTTAATAGACGAAGTCTTCTCTCAAGTTCACCTGCATCCGCTTAGTTCTTCTCCTTTTTTTTTCTTTTTAAGCTACTATAGTGTCTGTCATAACTGACATCGTCCACACAATCTCTGAAAAGTTACTCGACAACGACTTTCACTGTAGCATTTATTGCCTGCAAATTTTCCGTGGTCATGGTTAACATAGTCACTGAGGCGTGTGGCCTTCACTGATGACTAAGCTTTAAGCAATTGGCTTTCTTTATTTTACTTCTCTATTATTTTTTCTTCTCGGCAGCCTTAAGTTCAATAAAGAATTCATATAAAGCGCTGGAACTGCAACTCAGCGCCTTAAAATTATCCACTGGTACAGCAAATAAAATAAAAAGGGGGAAAATCTCACTTTTTTGCGCTTTCACCGACATGTATCAGCCTTTTCTCTTTTTTTTCTTTTTTATTTCTAGCTTTGGTTACGCAATCTCGAAAGCATTCAGATGTGGCCGACGAAGTTTCGCTTTTTGAAAGTATAACTTATTACAAGCACACTGAGTCCTATACAAGGAGGTGCTGCGAGAACATTCGATACTCTTTTTTTCCTCTTCCCGTATCCTTTTTTCTCTGTCTTTTACGTGGCTGTACTACTTTCCACTTTTTTTTTTTCACTCTTCTCAGACTTCGACCGTGATTTACGCCAGCGACTAATGAACCGCCCCTAACCAAGTTATACGGCTTAAAACAAGTACGGTTTAGTGTGTTATGCGCAGTAAGAAGCAAAAAACTAAGAAGAGCGAAAGGAAACACTGAACGATCTTTCAGTCCTCCGTTGCCAAATAGTGCATCAATATTCATGCAAAGGGCCCGGCGCCAAAGCTAAAAAAAATAAGTTACACAAAAAGTAAGAGACGGATAGGGTGTCGAAGAACCTGAAGGTCTCGGCTTTCAGGGCCTCTTGTGGAACTGCGAGCAGCTCTTCGGTCTCTCGTCGCCATCACCAGATGCAGCTAAGCTTGGAGCACACACGAAAGAAAGAAAGAAAGAAAAAAAGAAAGAAAGAAAGAAAGAAAGAAAGAAAGAAAGAAAGAAAGAAAGAAAGAAAGAAAGAAAGAAAGTGTGTGCTATTTGGCAAGGACACAGTATGTTTTGCATAAATAAAACAGTTTAGTGGGGGAATAGGCAGAAGAGGACAGAGTTGAGGAAGAGTGGACGATCAATCGCCTAGGCAAAAGAGGGTCATCCCAACGACTGTTAGTACAACCCCCCCCCCTTTCCCCCTGTGTTCTCGCACAAATCCAAACCGACATGCAGAGCGAACGCAGACCCTATATGGTATCACACGTGAATCGAATTCGGTTGGTTCTTCCTCCTCGCCCTTCGTGCCTTCCCGTTCTTTAGCTCCCACTGACACGAACAGGAAGGGGACGAGAACTCCCAAAGTCTCTCCAAATTAACCTCGGTGGGGCAGGATTCGCTGATGTTAGAGCCGGAACGCGAACAGAGGAACAAAAAAACTGAAAACGTATACAGAAAAGTAAGAAGGAAAAAACGACATCGACGTGCTCGTAGTTGTACGGGACGATAGGATGGTAGGGGAAAAAAAAAAGATAGAGTGAAAGGAGAACAGGAATTAAGGGAAGCGAGCCTGCTGCAGAAGTGGCCTTCATTTACGGTTCGCCTGAGCGAAGCGTTAAAAGAGGTCGACAGTTTGACTCGCCGGATAGAGCTAGACTGAGAGGACCGAACGTTCGAACATTGTTTTTCTTTTATTTCTCTCTCTCTTTTCGGCGAGTAAACTTTGGACGCTGCCCTGACCAAGGGTGGGCGGCGAAGCGTGTCTATAGGTGGCGCAAACGGGTGCTTGCGTGCGTGCGTGCGTGCGAACGAGTCTTTTCAGTTGTTCGGATTCAGTGCATTCTCCGTAAACGATGCTGAGTTTTGGTGCCGACGTCACGTATTCCGGTCCCGAGGCACCGCGCAGCGGCATTTTATTTTACGACGCCGTAAAATCAGCCGTAAAGGATGTATGGCATCTCAAAAGAGGCCCCGGAAACGACAACCTGAACTACTGGAGAAAAACAGTTGGCGTAAAACTATTATGCTGCTTAAGAAGTAGGATGCGGAGAAAGCGGGCATGACGTTCGGGAAGTGATTGATTCGAGTGGATTCAGCGTATGTGCCGAGAAGTGCGAGCCATAGTTCGAGCATTGTAACAGCGAACTAGTTTTCTGTTGCTTCGTGTAGTCGAGCTGATGGTCTGGAATTGGGTCTACATGCACCCCTTCGTTCTCAATGTGTTACGTGTAAAGTGGTTGGTACTTGCAGAGCTATAGCCAGATAGATGCCTCCAAAATCTTCTACATAAGCCGTGGTGCAGTATTACAGCGTTAGGCCATTCAGAAAAAGTGGCGCGCTCCTGAAAGTTGTCGTTACGGTTACGTTATTCCTGGACAACGTTATACAACGTGGCAACCTAACCCCGACCGAAGAACCGGCTTGGCACGCATGAGCGTGCGTGCTGCTTTTTAAGTTTGGTTGGGGCTGGGTATGATGTCCGTGTTACTAAGGTCGTGCGTGGTTGCTCCTGTAGAGTACACAAATGAGTGGCTCGTCTTGT
The DNA here is from genome assembly GCF_043290135.1 of Rhipicephalus microplus. NCBI lineage: Eukaryota > Metazoa > Arthropoda > Arachnida > Ixodida > Ixodidae > Rhipicephalus > Rhipicephalus microplus. The sequence goes on from NC_134702.1 coordinate 53,008,287, forward strand.
TAGTCTGGATGGCAGTCAAAATTCAGTTTTCGCAACCTTGGCGACGTCAATGAAAACAGTGAATCAACGTTGCAACACCCGCGGCTCCAACGTTCGCCCGAATAAAATGGGTGTATGTGACCGTGTTGCACTTTCGCCCAAATATAAATTCGGGACCGGGAACGTTTCAGTCTCTCGCTTCAACAAAAGAAGTCGGACATTCATTCTATATAGCCGACGCGTACCGTATTCGTACCTTCCAACTGTTGACTGAGTCTACAATCGACGGAGAATAAAAAGATTACTTTGTCTTTTGAGTCGTCTATGGCAAATGCATATAGGGACCGGGTGAATTTTTGTAACTATTCTATAACTAACAATGACGAACTAACGATAGAAGGCAGCAGACTGGGTGCGCTCCCGGGCACCCTCCTCTCGGAACGCATTTACTTCTTTCCCAGTCTGTCCTAACAGTGTAACCATAAGATTAGGAAATGGTGAAATGAAGGAACAAAGCAGGCGAGATTATGATGGAGCTTTTGTTAACAGCTAAGGGACGAAATGAAAAGAATAATACAACTCACTCGTATATGCTTCGAAGCAAAATAGGGTAAAGAGAAAGAAAACAAAAAAGAAAACGCCATACGAATACAAAAAGTGAAGCTTCAATTTTGACTCGTCATGTTCTTCTGGGTAGACGTGTTCAATCAGTGCGTGGCCGCCTGCTGGTCTCTGTATGGCCTGTCTAAATGTCGTACGCTTTATTTTGGAAACGATCCTTCTGCCTTTTCTTTCTTTTTTTTTTGTTCCCTTTCCCAGCGCGTGTCTAGCCAGTAATGAAGCCTGCCCCGTGGAATACCCTCGAAAAGCACAGGTCACTGTATTTAACAGCTCTTTCGCTTCTTCTTCTTTTTCTTCTTCTTCTTATTATTATTCTTGCTTCATATATGACGGCCATCGACGAGACGTGATTTTTCATCCGGTACCGCCATGAAGAACACGGGAACAATTGTCTCCAGAAGGAACCGGGCCGGATATATATGGACATGAGAAGATATGAAGAAAAAATGAAAAAAACAGCGGAGTCAAAATAGTGCAAGAGAGAGGTTCACCAAGCGGCTGATTAACTGCTCGCTGTACCCCCACTCTTCGGCCTCGCTGAGAGTGTCAGTTCAAGCCTGCAATTTGCGGCCGACGCTCTGTCTACTACGCCAAAGACATGCAAAAAAAAAAATGAAAGAAAGTCACATAGAGGTTTGCTGAAACTAAGCTTGTTTTTTTCGCAGCACAGCAATTTGGACTAGTTGGTAGGCTTCATCTTTAAATAGCGCACACAGACGAAGACGCAAGGAACGATTTAATAACGTGTTCACTACACTATAGCAGCATGAGCGCTGACAATTAAGTGATTGTCATCGTTGATTCTGACTATCACTTGAGCACTGACAATCAAATGACAGTTACTATCAGTTTATAGTCAGCATTAGTGCCACCAGTTCTTTCTTCTGTCATCGTGAATGCGGTGTTTAAAGATGAAGTTACCTTTTCCTCTATTACATAATTAAATTCAAGGGTGTCTTAACTGAAACTGTTTTTAAACTCTCTGAACAAGCAAACGGAAAGTGAAAGAAACAGGCCAACAAAGATTGAAAAAGAGACGCTTGTAACCCCACACCCAATGGGTTGTTCTACTCAAACAGCGATTTCAGTCTCAGCCACGGTTGTTGGTGGGGCCGCTTGGTTTGGGCGGCTCATGTAGCCTTGGTTACATAATAGTCGCTCTACTCGGACTCCAAGAGGGGGCGATCCTTAAGCACGGTTGGATTCTTGATGAGGAAGATCAGGTTATGTAACGATGTACTTGTTTTTTTTTTTTAGTGGCTACCCAGCTCCGTCGCCCGTCACGTAGTATGTATGTGGTGACTTTTTGATGCATCTACATCAGTTATATGTAGAACTCGAGTGCCACCTTCGGGAAAGTATTGACGGCCTTCGCCAGCCGTTAAGCCTGTAAGCTCTTGAGGCTGTGCATCGACTCAGCAAAAAGAGCCCGACATATATCACGGCCATGCTGTGTGGAAAGAGGGATAGGACGAGAACTAAGGAAAAGCGAACCATCTTTTTCATCTCATCCCATTGCACTACGTTCGTGCTGTCACAACCGATAAAAATGAGGGAAGGTATGAACGTACGCACCTCTTATTTGGTCGCGTCTGGCGAACAATGTACTCCTTGGTTCCTGCACCGCTCTCCTTCTTTCATTCTCTCTTTCTCTTTTTAATCCCCAATCCCTTATTCCTAGAGCAGGGTAGCAAACCAAATGCTCGTCCGGTTAATCTCCCTGCCTTTTCTCTCCTTGTTTGCTTTCTCTCCATTTCTCTAGCGAATACTTTTCCCTTTAAAACATCCATATTTTGTGCCTGGCTATATATTCACTGCATGCGTCCTCTTTGTTCAGTCATCGTCAATGGTGTATTTGTGTTTTAGTGGCCGAGTGAATCTATCTATCTATCTATCTATCTATCTATCTATCTATCTATCTATCTATCTATCTATCTATCTATCTATCTATCTATCTATCTATCTATCTATCTATCTATCTATCTATCTATCTATCTATTTATCTATCTATCTATCTATCTATTTATCTATCTATCTATCTATTTATCTATCTATCTATCAACCTGGATACCTCAATCGAGAACGAAACGATCAGATTTTCACACCATGCCCACCTGCTCCACCAGTTCGATATAACGATGTCGACTGGTCAGACCTGAAGAAGAAAATAAAAACGCATCCGCTGAAGCAGCTCCAACTTTCTTCATTTATCGAGTGAAACGCCATCTTTGGACCTGGATGATTGTGTGTTTATCCTACCACCACCCCTCGCCTCCTTTTCATCCCCCCAGGCATTTTGTTGGCCTGTTTCATCGTTCTCTGGGTAAAAGAAAGCAAGAACTCGAGACACGAGCCGTACGAACAAGCATAAAAAGGGCAAGCACGAACAAGCGAAAGCGTAGAAAAGGACAATAAAAATTTGTTTGGAAACGCACTGCCTTCGCATATTAAGTACATCATATCGGCTCGTTTGTAAGATATAAGCCCACGAAAAAATATTCATTTCCCTTCTACTTTACTTTCCCTTATTCAAACCAGCACAACCTAGAAGAGGAAAGCTTCCTGAGCACCACGGCTCGAAAACGGCGGGTGCAATGGGTCTCTATCGAATTACGAGGGAGGCCTCGTCCACTCTTTTGTTTCCCGCTTACCTTTTCTTTTCCGTTATTCCGTACACATCCCCTTTATCCGTTCTGTTGCGGGCTTTCCCCTCTGCTTGGTCACCCCCCTCCCCTCGCCATGCTCCAGTCTTCTCTCTCTGTACATATACTTCGACGCAAATGAAGGGTTTTAGGGGCTTTTCCTTTGGCGGAAAGGTTAGTTCCCTCAACTCCCACCCTTTTTTTTTGCCTGTCTCAACTTCTAGCAGTACGTATTTTCGAACGGAAGGAGATTTGCCAAACGCCCTAAAGGGAAGAAAGGAAAACTAGGCTTTTAAGTCTTGCGAGTACTGTTTTCCCCCATAAAGCACCTCCAACCACTCCAACTATAGCTGATTTCCGTTGCCTCTTCTGTTCCTCTCTCTTCTTCGACGCCAGCCCATTTGGTTTTCGATGTGGGACTGTACACTGGAAACCCGAATGTGCACTCCCCATCACTGTTTGCCCTGCTTTGCAGGGATAAACTATCCCCGTTCTCCCGCTTCCATTTGCTTCAACTGTTTGCGCGTGTGTTTGTGCCTTGCGTAATAGGGCTTCGTTTCAGCAGACGCGATGGACGGCAGTTCCCGGGCGAAAGGTGTACCGCATACCCCGGCTTGGTAGATGGGGAAGAAGGGTCGGGGATCTGGTGCGTGATATTGGCTGCGCTAACGGCGCCCGTTTTCTTCTGTAGCCGAGGTAAACGCAAGACGGGCATCGGCTGACCCGGAGGAAATGCCTCCAAATGACGCCACTAAGGCCACGGCCAATATCCGGCCTTTTATGTGGGTGCGTAGAAAAAAAGGGGAGAAATATCACCATCAGTAGCATGGAAGGGAGTTGGGAGCGTATAGGTAATGGGATTTCTGTAAAGGCAGTATGCGCCGCTTGGCTTTTGGGTGAGACCTCTTGCAGGGGCGAAGAAGTATCGTATCGCATTGCTAATAATGATACATCTGATTGTTATTCGCAAAGCGATGACTATACGGTGGTAGGCTATGACACGGCTCCAGAAATTTAGAGAAAGATAGAAAGAGAGAAAGAGAGATAATATAAAAAATGAGAGGCTGGTGTGCATCACTCTTCAGACCTCCTCCTACTGAGTGTTGAGAACGGTATAATGGTGCAAATAGAGCGATGTATAGAGTGAAGCAAAACCATGAAAGCGTTCAATAACCCATGCTTTCTATACATTCGATGTTTTTTTTTTCAAGTTTTTTATCTAGTTACTTTTCGCGTCCACTGTACTTCTTCAAACTGACTTGCCTGGTTAAAGTACAGATGAATTGGCAAAATTCATGAAGTACTCAACAAACTGACCATGCATATTGAACTATTGCTTAGTTTCCACACTTCCTCTTCTTAATTCGTGGCAATCTATAACTCAAATCCATGACGTTGTTGTCTGTCGCGCTGCAGAACGACATGGAGCTTACACCATTTAGTGCCAGCAGACAAACACTTTTTGACTACATGCTTCGTAAAAGCATGCTTGTACCAAGCTTCATGAGAGAACGCACCTAAATAGTGCTCACACACACACACACACACGCACACGCGCGCACACAACACACACAAACACACACAAACACACACACACACACGCACACACACACACAGTCCCAATTTACTACGGATTCATCGCAAACATGACTCCAGATCTTTACGTACGTTTTTTTCGCGCCACCGCCAACAATATAGCTGGTGTGCTAACACTAACATACTCACCCTGAGCAGACGCACAATAGAGACAAAGAGAAACAATTACAAATGTAAATGTATTGCTGGGGCTGCGCGGACACCAGCTTCAACGGTAGTCCCACGCACAACGCATGGCTGCAAGTCACCGTACTGCGTATTCGTACATACCCTAGAGCGTGAATACCAGTTTCTCGCTTATCGTGCTCCGACAAAGACGACACGGCTTCTTGGGTGACGTCCTCGGTAAAGTTCAATTTCCTGCACTTCTTTTTTTACAGCTGTCATTTACAGGCACTTTCTACAAACCGTAGTGAAGAGATAGCAAAATATGGGAAGTAGATAGCGAGGCATAGCATGCCATCACAGAGACACACGGCCGCCAAGCACTCAGTCTTAAAACTGCAAGAGTGCAGACGAAAAATAGGAGAGAAAGAGAATGAAACTACAGACATGCGGTGTTCCCAGTAATAAACTTCAACTTAAGTTCGTTATCGCCTTGAACGTTCATGTCCCCTTTTCTGTCGAGTTTGCACCTCTTTGGAAACGATTTCTACGCTTGCCGATGTTTATCGGTTTGTACAAAATTCACTACTGTGAGTTATGCATATGCGCTTGTTTAGTTCAGTAGGTGCCTCAACTGAACGACTACAGGACAGCGCAGGTTGAAAGAAAGGAAGAAACTTCGAAAGAAATAAAAATGAAGCGGACGCAGTTTGCGACAACAAAAACGGCGTAGAGAAAAGAAAAATGCGAAGAGAAACTGGAAAGCAGCGAGTCTTTGAAAAAGGAACGAAAATCTCTAAAACGTGCACAAACACACTCACACACTTGAAAAAAAAAAGGGGGGGGGGGGAGCTATATCCCACATCCATCCACTCTTTTTGGCCTTCTTCACGTCCCCTTTTTTTCTTCTGTTCCGGAGAGATCCCAGCTTCGCACTTCAGTTTTCACGCTTGAATTTTTTTCTCCTTCCAATGCCCTATGCAGGCGTAAGTGAAATGAACAAAAGCCAACAAGCAAAGTGTCAAAGCAAACAACTATCGAGAAGAGAACGAGGCAGGGATCGGGAAGCTCCTGAGAAGATTAGCCGCAACGTGTATGAGAGTACGAGGCGAGACGCGGCGCAAACCCTTTCTATTATGGTTATTTTTTTCTTATTTTTCCCCGACGCTGTGAGGGAGTGTCGAAGGCTCGTCCATCGCATTCAAGATCAAAATAATCTCCGCCGACGTTGCGTCCGGGTCACCGTATGAGAAAAGACTGGCCCAAGTGGCTGACGTCCGAACTACCGCGTTCACGCGCCTATAGCTATCGGCACACGAACGAGTATAGAGAGCACTGGCATGGCCCAAACGTACGCAGTTTTGATGTGCGATCCGCAGGCTGTTTCTGTAGGTCCCGGCTGCGGCGGCTGCATTTCCGATGGAGGCGGAAATGTTGTAGGCCCGTGTGCTCAGATTTGGGTGCACGTTAAAGAACCCCTGGTGGTCGAAATTTCCGGAGCCCTCCACTACGGCGTCTCTCATAATCATATGGTGGTTTTGGGACGTTAAACCCCACATATCAATCAATCAATGTTTCTGTAGGTAGGCGCTCTATGACGGCATTTGTGACGTCATTCGTGGGTCGTCGACGTACGTCAGTTTGCACGTTTCGTGGATTTCATGTATGCTGTGCTTATGGAGATAAACACACTGATTTTTTTTTTTTGCTTCACTGGTTTCTCGACTAAGTGACAGCGTTGGTGGCGTCGCACATATCCCGCTAATATTCACCATCTTGTTGGACGGTTACAGGCCTCTTCTCCTGAAGGGAGATGGGCAAATCGAAATTAGAACATAGCTTTTTCACTGCCCTGGTTGTTCAACAAAGCGGCCGCTTTGGTGCCGCCAATGCATGCCCTAATGGCAAGAACAAGAAGAAGAACACGTAGTGTTATTTGTACACATTTTTTGCTGTCTGCTGATGCGGAAATATGCTTCTGGTTTCTTTGTTTATTCTTTTCTCACGCATTCTTTTCGTTCGTCTATACGTACAAGTGGCCGTACCCGTCGTTTCATATGATATGACATCATATAACGCACAAAGAAAGAAACAGAGAGAGAGAAAAACACGATGGCATAAGCTTCGCGAAAATCATTTCAAAAGCCGGCATTTTAATTTCACTGCCTCTTGACTGACCTTCGCAAGAATTATCACATCGAAGTGCGTAAATCGTAACGTCATCCAACCGGGGCGTAGCCGATGTTTGTGCGTACTGCTCGATTATATTATCTGGAGTTTTAAGCCCCAAAATCACGACACGTGGCAATACCAGTCACTCGCAAGCCGCAGTACAGCTCACGCACGACACAGTACAGTACAGCTCAGCCACGTAACAGTACGGTTATGTGGGACACCGTATTGCGGAGGGCTCAGGAAATTTGGACCGTCTGGTATTCTTTAACGGGCACTTAAATCGTACACTACACGGGCCCCTACCAATTCGCCTCCATCAAAATGGGACCAGTGTGACCGGGATCGAACCAGCGACCTACGGATCAGCAGTTGAGCACCCTAACCGCTACACCACCGCTCCATACACGTGCGTATACTTATCGAGTAAACACGGTACCTCGCACGGCGAGCGAGCACCGACGGCGGAAGGATCGGCGCATAAAGCCGCTGACGCCGGCAAGCTTCCGTGGCGCGAGCGGGTCTTGTTGGCGCCGCGGCGTGGAAAGCTATAAAGCGCGCGGAGTCCGGAAGGCTTCGGTTCTCGCTTAATTAATCCACCGGAAGGAAGTGCGTTAGGGTTGCGGCGCCAGCACAGTCGCCGCCACCGCCGTTGTTCAAAAGCGTGGCTGTCACCTCTTCTTCCTCTTTTTTTTTTTTACTTCTTCCTATAGGACAGTCGTCGGCGTCAGCGTTTAAAGTGCCGGTGGTATACGTGTCGCATCGTCACCTCGCAGCCTTAAATTCCCCGTCCACCCCCGACTCTTCCCTAAATAGTTTTCTTTGCGGATTTTTTTTCTTCTTTTGACCCTCAGTCATCTTTCCCGTCTCTCTGACTCTTCTTCCGCCTTACTTTGAGAATCAATTGTTGATGTATTTTCATCTTTATTGTTTCCTTCCCGTGCACCCTCCCATCGTTGTGCATATAGGAGACCACGTCCTTCATAAGTTGCCTAGCTTTATTTACTTGTGTATAACCACAAATATTTAAGGCTAGTAAACCACTTTATGAAGTACTTGCTGGGACAGCTGTACACCATCGTGAAAAAAAAATATTTCCAAGGTCAAATATAAAAAAAAACGACTCGCTATGTAAGCGAGGGTTTACCAACCGTAAACGCTGTAAACAAGATGAAATATTGATAACAACATATTCCTTCTTGAAGATAGTTGGTAGCGTGTGTGAAGAGTCTGAAGACAACGGGAAATACTCGTGTTCCACAAGCACACCCTAATGTCAGTTTATGTTGGCTCTCTGTTCGCTAGTGTCGGTATGTCGGCTATCCAGTCTGACAACAATGTAATGAGATAACACGCGTGTGCCACGACGTCTCCAAATAAGTGCTTTAAATGTTTCGAACTCGATCCCCACTATCCTAAAACAATCTCGCTGTCAATTTTTTTAGTTATCAATATTGTCAACCTTTTTATAGGAACATCACAAGGGTTACCAAGACAGAGTCAATTATATGCAGTCCACGTATGCCCTCAGAAATCTCAGTAGCAGCAACGCGAAAATTTGTACAATCAAGCCTGTTGAAATTATTCTTACACGCCTTAGGCAAATTCTCAGGTGTTCTTACACACCTCAGGATTTCCTATGTTGCGTACATTCTTTACAAAGAATAGAAAAAAAAATTACGCATCTCGACGAAGCCCCATGAGGCTCTGCGCAGCCCCGCTCTTGACGACCAAACCTGGGCGACCCAGCACGCCCGTGAGGCAGCATCGAGGCAAGCCCTTGACGTGCCCTCATGGGAGGCCCGGCCACCTAAACCTCCTGGTTTATTTTTAATTAGGTTTATTCCTCCTCCTCCTCTACGAAGTGAGTCATGACGAGGGGACGAAGCAGTGGTGATCGTTCTTGCCTTAAATAACCCGTCACATGGCCCACTAACGCTTGCCAATAAGTGACAACGCGTGTGTGCAGTATACACAATGCGTTTTGGACGTTGAGCCACCGCTTCCCGCATCCTCAACTCCGGTGTAGCACCTTGTCGGCGTTGCCGTTTCACCGCTGCTTCCAGAGTCCTCGCGTCCAGGGCTGCCTGTCATAGACGTTGAGCCGCTGCATACCACGCTCTCGCCTCCGGAGCACCAGCTTGTTTTCGGCGTTGCTGCTGCATCGCAAGCTTTAACCTCCGTGGTGGCTTCTTATTTGCGTCGGCATTGCCTTTCTCGGGCGAGCATGCATTCACGTTCCTTCGTTTGTTTGATTGTTTGTTTCTTTCTTTGAAATTATGGCTCACACCCACTCAGGAACATTGATCAAGAAAGCGTTTTCATCCACCTTCATCGTCATCAGCGCCCTCCAAACCGTGATCGCGCTTATTCATTATCGTCATCAGCCTGATCGTCCCCGTCTGTAAGTACAATGCACAACGGACAACCCTAGAAACTGAGGTGCTTCGCCCGTAAAGACGATGTCCTTCTATTAACCTTCCTGGATTCGATTTCTTTTATTCCCCATCTTCCAGAATCACTCGTCGGGCGAAATGAAAACTCGACTTCCGTCTCCTCCTTTTCTTTCTCTTCTTTCGCCGATGTTCAATTTCCCGCGACTTCCTCCCCCTGGCTTGTCCACTTTATATTCCGATTGCTCTTTAATCCCTACCGGCGTACGGGACTTGACACCGTGCGAGTTCAATTACTTCCGTCGCTTCGGGACTACGCCGCGACAGGGACACCGGTCACTGGGATCAGAACCGAGTAATTTGGTACGACAACCCCCCCCCCCTTCCCTACAACCCCTGCTCTTGCTATTGATCAGGTTTGTTTTTGTTTTGTTCTTTTTTGCTAGGCGCGGATGGTGCCATTTAATTGCTACGACGCGATCTGTGCATGTACGTGAAAGGTTTTTTTTTTTTTTTTGTGGTTAACTTGCCTTGCAGACACCATACGCAGATACGACGGTAATTTCTGCCCGCCAACAACGCGGCACTAGTAAAAGGAGTAGAAAAAAACTGTGCAGAATGCTGGTAGAATAAAAACAAATGGCGACTCCCCAATTCCTGTAGCACACAGTCGTGCTGACACACGAAAGAAAGCGATACAGGCAGAAGCTGTCGAGTCACTTTCACAGCGATGCAGCGACGTCTATATTGTTTTAGTGACCTTTCCCTCTCTCTCTCTCTTTAGTTCATCCCCTCGCTTGTTGTTGTGACGCAAGCGACAAATTTGATGACGACTCGGCCACGCAATGTGAATACACGAAAGTGCGAACATTAACTCCTTTCGACACCAATGATGCACTCACACGTCCATAAATACAACTTTACAGTAGTTTATTTAGAAAATTTTGATGCTTTCACAAGACCACGCTGACGATCATTCTCCATATACAAGCAACGCTTGTATATGGAAAATTTTACACTTGCCACACATTAGTGTGGCAAGTGTAAAGGACGCCACTGCATTTCGTCGCAGACTTCTCACTATAAGTGTTCATAAAGACTGGCAGTAGAAACATGAGACCATTAATGAGCGTGTTAAAATTTTAAACCACCGAATCATTTAACGTAACTTAGTTTATTACCTGACGTTACACTTCAATCTTCCGGCGCGGCTATTATCAGATTCTGATGAGCAAATATCTAAAACAGACTTGTGGCACTCGCCCTGAAAAATTGTTGGTACGTATTATCTTGCTGAAAAAAAAAAAAAGATCAAACTTTAACTTATGTTCGACATCAGAATCCGTAACAAAGGCATGTTTCGAATCCCCCGAGCGTAGGTGTTTAACGCTTTAGCATTAAATAGCCCATTCCGCCGAAATTTCGGTATACGGGTCGCTGGTATTGAGCAAAAAACCAGCGTCGTTCGTGGACGAAAATTTGAGATAGACGCAAATAAAATAAATTATTTAAAATATCTCTAGATGAGAATCGAATCCAGGCATTCTGCGTGGCAAGCAGGTACTCTGACGATTGCTTAGGCCAGTGCTTGAGGCTGTGACAAGAATGTGAATGTGAAAAAACAAGAATGTGAATTTCACGTATATGTATAGTGCAAGAAGTCTTACGCATGTAATATTACGTGGCATAAGCGTAGACTTGCACCAGGTGGCAAGGTATAAGACTTGCTCGAAGAGTGGGTGGGTTACAGGCTTATACACGTAGCAAAGTGCTCACGATACTTAATCGTCATTATCAGCAATAGAATGAACAGAGTGGGCAACTGCGCAGCTGCCGGTGGCTCTTTAATTGCGAATGCGTAGATGGTATACTTAGCCCATTCGCAAAAGGACGAGTCATGGCGTAGTGGACCCTTCGCACCTGTACTTTCAGTCGGCATTCCTGACATAGACACAAAGACGAAGCTATTTACTGAAAGACAGAATTTTGTCAGCCTATACGAAGGCTATAGTGATTAATACGGCGATGCAAAAAAGCCCAATCACGCCAACGCGTTGTATACTTTTGAAGGGGATGCTCGATATTCCGCCCATTTTTACTAAAGAAATGTCTCAGAACTTGTACAGATAAGTATACTCGTAAGTTGTGTATAGACTCGCAAACTCTTTTGCCGTTCGCTGACTTTGCTAATTGCTCATTGGCAGATTTTAAGCATCATTGGCTTCAGCTCAATGATCTACATATGCTAATCAATCCCGTATTTTTCGCCTTGGGCTAGCTGTGTTTCGACCATATTTATTTTGGCCTCATCCGAGAATCGCATCAGAAGTTTCAACCCATTTGATTCTTTTTTTACGAATTCTCTTCCCTGTCCTTTTTGCCCGTGCTTTTATTGCGCCTACGCAATTTTTTTTTTTCGCTTCAATTTTGGTCCGTGAAACGAGTGATTGTTAAGCAAGCAAAGTAATATAGACATTTAAATTTTTTTTAAAAAGGCGTCGAAACCTACTTTTTTTTTCAGAAATGGAAGGCTAACTCGGAACTTTCGTTTTGCGAAACTTTTTGACAAACATCGTTCCTGTCGTGACGACCCGTAAAATTTTATTATTTTTGTTTATTTCCCGATCTCGCTCTCTCTGTGTTGCTAAGCCGAGAAGAAGAGCAAGACAAAGTATGTCTGCAATCTTCCTAACAAGTCCTGCGTATGACTTGAAAAATCTTTTCGAGCCATTCATTTCGTGGAAATGCGCCTCCCGTCTGCCCGTCTCGTTGTATAAAGCTCACGATGACCGAGCCGCGTTTGTCAAAACCTCTTTTTTTAAGGTTTTTATCCTTTCACATTTTTTATTCAACAACCCTCACTCACTGATTCTTTTCTCCGCCATACCTTCATTTCTATATTTCCGTTTATTCAAGTAACAGTTCGTACGTTAAGCCGATTTCGATGCCCAATATCCAAAAGTGGTACACACTCTGGAGGATCCGCACCTTCGCGCGGTCTTTCGAAGCTCCCCCAGTGTGAGGGAATGTTAAGTAACAGCCGAACCGGAGCGATCAATTTCACCGCCACGCGTCCAGCTCGGCTTCTCCGCCAAAATGCGAGAGAGGCCCACGAAACCGTTCAAAACGTTTCCGTGCTCGGACAAAACGGCCGTCGCGGGCGACTGGACGGAGCTGCGGGGTGGTCACTTGTTTTGTTTGCTTGCGCGTTTGTTCCTTTCTGGACGTGTCATCAATCGCCATGTCGCTTTGCGTTCTCTCTTTTGATCTGGAGAAGAAGAAGAAGGGGAAAAAAAAGGGCATGCAGCTATACAAGATCGATGCGTTGTGCGCGATTTCTCGACGTTGGCGCCGGGCGTGCGCGCCGCCTCGTGGTGCTTCGAGAACTTGTCTTTGTTGCGAAATTTCCCTGCATGGACACACGTTTATAACGCTCCTGTGAGCGATAAAGAAAATTGAAGTTTTGTAAACTTCCTCTTTATGTTCTTGTCTATATTCTCTTCAACTGCTCCAACTTGACGTCTATACTTAGTTCTTCCCTTCTTCCTTTCTTTCTTTTGTCTGTCATTTCTTTCTTTATTTTCTTTTTTGTTGTATTTCCCTGAAAATCATTGCTTAATGAGTTCAAAAGCACTCTCTCTTGTTCTTTTGTTATAGCTCACTTCATTTAACGGAGAACAAAAGGAGCATCAAAAAGACTTGGCCAGCCCCACTGTTCCCAGAGGGACGTGGCAGTAGCTTTTGCCATCGCCCCGTTTTCTTATCTCTCGCGCCATCGGCATAATAATAGATAGCCCGCTTTGTCACTTTCTATGGGCGGTAGCTTCAGTCACTGCTGTACGCCCTGAGCATATACATCGCGTGAATATTCCCTCTTTCTCGCTGTTTTATAGCCTTATATAGCGCATGCTTCATTCTACATTTTGTTTTATTCTTTATGCGTGGTTAATAAAAGCACTAGCGAGAATCAAGGGTGCATGAAACACCAGCTGCGCATTCTCTTTCAAGTGCTGAGAGTGGCCCATCAAGATCGCATCGAGTGCGACGCGATCGAGTGATTTTGTTGTTTTATTTTGGTTTTAAAGTGTGTTGCTACTTTTAAACACTTTCCGTAGCGTCGAAAGCTGGCGTGACAACGAAATGGTCGATAGCTGATGTCAATCAGCTATCGACCGTTTAGCTATCGTTATCGGTGGAGAAGCAGGAGTTGATGATCGTGCAGACAAAGAATATGGCTCGAGTGTTTGAAGTTGTCTGATGCGATTGCATAACCGAGTGTGCAAGTTTTTGTTAGGTTTGACGTCTTTCACGAATGATCTCGGTATTCGCAGCTATAGCCTCGCTTCACATATGCTTCATTAAAAAGTTATACAGCTGAGAGCCAACTGAGAGTGTTGAATGTGTGAGAGTTTTCAGAAGGCACGTTTCTTCGTAACAATGCGTGTTCCTGGGTTGCCATTGGAAGCTCCTTAAAGAAGTTCTACAGTGTATTGCGAGTCTTTCGTGTTCTCGTTTAGAAAACGTGCCAAGGGAAGTTTGCCATTAAGCTCACAAAACACACAAGGCTTCGCGCTTTCGTTAAACTTCGTCGAACGAGGTATAAAAAATCAGCTTGCTCATTTTTAGTCGTTTTGTATTATAAAGCGTGCAAGAATAAGAGTTTAAGAAGAAGGGTATATAAAGGAGGAGTCCTTAAGCGCTAAAGGTCGCGCGGCGTCTCCCACAGCGCCATATATGTAAGTTCTCTTAGCCTTTATACCCCGCGGTGGAGACCGGATATTCATCATCCCCAAAACGGTCCGTCGAGAATGGGCCCCGCCCGCCCGCCACCACGACGCCCCCTTATGTAGCCCCCTTCAACAAGTAAAACAAGAAACTAATTTATATGTTTTCCGGAAGATCTCCAGCGGGAGCTCTTCTGTGGTAAACATAGAAGAAAGGCACGTGAAGGAAGAGTGGACCGCTTTGGGGAAAATTTTTAAAATTCTCCACGTCCTTTAGGGCAATAACCTTTTTCTCTTCGCCCCTTTGATCCCGCACTTCCGCAAAGCAGTTTTGAAGGGAAGAGGAAAGATATGTGGGAGAATTGGGGAGGACGGAAGTAAAGAAGGAAGGCAAAGTAGCAAGAGAACCAAGTCACGTACCTCGCGTTTTGTATGAAAATGCGTTTAAGTGCAGTTCATCAGTTTCTGCACGTTATTGCTTGTTCGTTTGGTTAGTTGTTTGTTTCTTGTCTTTGGTCTCGGAACGTCGTCGTTCCATTCGCCCAAAGTGCCGTTGAGCGCGAGGAACGTGGATTTCTTCCGACATCCAAGAGAAAATAAATAAAATTGTTTTGTTTGTTATTTGTTCGTACCGATTCGGGAAGCGGCGCATTGTCGTTGGCCACTATACTCGGTAATAGCTGTTTCCGGTGCACAACTGAGTTCAGTGCGTTTGCCGAACATCGCCGCCGTCGATGGCCGTAAAGGCTCCCCCTAAAAGGCGGGGGGGGGGGGATATGAGAAAAGTCTGACCTGCAGCGTTTGGACGGACGGGCTCTGAGTACACTCCGTGTAAGGAGGCGGACTCAATATTTATGGTGCCTTGTACGTCCATCGCCGAGTTCGAATGTAAGCCGTAGACAAGAGGGATTTTTTTTTCTGCTGCAGTGTGAAGGGGGGCTGTTTTGTATACATCATAATGCCGAGTGCAACATCTAAAGGCAATGGGACTACATGGACGACCACTCCTACGTATACACTCGAGTTATATTCACGCCGTTGGATGTCCCGCGCCCCCGAAGCAAGTGACATGATTGAATGCATGCGAACAGCGTTAAGGATGCGAAAAGATGTGACGTTTCTTGCGCCCCCCGGGGATCTTCATGTTGAGCGCCTGCTTCCGTGATTTGTCCTTGAAAATGGCATTATATTCGTCTCTTACTTCACTGACCACGAGCTTCGCGATCTTTAAACTCCGAGAGTCGTAACGTTTTATGGTGCTAGTACCGTCTCCGACAGGAACGTGATGGCGCGTCAAATTTTATTTAGCAGAGTGACAGGTTTTTCATTCTAATTTTTTAAGTTACATTCGATAGATAGTAGGATCACTGGAACTGATGGAGTGTAAATGTTCTTCTCGCTGCCTTAAGGATCGACCGGTCGCACTTCATGCGAGAGCGTTACATCAAGTATTGTTTTGCTAAGTTCAACAAGCACAGTTAACTTGAATCCATCTTGACATTGCCGTTGCGAAAAGAATGGTTTCGCTGAACGATTAAATCACCTATATTGATACCTATAGTCTTATGAACTAATCACCCCATATGGCGTTTCTCTTTTCGCCAGTGATGTATCATACTTAGTGGGCTATTTGCGCATGCGAAGCACTTGTCTTCACCTATGCATGCAATTAGCAGTATACGGTGCACTCGGACTTGCTTTTAGGTTCGTCATGACTCTGTCACGTCATACGATGTCATACGTTATCCGGACTTTGTATTCATTTTGAATGTAACGAACTTTTTTTCATTACTTTTTTTGCCAATTCACTTCTTTGCCGTACCGAGATATCCACCATTGGAAGGAGTTGGTGGCGTGTCAAAATAGGTAGAGCACTCACAACCAGGCCGAGTGGCCGAGTATATATATATATAATGGCCGACTATTTGGTGCGCGTACATGCTAATACGCGCACCAAAAGGCTCAATGACTTGGTCCATACTCAATCTAACGAGCTCAACGCCAACAAGGCGGGATGCGTGTCTCGCCTTGTTACATTTTGCCCTTTGCTCATCTTGATCTGCTTCCATTTGAATGTTTCCAGAAAAACCATGTCCCTGTTGTGTTGTTCTACTCGGGCATTGATGCAAAGAAACAGTGCAGTAACGTTGCGATCCGAAAGCGTAACCATATCAGTATATTTCCTCCAACGTTCGAGACGACAGCCTCGATCGTTTCACATCGATCACCTCCGACGACGTTTCCATTCTTGTCTGACGTGATGGTCAGGGCGCGTCGCTTCACATGGAGCCGCGGAAGTCCTTTTGATGTCCTAGCCTATGAAGGCGCACCGAAAGTGCGACCATCTCCAGAAAGCGATTCGTCGAGAATACGGCGGCCCCAAGTCTGCGGCAGCTTTATCGTATGCTATCGAGAACAACAGATTCCTCCGTGGGGCAAGCGCAGAAACTCTTTCTTGTTTGCATTGCCATTATCACACCCAGCCGCAAACTATAGAGCCAGTGATCTGAAGTGCGCACACTCAAGGATGGATAGGGCACGTGACCACACTATATAATGCCATTCGTGGACCACATACAGCTAATGGTCAAGCGAACAGGAAGCTGCTTCCGTTTCCTCTCTTTCTTCCGGTTCCTCGTCACCATCATCCATTGCGGGGACGACGTCTCCCCGAGCAAGGCCACAATGGCATATATGGTATACGCACGTATACACACACACACACACACACACACACACACACACACACACACACACACACACACACACACACACACACACACACACACACACACACACACACACACACACACACACACTGTGGTCCTCATCGAAACACACACGCAAACGCTGCAGGCACCAAGACGGGCAGGATGATCAGTATCGAATTTCGCGAGGCTCCAATGAGCCTCTCCTCCTGTCTATATGTCTCCTTCTCTCTCTCTCTTACCGTCGCGTTCTTTCGATTGTCTCCGCACACACCGTTGTCCACGCGCCCCCACCTCTTTTCTCTGGGCACGGTTCCGCAAAGTGGCCTGGCGATGGGCAATCCGGTAGAGCCGTGCGTCGGCGGTCCAGACGGTCATTCAGTATGTGTGACAACGCGAAGGGCCCTATTGTCGTCTCGCGTCTCAACCTCCTATCCCTCCACTCTACCCCTCGCTATCACGCCGTACGGATGACGATGAAGAGGGAGAACGAATGAGACGTTGTAGAGAAAAGAAAGTGTCCCGAGCGTACAGAGAAGACGAAGAAGAGCGGAGAAACGATGCCCGGAGCCAGGCGACCGTGTCGTCCTTGGTGAGATGGTGCCAGTAGATACGGTGAGAAACGGCGGATGATCGAGTGCGCGCACGCGAAAGGAAGGCCTCGCTCTTCCTATTCGGAGTGCAGAGTGTGCGCCACTTCTTTCTGCTCGGAGGTCCGTGTCACGTGTCTCAGAGTGCGCATGCGCAGCCACGTGACACTGATGCGTGTGCGCACGGAGGTTACGTGAACGGAATCCCATCCTTCTCAGGCCTGTTCCTATGGCATCAGTGGATGGATAGTCAGCGCACCCTGGGTGCCTATACAGCTGACTCTATAGGTCGCTACGATTCCACTCCACAGTGGCCGAATATACGAGCGAAAAGTTTCCTCCTAAACAGCTGTTATGTGTCCTTCATTGTTTGTAACGGTTAACATTGCGCATTGTATGTATGACTGCTACTGCGGTCAAACGTATTCGAGCACTGCTGCAGTCACAGCATGACTTTATGACTGCTGTTGCAGTCACTACGGCGGTCTTGTGTTTGATTCCCATTTTCTGCGAGTTGTTTCTTCAATCGCTCTCATTAAATTGTCTAAGTGTGACAGAGGATACTGTGTGCAGATATAGGCACATCCCCTCCTCTGTCACTTCACGAATTCTTCAGTGTTTGGCTTAGAAGTTCAGTGACTGAAGCGAGCAACGTGTTTTAAAGATTGTTCTTTCCAAATACCACTACACAAATTTTCTCGTTTACATTATCTTTTGCGCAATTGTCACCGTCTGCGGAAGCAGACGCATTGTCGCTATAATTAGACAGATACAGCGGGATCGTTGTTATTACAAATTCACGTTACAATCTTGCACACGTTTCACGTCACCAACGAGCGTAAACACGTACCGGCTCATGCGTTCTCATGCGGTCCTTTATTTTCCTTTGCTTTTTCATTGCGGTTCAGTTATCTCAAAGACCGACATGCAAAATATACAATGTCACGTGAAAATTCACGCGGGTGAACAATGCTGTATACAACGCAGCACACGACCCATTTCAACGCTTCTGCCAAAAGCCTCTCAAAGCGTTATTTCACCGCAACGACCAAGCGGCGCATTCGCCCCGCTTTCTGCGGGCACATCAGCAAACGAGGTGATTTCTCTAGCACTTCGTACGCCTCATTAACACTTTTCCAGTCGTTACGCTCGCATAATTTCTAGTCCTACTGCTGTCTCTTTGCAAATAGCCGTGCGGTTTCTCTTTTCAGGCACGAGAGCTAAGCGCGAGGTCTTCATTCTTGCTCCTTTTTTTCTTCTTTTTTACAGTGTAAACTTTGCCCATTTCACTTTGGTTCGCGCTTCTATAGAAATGTGTGTGCCGATGGGCTGTGGCAACGTTTTGTGTGTCCGTGTGGATGGTCTGAGAATTTTGTGTGTGAAATTACACGGAAAACTTAGAGGATCGGCTAAATAGAATCGAAAGTACCACGTTTTGAGGAGATAAACAGGTTTATACAAAAAAAAAGGAAAGAGAAATAGCACTCGTCAACGCGAAATTGGTAAGACTACGTTGGTTTAAAGTTGTTGGCGAAATCTTCGTTATGTCACGTGCTTGTGCTGAAAACCAGTGACACGAGAGCTGTGAATAGGGTAAGCACTCGCTATGGCGTCTTCATCATAAATAATTTGCGTTTTTTTTACACGTGAAGATTGAGAAGAGGCAAAACGAACTCGCTATGCTATGTCGAACTTTCTCTCCGTCCAGTCTAGATTCTACAGAGGGGGAAAAAAAAACTCAAATTTGGCCGCGTGTGTTGCCGTAAAAAAAAAACAAATTGTGTCACAAAAACAGCGATGTGGCAGCCACGCGGCTTTGTGAAAACGTGCTTTACAGTTATCGTGTGCACATAAAGAAAGAAAGAAAGAAAGAAAGAAAGAAAGAAAGAAAGAAAGAAAGAAAGAAAGAAAGAAAGAAAGAAAGAAAGAAAGAAAGAAAGAAAGAAAGAAAGAAAGAAAGAAAGAAAGAAAGAAAGAAAGAAAGAAAGAAAGAAAGAAAGAAAGAAAGCTCCAAAGCAGCGACCATTAAAATAATTCTACGAGGTCAAAATTAATTATTGGGTAATATCCCGCTGCGTACCATTTGCAAGTCAAGTAACCAGCAAGCAAAACAGCAGCTCCGCTGCAAAAGCGAACACGAACGACTGTGCACTTTTAATTATATGCAGCACGGTTCCCCGTGCATGCATGAACGCTATTTCAACTATTCTCGGCGGCACCCGCAGTGGAGAAATCGCTCGTCAAACCTGCCACAGGTATCGGGCGTTACGTTGAGACTTGGGGCTCAATTAATCAGTCAACCACTCTGCGAAAGAACAGAAGAAAAAACTTGCTATGACAAAAAAAGTCGATATTTGTCGAGACAGCGCACCAATTTTCAAACACCCATTTGTTCTTATTTCATCACCCACGTACACTATGTTTGCTTCTCGAGTTCGCGTGCATATTTTTCTCGCGTTTATTCACGATTACTGTCGACAATCGCACGACGCGTTGGGCAAATTACAGACGAAGTTAGATGAATACAAGCTATATATCTTCGGGTTTATGCATGCCGTATATAGGTGGCGGAACGGGCCATCGTTCCTTCTCATCGGATCTTCGAAAAGAGCCCCGCGGTAGTTCTTTTCAACCCTCTCTTTTTTTTTTGGATTATTCTTCAATTTAATACTTTTTTTAATCTTCCAAAAAAAACGTTGCTTGTCGGAGTAATTCAAAACTGTTTTATTTCAACCTCCCCTTTTCCGCTTCGTCGAACCGGAATATAAATTGGATACAGCGCCTTAGCTCCAGAAACGGGTGAACTGCGAACTTTAACAAAAAAAAACTAAAATGAATTTGGCACGACGTTTTTACCCAAAACTATAGAACAACCAGTTTGTTTTACCGATGCGAGAGGATTCCTGGGTGCCCCCCTTCGGAAGGCAAAGTAATTTCGACACTCCCAGTTGGCACGGGAACATAGATTAACCTATAAACGTAGAAAACAAAAACTGCGTATATGACGTACGTACATTCCTATCCGAATGGAAAGAAAAACTTACATAGCAAAGAAGTGGAGTACGCAACGAATTCTCCTCTGCATACTGATTTTCTTTTTTTTTTTTTGCTTCTTCGATTCATTCATACCATTGATTCGTTTAGGTAGGCGAAGCGCAAGCCAAACATCACCCTGCAAAATTTACAATGCCCGCATTTTTGTTAAACACACACGCAGGTACACACTCACAAAAGATAAGACTTTCCGCGTGCGCGCGTGCGTAAGACTTACGCCGGAACGCTTCGAAAATTGTTTCGGGCCAGCCGAGGCGAATTCGGTGTTAAAAGGAGCAAACGGCCCAACGAGAGACAGAGAAAGAAAGAGATACGAACGGAAAGCGGATTGGCGTTCCAAGTTGTTGTACGCTGTTGGGCATCAATTGTTACGTGTTTCTTTTTGCTTGACCTAAACAAAGCTAGAACAAAGAGACGCCCTGTAGAAATGCGCTCGGCGCCCTCCAGATGCGGGTGGGAACGCATTTGCCTTCTTGGCGGCGGGGACGGCAGCCGCGCTAGCAGTTTCGCCGGCTGCCTCCCGTCGCCATCTCAGGTTGCCCCGTGAAATGGCGAACGTCATTTGCACGACGACATCGCGCGTCTCTCTCTCTCTCCCTCCTTCTTCAAGGCGTTACATTCGCCTTCCATAACAACCTCATCACCTGGCTCCAACAGTTACATTTGTATGTTCCCTTACTCTTTCGCGTATAACTATCTCGTTTACTTCTCTGTATGCATGCTTTATGGGTCGCTGTGTAATATTTAAGAGCACATAGCGTGAGGAGAATGTGTTCGCAAATAGACGTTTTCTTTTTGTTACATTTACGAAAGGGGTTGACAAGCTTTCGCTGACAATGCTTCCTGTTTTTCGCAGGCGATTCCCCGGAGACTGGCGTTGCCCGTGGCGCTCGTTTTGGCTGCAGCGGTGGCCGCCTGTCTGATACCCTTGGCCGAGAGCAGTGAGTATTGTTGCACAAGGGACTTTTTTTTATACCATCCGTTACATTCATTTGTTCTCTCTCTCTCTCTCTCTCTCTCTCTCTCTCTATATATATATATATATATATATATATATATATATATATATATATATATATATATATATATATATATATATATATATATATATATATATATATATATATATATATATATATATATATATATTTGTGTGTGTGTGTGTGTGTGTGTGTGTGTGTGTGTGTGTGTGTGTGTGTGTGTGTGTGTGTGTGTGTGTGTGCGTGCGCATGCGTTCTGGCACTAAAGTGTAGTGAGGGCAAGGTAAACAACTGAAACGCAATAAGGGCATCCTTCCAAGCAAGCGAGACACCGTGAGAAAGTGTGAGCGAAGTGGTGCTGGTGCGTGAGCGGAGGCATACTTAATGCGTGTGCTTACCCATATATCCTGGAGGATAGCTTATTGCATTGTCTTCGACTCTCTGAGTGAAAGAGCGTATCAGATGCTATACTTGTTGAGAAAGGAAGAGGGATCAATACATTACCCCTGGATGAGTACGGTCAATTAGGAGGTATGAAAATATGCTGAGGACTCAAGTCATGCTAAACAAGTCACATGGTGATAACGTGGGAGTTAGTGAGTGAATGAGCGAGCGAGCAAGTGGATATCCGAGCATTGTTTAATGCTTATCTGCATGCGACTGTGTCAGGCAGCTATCGAGCAGGAATAGGCAGTGAAACAGTGTCTGGCCAATAATCTTCGCCTACTCAAAGATCTGTAAAGTAATGCATAGCATCACGTATCTATAATATAGCTTAGTTTCAGCTGCAATAAGCTGAGTGTTTTTTTGCTGCGCATCATTTTAACACGGGCACGATATTTCTAAACGGAGAACTTCTACAACAATACTCATCTGAGATCATCTAATCACTTACCTATACTTGGCATTGTTTTCGCCACGTCCCAAATCAATCTCGCTTTTTCAAACGAGCTCCAAGCTTCACAGATTATCGCACGCATACACTGAAGCGCCTATAGCCAATATTTAAAGGATGTTCAGCAGACACCACACAAACGCTTTCCCAGGGCCGCATTTTCACCATTAAACATGTCCGCCTGTGCCGCTGCTCAACATCCCCAGTGTAAAACAAGACCGGCAGACAGCGAAAGAAGATGCGGCGGTGAATTAAAAACCAGACTGATTTATGCTCAGCTGCGCGAAAGAAAAAAAAAGAAAGGTTTCCATACATTCCTAAAACGAAATGTGGAATTTATGCATGCATTGCACCGTGTAATCTCGTCCAGCGAGCGAGCTTCGCGAGAAGGAAAACGCGAGGCGCTCGCTTGCATTTCTCCACCACCAGACGGCAGGCCATGGTATTTCTGCTCGCGTTAACATAACGACGCTCGGGCCGGTCCCAGAGGCGGGAAGCGCATTGGTCTGGTTTTTTCGTTCTGTTGCTTCGCATCACCGTCCACATACTTCGCCTCTCTTTAGCTCTTGCTCTTTCTTTGAGGGAGGAGGGAAGAAAAAGAGGGAGAGAAGGGCTTGCATCGGCTATAGCCTGGTGTCTGATTACCACTCGCAGAGCGTGGACGCGTGCCACACACGAAAAATTAGTAACTTTACGATGCATTTCGATGATTACCCCAAAAGAGAGCATTAACCCTCGGTGATGTTGAGATACATGATTGGCGTTCATTAGTCATAAATAATGATCGACATGGGAAGGAGGGAGGGTAAGTCTTGCACGCGATGCTTCTAAGCTGCCAGCTCCCTTCGTCGGGCATTTCTCTCACTCAAACACCCACCCTCGCATTTGTGGTCTTATCTTTATCTTTATTATAGTTATTTTTTCGAGCACCCTATTTGTCACGGTGCTTTTAACTCATGGGTGTTGGGAAAACACTGACCATGACCGTGCGACCGTCGACGACGATGGAGGGAACTCAGACCCGCTTCGATCCAAGGTAGACTGATAATTT
This sequence comes from Rhipicephalus microplus, assembly GCF_043290135.1. Classification (NCBI taxonomy): domain Eukaryota; kingdom Metazoa; phylum Arthropoda; class Arachnida; order Ixodida; family Ixodidae; genus Rhipicephalus; species Rhipicephalus microplus. Next base: position 53,031,797 of record NC_134702.1, read on the forward strand.
TACGGTACATTAAGGAGGAATACGAAACTACGCACCGGCATCAGTGACGGTCGCTTCGTCAGTGTCCCGAGCATGTGAAAGCGCAAGATCTGCTCTTATCTCTACAGTCTGTGGAGAAAAAAAAGAGTGACTTGACTCTCTTCTGGGAGTTCTGGCTTGCCACTTGTATGACTCTTAAAAGGGACACGTGAACTCTCTTAGGAGACATTTATGCTTTTTTTTCGGAGATTCGTGTAACCCAAAAGAGAGTGTTTCTTCAAAGAAACTCCTATGTGGGGTAAGCCAGAACGAACCGAAAAGTTTAACACGTATTCTTTTTGTACTGTAGTGATACCCAGTTGAATAAAATAATAATAATAATAATAATAATAATAATAATAATAATAATAATAATAATCACATCTGAAGTTTTACGTCCCAGAACCACGATATAATTTATAATTATAAGACATGCCGTAGGGGAGGGTTCCGGAAATTTTGACCATCTGGGTGTTCTTTAGCGTGCACTGACATCACACAGTACACTAGCCTCTACCATTTAGCCTTCATCGAAAAGCGGCCACCGTTGCCGGAATCGAACCCGCGACCTGCGAGTGAGCAGCCGTGAATCGCAACTATGGTTCCACCGAAGTGGACTGCCCAGTATATTGAAAACAGCTTGTGTCATGTGGCTTATGCGGCTAACGCGATCAATTATCCAATACAAAGCGTCGACGGTATAAATACTGCTTTATGTATGTATGCTAGTTTGCTCGTATAAATGTCGCTGAACCTTCTAAAGGCCCCCAAGGAGGCAATAACATTCCGTCTCTTAAACGCGTTCTTAACCCGGCGTGTCACAGTGTGTCATAGAGTTGTGCGCCCTCGGTGGGGCAATTGCTGGCTTAGATTATCGGACTAACCTTGCGTTTAGCAAGCACCTGGACAAACCAAGCACGTAATCTGACTAGCTCAAATTTAAGAAACGTACTTGCGAAACAAAACCGGAACGAAAAAGGAGGTGCACCACAGAGTGTTAAACTTTTTGCCAACGACACATTTCGATCTGGGAAATCCGCGTGTTCGTGTCGAATCTCAAGACTCGACGCTTAAGGTTGTCAAGGCTACATTGTGTGAACGGAAGTGACGCCTGTTTGCAGCCAGATAAATATGTATACGCTAAACTACGAAATTGCGCGATAAGCGTGGCGCAATTTCCATCTTACGCCCCAGAGGACACACGCCCGGTTAAATTCAACTTTACTCCGCGAGAGCTACATGCACAAAAAGCACGCGTATAGCTAATCCAGCTACTACGTGTAGCGACATCGCTTTTATTTTAAGTCAAGATGTATAACGTAATGATCAATGAGAGTCCATTAGCCGAGCTCCGTAAGGGACAGCCTTCGCTTTCATAATAGAGGAGCCCTCTAATACGGTGCAGTGTGGCGGAAGCTGGCTCATCTGACCGGGCACCGGATTTCGTGTAAAAACGCGTTTGGGTCGTGAGAACGCGTTGCGTAGCTAAACCAACCCGATCTCCATATTCGACGTAAGATGATTACTCGCATGTTCTCTCAAAAAACCTTACTTAGTGTACGACTGTCTTGTCGTGTTTATCTTTTTATGAGCCGGTACTGCAGCTCTGTAGCCTTTCACGGTGCTGCACGGATCTGGTAGGACATCCAAAATATACGGTTTGCTCTCCCAACGCTGAGACTGTCGCAGTTCTTAAGCCGGGCTCCCTTGAAAGGAAAGATTTACGGCCTGTCCAGCGACGGAGCTTTCCCCGAAACCCCGCGTGAAATAACGGCTATAGCGGCCAGGGTTTGACGACAGTCAAGAATGGGCATCTCTTCGCCCCGTATGCGGATTTCACTTGACAGTCGTTGTTTCGTGTCTTTCTTTTTGAGCTTTTTTTTTTCGCAAAAGTGCGAGTCCACAATAGTGGGCCCGAAAGATGCGGAAACGTGCAACATCGGTGCCGTGCAACAGTATAACAATAATAACGCCCCAAAAAAAAATATATGACAGCGTTGGAAGAGGACGAGTGCACTTTGGGAGTCACTCCAAGTCTATTTCGCCGGAGTTTCTTATACGTCAGCGCGCGCTTTTGTTTACGCACGACGAATGGACTCTATCGGGGGGCCTGTAAGCAGGAATCGCTGTAAGCAGAAAGAACGGTTAAAAGAGAAGACGAAAAGAATCGACCTTCGGTTCTGGTTTGCCCCCATGTGTTTCTGCAAAAAATGGTCTGGAGATCTTTATCTGATACTGTCGCCTGACAGACCACCAACGGTGGCGCATAGGTATAGAAGTGAAGAAGACAGTAAATAATGGTATGGGCAAACTCATCGTTTGTGTTGAGTTAACGCAATGTTAGGTTGCTGCTATCACAGAGGATAATCAACATTTGCCAACACAGGTAATAAACCTTTTTCTTATATCAGCGAGACATCTAGCCCAATTTTGTCAATGCTTTGTATACATATAAATGCGGTAGTGAGCTATATGAGGAAGGTCTCCCCTTGGACGAGTGGAATTCGAGCAGCCATCGTCACCTTCTTCACGTACACTGTTATCGAAAGGGTGTGTAAGGTCTACGCTCTCTTGATAAAAAAAGAAAACAGAACAAAACTAAAACATTCACCAGAGCTCTTCCACCTCTGGGAAGATGGAAGCCAGCGGGAGCGGCTGCACGTGCTGCCCACCGGCTAAGCGTCGTTCTCGTGCCCATTCGCGCTTTTGTGCACGTTGGCGCTCCTTTCACTCCTGCTGCTTTCCCTTCGATGAAAACGACCCCCCGTTTCCCATAGGAAGTCCAAAGGGCCACTGCTGTTAGCAGCGCCAGCACAGTCTCTACGTCACGAGACAACGAAGCGAAAGATATTGGTGGGAAGTGCCACCACCGAGCATCATTCTCAATAAGAAATGCTCGAAAAACGCGGGTAAATGGGGAAAAGGAACAGCACAAGCGCACCGAGTATCGCGATGCTTGTGGCGTCGAAAAACTGTCGTTCTATACGCGGACGCGATCCGCCAGAAGCTAGCCGTTTACAGTTACGCTATATAAACGCCGCGAGCAAGGGCAGTCCCACTGCTTGTTCGAATGAGGATTTTATGAAGATGGTTGCTGTAATCAAGCATTACAGCAATGCTTGCTGCAATTCTTCCTGCAATGTGGCGCAGAGTGTCACACGAGAGTGGAGGCTGCAATGCAGTTCCAGAATAGCACACATGCAGAAAAAATAACCGAGTCATAGTCCGGGTGGAATGTAGAGGGGAATGTTATGTGTCCCGCCTCGCTCCATCATCCTCCTGTTCTCTTTTCTATGCGCGAAACCGCTGGCAAACCGTACTCCATGTTATCGAAAGTTCAACAGCCTCGGAGAGGTGCACCCGTCTGCGGGGCTGCTAAAAGCATCGCACAAGGCATGGCCTCCAAGGCTGGTGAGATACGAGTATATATAGAAGCAGGTTACGTGGCGCCTGAGCTGCTACTTACGCGAACGCTTATCGCGCATCTTCGCGATAATGTTAAAAAAAAACAGCAGTACACCACCCAGTCAAGGCCACATATCGGAGAAAAACGGCAGATCTTCGCAGCTGAGACATGCCGAAAGTTTGGAATGCCTCGTTCGAAGATCGCTTTCAATCTTACACATCTTCGTTCGTTGCCGAGCGCGACGTCTTTGTCGAAGTGCTCTCTCTCTCTCTCTCTCTCTCTCTCTCTCTCTCTCTCTCTCTCTCTCTCTCTCTCTCTCTCTTCTTCTTCTTCTTCTTCTTCTTCTTCTTCTTCTTCTTCTTCGTTTGCTCTTTGGACAGCGATGCGAGGAGTAAAGAAAACGCGGCGACCTTGAAGTCGGCATCAAGGAACTCGGCCCCGATGCGAATCCACGCATCTTATCGGGTCGGACCGCTGGCGTATAGCAAAAGTGAACGACTAAAGGAGAAGAGCACAACGAGGAGGAAGAGGAAAAGTATGGCGAGAAGAAACTGGAGCGAAAAAGAAAGGGACTCATCGATGTGCGGGCCTGTTGCTTCCTATAGAGACCGGCGCGAAATCGCATAATCTCTCTCAAGGCCCGCGTGGCCAGTTTTGTTCTTGTTTTTTTTTTTTAGCGAAACTGACTGTGCGTTGCTGTTTAGAATGAAACGCTATGCCAGAAGCGGTATGCCCTACCACACCCTCGCCCCCTTCTACACTTTCACTCGCCCCGCCGCGGTGGTCTAGTGGCTAAGGTACTCGGCTGCTGACCCGCAGGTCGCGGGTTCGAATGCCGGCTGCGGCGGCTGCATTTCCGATGGAGGCGGAAATGTTGTAGGCCCGCGTGCTCAGATTTGGGTGCACGTTAAAGAACCCCAGGTGGTCGAAATTTCCGGAGCCCTCCACTACGGCGTCTCTCATAATCATATGGGGGTTTTGGGACGTTAAACTCCACATATCAATCAATCACTTTCACTCCTTGGTTATATACCAAGATGCCCTCACTTATACTCATATTAGGCGTGCCCTGACGATTCTGTCTCGTCTGCTCACCTTTCCCGTGTGTACTTTCACATCAGAATACACTCGCCTTTGTGCGTGCGTGCTCGATGGTTTCTGGAGAGCTGTAACGGCCCGATATGCACCCTCAGAAAAAAATTGGCTAAAAAAGGCGTCTGACTTACATTTTTAGTGAGTATAAATCGACTTGCCGTGTATTAGACTCTTTAAAGAGATATGTTAGCTCTATTTTGGATTACATGGCGCTCTGACGAGAATATATAGTTATCTCAAAAAAAATTAAGTTTACCTTTCCTTTAAAGAGAGTCATATACGGTGACACAAGTCAAGACACGCAAAATCGTATCAAAGGCTGCTTTTTTTTTAGTGTAAGGGCACGCTGTTACTAATCACCGTACGCACCTTCATTTTCGATCCCCTCCGCATCTTCTTGCTTTTAAGTTAGTTTTTCAGACCTCGTATTACGTCCGCAAGGCGGCTGCGCTCTGCAAGTTTTGTCTCGTTTCGTGGTCTTTTCACACACGCTCTGCAGGCCGTTCGATAGGTCACTCTCGATAACATTCCAGATTTGCCCACAGCGCTCCGTTAGCTCCGCGCAACCGCCGTGCCGAACAGACCACACCGGTTCTCTTTTCTAATTATAGAACACGCCTCATACGCCGTCTACCTCGGCGTGGCGTATATGTAGCGTACGTGTGTGGGATTAGTGATATCTGTACGAGAGATGGCCGTGGCTTCGTATAGCCTCATTCTTAGGCGTCACGTGCGACGCCTGTCTCTCCATGCTTGCACGTTACAGACTGTACAAGACGTCCTCTTGAGCAAGCCCCCCGCCACGTGTCCACCAAGCGTCTGTTATCGCTCTGGAGAGCCGCCATTGCTACAGGCCGCGTTAACGGGACCGTTAAAATGCGATGCGTCCTTGTATGACCAGACCGGGCCTTGACTTTTCTTTCTTCGCGATGAATTTCTGGGGTTGCACGTTTTTCAGTCAGATGCGTTCTCGGTGGTTTACGAACGAACCCACGATCGCGCATCGACATTCCTGACCCAATTTTCGTACAGCACGCTAGCCGTGATGCGCGTCAGTACACGGATGTGCCGCGGGTCAGTGGCTGGTATCAGGGACGTTAGACGGATCCCGTTGTACTAATCCGGTTCGTGTGCTGTATCACTTAGCGCGTACATACTATTTGTGAGTACTCGCGTGTAGCACGTGCAGCCGTGTAACGTATCTGCGGAGAATGCATCCTGTTGGGCAGAACGAACGTCTATTTAACGTCCTGTCTATAGCACCTGCCGTGGTGTTGTAGTAGTTATGGCGCTTTAGTACGGCCCCGAAGGTCTCGTGTTCGAACCCCGGTTGCGGTGGCCGCTATTTGATGGACTCGAAATACTGCAGGCCCATGTGCTTTCATTTAGGTGCACGTTGAAGAATCTCATGTAGTCGAAATTTCCGGAGCCCTTTATAACGGCGTCTCTCATAAACACACCGTGATCTTGAGACACATAAACCTCAACAATTGTTTTAATAACGTCCTGCTTTGCATGACTAGCCCAGTTTTGTATACTTCAACTGTGCGTAATTGAAGTGAAGATTTTGCAGTCAGTTGGTTCACTAAAAAGTTCCGGCTAAAGACTTTCCATTGGTTCATCATGTGAAACATGATAATGCAGGTACTCTCCACGACCACGCTCAACATGTGGCAATTTCCTGAGACCGAGAAACAGCCACAACATCAGCGTGTACGTTTTCAACTTGTAATATAGGCCTACTATTTCGCGTGATTACAGTATAAAAAAGTTTTAAGCTGCGAAACATCCGGATTATATTAAAAATAGAAAGAAGCTATAAGTAAGCAGACCTATAGGTAATGAAGCGGATATAGGTAAGTGATCTACGTAAGTGGATCAACTGCAGTGTATGCATCTAGAAAAAAAAGTGCTATCAAAATCTCACCGTCGACGTTCCTCAACATACACCCACGACAAGCAGTTATGACGTACAGTGCATAGAAAAAAAGGCAGCGAAACAGCCTTTGGGTAACCTGCACCTTTTACTGATTACTGGACAGTGCATAGTAAGCCTTTCTTATTAAATCAAATGGCTTGACTAATTAGCGTTGGCAGCTAACTTCAGACGCTAACCGTCCTGGCTGGCTGCGCCTCATATTTTGCAAATCGTCCTTATTTGGCGACCCTCGTTAAATCCTCGAATGAGGCGGAATAACCTGTGAAGAAAAAAAAGCACGCACTTTACCACGTATAGCAGTTAGCAATTCACAATCTGTATCGTGCATCGTCACCGATCTGCTTCACGCACAAACAGCACGCGTACACAAAAAACGCCTTATCGTTTACATCCCGCCACTGTGACACACGCCTTAACACCGACGTGTCGTCCGTCTTCGTCGCGGCTAATTTACCTCATCAATGAGGCACGCGACGAGGATGCTTAGCTAGCCTTGTCGCTAAGCGCCTTTCTTTCATACGACCATCGAGGCATTGACGAGGACCAAAAAATACATAAGTTGCGACGTGAAGACCCAGAAAATATCGGCAACGACGTCGGTGTCGTCTCGGCAGACGCTGCGCTAAGCAGTGACGCCGCAACTTTCGCGAGCGAGAGAAGGAAAGGGGAAGGGTCGCGAACGTCCCTTCTTCATCCTGATAAGTGTCAGAGCCCCCGAAGGATTCGGGAAGTTCCGTCCCGTATCCCTAACTACTGACGACAGAAGACGGCGTGTGCTATGCCGGGCGCGTCACGATCCGCGAAGGCAAGTCTGTTTCATCCCCCTTCTACTCCTTTTCCAGAGCGGCGCGGTCTGGCATCTAGCGCGACGCTCTGGCTCCTAATTGCGAGCGGCGTGTGATTACCCGGAGCCGCCCGATTCCAAGTGCACGCCAGAGGAGTTTTCTTCGAGACTGGGGAAGAGCGCGAAAACGCAGACTCCCCCCCCCCCCCCCCCCCAAACGCGAAGCGCACGTTATAATATATCATATACTCTTTGCCCACCACGACGTATACGTTCCTCTTAGATCTCATTAGCGGTCGTGCGCGGCGGTTCCGGTAATGAGCCTCCGACCTCTTCCTTCATTTCCCTCTGGCTCGGGAGGAGGCTGCCACTTGTTATAGCATCGGTCGGGACGAGACGACGCTCAAGACGACCGGTCGTTTCTCTCTCGCGCGCTGTTTTTCGTGCAGCATATGTCGAAGGTATACAGACGTCGTAGCCTCGTACTGGCTCGTATTAAACTTACCGGACGCGACAATTCTTACCTGAGTCATTCTAATTTCTTTCCAACTGCCCTCCATGCATGCTTCTGAGCACGACGGGTAGAACGGCCGTGCGAGTCTGCCTGGTGCATCTGTCAGCTCCTCATTTTGTGACATGAGTTTTTCACGCTTTCGTAGTTCACTCTTGCCAGGCCTACACTATACCACATTGCCTAATGCTGTTCAGAGCACCCCCCCCCCCCCAACCCTTCCTACACCTGACAGACACAGGCGTGATGCCAACATGCATGCTCCAGCAGTGGGAGGCATGACTGTCCCTCTCTGACCAGGCCGACCAGCAAGCGCTGTTAGACCAGCTTGAACTGGAGGAAGGGGAGGCTAAGGCCAGTGGAGCCCTCGTCTACTACACAATAATGACTTTCACTATTTAACAGAGTTTGTTGTTTTTTGTTCTGTTATTGTCAGGCTGCCCCTGTATGAGGATGGAACAGTACTATACTTCGTTGTTGCTGCCAGGCGTTGATTTTACAGTGCTAGCTGTAGCTTGCATGGAGTTGCTATCAACAAACGAACGAACAAACAAAAAAGCGATGCATGAGCCCACTTTCTGAGGGTGGTTTATTCGACAGCGATATTTACTCCAGCCTCGTATATAACAAACAAGTCTACGATGAGTGCACCACACAGGATGCTGCAAGTTACGGCGAAGTACGGCGAAGTACGGCGAAAGCATGGCCTTCGAGATCAGTTTCTAACTACGAAGTAACCTTTGTTTAATAAACTTTAGTTGAGAGTCAGCGCTCGTGTTGTCTTATCCTTCGTGTGCGCCTTCGTTTTTTTTTTTTTGCACTGTGAGTTATCGAAAAATGAACTATTACCAACTAACCCAGATTTCCCTTCTTGTTCTTCGTTTGTAGATCACGTAATAACAATAATGGGTGCTGTGTAAATCCCGTGAACTCATCAACAGCGCGTAGCCAAGCTGCTCAGTGTCTTCACTTTTGTTCGGTAAAGTTTGGTTGCGGACATATTGTCGACACACACGACAAAATATTCCGAAGTGAGTAAACGAAGCGTGGATGCTGTAAAATCAAAATAGAAGAACTGTACATATGAATCATAACTCGTTACTTCCTGAATCAATGTGCTGGTATAGAGAGAAAGATTCTTCGGTGAACATTGGTAAAAACAGTATGGTGTCTAGTTGTGCGCCTAAACACTTGTTGCTTTGTTTCTTTGGCATGCGAGGCTGATGAGAAATGAATTCAACCATGGTTACGTTAAATTTGTGTCAGAATTCTGCGGACGTCTTTGTATAGATTTGTGATTCGTTTTAGTTCTGCACAACCAACATCACATTCCTTTTCATCGATCACAGCATGCTTGTTCGCAAAACTATGAACAAATATGCTTTTCTGCTAATCACTCATACGAATTTCACAATCTCCAGTGGTTTGCATGTGTGCAAAAATCATCCGCACGCAACTGCCACTCCGCCTCACATTCGTCCCACATACGGAGGCTCAATTTTTGATGACGCACTCAAAGCGTGCGTCCATCTCGATTGGCTCCTCTCCATCAGCGCTGCGTGATGCTTCATATGTCCGCCTCTCAGCGAAGACGGATTTAGAGCGAGAGGAATGCGCGTGAAAGTGTAAACTCACGCAGAAAACATACAGAAAAAATAAAGAAGACGGACCGCGGCCCTGGGCAATTGAATAATCCCGGGCGGAATGCGCTGCGACCAGTAACGCAATCGATGAGTTAAATATGTAGTAAGCCTGAAAGTGGGACGGAATGTATATATGATGGATTCGCGGTTGGTCCTGCTTGCATCGACGCAAATGCGTGGTAAGTGCAACTGACAGGCGAATATTGAAGGATGACCAAAAAAAAGGGGGGGCAAAACAAAAAGAAGCAGTGTTTCTTTCAGGCCTGCTTTGCTGTAGAACTTGAAAAGGACTAGCCACATTGTGCGGTATATTGTGTACACTTCGAAAGATACTATGTCTACAGCCTGGGTTTCAAGCGGATAATGCAGGACTCCCGTTGAGGTACTATAGCGGGTGCATACGATTGCGCCGAGGCCCCCCAATGCTGATTCTGGCTGTTTCCCATAATGATGACGATGGGTCTGTACAGGTCGAGTTCAGGATAAAGATCATTCCTCAATATAAATGAGTATGCTCCACGAAATAGGCGAGTCTACGTAGGATTTAACATGAATGGAATTGCAGGTTGGTTCACGAATAGCCGACGAAGGTGGCTCAGTGCGCTGCGTGTCATTTTTCGCTGCATCATTAGCAATCGCTGAACGTAAATTAAGTGTCGAGTAAGTATAATGGTAATAAACGTGCAAAAGCCGGAGAAAGATATCCAGAACTTCTCCAGCGCTAATCATTGGACGCTTGTCATTTACGTGCATGAAAGCTTGTCTGTATCCCACACAAATAAACAATATCTGTACTCCCGGAGAAATAAACGTAGGGCATTGGTACGGTATCCTATATATCTAACGCAAGCACGGCTCTAAAGAATTACACAACCTTACCAAGTGCGTGCATTGTTTCTGTTACTACTTCGGGGCCCATATATTATTTGGATATGTAGGTATTGTGTGCAGGTAAGCGGTGACCGGTTTCTCGTGCGCTTGAGAGAAGGCCATACATTAACGCTGACCGCTAGCGGGAAGCAACATTCACTTAATCTGACATTAAGGGCCCTGCCATTACATTCGTCATCGTTGCAGAGAAGCTGCAGATAACTCTATATTATTGAACGAAACTGCCTGCGCCATGCAATTAAATAAATAGAGTTTAGGATAGCCTTTCACGTTTATGTTCTTCAATTTTTTATCAGGATGTTAGTTTCAGTTTAGAGGTATGCAGCTATTCAAATAAAGCTGTATTACCACATAGATGGTACGTCGTAACAGTGCTTCTTCCGTCGTGTGTTTTTGTAAATCAATATCATTTTATTGATTGATTGATTGATTGATTGATTGATTGATTGATTGATTGATTGATTGATTGATTGATTGATTGATTGATTGATTGATTGCACAATTGTGTGTGCATTTGTCGTCTGCTTCCCCACAAAAAAAAAGCTAGCTCGAATGAGCGTCCAAACGAAAATTGGTGGTAAGACCAGTCCTTTACATGCGTTAGATTACCAAACTTATTGGCAGAACTTATACGGCTGCTAATTGCAATAAGGTTGTGCTACGCAGGCTGTGTTGTAAATACAGACACGCAAAAAAAGGAGAAAAGTTTTTTCAACAATCAGATGAAAGATTGCTGCCATTGGCTATTCCAATTGTCGTCCAAGCTTACAGAAATCATTAACGATACTCAGTTGCGTCCTAACAGATGTTCTAGTTAATGGAACGGAAACTAAATAAAAACAACACATTGGCTGAATATGTCATTTTACAATAGTGTACCAAAGGTGCTTTGAATAATGATGGAAATAACAACCTAGAAATTAGTTTACTGTGGCTATAAGCAGGCTGCCTTATAGACTTTTTTCACCTGTTTTTTCTCATCTCGCAGGAGCTCTGAATATCAGGAAGAGGGCTGCTTTTTACATCGCCAACGACACCGGTAAGTGAACTTTCTATACTTCTTCTTTCCATTATGCGGCCTACATGCCAAAAATGATTTTTTAAAAATGTCAGTAAAAAGCGCCTTGCGCTCACTAAATCCCAGATGTCGGGAAGAGAATAAATTAAGATAAAAACGAATACAAGAAACACCAGATGGAACAGGATGAAAAAAAGAGGTTGGGTGTGCACTTAGGGCTTCTTTCGAAAACGGTGGACCGCCAACTTTAGTTACAATCTCGAAAAACTTCAGACGATGTCGGCGTTGCACTTTAACCTCCCCCCTTTCAGTGTCGTCAGCTGCGTTCGTTCGCTAAAAGCACTTGAAGCAGAGATGCCGCGGCGAATTTGCACCTTACACGTGATCGAGGTCTTCTATCATCCTCTTGATCTTTCTTTTTCCTTTTGTGCTGCTTGTGACGAGATACACAAGGTTGCAGTTTGCTTGCTTCTTCTGAACGTCCACTCCCTCTCTCTCTCTCTCTCGCTGTCTATTTTCTTTTTGGTAACGATGCACTTTGATTACGCCGCATCGACGTGAAGAGCCATAACCTATACACGCTCATGTTTTGAGACGTAACCTTCGAATTCTCGCGTGAACAAGAACGTTTGCATCTTTCTGCTACCCATTTGACGTTCCAGGCCCAAATTTACTCTTGCATTTTCGTTTCGTTTATTTAGGTGGGTAAGTTGTAGCTGAAATGAGCATGGGTTAAATAGAAAGACCTTAGGTGAAGAAACAAAATGAAACAAGTCTATTTGTTCTTCTCGCAAACAAGACAGCTTCTTTTTTAAAAAAAAAAGTTGAATTAAATAAAAAAAGAAAATGTGACAGGTTACTACGAGCTAGAACATACAAATAGTAATTGGAGCAAATCTTGATAGGACGAGGGGAATGATCTAAATACATGATTGGTGAGAAAAGCAGACAATTTCATAAATGTATGTGTGAAATATAAAGTGGACAAACAACAAACCGGCAATCACATTTTTCGGAAATCGAAAAGGAGATGTGACTCACTGTATGGTAGAGCGCAGCTGCTAGTACGTCGACCACCAAAACGATACTCAGAATTTTTTTTTTTCAAATTGAAGGGTGGTGTCCAGTCCATCAATACCTGCAACAGGCAAAGCAAGTTTAATATTTTAATGCGACAAGTAAAAGAAACATTCGTTGTGAGAGGTACGGGTTAGAATACGAACACGCGTACTCACTCTCACACGCACACGAAAACACACGCATGCACGCGTAGTTACATCCTGTTAGAAGAAAAAGAAATCTAATTGAACGTGCCGAAATGTTTTCTACTAGCGTGATAACAAATAAAAACAAAGATAACCGACCCATTGAGCAACACACATACATTCTGAAATACATCAAAGGTTTTGAGACCATTCTTTTTGATGGCGGTTTCAAGAGACGAAAACTCCTTCCAGCCCCCACCCCCTCTCGGATAATGAAGATTGAAAAGCGGTTGCTTCTTCAAGAAGGGATTTCATTGGCGAATCAACAAAAAGATGTCGCCTACAGTCTCGATAAGAACAGGGAAATGAAAAAAAAAAACTCCGGGAGGCACCAAGCAAGATGACCGAATACTGTCCACATTATCAAAGTTTCATGGACAGAGCGCATAACAAAAGGTGATGACGTCACTGAAAGGCGAAGCGAAGGTGGTCGCCATATCGTTACACGCGCTGTCTGTTCCACGTGGCTCGTTAAGGGCGTGGACCGCAAGGAGTGAGTCAGGCCTTATTATCGGTCCAGGGAGAGGGTTGGGAAGGGGGGGGGGACATGCTTCCTATTGTGTCTTTATTAACATCTAGCCGCTGGGTGGGCCTAAAAGAACAGCTATAGAAACGTTGCCGTTACAAGCTGGTGTGCTCGACTGGTCGAAGAGCGCGAAATCGGGAAGAGTGGGGGAGACGTGCGTATAGACGGTCGAACAAAAAGGAAACTAGAGGGAGCTGCCTCCGAAGCGGCCGCAATGACTTATTTCCGGACAAGGCTGACGAGTGCCAGTCACGAATAGGCGCACGCGCGGGCACCGTTGGTGTCTTCGCTCGCGATATGCCGGTGGTTTGTTTGGTTTTTCTTTATCATCGGTGTGGGAATAGGGGCTGCTGCGGCAAAAAGAATCCTTTTCTTTTATTCTTCGTCTTCGTAGGTAGTGGTAAGAAATGAATCTTGGGAAAAACTAGGCAAATGGCTAAAGTTAAATGTGCAATGAATCAACGCTACGTCCCGGGTGGCAGAATGAATTAAAAAAAAAAAAACTTCAACTTTCCGCAAAATCAGATAAAGATGTCTATGCAATAATTACTTCTCTAATGAAATTGTAAACCTCACAAACAAAGAAAAAAACACCGTAATCAAGCGAAATCATCCATGGATTGGGCCAACCATAACTAATCCATATTCTCGAAATTTGGCTACGGAAGAGCGTCTCACATCAGCGACATGATTGCGCGCAAGTAAACAAAATGACAACTGTGGATAATGCAACACGCGGTTTTTTTTTTCTACTGGCTGCCTCAAAATTTCAATATCGAAACACATTGATTGATTGATTGATTGATTGATTTATTTATTTATTGATTGATTGATTGATTGATTGATTGATTGATTGATTGATTGATTGATTGATTGATTGATTGATTGATTGATTGATTGAAATACTTAGCAATAAGAAAAATAAGACCATGTCTACAGCGTTGGGCGCATTCAGTTTATCTGACCCGGCTTAACGACTGAGCCCACTGTCAGGAACACGCTAATCATCAGTTATTTGTGTGACCAAGTGTATAGTTTTCAGCCAATCTCGGTTTATCACGTTTGTGAGAGATCTCGGCGTAATTTGATTGCTGCCTCAGCGCCAGTTCAAAAGTAGCCCGTCTGACGCGGAATCGCGCGCTTCGTCTCAAAACTCTCACCGGCGACACTCATGATCATGTTCCGCGGAAAGGGCTAGATATATCCAGTATACACTGCCCCTTCTGCATGTCGTTTACCTGTTATAACTAGCACTTTGAGGGATATGGTTAGGTTGTGCCGAATGATTCTCGTTAGGAGCCAGCTTTGGCCCCTATATCGCTCCGGCTGCAGTCGTTGTCATCTCACACATTCCTCCCTGTTCCCTATTCCCACTTGGGCGTACTCGAACGTATGATCATGTATATCTATAGTAGAACTCCTGTACCACTACACAATAACTTCATTTCTCTCCCGCCCATGAAGAAGCGTAGCTAGGGGGTGGCACACCGGGCATGCCCCCCCCCCCTTTTTTTTTTGCCAAGGCACGAAGAGCAAAAAATGACCATTTAAGGGCATGCTCTTCCCGAAATCAAGATGGTCCCCCCCCCCCCCCGTAAAAAATTTCTGGCTACGCGCCTGCGCCCATCGGGTTGGTATATCTCGGAACATTATCATATCAGTTATAAACTCAATTACCAGGCCGTGGCAATAAAATATGTCGAGGTATAAAAGACACAGTAGCAATATCGTTGTCAAAAAAAAATACATCCAACATTCCACTCGTATACATTCGAATCGTAAACAGGAGAGCAAAGCGAAAACATAGTTGTCTGAATTCTCGCTGAAATTCTATACTAACGAGGCATACAAAAAGTAGTGAATAAAAGCAGAACCCGTTTAGGCTTTCTTATCAAGTCTTTGAGTGGTCCTTTTTTTTTTTTGTATGTGTATTGTGTGCAAAGAGGTGAAAAGCGAGATGGCAGTTCAGCGCACAAAAACACTAAAAAGATACGCAAACAATAAAAGTAAAGATGCCCCGTCGCGTCTTTATCGCGCCTTATGCGACGTGGGAAACACGGAATTCCAAAACGGCAAGGCGGGCGCATTCCTTTCGCGGGCGCCAGCACGAGATGGAATGAAGAAAGATGAAGACAAAAACGAGACGGAGTAGGACAGAACGGGAACGGCGTGAAACGTTGGCAATAAGGAAAGCTAAAGTGGAGCCACTGTTCCAAGGCTTTTTCGTCTTCGGCTCGTTTTATCACTTTTTAGAACTTAGTGGCACGTGCCGGGAGAGGTGGCTCGTCTGCCAGCTCTCACACCGCCATCTTTAAGTTCGTGTGCCCAAATGTTAGCATTTGGCTCTGTAAAAAAAAAGAAAAAAAGGCGCGGTGCCTGAGAATTTCGTTTATTGCAGACCATAAAACATAAGACCATAGCACGAGCGCGTCAGCTACAACACAGTTGCGCGGCTGATGGCAATTGCCTCAAGTGGTATCTCTTTTGGTTTATTTTTATTTATTTTTATAGCACCGCTTCGCGAGCGAACAAACGGTATCCATTCGGGTGACTGTTTCAGAGTACTCTGAAAAAAAAATGTAGAAAAGCAACTGAGCACTAGTACCAAAATAAGCGAGTCAATTAGTGATAAGTAGGAGGAATATGACTCGCCCACCTGCTTGTTCTTGTTGTGCAGCTTTAAAGCCGTTGAATTTGCCACTTTAGAACACGTACGCAGCGTTCTCAATCGACCACCCGAATGTGCCAATGGAAAGAAAGCAGGTGTGCCTCAGCGCTGCCCGGTCACTTCTCTCTCTCTACTCTTATTGGACAGTATCCTCGGCACGGTCACACTTCGTCATGCCGTTAATATCGTCATGAAAGTACTCGTCACTGATTGGCTCGCAGGTCGCTACGCCCTCTGTAGGGTTGACTTGAAAAACGCCGTGACGCGATTCAGAAGGAAAAGGTAGTACTTGAATGCGTACAAGATACGGGAAAATTACCTGCTCATAAATAATTGAATAAACATAAATCAAACATTAGTGCTGTCATACGATGCACTCTTACATATATATATACGTATTTAGGCTTCGAGAGCTGATCGGGATGTCGGGTGGGCCCGCATGATATTACGGCACAAGTAACTTCCTTATGTTGACGGAGGGACGATCATACCCACGTAGTCCCTGTTCTCTCCAAAGCTCACTTCATCCTGTTCATTAATGGATTGAATTATACATTCATTGTGCATTACACATTCGTCCGCAAAGGGCAACATGGTAAACTGTTTGCCTTCGATTCGGGCATGGCATTCCTCAGCTAGTATAGTGGCGCTTTCGTTAATGCCACACGCTTTTCTCATCGTACCGAAAAGTTGAAATGGCGAGATTCTTCTTTACACTCTCAATTCTGTTGGCAAACTCACTCACGAGTGGACTTGGTAAGAGCAATATGATTTAGCCCGGCTGAGTGAAATCTTGTGTAACTCTGAGTACGAGTAGGTCCGGTTGAACTGGATTTTCATGCGCCTGGTTATCAGTGGGCTCGAAGCAGAATGGGAGTATTTTTGAGTGAGTATGAGGAAGTTTTGTTTGTTGATGCCCGCACGTGATTCTCGCTAACTCCGTACAATTCATAGTAACCGGTATATCGTTTCGAATACTCACAAAAAAAAGAAGGGGAGGCATTGTTGCTATGGGCCAGGATTCAAAGAGATTATACATATTCCGAAGCCGAATCGTTTGTTCACGAGATGCGCAGCTGCGTATAACTGCTGACACTCTAGCCAACGCTGAAATTCCGGCAGTGTTCTGGTCTTTTTGGTACACCTGCAGCTGGTCGCCTACAAAAGAAAAAAAAACAACTATAGTATAAATGAATTGAATCTTTATTTCGTGGAAGAGAATGGTTCTCAGCCGCAGTTTGTGAATAGGTGAGGTAAAGATGGTTGGGTGAACAGCGTAAGCATATCAAACTAACATCAATTCATGTGAATCCGTCTTCAGTACACCTACAGTAATAAACTAACCCACCTAACTTTGGTAGAAGTTGATTTAGGTCATCCATAAACCGACAACTATCTGGCGAAAGCTTCATTCTTTTCTTTCTTTTCTTAAGTTTTATTTATACCCATGCTCACGAAGTAATCACGCCGCACTTATTTTATGAAAGCTGCGAGCACGGAAACAAGTATAAAGAGAAAAAAATCAGCCAAGATAACAAAAACAAAAGGAAAATGAGCAGCCTTGCCTTGAAAGGAGGGTGGGACTGCAAATTGCCTACTTCAAAATCATTGAAAGAGCATTCAAACATACAAAAAATACGTTTTTAAGCGTTTGAACGAAGATACCAGCTTTCCACTACGAAACTCTCCGAAGGTCGTTTTATTTACCATTTAATTTTTTTTTTCCGTCAAGCGTTACGTTGGCAGAATAAACTTCCTATCTCCAATATTTTTATTCACTTTATATGATCTTTTTCTCGTCTTTTTTGTGAAACAGGAACCAAGGAATAACTTGTCCGGATCTCAAGAGTAGTACGTGCGTGGAGAGCTAATACACGTCACTTTTTTTTTTTTGCCATACCATTTTTCTAGGATACGGTGAAATCAAAAAGGTGCGAGATATCGTACACCGGCACGGAAACCGGAAATTACTCTCTGCTGGTTTCATTTTTTTCCAGTTTTCATTTTTTTTATTCTTCTACCGACACCTAAAAAAGGCGATAACTGTATACCTCGCTGTGAGCGATTGCGTCAACAGCTCAGTTTCCGGAGCCACCACTGGTGTGTGCGGGGCATCTCAATTATTTATCAATTTATTTTTTCTTAAAGCCGATGCTGGTGGTAAAAATTGGCAGCTTGCTCTTTCTCGAAACGTTTCGAAGTGTTTGCGCGCAGTAATTGACTTACAATCGACCAGATCAAACTTGGACGACGTGAAGAAATCGGAATGCTTGGCATCGAGGTTGCAGAGATGGTGTGCGTCTTCTAAACGTGACGCTATAGAGGATTCGCAGGTACAGACGCTCTTCCCTCACTCACTCTCTCACTCCAGCATGTTTTTAAGCACCCATTCAGCGCACGCACGGAGGCGCACACGCAGGCACACACGCGGGCGAACACACACACACACGTACGTACATGCACATATACTCCCATCCGCAACACGCATAAACAAACACAAAAACACAAATAAGTCGGTGAATCCAGATGAATCAAAATTCTGACATGAGACTCCACAAATTGGCAACAGCTTCAAACGCATGTAATAGATGTTCTTTTTTTCTCTCTCTCAAATTACACGGGCGCGGCCCTCCCTGGCCTTCGTATTTCGATATCAATAATTAATGACTCATTCTGCGGGAGGGACTGCGCGGTGGAATCTCTCTTCGTTATTTTTAATCCCTTGGCAGCATGTCACTGTCGTACACGAACCTTATGGTCCCCAAACAAGCGGGCCGCTATTTCTTGGCGATGGGTGGCATATACTTCCTAGCATTAAAGAAAAAGTTCCGCGAATCGTCCTCCAGCTTTCGGGAGCGCCATGTTTATTGCTTTCGCTTTAACGATTCTCCTTTGAACTGCCAGCGGGGAACGTTGCGCGCGGAATTAACGGAATTATTTCGCCTTGCGTCAGATTGTTCACCGCAAAAAAAAAAAAGAAACACTACTCCGAAATGACATTGTTTCGTCGTAGCCGCGCTTAAATAGCCTGCGCTCAGGCTCGTTACTGTTTTCAACGAAAGCGCCGATAATACAGCACGAACCGCTCACAGTCATTTTGACGGGGGAGCGTTTAGGGCCAAGCAATAATTAGCGAAGGAAGCAATCTTCTCTAATGATTCTCGGCCGTTATGTAGAGAACTTAATGCCCTGCCATTGTCATGGCGTGATTTTCCTAACTATACTACTACAACACGACCTGTGGTTGTGCCGTGCTTTTACGAGCCATTATTCAAACTCGACTAAGATCGAATTAAAATTTTATCACATGTCCGCGTTCTAACGCGTATATGTGTATCCGCGTCGCTGAGAACATGCTTCGCCGGAATTACCAGGTATTAGAAAGAACTGCTTCGTTCGAGTCGCTCCGTTAAATTAACTTTCTCTTGCTCTGTCCGACTTCGGTGCTTCCACTGGAGCTTCGCAAGTAACGAATTTGTACCGGGCAAACATAAATCAGGATGAACAGACAGATAGATAGATAGATAGATAGATAGATAGATAGATAGATAGATAGATAGATAGATAGATAGATAGATAGATAGATAGATAGATAGATAGATAGATAGATAGATAGATAGATAGATAGATAGATAGATAGATAGATAGATAGATAGATAGATAGACAGACAGACAGACAGACAGACAGACAGACAGACAGACAGACAGACAGACAGACAGACAGACAGACAGACAGACAGACAGACAGACAGACAGACAGACAGACAGATAGATAGATAGATAGATAGATAGATAGATAGATAGATAGATAGATAGATAGATAGATAGATAGATAGATAGATAGATAGATAGATAGATAGATAGATAGATAGATAGATAGATAGATAGATAGATAGATAGATAGATAGATAGATAGATAGATAGATAGATAGATAGATAGATAGATAGATAGATAGATAGATAGATATAATTATAATTGCAGCACTTTTAATTACAAAAAGGACGAGAAAATGAATCTGTCAGACCCCCCGAACCTAGTGAACCACGAAATGTCAGCATTAATTACTTGTTTCTTTTTTTTTAAGACATAAAGCGTTTTTCGATCACCCGATGTCGCAGCCAACGCACCAGTGATAGTTGCACGTGGGCTTCCCTCGTAATCGTTTAAGCAACGACTCGAACGCGCAGGGATCGTCTCCGGATGCGTTCCGCTAACGAGATAGTCCGGCTGAACCGAGGGCGGAACGAGGGCGGTGCGCCGCTGACGGCCCGCGACGACGACTCCTCGCCGTCCACGACGTGTATGTACGCAATCAGTGAGGTCTCTCGGCCCCTCGATGACGCCTGCGGCTCGGCGTAATGCCTGTAATTTCCCGGCGCTAATATACCGCCGCGCTTCGCCGTCGTCTGCACCACACGCCCGCCCACTAAGGTTTGATTGAAGAGTTGAAATATTGGAAATCGGCTGCTATACATCCAGTTTTCAGTCTCTTTCTCTCTCTCTCTCTCTCTCTCTCTCTCTCTATATATATATATATATATATATATATATATATATATATATATATATATATATATATATATATATATATATATATATATATATATATATATATATATATATATATATATATTGTGTGTGTGATCGCAAACAGAGGGCCATAATAATTATTTCTTACACTACTCTCGAGTATGCGGAATGTGAGTGTGGGATTGAAAATATTGATCGGCCTATCTATCCCCGAGCTTCATTACACAGGTCTCTCGATCGTGCCACTCGCTCGAGCTGCGGGTGCGATGAGAGCTGTGTGTGAGAGTGTGTGAGCTGTGGGGGAGGGGGGAGCAAGAAAAATAAAAGGAGGAGGAGAAAGACAAGGCATTTTTGGTGCAAAAGACCAGCAGCCCGTACAGCTCATATCCGACCCCGCGGAGAGAAGACAATCAAAGCTTCGGAGTAATGACAGACGTGTGCTCCACACACCCGAAAATAGGGGCGGGGATAAGCGCGTCCGCGGTATCTTTTTAAACGGACAGAAAACAAAGGAAGTTGTTAGATTACGTCTAATTCGAATGACGTACGAGCAGAGAAATAGTTTGAGAATCGGGAGTCTGGAGTGCCGATGATATAGGGTGTGCGAGCGTGCAATGACTGGTTTTGTCGAGTCAGCGTGATTTCAACGCTGTCGGCCAGCTCGATTGTTGTTTAATCTGCGCGAACTGTCAAGGGGTGTTCACGAATCCTTTGAGATATATAGACGTGGCGTACATACGGCGCAACTTTCAACGCTTCGCGGCCTCGTACTCCATTTTTTTTTCTTCCTTACTGAATGTTTATCGGTTTTGAAAGACTCGGCCTCATTTCGATTTTAGCGTTGAGCGAAAAAACAAAAAAACAAAAAATACGCGCATCTGTCTGAACACTATTGTGCCTCTTTTCATTTTTTTCGACCCCGAATTCCAGTACACATTGCATGTATATTATGAAGTTTTCCGAAGATGCGGGTGATCGTATATAGTGTTTTACTCATTCGTACAACACGTGAGAACGCCACCAAACCAGAATATGTCGTTCATGCGACACGGCGCGTCGGATATCGAGACTCGATTTTTTTCTCCATCTTCTCCGTCATTCCACGCTCCTCGCGGCATCAGTTCCTCGAGTCTGAATGTCATGCCACTAATGTCTCTCTTTTTCGTTCCCTCTCATTTCTTCGTCCTACAAAGCTCGACAGGCTGGGCGAACGGGGCGTGTAAGAGGATGACAGCACCAGCAGAAGCGGCAAAACGTACAGCAAGGCAAACTTTGGGGACTCCTTTGGGTGCCTTCAGATTGCTTCTCTCCACGCTCTCTCTTCTTCCCCTTCGATCAACTTCGATCTCTAGCCGTGTCTTTATCTTCTTTCTCCGGTGCTCTGTAATTTTCCCTACCTCTTTTTTTCATTCCTCTAGACCGCATGCAGTGAGCAAGTCAGGGAGTGAGCTATATAGCAAGTGTCGACCACGTGGCGAGTTCCATGCGTCTCTCGTTCTCTCTCTCTCTCATCTCATTTTCTTTTCTTCTTTTTTTTCTTCTTTCGGGAGTACATCTCGTTCCCTGATATGCATATCAGGAAGAGGCGAGACCAAATTGAAGCCTCGGAAAAAAATCGCCGGCGTTGACAGATTCTTTTTGTGGGCTCCGCCTTTCTTTCGCGGCTGAGCAAGGCGCGTGCCTCGAATAAGAAGCTGGGAGTGAGGTGGCGATAATCAAATAAGGGAGAGAGAAAGAGCTATGGGAGAGGGGGAGGGACTGAACGAAGGGAACTTCTCTTGCTCAACGGAAGTGACGATTGAGAGGACCCATTTTCTTTTCCTGATATTTTACTCCCTAGATAGTGCCACGCTGTGGAATACTGAGAGGCTGAATCACTCGTGAATCCAGCTGAATTCTCTCTCTCTCTCTTACTCTCTTTTGCTCTTTTTTTGTCGAATGGTTGTTTTATAAACTTCCTTCTTTTTCTGACTCGGATCTTCGCGTTGGAGGCTCTAATGCCTGTTTAATGATTTAGAACGGCGACACTTGTATGAGCAGCGGCTTAGACGATGACACGCCAACCACTCGCGAAGAATGTTCTTGCCGAGAGCTTAACGCGTTGCAGCCCCTCTCAGTTCTTTTTTTTTTTTTTTGTACGTGTCGCGTCTGTTTCGACACGACACGTGAACGGTGCTGAAAATTTACGGCTTTGCGAGTTTTCCATCGCGTGAAGGACGTGATAGAATCTATGGCTTTTCTAAGAAAGAAACGAACCAAAAAAAGCGCAAGACCCTGTTGCGTTACTTTTTTGAAATCAAAAGAAGGTTAGAAGGCAAACCGATTCAATTCGAGGAAAGTCAGTGCTCTGAGCGCTATACTTACAACGCCACTGTATTTAACCCGTCTGTCCTATTCAAGCATGCTGCCCCGCCATGGTAGTCTAGTAGCTAAGGTACTCGGCTGTCGACCCGCTGGTGTCGGGATAGAATCCCAGTTATGCGGCTGCATTTTCGATGGAGGCGAAAAAAATGTACGCCCGTGTGTTCAGATTTGGGTGCACTTTGAAGAAACCCAGGTGGTCGAAATTTCCGGAGCCCTCCACTACGGCGTCTCTCATAATCATATCGTGGTTTCGGGACGTTAAACCTCACATATCAATAAATATTCAAGCATGCGGTATGCCTTTCTATACACTTGAATTCAGTGCAGCCCTCTCGGCTTACAATTCACGCACAAGTGTGACATTCTGTCCCTCTTAGCGTGAACTGATAGGACAGATGGCAGAAACGATGATCATGACGGCTGCATGTCCGCCTGCGTGTCAATGCTCATCCAATCCGTGATGACCGATGCTACCTGAGAAAGTAAAAAGTTTTTGAGCATTCGAATTTGCTATTGCACGTGATAGCAACTTCGAGTCGGGGTTGTGCATGGTGTCACTAAAATGATCCTGCCTGCCTGTCTGATTGATTAATTGATATGTGGGGTTTAACGTCCTAAAACCACCATACGATCATGAGAGACGCCGTAGTGGAGGGCTCCGAAAATTTCGACCACCTGTGGTTCTTTAACGTGCACCGAAACCTGAGCACATGGTCCTACAACATTTCCTCCTCCATTGGAAATCTAGTCCCCGCAGCCGAGATTTGATCCTGCGACTTGCGGGTCAGCAGCCGAGTACCTTAGCCACTAAACCACCACGGCGGGGCGTCTGTCTGTCTGTCTGAATGAAAGTAATGCCCTATCTTAAGATTTGAGACATCTTAAGGTGTTGAAATGGTATACCAACATGTCCAAGCTTTGAAGTAATGGCCTAATATTTTTAAATGTAAATTTAGGCGTACCTGCCTAATCATGCCGAGGCTGTAGTATGCCGATGTGAACATAAAAGCGGATAAGCCCTAACGAGAAGAGCACCCTCTATTTTCTGATCGCCTCCTGCCTTTCTCGCACTCTTTCATCGCGAATAATATTTTATTAACAAAGTTCATTTTCGGAACTTGCCAGTAAGCAGTGTGTTTAGTAGACAATTTAATGAGGCTATCCGGGTAGTCGCGCTACCTAAAATTGTCTGCACTTCTAATCAATCTTCTTTTTATCCTTTCTCACTGAACTATTTTTAACGAGTCTTTGTTAAAAGAGTAGGCGTTCATGATCACTACCCTACATGTCTGAATAACCTTACTATGGGCACCTAATTAAAGGGAGCGTAGCTTATCTAGTCGTGTGGGACACCTTCCCTCTTACCTCTATATAGATGTACAAACGTTATCCACGATAGGTTTCTTAACACGCTCAATAAAAGGCCAGCGAGAAACCTTGCGTGAATTCCATTAATGAGTTCTTTCTTTCTTTCTTGATTGCCGTGGGTAGGTAGACAGCATCTCTAAACAGAAGTGCTCCAGCTACAAGTACTCTTTTTTTCTCTCTCTCTCTTTTCAAGTGGAATGAGGCAGCTCTCTTTATAGCTGCTTCTCTAGAAGGCTCTCATTTAAAACTACGGAAGGCCCTCCAAACCCGAACTTGTCGAAACCGTCTTTCTTTCACCGGCGGTGCTTCGCGTGTAAGGGGGAACTTTTTGAAGCTTGCAGTCGACTCACTTTTAAAGCAAGCACATCCACTCTCCACGCTCTTGTAAATTCCAAGCGAGAGTTTACACTATACCGTAAAAACATCTGTGTGGGTGATCTTCTGATATTTTGTTCAACGTATTCGAGGCCCGCCTAAAGTGCAGTAGGAATAGTTCACTCTACTGAAACGAGAGCCAGTTCGTGTAAGTTTTTTGGCACTCCGCGTGCAGCATTCGTGTCTGAGCTCGCACTTTAGGGAACGTGTATACCTCGTATCTGCACCGATCTCGACAAGTAGTGGATAGTGCCATCCACGCTACGTTGCAATTCGCTAGAAGAGAGAACAGTCGCAGCTGGGTCGGGCAAATGTGGATCTTCGGGCACCGACGATTCGAGGTGCACTGAACAATCGCGAACTGTTCAGCAAAGATTACGTAAAAACAGACCTTCGGGGGTGCGTTTCGTAAGTCCGGTATATCTGTAGCCCGAGGAGAACTTGCGCAATTCCCTTGTTCAAGTAATACTTTCTGCGCGCGGAAAATTTGTGCGCCTTTGGCACTCCCTTCTGCTATGCCGAATGGCGAGCTCTCGAAATGTAGGAAAAAAAGATGAACAAAGTCGTAGTTGAGACAGACATTACACATGTGGAGAGAAAACATGCAGATTACCACGCTGAAGTTTATTTTGCTTCCATTATACTATTGCATATGCAAACAAAACTTAGAACGCCTGCAACAATAAAACCAAAAAATTAAAATGAAGAGAGTAAATGTGTATTCAGATGCATATCTTTGCGACTGATTATTCTCGCATTTTGATACACTTAAGGGTAAATGTTTACAGACGACTCATGGTATTTGTGCACCAGCGCTAAGTCGTCGTTGCGTCTTTAAATCTTGCATTATTACTTTCCCTTCACATGCAATGCTACGAGAAACACCTCATTACGCCGGAAGCAGTCTGGCAGTGGAACCAACGTTACCCTTTATATGCGCTCTCGACGAATCTTTACATTGTTTTGCTGTTAACTTATCTCCTAACCACGCAGCTAAGAATATATTTGGAAGTTTTTAACAAGTTTTAGCAGAGAGCACTTGTAAGAAAAAACAACTGGCAAGCAAACAAACAAATAAAGCATCCTATTGTAATTTATTTCTATTAAGAAAAGGCATGCAACCTCGATATTTTCCTTCTAAAGCATACTTCGTTAGTGTCTGAGGCAGCTGTAAACTGTAAACTCTGCGTGTACCGTTGTTTTGTACACATGAAAATAGGTCGCAAGGACACTGGCTCCATCAAACAAGCAAGCAGGCAAACAAACTAGAGCCAACCCCAAAACGCTTCCAGCAGAAACCGGAACCTAACAGTCTTCTTGAATATGTTTCCTAGAGTGAAATCTAACTCCCTATTTTTTTATTTTTTGCCCTGAAGCGATCAAAGTAATGAACAACGCCTACTCATCTTGCAGTGGGACCAGATTTGTGTCAGGATTTCACCCTGAGGCGCTCTTCTTAATTCAATTTTTTTTTCTGTCACTGCAGTCTCGACAAGTCTTTCAGCGTTCTTTTTATTTCTTATTCAAAGATTACCGCGCATTGCCCGAAGGCGTTACAGCACAGGGGTCACAACGGTGACATGAACAATTCATCGTTTTCACAACACATTTACATTTCAGACAATTCTCGAGATACTATCGTCTTCATATGCACCCTTTTTACTTGTTGCTGCATGGACTCCGTGTTGGCAACGAGGAGGGTTCCCAGAATAAAGAAGCAGTTGTACGTCGACAAAGTGTGAGCATGCGCACTACCAATATATCGCCTTGTGCAGCTCCTCACCTTCATTTTCGAGGCAAAAGCAGGAATGAAGAGAATAAAAAGATACCCACTACTAACGAAGCAAAATGCCACAGAGAAACCTAATTATGAACAGCGCATATGTACTGGGGCACCGTATAATAACATCTGCGCCTACAACCTGAAATGAAGCGGCCAAGCTTCAAGTGACGGAATATGCTGATTTGGAAATGAAGTGATAGAGGAAGGCATTGCTTGGAGCGGTGGAAGCAACAAAAGAAAATGGCGCAGAAATATGAAATTCCTCGAGGGAGCCAGCCACGTTATATGAGAAACAGCTCACTTTGTTTGTTTTGTTTCTTTTTCTCTTTCTTGCGTGACCTGCACCTTTTTAACAACCTACTGCAGGTGCGGCGGTATAGAATTTCTCATCAGAAAAGCGCTGGCGGGCTCTGTTCAGATTGCTGGCATGTCTTGACACACACAAAACATATATATATATATATATATATATATATATATATATATATATATATATATATATATATATATGTATATATATATATATGTAAATATATATATATATATATATATATATATATATATATATATATATATATATATATAATTTTACGTTTTTTGTGACGCGTTTGACTTCCCTATAGTTCTTGGCTCTCCACACGTAATAACATGGTGGTGGAATATTTTAGCTGAGGAAAAAATGTAAGAAGAAAGAATAGAATGCGGTCTCTGGATGGGGGGGGGGGGAAACTATTGAGAAAAAACTTTAAAAATGTCGAGAGGTAGGACGTGAAAAAAAAATCAAGAAGCATACCGTATTTGCATACTATATACGCGCACGTGCACACTTGTTAATATTATACGTTTTCGTCAATAATTTTCTCGCGTTCTCATCGTTTCTCGTGAAACTTGTTTTTTTTGTTTGTTTGTTTGTTTGTTTGTTTGATTGTTTGTTTGTTTGTTTGTTTGTTTGTTTGTTTGTTTGTTTGTTTGTTTGTTTGTTTGTTTGTTTGTTTGTTTGTTTGTTTGTTTGTTTGTTTGTTTGTTCAGCATCTCGCCGCGTTATCTGGAGGGCGCAGCATCGTGTAGGGAGCGAAGTCCGGAAGCATTCTAATGGAAAACGCGCTCGCCGAGTGAAGCGGTGGCGGCAACAAGAGAACGATCACACGCGACGCCTAATAATAACGGTCTGCGAGCTCAGATTGAGCCAGCGCACTTTGAAGTCGTGGTGAAATTGCGTTTTTTTCCACAGTTTTTTTTTATTACCATTACTTCTTTCTCGAGTATGTCTAGACCATATATATTGAACGAACCGCACGTTGCAGTTACGTACCATACCGAGTGAAAAGTTGTTGAGCGCGTGTGTTCCGACTCGGCCAGAGCTACACGGCGCAGCAGCACACTTCTACCCAGGAAGTCATTTTGCTCATAGTGCATTCAATCAACACTCTTGAGCTTGGTACGAAACATTCTATACGAAACACGCGTTATCATTTTTTCAACGAAATAATGCGATCGGAGAAAGACAAGATACTGATAAAGGAAGATACAGCAAAGACGCAGAGGCTGATCAGAATAAACCACTGGTTTGCTAGCCTGCATTTTAGAATGAATTAGGAAGTGTAAAAAAAGCGGAAAGAAAGAGGAGACTGTGACGACACTACGGAAAGATGAAAGAAATACACCATGAAACAACTTCTTTCGAGAGCGAAGCGAACGGGACCAAACATCAAGAAACGAACTCGCGCAGACGAGTGCTGTCGTGATGCTTATCTCCGTTGTGTGTCGCTTTAAAACTAACTCGCTTCGATAGCATGATCAAACTGACTCGTACCAGTGTCCCGATAAACTTCCTGGTTTGCGCTTACGTGTAAACAGAGGCATGTTACAGGACGAACAGTAACAAAATAGCTGAAGTTTCCAGTGTTTTCTGTTCTGCGCCTCGTCACATTGTACTTACTGCTCAAAGAAAAATAAGTGAGCGTGAAAAAAAAAGGGAAAAAAACACCATTCTCCGAAGCCCTTCCATCAAAGGAATGCCGCGAATAGCGGATTACCGGTCCATGCTCATGAAACAATTTGTCATCAGGTGTGGGTACTAACTGGGCCCAGTCGACGTTATGAAAGGCTAGATTTTCGGCGTGTTACACCACCAGGATTTAACGTATCACAGATGCCTCAAAAGAAACAAGCAGCAAGTTAACCAACTTACATAGCGTGATCGATATTAAGCTTATCGATGAATGGTAATACTGATATGGAAACGCCGCCCTCTAAAAAAAGAACAATTAATGTGCACGTAATAAAACTTTGGGCTTTTCCTGCAGACTGAAGCGATATTACGCTATTTCGTATATAGAATTTGTATGCTCTTACGATTTTGTAATAATGTTTTAGGTGAAGCATGAGGTGACTGGCTTTTAATACTAAATACATCTGCTCGACTAAACCTATTCATTCTGGTTATCATTCGACATTCTGATAAATCCTTTTGTGGCCACTCCATATTACTAGAGTGCTTCCTATTTGAAATTACTGCATCGGGACGCTTTGCTAATTCTACTTCCAGAGAGTATTCAGTCATAGCAGTGGCCTGCAAGGTCTGTTATCATTTGTCTGGCAACGTTGTTTAAAAGGCTATCTTTTATCGAATTAAAGGCAAGACCAACTTTCGTCGCTTGTCATGAAAGTAAATGAAAAGAGACTGATAACAGCAAAAAACAGCGCGGAACTACAGTAGAGTCGAGTTTGGCATACAGTTGAGCTTCGTTTCGAAGGCTTCAATTGAGTGTTTGTGTAAGAGAGGTTGGTATTTCGTGTGATGCGTGCTATTCCTTCTGTCTTACGCAGCCAATAGAAAGCAAGTATGGTGCGGCTTAATTAACCAGGAAGTGTACGTGCTCTGTTGCTGCATCATTAAGTTTCGTGAACGAAACCAGAAATGGTAGACAAATACCGGAAAGTTAAGCGCCATGGCAAAGCACACAGGTGGTCTTTTTTTTTTTCCTTTGCTTTTCAGCCATAATGTGGCACGCCGTGACAGGGAAACAAACTGGCTCACAATATCTCTCTTAGCAGCGCTACGCCATAGCCACTAAGCCGGCCTGACGGGTTCGCATAACACTGAGCGATGAGTCATAGAGTGGGTAATGGTCAAGGCAGCGTACGGCGAAAAAACAAGAGCGGCAACCGCCAAGCCTTCCAGCACGCGTGATCCTTGACTCGCGTGGAAACTTTGCCAGTTTCTTTTTAATTTTATTTCACCCTACAAGCTCAGTATCTCAGAGAGAAAAAAACAAAACAAACAAGAAGGCCGGCTCGGATACATTGGACACTCAGTACCCTACTCCACCACTTCGACGGATTCTCCGTAATTTTTCCGCGCCTTGCCTTGAGCGTAGCTTCGGACCCGTGTAGCGTACCTGTCCGACGACGAAGGAGAGATGCATATCAAGTGAAATGGGCGGTTGCATCGGGATCAAGGATTTTTTTTTTTTACTCGGTCGTGTCTTCAGCGATCGTGGCCTGCTTATAGAGGACTCTCTCCCGCCGAGGTCGGCTCGGTCGCGCCAGCCGTTATTCTATGCAAAACGTGCGCTACAAAGTGAACACCACTCGAGCGTAGAAAGAAGGAGAAAGAGATTGCACGCGCTTGCGAGACTCTCAAGCGTGCTCGCTGTACGCCGTATAGCGCACCATGAGACGCCGTCTTCGCGCCGTAGGTTTATGCAAAACGACTTCAAGTGGCACTGAGGCGCTCTCGGAGCGTCGACGAACGCGGAATTTTCGATGCGTGGCGCCTGCCGATATCTCGCGAGTTCCGGCATTGTCTCAATCGCCGCCATCTTTTTTTTTTTGTGATAAACCGGGGCGCTCCATGATGAGTGTGCCCTTTGCAATTACGGAGCGATTACGCTGTGGCCCTCGTCGCTGGTGGCCGAGTTCAGAGGGGTTTCAAAGGGAGGATCAGGCGGCTACGTTTTTTTTTTTTGTTTTTTATTCGCCGTTGCGCAATTGTGACGAGCGGTTGCGTAATGCTATTCGTCGAGCACTTCATTGTGCATGTTAGTGCAATTGGCACGTCCGCTGAAAAAGACCTGTCCCTAATATCCGTACTACTATTCTGCAGTACAGCATACAGATCTGCGAATCATGACGTACGAGTTTCCATACGGCAATGCTTAAGGCAGTGTAAGATCATGCATATGTTGCATTTGGTCCCCATAATGAGACCTGCCGTGGTCGTCTCAATATGGCTGGTATTTTACTTGCTAGTACTGAAGGCGACGATAAGATGGTGTGGTGAGGTGCAAAGACCAAGTGTGCCCAAAGAACGTCATGTTATTGTGTGAATTAGTAGCTGCTGACCAATGAATTGACCCTTAGTTGAGTATCGGTCATAGAAGGGTAAAAATGAACCTTCTGAAACCTATGCTTAAACTGGTGCTGCTTTCCGGGAATGCAAACGTGCTGATCTCGGGAACTATTTCGTTGGCAGGCATATCTTGCACGCGTCAACATTCCCCAGTGTCAGTAAGCGAGTAATATGAGACTGTAGTATATATCATTGTACAAACGTTAGCGATGCAGTTCTGTTATTTTTTTTGTTCTGAATTCTGCGATTTCGCTGCGAGTTGTCTCAAATGTGCAAGCTCCGTGCTTTCTGTTTGCTCGCCCTTGAACGAAAGACCTGTCGAATAACCCGCTTCCTTTCCTGTCTGTGGCATTGTGCCTAACCTTTCGTACTGAGTCACCGTCGCCACCGCGAGCTATCTGGACACGCGTAACGACTTTGAGCTCTGTATCGCTCTTCTGTGCTTTGGCCCGTTTGCAAAACATGCTGGGCTAACGCAATAATCACGTGCGTTGGTAACCACTTCTGGTGCCAGACGTTTGGACGCCGCTTTCATGAACCATTTTGGTGGAGGAGTGCGGCTGTTCTGACTCGCTTGCCCGCGTGCTGCTACTGCTGCTGTTGTTGCTGCCGCTGCTGCTGCTACTACTGGATTTGTCGGCGCCTCAGCTAACGTGGCCGACCTGGCTCGACGTTGACGTCCTCGCACGCACAAGGCTTCGCCGGAAACGCTTTGCGCATCGCTACCTGCCGAACAACGCTGTCGTCCTTTGACACGTCTTGTCGCCCTGATCTGTGTGTGATTACAGGCGGAGCCGGTGGCGACTCTGCCGGTGACGGCGGTTCTTCCTCGGGAGCGGGCGAAGCTACGACAAAGAGTCCAGACGCCAGCTCTGCTGACGCAAGCGCTGGAGCAGCCACACCCTCGACTCCGGCGACAACTGGAATCACCGGCGAAGGAAGCGGAGAGGACAAGGATAAGTTCGTATTCCACGGCGACGCTCCTCCAGTCATCGCTACGGGCGTCATATTCGATGTCTCTGATAATGAGGCCATACCAAGGAAGCCTGGCGAAGGTCACGACGTAGACATATTCGGCACTGCTCAGACTACACCAAAACCTAGTGATGATGGTGACCATGGTGCCACCACGGAGGCTACTTCAACGACTACTGCAGCTCCTGGTGGTGGTTTCGCGGAAGGATCCGGTGCTGGATCTTCTGAAGGAGAAAATGGCGGATCGGCTGGCGGATTGGCTGGCGGATCGGCTGACGGATCGGCAAGTGGATCGGCTGACGGGTCGGCTGACGGGTCAGTTGGTGAATCTGCTGGTGGATCCTCTGTGGGATCGGCTGGTGAATCGGCTGATAGATCTTCTGATGGCTCAGCTGGTGAATCAGCTAGTGGATCACCTGATGGTGTATCCTCCGATGCCGGTGGATCAGCTGGAGGCGCAGCTGGAGGATCACCTGATGGGTCCACCTTCGGTGACCATGACGCATCCACAGAGGCACCGACTACGACAACAGAAGGACACAGTGATGTACCTGCTGACATACCGCAGGCGGATGCACCCGGCTTCGGTGACCACGACGCAACGACGCCGTCGTCCACTACGACGACGTTAGATCACGGCGACGAAAGCCCGGACGCGTCAGGAGGTAGCGGTGTTTTCAGTGGATTCGGCGGCAGCACTGACACTCCCGAAGAGAAGACGGGTAACATAGAACGAGAGGAGATGACGACCACTACCTCCTCGCCGACAGCTGATTGCGACAGTGATTGCAGCGGAGACGGCACGACTACCACGCCGTCACCTCACGACGACACGACTACGGAAGACAACGGATTTGGTGGCAGCGATAGCGGAGACGATGGAAGCTCGACAACGACCACCACCGAGTCCTCCGGAGCTGGAGGTGATGATGACGGTGACTCTGGCGGCGACAGTGGGGCTGGAAGTCGCGACAATGGAGGCGATGGTGGCGACAATGGAGGCGATGGTGGGGACAATGGAGGTGACAATGGTGACAGTGGAAATCACGATACTGATGGCAATGGTGACAATGGTGGCCACGACGATGGGGGCTACAGTGGAGGAGATGCCGGAGGCGGCAACGGTGGCGGTCGCCATGGTGCTGGAGGTCATGGTGATTCCGAAGGTGATGGATCTCACGTCCACCACGATTACGGTGGCCGGATCCCTCCAACCAGAGAGCAACTCCTTGCCGAGCTCAGTCCGGACACGAGAAGACAATACGAGATGGACCACGGGAACAGTCCCGACACCAAATGAGTCAAAACAGGGGTAATAGCTGGGCTGCCAAAAGTAAGCCTATAGTTACAGGTGGTTCTGCGTGGCACTATAAGCTCGCGC
Organism: Rhipicephalus microplus; assembly: GCF_043290135.1. Lineage (NCBI taxonomy): Eukaryota > Metazoa > Arthropoda > Arachnida > Ixodida > Ixodidae > Rhipicephalus > Rhipicephalus microplus. The sequence goes on from NC_134702.1 coordinate 53,064,692, forward strand.
GTGTGTTAAGTCACATCAATATTTCGCTTCCTCAGTTATTGTGCAGGAAAGTGGGAAATCAGGCAGCTAGAACGTGTTTGAAGATGAGTATATTTAATTTAGCAACCTGAACGCAGCACTCGATTATTGTGTTTTGATCCCCCTCTCGAGTGTTTCTCTCTGTTACTATTATTAAGAACTTTGCCAGCCGGCAGTTTAAGTCAGTGCGCAGTGTGTTAGTCATAGTACTTTTCAGCAGTATGTCAACTGCCAGCCAATTACGCAGACAATTCAACAGTCCTACCAGAGGCATCGAAGCTTTATAGTGTCCCTTCTGTAACTATCAAGCACTTGAAAACCACATGTGTTCTTGTTTTTTGTTAGCCTTAGAAGCACTGGAGTATTTACCATAGAAAAAAACATACTTGTCCCATCAAAAGGGGCGTCGTAGCACATGAACTCATTGTTGATTTGTTGTTTCACACGTGGTGTAACTCTTTGAGCAATAAAGAGAGTTTACAGTTACAAAAGAACTGTTATTTTATTGCTACCCTTTGGCACGAAGACTCTGACCCACTCAGGTCTTGTGCAGGTATAGCTCAACGTGCTGTCTTTCACATACGCCTAAATAATGTTTCCTGCGATGACTGCAACACTTCAATTGTATAAAGCGTAAAGAGATGGTGAAAGTGTAGTTAGTCGACTGTTCCCGTCAAGTTCTGCTATGCTGAAGCAGCAGCAAAATCTACAACGTTGCTCGAGCATCAAAGAGATGTTTCGCAGGTCTTCCAGCTGCAAAACATGCTTGTAGTTGGACTGCTTTTGGAACATTTTGTGCCAACAAAACGCGCAGATTAAATCTTTGCACCTTTGGCACAAAGTAAAACTATGTCCGAATCAGCGTATGTGTAAAAAAAAAACGTTACTTACGTGAGTCGGCAGACTCACGCACTCTCAAGTTCAAAATTAAGCCTGTTTTAACCAAGCAAAGATGGTGGAGCTTTTTCAAAGCACTCACTTCGTTAAGCAGTTGCTAAGGCCTAGTTAAATTTCACAGCGTCTGTTGCTTATTGTATAGAGTACTATAACAGAATAACAAAAAAGTCATTGGTCAAAATGGAAGCTTATATTGCTGTTTTGTCACTGAATAGCACGACCTAGAACTGAGAAAAATAGAGTTAGCAGTATGTAGACTCCTGCAATGCGAGCAGCCTACGTTCACTTGTGTACATTCCCTACTGAACAGTGCTCCCTGTGTCGCTATTGTTTGTTCTCTTTCTGTGATCATGTGATCGAGTAAACCTCACCACCCTTGATCCACTACTGCTCCTTCTGTTGCCCAACAACTCCCCCCTCCCGGAGAGACCCTTCAACCAACATTCCCATCCTGCTTTCCTCAACCCCTGTCTCTGATGCTCGAAGGTAAGCACTCCGAGCCTGGTCATTTGTTCATCTGTGTGTCCGTACTAACCCCCTCCTCATAATTTCAAGAAAAACCCATTGGCACCGTGAGTCGACGAGCGGCTGATTGCGAAAACACGGGGCCGGAAAACAGAGCACTGCGAAGACAAGCCAGGGATGGCGTAAGGCGTGTACGTCAATGTGTTGCACGTACTAACCGGTTTTGTTGAAGTAGCACACCGTCGCGCATTATCACAAATCCACTTAATCCGCTCGATTTACATATGCAAAGCTGCATACGAGAAGCAAGGCTCGTTTTTTTTTCTCCGCGTGTAATGAACGACACCGCTTCACGACCGGAATCCAAAGAATTACCTCGGCGTTTTCGCTGTGTCACTAAAGGCACCGCGTTTTTCTAGCCAGATTTTCTTCGTTTTACTGATTCATTCTTTCTTTTTCACTTCTTTAAAATTATAATCAAGTTTTCTTGCTCTTCGTTTTTTGAGTTTATATGAAATCCTTATTGGGCCATAGTTTGAGTTGATTTATTACCATATGAAAGCTGAGTGTCAGGTTTTTTTAGACTCTACATCTGCGTCAATAGCAACGTTATCCAAATCCGGAAGAACACTTTGATAATGAAGTTACTCTCACGACATGACGTAGCAGTCACGTGGCCTCTCAGCCCCTTCAAGTAATGAGGCCACACGCGCTTGCCGAGCTCTAGTCCTCGAATTCGTCAAATATGTATCAAGTTGTATTCGTACCCCACGAATCCAGACGGAGATATTAATTCATTTTGGTTCTGGCAATTCACTGCTGTGCTCACTAGAAGCGAGGTATATACGCAAGTGAAGCGTATATACCTCGTTTATTCAAGCAAGTGAATATATATACGCAACCTCGCTATAAATATATATATATATATATACCTCGTTTATATACGCAAGTGAAGCGTATATACAGTTTATTCGTCGCTGGTGTCCACCAGCGACGAATAAACTGTAACCACGTACAACCTAAAGAGCATATGTGCCCTTCGCAGCAGCTCCGGTGAAGTGTCATAATGCGTTGATCATACTGCTGCTAAAGTTTTACGCACTTGTAATAAACTACTCAGCATTCGATACAAAGCTTAAGTTTCTGTTGCAAGTATTTCGTTACATTTCGCTTTGCCAAACTACTTGATAGGTATCAGTATGACGTAAGTATTTTTTTGGTGGCAATGGGTCAGAGGAAGGGTAGAAAATACCGTCACACTTCTTTTTCTCCATATGACTTTTTGAAATTATTTTAATGCATACAAATTTCAACTGTACTGCGTCTTCGTAGTCTCAAAAGCGATATATGCAAGAGACAGTAAGATTGGGCGTGTTGTTATAACATGATAAACAGTGCTTACCAGCGCAAACGACAGGGCAGGATCACGACAGGATGCGAATTACTATAAACAAGGATGGCTGTCCGTTCACTGCAGCACGTGTGGCTGCCGGCCAATATATTCAGAGTGTACAATTGTTGCAAGATGCAGGGATCGCAAAACACGCGAGATCATAGAGGCAGAAAAGATTTGCTCATTGAAAGATGCTTGTGTTAGCACCCATTCTGTCGCGCTCACCGATAAGGAAAAGTTGTTCTTTTGCTTGTCGGTGTGATGTACTTATGCATTGTCAATGTGTTTCGCGCATGACTGTTGCGACTGGCAACTGTATAAAAGCGAAGACCTTCGCAAGAAATAAATTGTTGCAGTTCAGCGCTTTGTCTCGTCTCTTCTCCTGTCCCCTCCTGCCCTGTCGTTTGCGCTGGTAAGCACTCTTTATCGATACATTCGAGCAAGAATGGGGCCTGATATTTGGGAAAATTTTCATTTGAATGACAAGTAAAAGGTCCATACCACCGTTCTCTTTCTTTGAAAAAAAAAATCATGCACTTGTGTCGGACCTTGTGTTTCAAATGTAACTTAACACTTTTCTCACTAATTTACATGTTCCTTATGTAGTTGTAATTTCTAGTGTTTAGAAAATTACCGAGAAAATTTCTTGCCTTTTCTATCATTTATATGTATTATTTACTAGTTTACAATGTTATTTCGTATACTTTCTTGTACTTTAAACGTGTACTATCGCTAGGTTCTCTTCACTGAAATATAAACTGCACTATCTTAAAATTTAAAGAGGGTGCGAGACTGCTGCCATTACAGCCCCTTTTTCATTTATTGATTCTCATTCAAGAGAGTGCTTATAACTGTGAGCGGGGTTGGAACATTGCAGCCTGTGGAACACGTCACGTCTTTCTATTGGCTGACACGCTGGTCTTTTATTCAAACGAATACGTACACACTGCAACCTACTACTAATTTTTTTCTTTCACCATGCCACTGAGAACTGCGCGAACAAAACAATAGAACATGGCTTTATGAAGATGCTGACAGAACCAGGAACAAAAGTGCAGTTCTGTCTCCAAATCTCCTTTACGTCTCAATTGCAGCATTTTTTTCTTCTTTCATGACAAAAGAAGGAAACGCAAAAGCCGTTGTTCGTGTTGTCTTGATCTCTCCTTCTTTATTCATGAATCCGTACAAACCAGCTCAACTTATCGCCATTCCGTAATTCTTTTTTTTTCTATTAACGCGTGTGCTTGGCAAACATGAAACATCGGTAGCACTGTTCTTAGTCGTTCTTTTAAAACACAAAACCTAACAAATACATTATTAACACAGAATGATGACGCAATAAGGGCAGTTCCGAAATTATGCCAAGCAACCATGGGCAGGAGTAAATTATTTTTCCATGTATCAGTAACCAACACATCCTGCTCTCAAGTTGCCTTAACAAATGAAAACGGTCAGTGGTTTTTTGTGTCTTTTTTTTTCTCTTCTTAAACGACCGTAATCATTATCTTACGAGATAGAGGGAGTTTTTTTTTTTCCTGCGTTCCTACCACACGAGAATGAGCCTTTTTCTCAGCGAATGAAATAGGCGAGCTACTATAGTGTTTCGTGACCACTGAAGACCTCGGAATAGCCTGTTTCATCGTCTGTGGTTGCTACTCAAGAAATGTGCGCGTTGCCAGCGTCTCTTTTGGGAGCGCAGAAATGGAACTCGAGTTCCCGACTTCCTCGGAGGGCAACCTGAAAGGTAACTCTAGAACGAAATCCCCACAAGGCGACAAATGACAGCGTCTGGTATTACGGCGATAATAACCACAAAGTAAGCATGCTCATTACATTCTTGTGGTCGCCCGAAAAAAAACTTTATATGCCCTCTATTCTCCAGGAATGAAATGAGCAATCTCTCTCGTTTCTTGTTCACTCCTACTCTTGTTGACCCTTAGTTCTGCAAGAATAACAGCCCGAAGAAACAGGGGTGAACTCAAGAAAGAGACAAACAAACAAACAATATGGGAGAGACCATGTTGCGCACGCGCAAAACGCCATGCCGGATGTTTGCCCCTGCGCGTGGGCTTAGCCGCACGCAACATCAGCTGACGGCGAAGCCGACGCAATTTTTGCATCTGAGATGAGCTAGTTCGCCAAGGCGCAGGAAAAGTGCAGTTGACTATAACCGTGAAGGGCAGCAGTCCTCGTTGTTTTCTTTTTTGGCAATGTGTAAGTCGTTTAATATTTAATAAAGTCTACTGAGTGAGCTGCACCTACAACATACAACTCGTTTATTTTTTGGACTGTTTGTTCCCCACCACCATGGTGAGCACGTGACTGCAAAAAAAAAGAAACTAAGAACAAGAGAAATCCTCTCATGATGGCTTAAGCTTAGCACAAAAATGATCGTCACTGAAGCCTAGTGTTCTCGTCTTGCAAGACTTACCAGAAGAGACGATAAACAAATTTAAAATGAGCAAACAAAAACAACTAAAATAATGAAGTCGACTTCATGACGCAAGAAGCCCCGAAATTTCGTAAACGATAACTATGCATTACCACGAACGACATTGCCAGCGCGGAGTGATCTATTATGCATGCAGCGTAACGCGTGTGTGAACGCGTATGTTTTACGAATGAAGAACATAACTCTCTTGTTCATTTGTTTGTTTGTTTTTATTTTCATAAGCTCGACATCTTTTGCGTTTGACACCCATACGAATGTTCCGGTACGATTGTCACGGCACAATATCCTTTACGCAAACTTTACGCAAACGCGAATTCCTATAGGAACAAAACAAAGCCATGACATTTTGTCACAATGAGACTGTTATTTCTGTAGATGCTTGATCATGAGCAGGAAGAAAAACTGAAGCAAAAAATAAACGCATACTCGAAGTTTTTGGCTCAGCATCTTAATATTGTCGATATTTTTTCAAAACATAAATAGAAAAAATTCGACGTACAAATATATTTTCAGAAAGAGTGCTCTGTATATATTGTCATGTTTTTATCTGTAGCAAATTGAATGAAGTGGTAAAAATTATCACACGCCTATATAATGAAGTGCATCTCTTTTTAGTCCTCGTTCTTTTTTTTACCTCAAAGTCATTGTATTTATGTATATCATCTAACAGGTAATACGCATTACGGGAAGTTCGAAAACTGCTAACGAATGATGTATTAACCGTACGCTGATATCCTTACCCCGCGATTTAGGATAACTTTTCCTGGCATAATCGTTTTTTTTTCGTCACACTCATTCGGAACACTAGTACGACGAGGCGAGATCACAAGGGTTGAAGCAGCAGCAGCTACAGCACCACCTTCCCCATTCTTAGATAGATTCCGCTACTAGATTAATGAAATGCACGGTGGCATTCACCAGAGTGCGTGGCGGCTCGCACATGCACGTCTATCCTTAATCTCAATTTGCGCAATCGTTACTCTTTGTTAGCCGAAGCCATTAATCCCCCCCCCACCCCCCGTTCTTGCTCGGAACGCATTGTTTCCAAGCAAGACTAGATTATTTGCTGAGTGTTTCTTTGTGTCAGTGGACCCTACTTCCTTTTTTTAGTTTTTCTGCTTCATCCGGGCCTCTGTTTGCCGAAGCGAGTGTAGTAATACAAAGTTTATCGCCTTAATGAAGACGTATTCCTCTCAAGGTGATCAGGCCAGTTACCGCTCACACTCGGAGAAGCTGTCCTGACGATGCAGTCATACGGCTTTCTTTGTTATTTCCCTCTTTAAACGAAAATATGCCCCAATTTACGCATTCTCAATTATTTAGTTTACATTAAAGTTCTCTTAACTTGCTCATTTCTGCAGGGACCACAGCAAAACAAAGCACTGTTACGACACTAAGCATAACTTTCGGCACACATTCGTCAATGTCTCCGCGTTTTACGCTGTACCGGGACCCTGCTGTGGGGCATTAATCATACCATTATATATTGGGAATTCGCCATGTTGTTTCTGAGGTTTGTTGTGTGTGCGCGCCTTAAGTACACTGCAGGTGGTTGCCGGTTAGTGTTTGCTTTTGAACGTCTCGACTTTGTTTCACTTTAATGAAGCTTCTAAGTACTGTACAAAAGCAAACGTGAGCGAGCTGTATTAAAGGTGCATGTTACAAAAGTCCCTGGTTCGTTCCCGGGTCGCGGCACCAGAATGAAGTGTGAAAAACGAAGGAGGAGATCCGGACCTGAGCGTCTGGATACATCGAAGGTCAACAGAACTACTGAGCGAGCCAGCGTCCATGGCTCTTCCTCGTGCCCGCCGCCCCTTCTTCCTCCTTCATTTGTAACAGCGCATTCACTAAGTGCGCGCATGCTTTAGCGAAACCTGTCACGAATTTTCCCATTTCGTGATTGATGTAACGTGCCCAATACGAGGAGAAACAAAGTTGGTTGTCAGAAATAAGCACTCTGTTAGCACCAACTTTGATTAACTGTTATTCTTTCGCTAATGCATTAAATGGCGAGTAAATGCAAAGTTGCTTGAAGATAGGTTAGTGATTTTCTGAAAATTAAAAAAACGCATTTGTTCACGAGGCAAAAGTTAGAAACTTTTGCAGTTAAAACAGTAAATGCTAACGGAAGTCTACGGTGAAGTCAAAAACAAGACACAAGCGTGAGTTTTCACTAAGACGAATGCCATACTAAGTAAAAATAATGATAAAAATAACGTCGTAGTACGCTACGCAAGTATTACAAACGGCATCACAAAGCAGTTCATATAGGTTTTTTTTTTCTTACTGATTCACATGTACTCGCGTGAAAGTGGCAAAAGCGTCAAGAGATTGTCTCTTCATGCGACGCTAAATAAATTTGTTTTCTCTCTTTTTCCGTCCATTTCTTTCTTCGTTATCTCCTCCTCTTCCCTCCGAAATTTCGTGCTTCTTCAATGGGCCCCCAGTGTGCAACGTCGACGGCGTGCTCTACCAGAGCGGTGACCCCATCCCAACGGAGGACCCGTGCGAAACATGCAAGTGCCGTCCACCTGGCTTCGCCTGTATACTGCGAGAGTGCGAGGTGAAGCCCAACTGCAAGGCTGTCCGTCGGGAGGGTCAGTGTTGCCCGGAGTACCACTGCGGTGAGTCATCTGGCGTTCTTTTTTTTCATTTTCTTCCGTTTCATCAGCATGAGGTCACCACACGTACATGCGCGCCGTTTCTCTGAAGCGAGGTCAATAAAAGGTGGTTCCGCGAAAAATATTGCGCACTTATACCCCTCCTACAGACATTGTTTTATTCGGGGATATAACGCCAGCGGTGTCTAATTATTTATTTATTTTTATTTATTTATTTCTGTCTCTCTGTCTGTATGTCCCTAATATCTAAACTCCTCGCAAAGTCGCTTTACTCCCATTGCTTTTAGTTACCATGCTGCCCTGTCCCATAGACGAAAAATTGTGCAGCTTCAAATAAACTACACATGCCTAGCAACGCCTGTTCTTCGCGCAAAGCAGGCGTTCAATACAATTTGCTCGTTTGCTTTCGTACAGTGCTTTCGGTACTCTCCACTTTTCGTAAGCTGTGAACTGACATGGGTTTAATGGATTCGAAGAACACGACCACCGCACGCACGATAATATTGTGGATGCGCTAGCTGTCAACAAACGTGCGCAGCTACAGCTCCTTCTTTTTTTTTTTTTTTTTGAGGTCCTAGTTTGCAGAGCGTACCGTTTTGTACGGGTATTCGCGCCGAGTTCTCCGAAGTGACAGGTTTACGCTGGCGCTGCGAAAAGTGCGTCAAGAAAGTGTCTTGCGGAACGTTTCGGCGTACGTCAGCAATAAAGAATAGTCCCTCAAAAATAAACCGCTTAAAACATTCAACTCCATTGACAAGTCACGGTACGAACTGTCAAACAGCTAGAGGGATCCCCTCTATATGTAAAACGCATCGTGCGTATTCTTTAACGTGCTTGATATAAAAGAATATTAAGAAAACTGGCACTCTGGCATCAACTGCTAGCTAACTTCTAGCCACTTTCCTGGCGATATTTTCGAATGTTTGGCTCACGAGCATATGACTTCGTTGGGGCTGGTCTGCTTGTTCTTCTTTGTATTTGCATACATTCATGTCCTTTTATATGTCGTGTGGCACCCTCAGAGCGATTCGAACTCTGGCACCCTCAGAGTTCGAATCGCCATGATGTTCGTCATTGGCCCTCAATGTGCGAGCGTAACGTTCATTTGAAGTCCTACAAAATTTTTTTCCAATCCTATCCTCCAGTGGCAGGCTGACTCCTACAACGTGGTATGCAAAAGTTTTGGCATACTTTAAAGTAGCCCTCGTTAAAAAACCTCACAATCACTTTAAATCACTCGGGGACCATTCACAAGCTGTCGCATGTCTTATGAGAGAATATTTATTTATTTATTTATTTATTTATTTATTTATTTATTTATTTATTTATTTATTTATTTATTTATTTATTTATTTATTTGACGGTATGGCTCAGGCTGCCAGCAAGGCGGAACGTTCTACAAGGATGGCGAAGTGGTTCCCAGCCCTCAGAGCCCGTGCTACGTGTGCTACTGCCAGGGCAGCTCCATCAGCTGTTCCCTGGTTGCCTGCCGATTCCGAGGTGACTGTGAGCCGCGATACGTGGACGGCGAGTGCTGCCCGCGTTACGACCACTGCCCGCCAACAGGTATTTCCACTCGAGTAGTATCGCATACTTGCGAGTCGGCCCGACAGGTACCCCTGCGTAGATTAAACCATGTGCTCAGAGCTTTGTGTACCCAAATACTGTAAAGTTTCATAATATAACGTAAAGTTTCATGTATTATCGTTGGCAATTTGAGCTGGAACACAGAAATCACCTATAAGCAGTTATGGTGTTCTGTTGTGATTTATCTATAATCGACGATTACTTGTAAAGTACTCATATACATGGGACGTATGTAATCGCCCGAGGTACGTTTCCGCTTGAGCATTTATTGACACTTTACGATTTTGCGATTCCCAACTGCGTTTAGCCACTGCGACCATTACAAAATTATCTCAGTCTTCCGTATCACGCGGCTCACGACAGCAGTGGATGTTATCAGACTGCTATCTTTCGTTTCGTGTACAACGCCACTCGGGCTCTCTTGGGTTGCGAAATGAAACGTTCGATAACTAAGCCTAGCTTCTCTTGCACGAAGAATCGCTGCTTTAGGCACCCAGTTGCAGCGTCGATATACCATTTCGCGAAGAAAAATAATTGGTGCTCGTAGAGAAACAATTTTGCCCGCACAGAACCTCTCATAGACACTTCTTATTATCATATTCGGCGTGATAACGGCAGTATTGTGTCTGCTGTTTTCGTTGCGCACTTCTGTAGTTGGCCTTCAACGCAGGAACGTGTTTGGTTTTCTCTTTCAAGAATTAGGTTTCCGTGTTCAGCGTCCAACGATTCTTCCAATATAAGGTGCACGATGTCAACACCGAAACGAAAGTAAAAACAGAAGAAGTACTGCCACATTCCCTTCAAAGTACTCAATTCGCAAAAGAATAGTATTTAATACTTTGCTGACAGGTCAAATGAAAAGGTCACGTACTTTTGTCGCGTTATAGCAGTGCATAGGAACAGCAAGCTTTTCTGTGTATTTTTTTTCTCCTGCTGCGCCATTGAACGAAACCAAAAGAAAATTGGCGAAGCAAAGGTGAATGCGAAAAATGTTGACGCAATTTCTTCATATTGATATGTTTTCAGATATGTTAAGCATTATTTACAGTTAAGTGATGCACCTAACCTATCATATTGTCTGCTGGAATTACCCTCATTAGCTAACACTATCCTACATTAAACAGTGCTAACCACTGTGTGCAGTGCGCGAATAATTTCAATATGTTAGGCACTGCTAGTATGATAGAATGTAACGATTTGATTGATATGTGGGGTGTAACGTCCCAAAACCACCATATGATTATGAGAGATGCCGTAATGGAGGGATCCGGAAATTTTGACCACCTGGGGTTCTTTAACGTGCACCCAAATCTGAGCACAAGGACCTGCAGAATTTTCGCCTCCATTGAAAATGCAGCCACCGCAGCTGGAATTTGATACCGCGACCTGCGGTATCCACTAGACCACCATGGTGGGGCGCTAGAAAATAACGGAGTCAAAAAAAAAGGAAAACGAAACGTTTCACAGTTATGCTTTGTCTCCAGGATCTTTTCACTTATTGTAACGCTTCGCGGGAGGCCTTAGCGATAGATTGACGGACTAAGATAATTCCTTGAAAGCTGACTCATCAAAACTACATAAAATGAAAATAAGCGATTTATTTTTGACAGAGCTTACATCAGTGTAATCCACATTCAACATCGTCATGCAGAGTTTTTGAACTCTGAGTTCCATCATGTTGCATTAGAACATCGTTTGTTATCTTATAAAAGGGTGCACTCTTAAACTGCCGCCCACACATTTAATAGCTAAGGCAGCTTAAGGTACACTCTAAGAAAAAAAGACTCCCTTGATTTTGTTTTGTAAGTCTTGACTGCCACGTATAGGATTATCCTGAAAAAGAGCCCCTTCAAAAATTATTTCGTCGGAGAGTCGTCGGGTCAGCTTCCAGCGGAACGAGTAACACATACTTTTTTTGCTCACTTTTACTCTTTGCTTCAAATATGTGTGTAATTGTCAGAAACACTTATAAGGCCTGTTATTTTTGTTAATATATTCGCAGAGGACCCATCGACCACAACAACCGTTCAGCTTCCATGGTCACCCTTCACGAGCCCTCGTTCGACGGGCCGGTTTTTCACCACGCGGTTCGAGCCGACGACAATTCCCGGTGCTGAACAGTCCACCTACGCACCCGGTGTAGGCACGAGTCATGGCGTACCAGTAACGCGCTTCGAACCAACAACCGTTCCTGGAGGCTCCAGCCCGTCTCATCGTGCTCAAGGCTCAGTTACAAAGGGCGGTGTGCTGTTTACACGGACCGCCTTCCCGACGTCCACCGAGCCAACGAGAACCACTGAGCGCTTCCGGCCTGAGCAGACAGCTTTCCCCAGTTCCTTGTACGACGACCTATCTTCCCCTCAACCCGTTCCTGACGTCACTAATCCCGTGAAGAGGTACACGTCACACCTGCCACCACCGGAAGAAACAGGAGCCACCGCCGCTGCTACAGGCGGAGCCCAAAGCACCGACTCCGTCAAGCCACTGGACTCTGCTGTGCAGAGTCAGGATGTTGATGACAAGTTCAAGTCGACTGTTGGCAAGGATGCCACCGGAACCACTGCTGCAGTCGGTAGTTTCCCCGCAACTATTGTACATGGTGCAGCAGTTCCTGTCGTCCCGGCCGTGCTACCAGAAGCTGGTCCAGTCGTAATCGCCAATGTTCCTGTTCATCCAGTGATCTCAACTGCGGAGCTCGGAACTGTTCAGCCCACCGCCACTGGAACGGTTCTGAATGCTGATGCAGGCATCGGGGTGACGTCATCCACCGGTATACAAGGAGGAGCAGCGACTGCGGAAGGAACTGCTTCTCCCTCTACCAGTACTGTCGTGGCTGGAACAGATCATTCTACAACCATCCCCGCTGTCGAAACCAATCATGGCGCAGCAGTCGACAGCACTGCGACTACAGCAGCCTCAGTGGCAGACGCTACGCACGCCTTGGCTGGTAGCGACGCCACAACCCATGACGACGCGTCCTCTCCGACGGTCACTGCTAGTTCCGAGCTGCATAACGGTGCTTCGAGCACAGGCGCACAGACGGATGTCTCCACATCCACTTCTGGCGTGAATGTTGACAATGAAATGCACGCGATGACGACGGTGAGCGGTGATGCTGAGGTAACCGAGCAGGCTGCATCAGAAGGCGCTACATATTCGCAGACACTTACACCAGACCCTGCTTCCGTTTCAAAGGAAGCTACTAGCACTTCGGGCCCAACATATGCCACCAGCACCGCAACAGAAAACGTCTCAGGTGCGACTGCCAGTCACACAGCACAACCGGGCGCCAACGGATCCTCTGAACATTCCTCTGAAACAGATGCCAGTAGCGTGCCTGTGCGCCAGAGTGACTCTACTGCGGACACCGGAAAAAAAGTCAGTGATTGCGCTTATGCCGGTATGCACGCCGATGCTCCTGGCCCTGCATCGGCTGCCACTGACTCCTCTGCAACAATCCCCGTCGATTCTAAGCAAGGTCCGACTACTGGCGACGCAGGCTCTGCAGCTACTTCCGCTGAAGTTGCCCCCGCAAAGGCTTCTGTTGATTCAGCACCAGTGACGGGCTTCGGTGATGCTTTCCCAGCAGCGTCTAATGGTGACGCTACATCAGCCACGGCTCCAGGTGGTGATGCCACAGCCACAACTTCGGCCGCCGCCACCCTTGCACCTGCTTCCAGCGATGATACTCCGGCATCGCCGTCCGTAACAGCAACACCATCCGGTGAAGCTGCACCAGGCATGGCTTCTTCCGATGCTGCTCCTGCTGTGGCATCCGGAGAGGTCGCCCCTGTCGCACCTTCTGGTGATTCTTCCCCTGTGGCGGCTTCTGGTGACGCTGCCACCCAAATGCCAGCCGGTGATGCTACACCAGTAACGGCTTTCGCTGATGCTGCCCCCCCTGCAGTGTCTTCCGGTGACGCTGCTTCAGCAACGGCTCTAGGTGATACTGCCACTTCCACCACTACTGATGACGCCACCCCTGTACCACCTTCCAGTGACGCTACCCCCGCCCCGCCATCCGGTGATGCTGCCGCAACCACTACCAATGATGAAACTCACACACCTGCTTCGAGAGATGCTGTCAGTGCACCCGCTTCCAGCGAATCTGCCCTCGCCAGTGGTTCTAGTGACTCCACTCCTGCAACTGCAACAGGGAACTCAGCTTTTGCAACTGATCTTGGTGAGGCTAGCTCAGTAGCTACAACCGGTGACTCGGCGTCTTCCACCACCGCCGAGAATTCGGTCTCGGCAGCAGCTTCTGGTGACTCTGCTCTCGGAAGCGACCTTACTAGTACACCTCATGTTACTACAGGAAGCATGTCTGCTGTTGGGCACGATGAGTCACTGCCCCAAACCACGGGGCCCAGCAGTGCAGACAATGCTGGCGAAACCACACCGGTGTCATTCACCAGTTCTGACCCCACCAGCGAAGCCACACCAGCTTCTGTAGATGCCCCAGCTTCCTCGGATACGCCAGCTTCCACGGATGCGCCAGCTTCCACGGATGCGCCAGCTTCTGCCGATGCCCCAGCTTCTGCCGATGCCCCAGCTTCTGCCGATGCCCCAGCTTCTGCCGATGCCCCAGCTTCTGCTGATGCCCCAGCTGCTGCCGATGCCCCAGCTGCTGCCGATGCCCCAGCTTCTACAGATGCCCCAGCTTCTGTCGATGCCCCAGCTTCTGCCAATGGCCCAGCTTCTGCCGATGCCCCAGCTGCTGCCGATGGCCCAGCTTCTGCCGATGCCCCAGCTTCTGCTGATGCCCCAGCTGCTGCCGATGCCCCAGCTGCTGCCGATGCCCCAGCTTCTGCCAATGGCCCAGCTTCTGCCGATGCCCCAGCTGCTGCCGATGGCTCAGCTGCTGCCGATGGCCCAGCTGCTGCCGATTCCCCAGCTGCTGCCGATGCCCCAGCTTCTATGGATGCCCCAGCTGCTGCCGATGCCCCAGCTGCTGCCGATGCCCCAGCCTCTACGGATGCGCCAGCTGCTGCCGATGCCCCAGCTTCTACGGATGCCCCAGCTGCTGCCGATGCCTCAGCTGCTGCCGATTCCCCAGCTGCTGCCGATGCCCCAGCTGCTGCCGATGCCCCAGCTTCTGCCGATGCCCCAGCTTCTGCCGATGCCCCAGCTTCTGCTGATGCCCCAGCGTCTGTAAATGTCCCAGCTTCTGTCGATGCCCCAGCTGCTGCCGATGCCCCAGCCTCTATGGGTGCCCCAGCTTCTGCCGATGCCCCAGCTTCTGCCGATGCCCCAGCTTCTGTCGGTGCTCCAGCTTCTACGGATGCCCCAGCTTCTGTGGATGCTCCAGCTTCTGCGGATGTTCCAGCTTCTGCTGATGCCCAAGCTTCTACTGATACCAGCCCCACTAGTATTGCTGGCGCTGATTCTACAAATGAAGGTGCTATAAATGATGCAACTGCTAGTTCAGACACGCAAAGTAGTTCAGCAGCGTCTGGAAGCGAAGGTTCCGTTCAATACGGAGAAAGTTCTGGGTCCAGTGACATCACACCAGCTCAGCCAGCATCATCAGAGTTTACGACACCCGCCGCAGCCCCTTCACCATCTCTTACCGAAGAGAAGTCCACCGAACAGGAAAGCAGTAGTGAATCAAGTGCTATGCAAGCAGCAGAGCAAGGAGCCGACCAAACAACTACAACGGCAGCATCAGTGGCGCCAGAAGCTGTTTCGACAACTGTGGAGGGTGCGGCTATGGCACCATTCCCTACCGATGCTGTGCCTTTCGGAGACAGCCAATCAAGCACGCCAGCCCCGGCTGCCGAAGAACATCCTCTTGGTGACGAGCCTCACCACGACGAAGGAGTGGCCGGTAATACTGAAGCTCCTAAGCAGGAAGAAAAGCCAGTCACTGATGCTCCAGCCTATTCACCTGCGGATGAGCACCCACTGGGTGACGCCCCAGTAGTCCCTGATGCCAAGACTGAAGAAAATGA
The DNA here is from genome assembly GCF_043290135.1 of Rhipicephalus microplus. NCBI lineage: Eukaryota > Metazoa > Arthropoda > Arachnida > Ixodida > Ixodidae > Rhipicephalus > Rhipicephalus microplus. The sequence goes on from NC_134702.1 coordinate 53,080,076, forward strand.
AGCTGTACCACCCATGGACAGCAATGAATCTGGCGCGCCACAGCAGGATGAAAAATCTAACGATGTTTCAGACAGTGCTAGCCCCACTGGTTCAATCACCCCAGCAGATCAAGAAACTGCAACCGATGCTTTTGGAGCTAGAAGTGGAACCGACAGCACTTCACCTGCGGCGCCAAAGAGTGAGGACACTACTGTTTCTGAAAACGTGGAACGCGAAGAACATCCTGAAGGAGAGCCCGATGCTACAAATTCACAGCCAGCGGAAACAGCCACGACTACGACTGAATCACCACATTCTGTTGCGGATGATGACTCCAGCAGGACTCCAGTCAGTGAAACGCCAATTGTGCCGGAGGAGGCGCATACAGTATCGCCAGACAACGAGGCAGAGAAGCCCGAAGCGTCCACCGAGCCTCCGCAGAATGATGCACCTCCACCAGATAGCGCAGCTGCAGGTGACAGTGGTGCGCCACACGACGACGGCGTGGCTTCGGGAACCCCTATACCACGAGCCGAAGGAAGTAGTGATTTGCCACCTATTGGGGCTGCTCCTGCGGCACCAGAACCAGAGCCACAACCTGCACCAGTGCCGAAGCCAAGCAATGGCAATGGAGGCCGCCATGGTCACGGGCACGAGCACAAACCACACGTACACCACGATTACGGAGGAAGAGTTCCTCCTTCGATTGAGCAACTGCTCGCACAGCTGAGCCCGGACACAAGACGGCAGTATGAGCTGGACCATGGCATTGTTTCCCCACAGTCCGGCTCTGGCAGTGACTCCCAGGGCTCGAAACCTAATGAGGTGACGGATGCCCCGAAGGCAACAGAATTTCCTACTCGTTACACAACGACGCCGACTTCTGCGGGTGACAATGGCCCTTCGGTAACAGCGGGAGGTGATGCGAGTGGCAGCTCAGATGGCTACAAGGGCGATGAACCGTATGAAGACGACAAGACTAAATCGGGAGATGCTACTGCAGTCATGACGCACGACCCAATCGTCCAGCTAGTGAAGACTGGCATCCCCGACCTGCATCTTGAAGGTGCAGAGCCCCACAGGGACAGAAGGCGTTCTCAACGGCGTGCTCACTGAGACGACTGGCAGTTGTATGGCATGGCCAAGTTTGTCGATAATCTAGGTTGTGAAGCTCCCGACAATGTAAAGTATAAGTGCACGACAATGGACACTGCTGCCACGTAGTCGAACAAATGGGTTGATAACGTGACGACGGTGGGTTGGTGAAATTTCCAGTGCGACATTTACTATGATGAATGTAATTGAGCTTCACCCTTAGCAATAATGGAACAACGCTGTGATCACTTATTCTAAAACATAATATTGAAAATGTCATATAGGGAAATGCAAGAATCATTTTCTAGCTTTAAACGAGATATGGCATTACTTCAAGCATTGAGAGAACTTTTGTATTTCCCCATTAGAATACCTTCTGTAGACGAGGGCCCTCGTTGGGTTCAAGGAGGTTTTGGGTTACAGGGCTTCCCAACCTAGAGCACCGGTCAACTTGGGACGATGCCTCACACATACGGGGGACTGTGATGCGCACATCGGCGCCCTGAGTGTCGTCCATCCATTGTACATACTCGCTGGGGTGTGGGTCACAAGCCGGGGGAACAAGTCGAGGCGCCACATGTGCGTCTTGGCGTGGTGGCAGCTACAAATTCTGCATCGCAGAAAGATGACACGCCAACAGGGACGAAGAAAAAGACATGATTGAGTGAAAAGCCAGTTAATGTCTCATAACCTTACACATAAGGAGGACATATTTTGTGAGGCAATCGAATAATCTTATGCGAGCAAGCACTTGACAATGACCTAGCACTTGAGGTCCCAACACTGGACTCTATTAATTTAACAAGCACTGCGAGTGGGTGCAGCTCGAACGCGAAACGTGCGTTCCTTGCGGCATTAGACCGACCGCAGGTGGCATTCTGAGGTCATTAGTCAGAAATCACGAAATTAGTTACCTGCAAGCTTAGCAATCTGGCAATGAAAGTTAGACTAAGCTTCTCGGTATAACACCACACAGCTAGAATTGGCCAGCTATTTCTGCGGCGATATTGCTTATAGTCGGTTACTACTTAAGAATAAATGTAAGCTCCACCCACAATCACCTCTGTTCCAGCCACGCAAAATTGGCATGTATAATTCATCCAATCGCATTTACTCATTTCTGTGACGTTAAAGAATTCTTGATGTGCTTCATGCGTTTTTTTTTCTTATACAGACACATGTTCATGTGGATGATTTTTGAGCTGGAAAACTTCTAGCAAACTTCAGCAACTATTGCACATAATTGTTAGAGGAAACACTACATTTTTGGTACGAATGACGAACTGCTAGATGTAATTGTGCATACACTATAGTACTTACATTAGCACCGGAAAGGTACATATGGACAAAATAGAAACCACCTAGCACGCGACCCTCCAATTGATGAAAGGCACGTGGGTAACACTTCGGGGGGCGGAGCTTGTAATTATTTTATTCGCTTTTAACCGACTATAGCTCCACCGAACAGGACGAGCTACTGTGAATGGCCGCATCTTACTGAAGAGAAACCGAAAGGTCATCGTACGTTTGTATGAGTGAAGCCGGGTGAAACATGCCTTAACGCCAAGTGCAATTGACGAGATATACCAGCGCGACACTTAGCTCAAATGAGACGAAGGTGGCTGGACGTCTTTCTGCGGTGACTCGCTTAGGGGCACAGTCGGGGGGTCTGGAGGCATCCTGTGTCTACACTTTTCATCCGTTATTACTATTTTCCTTTTATATTATTATTATCATTGTTTTACATGGTTCGATCATCCACTGTTCGGCGAGGCTGGTTATGTATTATTGGTGTGATGTTGCCAATAAACACCTTTCTGAACGGTTTTGTTAAAGAAAAAAATGTGTCCGAGGCTCATTCTTTCTTGGCAGTTGTTCTGTTGTTGTAACACAAAACTGCCAATGAACCATGTCGTGTTGCGATGATTAAATTGATAGTCTAGTCTAAAGAAACGCATCTAGCAGATTCATGACTCTGTAAACGATAAAAACATAAGGTTGTTCATCCCTGTCTCGACAGCACTCTCTGCAACGAGACATAAGATTTCCGGAAAAGGCGACTAAATGAGGTACACAATATCAGATGGGTGTTTTACTTACAGCGTAACATGGCTACCTATATTATCGTCACATGAAAAACGGTTGCGAAAAAGTGAGAATGTCCGCTACAAGAACGCATGCTTCACTGAAATTTCTCGCGGAGGAAACACCTAATAATAAAGCCTCTAAAACACTGCAACGTTCGTGCAACTTCATCAGGAGGCAGTTTTTTTTTTTTTCGTTCCCATATACGGACGTGACCTACAGTCTGTCTTGACGTTTCTTAGATGTAGTCAAAGCTGGAACACTGTGTGTCTTTTTAAAAAACGCTCCAAAGTTATGACGCATAGAATGGTGGGGATCTTTCAGTGTGACAGTGACGCCAACGTAAGTACGTTGTTTATCGGTACAGCAACGATGTTTATACCTAATCGGGTCGTAATAGTGTACAGAAACTGATCACTTGAAGAAATATAAGGAAGGAAGATTGCTTGTTGTATCCAGAAATTAAGCAACGTGGAATAGGTAGGCTTGCTTTAGGAGCTCGCGGGAATACACCAAATCAGGGAGTACAAGGTGATATGGGATGGACATCATTTGAGGGCAGGGAAGCTAGCAGCAAGATAAAACTTGAGAAGAGATTGAGAGAAATGGGGGAGGAGCGTTGGGCTAGGAAGGTTTTCAGATATTGATAGATACGTAGATAGATAGAGACAGACAGACAGACAGACAGACAGACAGACAGACAGACAGACAGACAGACAGACAGACAGACAGACAGACAGCAGACAGACAGACAGACAGACAGACAGACAGACAGACAGACAGACAGACAGATAGATAGATAGATAGATAGATAGATAGATAGATAGATAGATAGATAGATAGATAGATAGATAGATAGATAGATAGATAGATAGATAGATAGATAGATAGATAGATAGATAGATAGATAGATAGATAGATAGATAGATAGATAGATAGATAGATAGATAGATAGATAGATAGATAGATAGATAGATAGATAGATAGATAGATAGATAGATAGATAGATAGATAGATAGATAGATAGATAGATAGATAGATAGATAGATAGATAGATAGATAGATAGATAGATAGATAGATAGATAGATAGATAGAAGAAATCTACAGGGGATCAACTGCTACCATAGTGAATCATAAAGAAAGCAACAGAATACCAATTAAGAAGGGTGTAAGGCAGGGGGATACAATCTCCCCCGATGCTATCTTACAGGAAGTTTTCAGAGGCCTAGAACTGTTAAGTACCGAAAGAGTAGCAGTGAAATGATTATATATGTGGCATGTAGGTTATGGTTATGTAGGCCATCGCAGTTTTTGTGAGAACTCTAGTCCTTAATTAGGCATTTCATATTTTTCTGATTCGATCTTGTTTTCCAGGTGTGCAGATTGTTCGTAAATAAACGTCTGGTATTGTTTTACGTGTTCTGTTAGAGACCAGTCTAATTGATTCACAGTGATCACGTGGTAAACATAAAGAATCGTTTACATCGATCAGTAGTCACTGGCCAAGTCTGCGATGCTAACACTACCTGTGGCAGCACCATCATCACCACAACCAATAAACTATTTTTAAAACTACGTGCGTTTTACTGTACGGGACAGTGACCCTTGCTGGTTTATCTCTGCTACGCCTTCGAACAATGCATGACGCTGTGCTACGACCATAGAGTTTCCTAATATACACTAGAGGGAACTCTGGCGCTAGTGTCTAAGGGAGCTGCAACGCACGGCGCTTCAGTGAGCATGGGAATGATGGGTAGTACACACATTTGTCTAAACTTCGTACTTCTGGCCTGCTTTTGGCTCCGTGTGTGTTCGTGTGGCTTGAAGCCGTTTTCTAACGAAACAAAAATCGGCAAATGTTCAGCGATTGCGCTTCACCACCTTATATTTTTTCGAATTACCTTTCCAAATTGGGTCACGAAGTTCAAAAGGGTGGAATATTTTTTTTTCAAAACAAAATCGAAACACAGCAATAAACGAAGCCGCAAGTATGATTCGCCGCCCGCAAGTACGAAGACTAGGCAAATGTGTGTACTACTCATCATTCCCATGGTCGCTGAACGATCGCAGCGCCAGAGTGCCCTCTAGTTAATTTTGAGAAACTCTATGGCTACGACAACACAGCACTGCATGAGCGTGTGCCAAGAACTGGAAGTCCAGGCGCAATTCACGATACCAGTTGCTGAAATAGCGAGCCCAGCAAGTACATACGTAGCTTGGCTTGGTTCTCTCCCGCCGATTCTCCTCTACGAACTTTACACGTGCTAAGTCGAGGCGTGGCGAAGACAACTGCTGCCCACCAGAAACAGCCGTTTCGTATTACTGCTCCTTATTGCGGTAGATATCGAGCCTTAAATGCCCCATTATACGTGATAGTTTACGGGCGTCCCTCGTCCGCGGTGTCAACAGGGGCGATGCGAAAAATTATTCCGCGAAGGTATCAACACATGACGTCATCACAAAGTCATGCAAGGCGACATCACACGTTGACATCATCCCCATGACATCATTGCTTGGTCAATGTTGGGCCGACCCAATGCCACCTAGAAGGTTATCAGGCCTGCTCACCGCCGCCGTGACGTCACTCGTTTTTCCAGAGCGAGCACGTGTACGGGAATCTGTGAATCCATTGCCACCATCGTCTCCCAGTAAAAGATAAAGCCTTCGCGGCAAGGTTTACACGCTTAACAGCTTTATTCTGCTTTTTGGCTCAAAAAGGGCACTCGTTTAGGTGAATTATTGCGCTTCACAGCTTCTAGAAATTTACGTGTGAGTTATTTCTTCCACGAAAAGGGCACTGATTGTACGCTATCGAACGTGTAGTCGATCGATAAGAGCGAAATTTGATGGACCAACAAAGTGACGAAATAAGTATTGTGAATTTTATTGATTCTTTATTTACCAAACAAACACTATGTAGAGCATGCAGAGAAACTGTTCCTACTCATTTGGAAAGTTCTGCAGTTGTATTTGTACTCTTTCGAACATCTGTCTTCATAGAACCGTAGTTATTGAGGAGAACGTGTGCTGCTACAACAAGAATGTTATTCAGCACATTATCAGGGTCATGACAATTGTAAGAGAAAAAAAAATATTTCGTTTCACAAAAAAAAATCTTCTGATTGACACAAGAAGTGGTGTTTCCTCTTTTGCTCTGGGCCCTATCGCAGTGCATGGTACGTAGTTGGTCATATAACTGAGGTCCTGGGAAAAATGTTAGTACTGGGTCTATAATAAACCGCGTAGCTCCCGTGGGCGCTTCTATACTTCAATGCCGGTTCCTTTAGCGGTATATTTTCGGCAGTGGTCCTTAAATATTTTGGCTCGAAGTAGAAATTACAACTGAAAACCAAGTAAGAAAGCGCTTTACCATAAATGTAGACACGCGTCAAAATTTCAAGGAAACATAACATGCTAAGGTGCTTGCCACAATAATACTGCGATAAAGTGGTATGAATACCAGAAAGAAAATACTATGCACAAAACCGATGCATTAAGTCATTCCTTCCATTTTTATCAACCAAGTGAAGAGAAGTAACACAAGTCCGTTGAGCTAATCACCAATATCTAACTGTTTACCGACCCTGAAGGAGAAATGCTTGTTCTGATCAAGTACTGCCACGCGCGTTTATTAATTTAATGCGAGGTCTTACGCCAACAATTCAGAAGCACACATGACACCTTTATTCTAGAGCAAGAACGGAACATGGTGGAGATGGGGCCATTGAAACCAATTAGTAATAGGTGTTTATATGTGGGGTTTAACGTCCCGAAACCACCACATGATTATGAGAGACGCCATAGTGAAGTGCTTCGGAAATTTTGACCACCTGGGGTTCTTTAACGTGCACCCAAATCTGAGCACACGGGCCTACAACATTTCCGACTCCATCGGAAATGCAGCCGCCGCAGCAGGGATTCGATCCCGCGACCCGCGGGTCAGCAGCCGAGTACCTTAGCCACTAGATCACCACAGTGGGGTAGTAACCGGTGTTAAGAACACACGTACGTTCAGGTTACAAAGAAAACCAATGTCGACGTCAGCTTGACGAACGACACATTCTCATTTCGTTCTTTGGTTCTCCTTAGGAAACGAGAATGCTCGCAACTTCGGTCCCTTTGCCGCGATGATTGGCACGCAGCATCGCCCAACCGTTTGGCTTCACATCCGCACAAATTAATAATATCCAGTGCACAAAACACATCACATATTCACGCAGCAGGTTACGTAATACGGACACGGAAAAAGACGGTCTTCTCGAGTCGCCAACAAGCACACCAGCACGCCACAAAAACGTTCGTCGGGCATGCCAATCCACGTCTGTCGAGCAATGAGAGCAAGCGTAGGCACGCCTGTGCAGCAAAAGACGCCAGTCACAACGGAGTGACGTTAGAGGCCGAGGCAGACACAATGAGAGACAGGCCTGAAGTTATCTAGATAACACTGGCCGACCTCGGAGGCAGTGCTAAACAAGGTGAGGTGCAGCAAGCTTAGTACCGGCTCAGGAAAAAATTAGCGGTCCTGGATTCTGCTTTATTAACTCTGTGCCGGAGACATTCCAAAATTATGTTTGTTGCAAAAAGCTTTCGCAGGAGGGTGCGGGAGAAAGAGATGCGGAGATACAACTTTATTTATCCCATCTTATGGGAAACGCGTTGCGAGAAGGTGAGAGATCCTACTCGCGGTAGATTTCCTCTACCACCTCAACCCACCTCAAGATAGATTCCTGAAGGTCGTGGTTGTAGCTGCGCATGGCAGCCTCCCAAATGCTGCTGCCTACGTAGTTGTTCACGAAGGCTCGCTGGAAGGCAGGTTAAATTCATTGACCTGAAAAAAAGGCACGTTTCACCACGAGGGCTAAGAAATGAATGCGATTGCAATATCCCAAGTGTCCGGCGCAACACTATAGAGCTTTACAATTGGAAACCCGAGGAGCTAGGGGACTCAAGAAACTTGCGAGCCACCAGGACGCATGCGAAGAATGCAATCCACTCTGGGAATCTTGCTCTCGCATTGCCCCAAACCCTGTAGCGTCCTCCTTGGGCGGCAAATGAAACCGAAGAGCATGTGACCTCAAGAGAAGAAAATAAACATGGCCCTTGGCACTGTCTGTAGTGAATTGCGCCATTGGCAGACGAAACCACGACCCACATTCTCTGCTCACATCGATTCTGACCACACTGTAAAATATACACTTCCCTCCTATAACGTAAGCCTACAAGAGTCAAAGCGTTCCCACTCTCACACCACCCCGAGCCACAAGGCGCTCTTCTTTTTTCCTCGCTGGCAGGCCACGAGTGACGTGGCACCTACAACTCAAAAAGTCACAGCTTCGGCACAACGCTGAAGCAATGAATGTGATAGCAATCCATCACATTGTTATGCGAAGGGAAAAAGACTTAGGAACGATACAAAGTTTAGTGGACGTGCTGGAATATTAGTTTAGCTGCAACGTTTCTCGCACGCACAGCAGCACATTGTTCCTGTGTCTGGGCACGTATGCGAGTCCGCCTAGCTTCAGCGCGACTAGCATTCCGTTGTAGCTGTTCCGCAGGTGTTCATACAACACGGGTTATTATTCCATACGGCGTTTTTGCTGGCGTTTTGCCACCGTTTCCTTCCTTGGTGTCAGTCGACGTCGAAGATACCAATGACAGTAGCGAAAAGTACGGTTCCAATGCACTTCCCCAAAACGTTCACCACAGATTGTCCCAGACAATGCAGTGTAAGCGTTGACGCCGGAAGCAGCTAGATGGTGGGACAAGCTTTCTTGCTTGCTTGCTTAATAGCTTGCTTGTTCTTTTATATATGACTCCCATCCACCACGGAGGATTCGCTAGTTCTACCTTTCGGTCGAGCTACATGTCTCATTTCAGGAGCATAGCCCCTTAAGACGTATCCTTTCCCGGCGTCGTAATAGTAGTAGCCAATATGGTGGTGGCGATGGCGCTATGGCACTTGCACCATTAGTACTCGGATTGCTCACGAGATGGTGCTGCGGCGCTCGTTCTGATGCATTCTCTGGTGTGACAGAATACCCCTATAGGCTACACTCTTTCGTTGGCAGTCTGTAGGCTACGCGTTTGAGCGATGAAGACGGCGAAATGGGGGCTCAGAAAGCGGCTGCAGCATGTGCTCGCCGTCAATATCAGCAGGTAAGAGCCCGCGAAGTCACAGCTGCGCAAAAGCGCTGGCAAAAGGATCCCGAGCTGAGAGCCCACGAAACCGCGGTGAAACGCGCACAAAGTGTTTCTCGCGCCTTTACATGACGATTGACTGGGCAAGATATGCGGACGCTTCACGGTTTACCGATGTATACCTTCGGAGCTGCGCCCACTCATATCGTTCACTTCATAGATATGCCATGATTTTGGTTCGTGCTGCTTAACTACAAGCTAGTCATACAAGCTTTGTTCAAGAATGTTCCTTTCAAGTTCATTGACTGTAAGCCTGTGCTAAATGGTGTATATACATATATAGCTTGCCCTTAGTGAAATGGATTGCAAGAGTGGCGTGACCTAGTTGATTAGCGCAGCGCGCTGACGGGCAAGGGTTCGCTCGTTCGAATCTCCGGTGGGTTTCTTGGATTTTCTTTCTTCCGCTTTAGTTTTCTTCTTGCCTTATCCGGGACATGACGGCGATGGCGAAAATCAGCCG